>NC_136068.1:1290439659-1291039659 GCF_964261635.1 Lissotriton helveticus
GGGGGGGGGTCATGAGTATATGCAATGGTTTTGCCTTTGTTAAGTTAGAGCTATTGGCATTGCTCTTTGCTCCCCTGAAGCTCCACTCTGAAGCCCTCCACTCTGAAGCCCACTCTGCACTCTGAAGCTCCACCTGCACTCTGAAGCTGCACTCTGAAGCTCCACTCTGCACTCTGAAGCTCCACTCTGCACTCTGAAGCTCCACTCTGCACCTCTGAAGCTCCACTCTGAAGCTCCACTCTGAAGCTCCACTCTGAAGCTCCACTCTGAAGCTCCACTCTGAAGCTCCACTCTGCACTCTGAAGCTCCACTCTGCACTCTGAAGCTCCACTCTGCACTCTGAAGCTCCACTCTGCACTCTGAAGCTCCACTCTGCACTCTGAAGCTCCACTCTGCATCTCTGAAGCTCCACTCTGAAGCTCCACTCGCACTCTGAAGCTCCACTCTGAAGCTCCACTCTGCACTCTGAAGCTCCACTCTGAAGCTCCAGCTCTGCACTCTCTCCACTGCAGCTCCACTCTGAAGCTCCACTCTGCACTCTGAAGCTCCACTCTGAAGCTCCACTCTGCACTCTGAAGCTCCACTCTGAAGCTCCACTCTGCACTCTGAAGCTCCACTCTGAAGCTCCACTCTGAGCTGTCCACTCTGAACTCTAGCCACTCTGAAGCTCTCCACTCTGAAGCTCCCTCTGAAGCTCCACTTCCACTCTGAAGCTCCACTCTGAAGCTCCACTCTGAAGCTCCACTCTGAACCTGCACTCTGAAGCTCCACTCTGCACTCTGAAGCTCCACTCTGACCACTCTCACTCTGAAGCTCCACTCTGAATCTGCAGCTCCACTCTGAATCTGCAGCTCCACTCTGAATCTGCAGCTCCACTCTGAATCTGAGCTCCACTCTACGCAGCTCCACTCTGAAATCTGCAGCTCCACTCTGAATCTGCAGCTCCACTCTGAATCTGCAAGCTCCACTCTGAATCTGCAGCTCCACTCTGAACTCCACTCTGAAGCTCACTCTGAAGCTCCACTCTGCACTCTGAAGCTCCACTCTGCATCTGAAGCTCCACTCTGCACTCTGAAGCTCCACTCTGCACTCTGAAGCTCCACTCTGCACTCTGAAGCTCCACTCTGAAGCTCTGAGGTCCACTCTGCACTCTGAAGCTCCACTCTGAAGACTCGCTCCACTCTGCACTCCCCTCTGAAGCTCGCACTCTGAAGCTCCACTCTGAAGCTCCACTCTGAAGCTCCACTCTGAAGCTCCACTCTGAAGCTCCTCTGAAGCTCCACTCTGAAGCTCCACTCTGAAGCTCCACTCTGAAGCTCCACTCTGCACTCTGAAGCTCCACTCTGAAGCTCCACTCTGAAGCTCCACTCTGAAGCTCCACTCTGAAGCTCCACTCTGAAGCTCCACTCTGAAGCTCCACTCTGAAGCTCCACTCTGCAGCTCCACTCTGCAGCTCCACTCTGAATCTGCAGCTCCACTCTGAATCTGCAGCTCCTAAGCATCTGAGCTCTGAATCTGCAGCTCCACTCTGAATCTGCAGCTCCACTCTGCACTCTGAAGCTCCACTCTGAAGCTCCACTCTGCACTCTGAAGCTCCACTCTGAAGCTCCACTCTGCAGCTACTCTGAAGCTATGAGTTCCACTCTGCACTCTGAAGCTCCACTCTGAAGCTCCACTCTGCACTCTGAAGCTCATCTGCACTCTGAAGCTCCACTCTGCACTCTGAAGCTCCACTCTGAAGCTCCACTCTGCACTCTGAAGCTCCACTCTGAAGCTCCACTCTGGAAGTCAGAACTCTGAAGCTCCACTCTGATATTGGCTGCCCTCTGCACTGCTGCAGCTCCTTGATCTGCAAGCTCCACTCTGCACTCTGAAGCTCCCCACTCTGAACACTCTGAAGCTCCACTCTGCACTCTGAAGCTCCACTCTGCACTCTGAAGCTCCACTCTGAAGCTCCACTCTGCACTCTGAAGCTCCACTCTGAAGCTCCACTCTGCACTCTGAAGCTCCACTCTGAAGCTCCACTCTGCACTCTGAAGACTCTGCACTCTGAAGCTCCACTCTGAAGCTCCACTCTGCACTCTGAAGCTCCACTCTGAAGCTCCACTCTGCACTCTGAAGCTCCACTCTGAAGCTCCACTCTGCACTCTGAAGCTGCCACTCTGAAGCTCCACTCTGCACTCTGAAGCTCCACTCTGCACTCTGAAGCTCCACTCTGCACTCTGAAGCTCCACTCTGCACTCTGAAGCTCCACTCTGAAGCTCCACTCTGCACTCTGAAGCTCCACTCTGAAGCTCCACTCTGCACTCTGAAGCTCCACTCTGCACTCTGAAGCTCCACTCTGAAGCTCCACTCTGCACTCTGAAGCTCCACTCTGAAGCTCCACTCTGCACTCTGAAGCTCCACTCTGAAGCTCCACTCTGCACTCTGAAGCTGCACTCTGAAGCTCCACTCTGCACTCTGAAGCTCCATAGCTCCTGCACTCTGAAGCTCCAATCTGCAATTCTCTGAAGCTCCACTCTGCACTCTGAAGCTCCATATGAGCCACTCTGCACTCTGAAGCTCCACTCTGAAGCTCCACTCTGCACTCTGAAGCTCGACTCTGGAAGCACACCTGTCACTCTGCAGCTCACTCTGAAGCTCCACTCTGCACTCTGAAGCTCCACTCTGAAGCTCCACTCTGCACTCTGAAGCTCCACTCTGAAGCTCCACTCTGCACTCTGAAGCTGCACTCTGAAGCTCCACTCTGCACTCTGAAAGCTCCACTCTGCACTCTGAAGCTCCACTCTGAAGCTCCACTCTGCACTCTGAAGCTCCACTCTGAAGCTCCACTCTGAAGCGCCACTCTGAAGCGCCACTCTGAAGCTCCACTCTGAAGCTCCACTCTGCAGCTCCACTCTGAATCTGCAGCTCCACTCTGAATCTGCAGCTCCACTCTGAAGCTGCGACCCTGAAGCTCCACTCTGAAGCTCCACTCTGAAGCTCCACTCTGAAGCTCCACTCTGAAGCTCCACTCTGCACTCTGAAGCTCCACTCTGCACTCTGAAGCTCCACTCTGCACTCTGAAGCTCCACTCTGAAGCTCCACTCTGCACTCTGAAGCTCCACTCTGCACTCTGAAGCTCCACTCTGCACTCTGAAGCTCCACTCTGAAGCTCCACTCTGCACTCTGAAGCTCCACTCTGAAGCTCCACTCTGCACTCTGAAGCTCCACTCTGAAGCTCCACTCTGCACTCTGAAGCTCCACTCTGAAGCTCCACTCTGCACTCTGAAGCTCCACTCCACTCTGCACTCTGAAGCTCCACTCTGCACTCTGAAGCTCCACTCCACTCTGCACTCTGAAGCTCCACTCTGCACTCTGAAGCTCCACTCTGCACTCTGAAGCTCCACTCTGCAGCTCCACTCTGAAGCTCCACTCTGCACTCTGAAGCTCCACTCTGCACTCTGAAGCTCCACTCTGCACTCTGAAGCTCCACTCTGAAGCTCCACTCTGAAGCTCCACTCTGAAGCTCCACTCTGAAGCTCCACTCTGCACTCTGAAGCTCCACTCTGCACTCTGAAGCTCCACTCTGAAGCTCCACTCTGCACTCTGAAGCTCCACTCTGCACTCTGAAGCTCCACCTCTGCACTCTGAAGCTCCACTCTGCACTCTGAAGCTCCACTCTGCACTCTGAAGCTCCACTCTGAAGCTCCACTCTGCACTCTGAAGCTCCACTCTGAAGCTCCACTCTGAAGCTCCACTCTGAAGCTCCACTCTGAAGCTCCACTCTGAAGCTCCACCTCTGCACTCTGAAGCTCCACTCTGCACTCTGAAGCTCCACTCTGAAGCTCCACTCTGGCTGAACATAACAGTCTGCAGTTTCACACGTTACATTTGTGTTAGCTGCATTACGTCATAATTTATTGTCAAAGGCTGGTTCAAATATGTTCTTTCAATGTTTCAAGCTGCTTTCAAGCGTTCACGCTTTAGTCAGCCCACTACCGAGCAGACTGACCCGGACCCAGCCCAGTCCATCCAGGGCTTTCAGTGGCATTCATCACAGTGTCTCACCGGAAGGCGGGCATCAGAGAGAAGCGGGAGGGGGCGGGAAAGGGGGAGGAGAGAGCTGACGACGGCCGGCCGGAGCACGAAGGCGGGCACCAGGAAACAAGCGGGAGGGGAGCAAGGGAGGTGCCGGCAATGCCGGAACAGAATCGGGGGCGTTCCCGGCGTCGCGTGACGTCGGCAAAAGCCAAAGAATGTCGGGAACGCCCCCGTGTCTGGTCCGGCATTGACGGACAGGCCCCTCGTCCAATGGCAAGGCTCCATTTACGGAGCCAGCCAATGAATGAGGAGGGCCGACCCAAAGCACACTACAATTCTCATCAGGTTTTCGCCTGCGCGAAAAAGATGCGCAGAGCGCATCTTTTTGGCGAGGCAAAACCTAAAAAGGAGCCACGTGGTGTTCTGCGCAGAGCAATGCAAATCACTATTATTAGGCTTATGAAATTCAAAAATATAACCCGGTAAATCAAGCAGCATTAGATAACCTATTCAGAGAGACAAGCCTCTCCTCTGTCCTTCCTCATTTGAAGGATACTACTTCTATTCACTGCAAAGCATTTGAATCTAGAGCAGATCAATGCTGTTAAAAAGTTACTTCCCTGTAGCACTGCTTTCAACCTTAAAGTCAGTTACAGAGCAACCAGCATCCCACCTGTCCTCGCCAGTGGGAGATGGGGCTTGAAACATCCGCAGCTCAACAGAGTCATTTAGTATGGCATCGAGCGAAAGAGGGTAGAATTCCTACTGATACCACACAAGGTCTGCTTACACGTATCGTTGAGTGATGTTCATAACGATTGAACTATTTCGCCAAAACGACAGTGTAGGTCAGTCTAACAGCAGATATTAAGCTGTACACCAGCTTTAAAGGTGAACATTTATTTCTCGTCTCTGACATACAGAACGCGTCAAAGCTGCAAAGGAAAGTTCGCTGCCAAGAAAAGGAAGTTCACTGATGGCACACAAGAAGACACTCATGTAATGTGTGTAAATGTAAATGTAGGTGTACTTATATAGCGCAAACCTGTCACCCAAAGGGCATCCTGGCGCTTGCTTAGGGAACCCGTCCTGGTATTCCCCTGTGAGAAACCCCGGCAGGGTGTCCACAAGGTGAAAGCCAGGCATCCTGCCGCGAGGGGCCGTAGTGGAGATTAAGCAAGCTATTGCCCAGAGTTGCAGAGTGTGACCCCGTGATTCGAGTAGGCACCGGAGCGAGAATTGTCGAGTCCGTGGAATTTTGAGCCTGAGACCCGCCGAGGCGGGGAATCGAACCCTGGTCCACGGTCGATCTCAGCTTCCGGGTCTGCCGCCTCTAACCACTGAGCCACGCTTCTCCACAAGTGGACTCCTCATGTGACCTATGACCTACTCTGCTAGGCAGGTCAGTACACTGACCTCTGGACGTTCAGTAGCCACACAGGAATGAAGTGCCTCGTCTGAATGTCAGTGTGGTATCAGTTCCTCCAGGTATGCTAAAAAAGGTACTTGATTAATGGTATGAGGGATCTGCCTTAGTCAAGGTAAATCTCATTACAAGTCAATTCAGTTGAACCAGTAAGCCTACTGCAATGCATCCCGACACAGGCGGCAAGCCATCAACAAATATGCCAAGATGTGACAGACGATCATGGTGGAGTGGAAAATGCATAGATATCCAATCCCACACCCAGACTCAGTCACAGCTATCCGCAGATCCCTCCTCACCTTGCGCAGTTTCATCTGCTTCTGGAAAAAGCTACTCCATTCCTTCTTACGATCACCAGCCTCGTCTCCTTCACGGCCATCATCGGAATCATCATCAATTCTGAGGGAACAATAAGAATGATTAGCAAACCAAGAGCAGCCAATCCCCAGAGGGGCAATTAGGGACAGTAAAATCTATAGGGACAGCCATGGCAAAGCCCAAAAAACAGTAAAGGGGAAAGTCAAGAGAAGTGGAAGCCAAGGGGACAGTGAAGAAGGGGAAGCAGCGGAAGATGGGAGCAGAGGGACAAAAGGGGACGGTGGCAGGAGAAGCTAAGAGAAAAGGGAGCAACTGGTACAGTGGAGGGAGAAGTCAGAATACCGTGAACGAAAGCAGTCAGGTACTCTGTAAGAGGAAATCCACATAATCTCTTGTGTTGTATTATATTGGGCAGAGATGAAAGGAAGAGGGATGCATTTTCTCAGGGATCCAAGAAGGCATCTTGTCTGTGCACACAACAGGAATGTAACCTGCAACGCTACTTTCTGTTTTATCCTCCAGGGCGTGGGACCAAGGATGTCAACCAAGCAAGCAAAGGGGCGGAGGACGACATCGACAAGCAGAACTTGAAAGACTGGCAATCGGACTAACCCCAATAAGACTGGAAGCTGGTAGCGAACTCCCGCCCCCCCTCCCCCCGGGCGTTTTCTTCTTTTCTCTTCTCACCCCCCCTTTTTTCTTTTCTTTTCCTTTTTCCCTCCACCCATGTATATTCTATGCTCCATGTAAATATATATTTTTTATACAATAAAAAAATTACAGAAATAAAAAAATAAAAAAAAAACATGAGAAATGCAGCATATTGCTATATAACTATATGTTATGTTTTGTATCAGAACTGTACATGAATGATGTACAGACATGTATGTTAAATATGTTAAGTTTGGCATCACTCAGTTTGCAATGCTAAAAATTGCAAGAGGCGCTTAGCAAGGCAGGGAGAGGTGAGCAGTGAAGACAACGAGAGGCATGAAGGTGGGATGACAGCAAGAGAATGACGGAGGGAGAAAGAAGTGCAGAGAGTGTGATAGGAAAAGAATGAAAGAAGGGGTTGAGAGTGCTATAGAAACAAGCATTTGCAATGCAATAGGTCTCACCTTTAGGAACTTATACAAATTTAGTAATACAGCAGATTGTGCGGCCCAGGAACTTTTAGGGTGCCAAGTCTCTGATGAGCAAGCGGTGTCCTGTGATTTTGGGCAATCGCTTAAAATACAAGCAGCGATCTCGGAGGCGTGGTGGGGGCTGGGGCGGGGCGGTGAAGGGGAGGGAGGGACGGCGGAGGGAGAAACGGCACAGGGCAAGCAGGCTGCCACGAGCAGAAAACAAGACGCTTTGGTGACAATGAAAGCAGTGCGGGGGAGGGAATACACGGCACGTAATATGACTGGAACAGCATTTGGGCTTATACATGACTCCATCTGACCAAATTTAAAAAACAGCAATGAAACGGCATCAAACATGCCATGAAGGACGTGCAATCAGAGCTGCCGATTCAGGATTTCGTGTCTCGACCCAACATCCTGTGATAAATCACTTAAAATACAAGCAGCAATTTTGGAAGGGTAGTGGGGGCGGGATGATGGGAGAGACGGCACAGGGCGAACAGGCTGCCAAGAGCAGGAAACAAGAAGCAATGGTTAAAATGCAAGTGGACATGCTGTTAACAGGCACATGGTTTCTAAAGTAAAACAATAATTAAACTGCGATGCAAATGCTGCCCGAAACATGAAGCACAGCAGCCGTGTTGTGGGTGCTGTGCTGATACACTGGTCCCAGGATGCTTGTTTTTGGTCCAGGGAAGACATGGCTCTACAGTTAGGGCTGGACTGGTCCGAGGAGGAACAGGGGCAAGATTGATTTGCGTATGGCTGGGTCCAAACTGGGCTGGCAAAGTGAGCTAAAGATCAATGATGGATTCAACCCAGATCTATGACTGGGGGTGAGTTTCTAAACATTTTCAGCGCTCCATCCATCATATGTCAACACCTTGTGTTTGCTTTGTTCGCCCTAAGTTGGCAGGGTATGTCCAGACGTGGGTCCCTTGCTCACTTTGCCACTGGAATAAAGCTAGCCTTGCTGATGAGGGGTGTTGCCCAGAAACTGGTCCCAGGATGCTTGTTTCAGATCCAGGGAAGTTAAGGCTCAGCAGTTTGAGCTGGACCGCTCCCATGAGGAAAAGTCAAGACTGATTTGCATGTGCCTGGGTCTGAACTAGGGTGGTGAAGTGAGCTAAACAACTATGATGGATTCAACTCAGATCTGTGACTGGGGGTGAGTGTTTGAAAAGTTTCAGTGCTCCGTCCATCATTTCCTTGTGTTGCTTTGATACACTAGCTGAGGAAAAAAAGAAATAAAAAAATAGTGCTCACAACGGAACCTATATGAAAAAAGCATAGTACCATGTGTAACTGGGGCAGTCTCCTGGGAGGGTTTGAAACACAAAAAGGAGGGACTAATTAAGCATGCTGACCAACAAAAAATATGCATTTATGAAGGGTACGAACAGGAACAAATGGAAAAGATGGGAGGTGCTTCATGCCACAGTCTAGATTACAGTATTCCTTGCAGAGCAGCGCATGCACTGCCCAGGCTCGACCTAAAAATAGGGAGGGCTGGTTAGTGAGGGGCGGGTGAATAGAAGGTGAGAGTGGTAAAACCGAGCAAGAGAATGAGAGACGGAGAAAGAAGAGATAAGAGTCAGGAGAGTAGATTGTGAAGAGTGGGGAAGAGTCTGAAAAATAGAGCTAAAGCGCAACCAATTTTAGCTGCAAGCAGGCATTTGATTCTTTTGTATACATTCTGCTTGCTGAATTATTTTCCTACAACTAGGAGATATTTGACATCATACTATCAAAATGTCTCTGGTTACACACCAAACATGAATATTCTCAGACATGGAGCACTAAAAGGATGGTTCTTGGGCAAGCGACCACATTCCGAGGAGCAATACCTACAGCCCAGAACCAAAAATATATAGCCATCAAAAATATCAGAACAAATACTAGGTAAAATAGCTCCTTGGCTCAACACCTGCAGTTAAAATCTGTAACCAACCTGGAGGTCACAATTTCGAATACTGGCATGGTGACCCCCACCATTTACCCCCTTCTAAGGTCGACAAATTTAACTTAATTCAATTGGGCTTTAATAATTTATTTATTTAGAATTTTGTAGAGCGCACAGCTACCTCCGACGGAGGTGTCCCGGCGCTGAAGACATAATCTCAGGAGGGTCGAGAAGGAGTGAAGTGAAATCATTAGATCTGTGAGAATAGCCAGGTCTTTAGTAATAATGTGTGCTCAGCACTACAAATCCACAGGTACGATTAGGGCTCCCAGTATTTCAGTTTTTACAGATAAATACAGACAGAAAACTATTCTTTTCCTGTCTGTATTTATTTTTAAATACAGAAAAATATGGAAAATATGTCTTCTTTGGATTTTTTTTCTACTGTTAATCATGAGGGCCAGGTGAGTAGGTGTACAGACTGATAGGTAGGGGAGATGAAAAAAAACCAATACATTTTCTAATTAAGCCTAATTAAGAGCAGATATACAGTTATTTATGCTATTCTGCAATGCAAGTGTTTTCAGATAACACTATTGCACTGTATACTGCTGAAGCCTTTTGGACAGTCAAATGTGAATGTACATTTATCAGTCAAATAAATGTGGAAAAATACCCATGGCAGCTTCATTTATACAGAAAACACAAAACAGAAATGGATAAATATAGACAAAATTAGCAAAAAATAAATATGGATAAATACAGACGGAAATGTAGAAAAAATAAATACCATAAAACCGGGAGCCCTAATTATGATCTATAAATAGCATCGTACTATTAATGTCATAACACACAATTTTACTGAAACACTGGCCACGAAGATGTAAACTAGCATTATCAGGGAATTCATCATCAGTCTACAGATCAACTGGTAAATCAGCCACTGCAGAACATTCAAGATAAAAAGTATCAAAAAAAGCACTAGTACAGACGACGAAAGGATACAAACTGACAAACGGCAGCTGTCAAAACGAGCAAACCCTCTACAATGTGGAAAGAGAATGACATCTGAAAGACCCCCAAACCAATGGAATACAGACAGCACCATTGAGGAGATGCAACAAGTCTCTGGGGACATCACAAACATTTAGAAAAGGGTGTAAGCTCTTCACCAGCTTTGAAGAATCAACCTAAGAAAAACATACAAGAAACAATAAAACTGGACGGCTATGGGCTGCTAGGTTCTTAATATCTAATGTAAATGTAAAACTCTAAGCTTTGAGACAAACACAAAGGCTAAACAAAAGAAGTGACTCTGAAATTGCCATTTGAAGTCAATAAAAAGAAAGCCTAAAAAGATTAGGATACAGGAAAACTGCAGTCACTCTGGCTCAGATCTTGTCAAGGAAAAACACCGAAAACTGGATGGGGTCGGTGAGCTAGCAGAATATGTATTTCCATTTACCCCCCTGAAATTCTACATGCATTACCAGTGGTTCAGGGTAGGCTGGGAACACTTAAATGACAGTGTTCTAATTCAGTCTTACCTCGGGCCCCTCTGGTATTCACAAAAGTGATGGTGGTGATTGCTGCCTATCTTCAGTGGTTTGGTGTATGCATACATCTATACCTCGATTATTGGCTGCTAAAGACATGGCTCACTGCAGTCAGTTGTAGACCAGCTCTGCACTGCTGACATTGTTGGGTTTCACCACCAACAAGCCTAAGTTCCACCTGAATGCCCAAGTAGATTATTCCATTCATTGGGGCAATCCATGAAACATGGAATTCAAACACTTTCCTCAATTGCAGCAGTTCTAGGACCTTCTGGGTATAATCACAATGTTTTGGGTCAGTCCATGGTTTTGGTGAGAATAGCTCTGAGACTTCTTGGACTCCTGAGCTTATGTATCCTCCTCATCTCGAAATCCAGGTGGCACATTCAGGCCCTGCAGTGGACCCCCTGATCCCTGTGGAGTTCTTTAAGATCTTAAAGGACATAGTGCAGGATCTGGAGTGGTGCTTAGTGAATGCCAACTTGACCTGCGGCAGGCCACTCTCTCTTCCCCACCTAGATTTCACAGTGGTGATAGACGGGTCACTGTTAGATTGGTGGCCATCCGGGAGAGGAGGAGATCAGAGGACTCTTCTTTCCAGCAGACAGATCCACCTGGCCCTAAAAGCCCTCCTGCCAGCCATGAAGGGAAGGCTAGTGTAGGGCATCACTGACACACTGTTGTGTAGTTCCTAAAAATTCATTGGATCTGAAAGTTTAGACAACATAAACTAAGGGATTGGTGTCCAGCCTGATTCCAGACACCCCCAAAGGATATGTTAGCCTTTAGACCAGCTGGCTTACAGTGCCACCATAAGCCCCCTAACCTTACCAAGGAGCGAATAGTTTCTGGCAACTAACGAACATGACAACCCTTGATCCTTCAGGGATGGTGGAAACCGTACAGCACTCTTCGCTCAGTCAATCCTCCTCACTTAGTCTCAGCGAGATACACAGAATAAACTATGGGGACGTTTTCAATAAACATTTATTGAACCAGCGTCATTCTAGTATAAAACATGTTTGCTGCGACAATCAGATGGAAACAGATTTATAAGATTACAAGCACCAACAAAGTGAACAAAAGGTAGAATTCCAACACGGTGCTAAAACAGTGACTTTATGCAGGCATATAGACATGACTAATCAAGCGTACTACTACTATGCGGTCCCTATCTAAGTGTACCTAGCATGTATGTGGGTATAAAGCCAAGAATCCCCTAAGAAAAAGCCAAGAATCCCCCAAGAAAGAGCCAATCCCATTAACTAATGGGAAAGAATGAAGGATCCCATCTTGGTCTCTAGTTTGACACCCTGCAAGGGATGTCAGACCACTGTGTGCTGGAGCTTCAGCGGCAGGGACCTCCGCTTCTCCTGTCAGCATGGAAGCGTCTCCTCTGTCTATCTAGGGTAGGTATGGTTCTTTTCTACCATAAAGATAGCCTTGGGGTTCCTTACACAATTGATGTGTTGTGAGTACAATTAGGTAAATGAGCCTAAATCAATACCCGAGATAATGCAAAGTAGTTCTTTCGCCCTAGGATGAAGATGACCATGGCTTTTATACAGAGATGTTAACCCTGTTACGTACGTCATGTGCAGGGGACTTTTCTAAGAATCCTCGTGCATAATAAATGAGGCTAGTTTCAAGGAAACCGATCAACAGTTATTCAGAACATAACTGGGTAAAAGGTCAGTGCTAGATCTGTTATGCAGAGCAAGGTAGGACACATGTAGGTGAAAGGTAATTTAGATATTTAGGCCTATATTTATTTATTATTTATTTATAAAGTTTTATATAGCATGAACAAGATACCCAGGGATATCAGAGAGCTTTACAATAGGATGGGAGGAAGGACATGGATGCAAAATCAACATCAAGTAGGAGTAGAAAACAGGAATGATCGCATATTCAGGGACAGTTGCATAAAAAAATAACCATAACAAATGATAGTCCAATGGAAGTAAGAACAATGTCTTCGAGCAGGTGTGCCTAGCCCACTTAGGGTAAGAATGTATTCATAAAGAATTTGATGTTAATGCAGAACCCTTGGATTTGTTTTTGTGGTTTAGAGGCATTCATGTTGTTAGTGCAGTGCCTACAACCTGAAAGCATAAACGTTGTTCGTAAACAGTGAGCATTGAAAAAAGGACACATTTTGCAAAGTTTGATAACTTAACAAAGGTAGTTACTTAGGGCCAGATGTATCAAAGGGTTTTACCCATTGGGGTACATAACAAAACAACCACAATTTGGTACTGCAACAAGCTGGGTGGAGTGGGGTCCTCGATGAAGATACCGTTTGAAATGTATCACATGATGCCTGCTCAGCTTAATCGCCTTGGAAGTCTGGGACCCCGCCGGGTGATTAGTATATAGGATGATGATCTGCTGATCCAGCCATCTCCAGAGGCGCAGGGTCTCCTGGCATAACATTCAGGACCCAACTCAATCCTGCAGGTTGTAGTACCAAATTGTAGTTGTGTTGTCACTGAAGCCCTGCATCAGCCTTCCATTGATAGGTGGCCGGAAGGCTTTTAGGGCCAGTCGGATCTGTCCGCTGGAGACCAGATTCCTCTGATCTCTATCTATCCCAGATAGCCTCCAACCAAAAGCAACTAGTCTATCACTACTGTGAACTCTGGAGGAGGCAGGGAGAGTGGCCTGCCACAGGTCAGGTTGGCATCCACCAGATCCTGCATCATGCACTTTTAAGATTGTAAAGAACTCTGAGAGACAGCCCTGCTACTGAACCTATGGGGCTCTGGAGGTCCATGGCAGGCCACCCAGTTTTTTGTGTCTTTCCCTCACAGGATCTGAGCCAGAGTGAGCATTCGGAATTTTTCTTCCTCAGAAAGGAATTCCGTAGGTGGAGGTCAAAATATGCTTGAGACCGCGGTCTTCGGAATGAGGAAATAACACAAGTAGCACCCTTTCTCCTTCTCCGAGTAAGGTACCCACCTGAGGGCACCCTTGGACAACTAAAGGTTGACCACCTGCATCAGGACTGAAGAGTGCTTCTCTGAAAAGTTATTCTGGCATGGTAGGAGGGAGAAGAAGTTCAAGGCACAGCTGCTATGAAAAATTTGCAAGATCCACCTGTCCGACATGAGCACCAGCCGGGTTACAAATTCAGTATTCTGTATTGCACTACCCGTGCATGAGTGTCAGAAAGCACACTAAAGTGGCTTGGTGGCAGCTGCTGCTGCACCAGCAGGAAAGAAAAATTAAAGGATCGCTAGTGGTGTCATGTTCACAGCCTCGAAAAGACTGGATCAGTTGATGCAGTACAGGTTGGGGCGGCTGATGTCTTTAAGTTAGACCCCTGGAATAGCTTTGAATTTCCTGTATTGGAGGAGAAATTCTTTAACTCGTGTCAATAGCCCCAAAGATCGGGCTGTGGTGTGACTGTCCTCAAATAGTTTTTGGGGTGAATTATCCTTACTCGTTCTTTACTCCGAAATTGCCTGACAACCTCGAAGGAAATGTCTGTTAGCGACACCTGTACGTCTCCAGAAAACCTGGTTGATTTCATCAAGGCGTGCCTTCTGATGGCAACGTTAACTCCCAATGCAGCTTGTAGTGTCAAGGCAAGATCGGAGAACACATTGCCAGCATCCCAACCATCATATATCATTTGGGGAAACGAGGCTCTGAGGTCCTCTGGGAGACTGGCAAGATATAGCTGGTCATATCAGACGATGTATGGGTGTATCTACTCAAAAGCCAAACTGCATTTTTGTTTCTAAGGGCTAGCCTAGCAGAAGAAAACAATCTCTTTCCAAAAGCATCAAGTCTCTTCGACTCCCTCTCCGGAAGATTGGTCAGAAAGGAATTCGAATTTACCTTACTTGTTGAAGCCTGAACAATCATGTTCTTCGGAGTAGAAGGCTTTGTCAGGAAGA
Source organism: Lissotriton helveticus (assembly GCF_964261635.1). Taxonomy (NCBI): domain Eukaryota; kingdom Metazoa; phylum Chordata; class Amphibia; order Caudata; family Salamandridae; genus Lissotriton; species Lissotriton helveticus. The sequence continues at coordinate 1,290,453,918 of NC_136068.1, forward strand.
ACAAGTTACTTACCTTTAGTAACGCCTTATCTAGCAGAGACTATCTAGCAGCAGATTCCTTCCCAAAGAATTATTCACGGGTGTCAGACTGGATTTGGAAATTTTTCAAGCAGTACCTCTGTGAACCAGTATGTGGCATCATTCAGCTCCACATGGCGTCCTCTGCATCGTCCATGCCATAAATTACATGCCCGGTACCTGTATAGGTGCCACCTCGGCACACTGAAGTCAGTTACTTTCGGGACTTTCCGCGCAAGGAGTGTCGAGCCACAATGAGCACTGACCACATGTTGTTGCCTGGCAAATGTCCAAGATCGGGACGCTGCACACTAACGCAGTGGTTACAGCCTTGATTCTGGTGGAGTGAGACGCAAGCCCTCAGGGGACTACTTCACAAAGACATAGCGGATCTTAATGTACAGGACTATCCATTGCAAATAGTTCACTTGAGTACCGCCTTCCCTTTTTTTGCTCTCACATTGACGATGAAGAAGTTGATGATGCACCCGGAATTCTCTTCTGCGGTCAAGGTAGAACAACAGCGGTCTTTATGTAGCTAGACAGAGAAGTTTCTCCTCCCCTTTGGAAGGATTAGGTGGAGCAAAGAAAGTAGACAGGGTGATGTTCTGGCCTATATGGATTGGAGACCGCCTTTGGAAGAAAGGAAGCATGTGTCCGGATGACCCGCTTGTCTGTATAGAAAGTGATTTAGGGATGGTGTGCTGAGAGTGCCTGTAACTTGCTGTTATGGTCACCAAGAAGGCAGTTTTTAAGGTCGAGAGTCTGAGAGGGCAACTGTAGGAAGGTTCAATGGGTGTACACAGAAAAAAGTGAGAACCAAACTGAGGTCCCAATGAGGCATTATGAATGTGTAAGGGGAAACATATGCTGCAGGCCTTTAAGGAACCTAGTATGGGTGACTTAAAGAAAGAGGGTTGGTCTAGCAACTGCAAAAATGCCAAGATGGCAGAAGGGTAACCCTTAAAAGTGCCCAGAACAGAGCCCTGCTGGGCCAAAGGTAATGCAGAAAGGGGGTCAATGTTGTAGGAGGCATACCGTGACACAAATGTGTCTCAACAGCAGGTGTATACCGACTTGGTGGAGGGATGCCTGGCTGCCAGAATAATGTTACAGACTTCGTGAGGAAAGTCAAAAGCTATCAACTGTTGCCACTCAATCTCATCGCATGAAGGTGGATAGTGTGCAGGTTTGGGTGGAGAACACTTCCCCGTTGCTAAAACAGGAGATCCTGTCAAAGAGGCAGTCTGACTGGAGGACCGATTATCATGCTCAACAGCTTGGGATACCAGACTCTCAGTATCTAATCGGGAGCCACTAGAATGACTTGGGTCATGTTGTTCCTGATCTTGTTGAGAACTCTGGAAAGGAATGGTATTGGCAGAAAGGCATACAAGAGCCTGGAGCTACACTCAAGACGAAAAGAGTTTCCAAGCAAGTTGCCTTGGAAACTCCAGTGTGCAAAACTGCTGACGTGCGTTCTTGGCGGTGGCAAGCAGATCTAATAAAGGCTTAACCCTCTGCTGAAAGAGTCTTTGCACCACCTCCGGATGGAGACGCCATTCATGATCTGCTAGGCATCTGCGGCTGAGATCGTCTTCTATAGCATTCAGAGGGCTGCAAGGTATTCAATCACAGGGGAAATGCCCTGACGTTCTAGCCATGTCCAGAGACGGAGAGCCTCTTGACAAAGGATCCATGACATCATCCCATCCTGTTTGTTGAATACCACATGGTATTGTCTGTGAGCACCTGCACCAGTCTCATAATGATCGAAGGAAGAAAGGCTTTCAGTGCCAAGCGAATTGCCCGGAGCTCCAACAGGTTGATGTGCTGCTTTTCACCAGAGGCCCTCGATCTCCACCTCTTCCAGGTGGCCACACAGCCCAGGAGTGATGCATCAGTCACGACAGTCACCTCCAGCTGGGGAAGGGAGAGGGGTCTGCTATGGGCCCAACTGCGGTTCGTTATCCACCACTGCAGATTTTTTTTAGCTCTCTCCGAGATCTGGACCATGTCGGAGAGAATTTCCTGATGCTGAGCCCACTGGGACATCTGGTGCCACTGCGGAGCCCGCATTTGCCATCGGAGCCTGCATATGCCATCGGACATGAGTAACAACCAGGATGCAGGAGACCATGAGGCCCAACAGCCTCAGTGCTAGTCTCACTGAAATCCAGGTTAGAGGTTGAAACATCAGAATCCTAGCCTAAATACCCTGGACTCACTGCTCGGGAGGATAGGCCCGAAACTGCACTGTCCAGATTGGCTCAGATTTAAAGGCGAGTCTAAGAGGGAGTCAGGTGTGACTTCGGTACGTTGAAAGTGAACCCCAGCAAATGCAGGAGGTTCACCGTTGCCTGAAGGTGGGAGACTACTTCCTGGGGCAAACTCATCTGAAACAATCGTCAAGGTAGGGGAAGACTAGAATGCCTGTCCTCCACAGATGAGCTGTAACCAGCGCCATAATTTTTATGGAAACACGTGGGGCGCGGGTAAGGCAAAAGGGGAGCATGGCAACCTGACAGTGCTTGTGCCCCACTGTGAACCACTAATAATGTTTGTGGGCAGGCAGAACGGGGGATGTGGAGATGTAAGCGTCCTACAAGTTGAATGCTCCCATCCAGTCTCCCGTGTCGAGAGCAGACAGGACTTAGGTGAGCATGCTTGTGCTGAATTTCTCTTTCCCCAAGAACAGGTTGAGAAGGCACACATCAAGGATAGGATGAAGTCCTCTGTTCTTTTTTGGCACCGGAAAGTAGCGGGAATAACAAACATGACCTACTTCTAATGCAAGCGCCTTCTCTATGGCTCCCTTAGCCAAGAGAGCCTGCACTTCTTGACAGAGCAAGGAGAGATGCTCCACCATTAGCTGATCGTATGTTGGTGGCATGTGTGGTGGGGTATTCAGAAAAGGAAGGATGTAGCCCCTTTGGACGATCTGGAGGACCCATAATTCTAAGCTCACTGACCGCCAGTGGGACAGATGATGTTGAATCCTGACTCCCACTGGAAGTCCATGGTGGTAGGAGAGCGAACTAAAGAGGCTTGGAGGCAGCGACGGCCGGGGGAGGGGGTGGACTGACTCAACCGCTGGCCAAGTGTCCTACGTTGTCTGTGGAACCTGTTCCCTTGGCCACAAAAGGGCTGGGAAGCCTTGAGCTGTGGTGGTTGGAAGGGTAAGGTCATGGTTGGAGACCCCATCCATGGTCAAAAAAGGGGCGGAAGGGGGTTAGGAATGGCGAAGGGCAATAAACAAGCCCATGGACCTGGTTGTATATCTGCTGCACTTAAAGCGCTCCAGCGCTGAATCCGCAATTCATTCCAAAGAGGAGAGAGCCTTCAAAGGGCATGTCCACGAGTGAATACTGGACATCCCTGAAAAATCAGTTATTCTCATCCAGGTGTTCCAACACAAGGCTACTGATGAGGAAATTGCTCTGCCCAGTGCGTCAGTTATGTCAAGCCCATGCCTTATGATGAACTTTGCTACATATCGGCCCTACACAATAGCCTGGGTGAGTATGGTTGGGGCCTCCTCAGAGACCATAGGCAGCACTTGCGCAACCGAGTCACATAGCCATGTGGTGTTCACCGACCGCAACGGTAGTTTGGGGAGGAGAACATTCACTTGCCAACTGTGTCCAGCCGTTCAGATTCCCTATCCAGAGGAGTGGTATGGAAAGTGCCAGGGTTAATCATGGGCGTAGAGGCTTGGACATCCAAGCTATCTGGGGTGGGGTGCTAAGTGAGGAAACTGGGATCCACACAAGGGGTGATGGTGGCGGACAATCGTCCTAGGCACATGAGCCCCTGTGTAGAACTTGAACCAATCCCCAAGTAGGACATTTGTAAGGGCTTCATTGAATGGGAGAAGGGGTTCAGAATGGGAGACTTCCAGCTGAAGCACCTCTGTCAAGACATTCATTACCAACAGCAGCATACTTTCCCTTCTGAGGCGGAAGCCGGGAGGTCTCTTTTCTATACTTTGCGCTTTTAGCGTTTTACTGATTTTAACTTGTTTGTACTTTGCACGCTTGATCTACAAAGCGTGTAGAGACTTCCTGTGTGATATCCTTCGCTCTTTGTACCTCTCCCCCTCCCTCTGCACCAAGGACAGCTCTCGGCCGAGCATAGACGCCGAGGGCTGAGTCTTCCAACTTTGGCGGCCATATTGGGTGGGGGCTGGTGAGTGACGCGCTCTAGCAGCGCATATAAAGGGCCCTGAGAGTCTGTGCTCGCGATTACCAACAGCAGCATACTTTCCCTTCTGAGGCGGAAGCCGGGAGGTCTCTTTTCTATACTTTGCGCTTTTAGCGTTTTACTGATTTTAACTTGTTTGTACTTTGCACGCTTGATCTACAAAGCGTGTAGAGACTTCCTGTGTGATATCCTTCGCTCTTTGTACCTCTCCCCCTCCCTCTGCCCCACGGACAGCTCTCGGCCGAGCATAGACGCCGAGGGTTGAGTCTTCCAACTTTGGCGGCCATATTGGGTGGGGGCTGGTGAGTGACGCGCTCTAGCAGCGCATATAAAGGACGGCCAAGACTCCGCGCAGCGGACGCGCACAGCGGACGCGCCGGACCCGCGCCAGAGTCGTGCCAGAGTCGTGCCAGAGTCGTGCCCGTCCGAGCCCAGACGGGCCTAGGGCCAGCCACTCTGCCTAAATTAGTAAACTCTCCAACTACTTATTCACGTACCGAGCTGCTAGGGCTTCGCCCTCTAACATCCGCCCATTGTACATTAGCTCAGAGGGGCACCGACCCTTTTACTAGCTGTGCACTATGCACCCCCCCAACCAAGTACCGACAAAAAACATTCTACGCTCAGCCCTTCTGAATTGTAGGTCTCTTCCGAGACACTCTTTGGAGGTTAACCTCCTCATTCAGGAACATGACTTAGATATCCTGTTTTTAACAGAGACATGGCTCATGCAGGGCTCAGAAGTGGACATTGTGAATGCTCTTCCTCCTGGGTTCCTAATTCATACACAGGACCGACCGGTGGGTCGAGGGGGAGGTGTTGCCATTCTGTATAAGAATTCGTTGGTATGCAGGGTGAGGTCGAGGATTGTGAGAGCTGTAAGTTCTCCCTCCAAATCTCACCCACTGTGGCCATGACTGGACTACTAGTCTATCGTCCCCCAGGGAATAATGGTAATTTTACCGGCTCTCTCTTGGAGACGGTAATGGTCCTTGCCGCCTCTGCGACTAACTTCATTACCATGGGAGACTTTAATCTTCATTTCGACGACCAGGAGGATCGGTCGGCAACAGCCCTTCACTGTGACTTGAAAACCTGTGAGGTTGATCTCATAAACCTAGAGGCTACCCATAATAAGGGTCACTTATTGGATCCTATTTTTACCAACATCACCACCATGAAAGCAGCCTCCCCGATCCCTCTTCCATGGACAGACCATTTTATGGTCCCCTTCGCCTGGCAAATCTTGCCGGAGAGTGCCCCATCCTGCAGTATCGGTGCGCCTGAAAGACCGTGGGCCAGACTATCTGTGGAAAATCTGACATGCAGTCTGGAGGCCTCACGCCCGTTACTAGCGAAGGACCCAGTTCTGGCGGACGCAGATTTCTGCAGTTGGATGTCTAACTCACTCGATGCCGTTCTTCCATTAAGATCGGGAGGAAGGAGGGAGAAAAGATCGTGCACTGCCCCTTGGTACACACCAGAGCTGAGGGCTATGCGAAGGGCTTGTAAAAAATTAGAATGTGCCTGGAGGAAGAATTGGGAAGTAGCTTGTAAGACTGAATACTGAGAGGCGATAAGGAATTACAAGCTTACTATTCGGCGTGCCAAAACCCAATTCTTGGAGAAGAGAATCAGTAATGCTTCCAACTCCTCTAGAGAAACATTTCTGGTGATTAAGGAGCTCCTGAAGGTTCCTACACCACTTGCCTCCACGGATAACCTGGAAGTAAAATGCAATAATCTAGCAGAGTACTTCCGCACTAAAATTGACAAGATTTTGACAACCTTGCCCCAAACAGACATAGGAGTCGAGCCGTCTGTGGTGGAGGGAAGATCTCTGAGGACCTTAGAGTCTTTCGGACCAGTCACGGAGGACCAAGCTCTTAGAGTCTTAACGTCTATTAAGAGTGGCTCTCCCTTGGACGTCGTCCACATGAGGATTCTCAAAATGGTTGCCCCTTCCGTCGTGGAGCCTATCACGGAGGTGATCAATGCCTCGCTAGGCACAGGTGTGGTCCCACCTAACTGGAAGGGTGCAATAGTTAAAGCCCTCCTAAAAAAACCCAGCCTAGACCCCCTTGACATGGCGAACTACAGACCGATCTCGCTTCTTCCGGGACTCAGTAAAATCACGGAAAAGTTGGTTAATGGCCAACTATCCAACTTCCTCGAGTCCAACGGTGTGCTGAGAAGTTCTCAAACAGGCTTCCGCCCGGGTCAAGGCACGGACACTGCCTTATTGGCTGTCGCAGAAGAGGCACGTTGCATTTTGGATTCAGGAGGATCAGTGGCAGTGATCCTCCTGGACCTTAGTGCGGCGTTTGACACGGTTAACCATCTAGTGCTACTTCAGCGACTGTCTGAGGCTGGAGTGAGGAGGACAGCGCTGAAATGGCTTAGGTCGTTTCTCAGCGAACGGACCTTCCAGGTCTGGGAAGGAGGTGCACGATCGGCTTCCACCCACCTCCATTGTGGAGTGCCCCAGGGCTCCTCCCTGAGCCCTACACTTTTCAATGTGTACATGGCCCCCTTGGAGGATGTGGTGGCTCCTTTTAACATCAAAATTGTGAGCTATGCCGATGACACCCAGTTGGTGGTTGCACTCTCCCAGGCCACGGACAATCCCCATGTGCTACATTCCTGCCTTTCCAAAGTCCACACCTGGATGGGGGAATCAGCACTAAAGCTGAACGGTTCAAAAACCGAGATAATGCTGATGGGGATGAAAAAACCCTCACTCCCCCGGTCTGCCTGGCCCAGCTGCCTGGGATCCCCCCCTAAACCCAAGGCTGAGATCAAGAGCCTGGGTATCTGGTTGGAACAAGATCTTTCCTTCAGGACCCAGCCTACCAAACTGGCCGGTGTCTGTTTCGGTCTTCTCCGATCGGTGCGCAAAGTGTTGCCCCTGCTTCCTTTTCTATCGCAGAAGCTCCTGATCCAGGGCTTGATTATATCTAGATTAGATTTCAGCAATGCAATCTATCTGGGTGCCCCTGAGATCACCCTGAACAAACTCCAGCAAGTGCACAATGCAGCGGCACGTATGCTTCATAACATCCCCTTGTCACGTTCGGCGAAACCCGCTTTGAGGGCGCTGCATTGGCTTCCAGTGCGAGAAAGGGTGAAATTTAAGTCCCTCTGCCTTGCTCACAAGATCTTGCAAGGCAGAGGCCCTCCTGCCCTTCATAAACTGGTGGCCCCATATAAGGCAGGTAGATCTTTACGGTCAGATCAACAACACTTGCTCATGATTCCCAGGGTCAAAAAGGCCCGCTCAAGAGGGAGGAGATTCTCCGTCAGGGTGGCTACTCTTTGGAACTCACTCCCCCTAGGCTTACGCTCAGAGACATGCCTTTTGCGTTTTCGTAAACAACTGAAAACTTTTCTCTTTTGCTAGACCGTTTTGCTCCTCTTTTTTCTAGATCTGCTACTATGTTTGGTGAAGCGCTGGGATGCTCAAGGGTAACTACGCGCTATACAAAACTGTTTTAATAATAATAATATTTCATCTCAATTGCCACTGTAGGCAACGGTAGGTCCAAAACCTCAGATGCCCTATGCACCATCAAGGTTCCCTCCTATTTAGCCACAGTAGGAGGAGAGACCAGGACAATATTGGGTAAGGTGGGTAACCCACTGGCATCCGCAGGTTCATCATACCAGTTGTCTTGTTCTTTCTCTTCTTCAGGAATCTGGTAACCAGAAGGGTCCATAGACCCCTCCCATTCGTCTCCCTCTCCAGGCCTATCTATTAAATAAGGCACTGGCTGCCCTCCAGAAAGCATGGACCCGGTCAACGTTGGAGTCCGTCAACGTCGCTCTGGCTCTGTGTCGGAGTCGAGAATAACAATGGGGGCAGCGCTGCCTAGGGACATCGTCAGCACTGGAGCAGGCATTGAGGATGGACAGCTCCACTCCAGATTTAGCAAGGGGTCCATGGGACTCGACCGGTACCAAGGGCGGATCCATCAACGTGCATCCAGTAGGGATTCTCCCACGCCCATAGGACCCGAAGGCAATCCAGAGGGGATGGGCCACCCAAATAGGAGGCGAATGGCCTCAAAAATTTCAGGTGAGCAGGAGTCGGTCCGGCAAAATCAGGGAAGTGCGCTGCGGTCCCCGGATTCAAGTTCTGCCGAATCGTGGGGCCTGGAGTACAGACGCTACTGCGTCTAGTGAAAAGACTGACAGATGCAGTGAAGTTTAAGATCTCTTTGAATTGTTGGCCTTTTTATGTTTGTGGGACTTACCCAACTTCCCTGACTATTTAGAGTAGAACGACAATAGTCAGGAAAAGGCTCTCCCCAGGACCTTCTGCAAAACTGGGACCTCGAACATTGCGGAGTCGACTGACGTAGGACAGCGAGGAGCTTCAGGAAGCGCTGCCTCAGCATGATGGGGTGCATGGCGTGGCCGTCCTCGCAAGCCTTAAGGGTCGTGGTCCCGCTCTAAGCACCACAAACACACCAAGTGGGGGTCTGCCAGTCACAGGCCCCACATGGCTTGAAAGTATCTGGTTTCTTAGGTGACATAGATACATATCAGGAGAGATCTGAAAAAGGTTCAACAAAAAGTTGCAAAAACAAGTCAAAAAGTGATTACGGTGTAGCTCAGCCCAGATCAGCGCTATCTGGTGCGGAAAGGAAACAACTGACATCAGCGCACCGAGGTGGTGCCCAGGTATGTACGGGGTATGATTCTGTGGTAAATAATCTGCAGCTATATGTCTCAATCAGCTAAGTCTGGGTCACCAGGAACCAGTCCATGCCCCTCGCCACAGGTTGACTGATTGGCAGGCCTGAACATGACCTGGACCATGCAGCAAGCAAGGCATCAGTAATAGCTTTATTAAATAACAAGGACAAAGCTCGATCTAGTTGGAAAACTCCAAGTCGATAAACTTTTTGTTTCAATAGTGGGCACCTGCAATTCTAGTGTCTCAGCTGCCCTCTGATGGAGGCTCAAGAGGAGAGTTCAGCTCTGTTTCAGTTAGTGTGTCTAGCACACAAGAGTTTTCCAAATCCAAATACAATCCAGTAATAGCATAATGAGGAGATAGCAATCAGTCCCCTTACTCATCATCATCAGAGTGTGCCGAAGGGCATTGGCCTCTAGCACTGGGTCTGACTAAGAACCAAAAAGAGTGTGAATCATCTGCCGATACTGGAGATGAGACAGAGGCTCTGGGATTGGAATCTGGTTGTATAATCACTGGTTCAGCTTTTATAATTTCATAGTTGGTACCCAGGCCTGGAGGTGGCTGATGTGAGTTCAGAGTCGGAGAGTGGCATCTGCATCAGATCAATGGCATCATGGAGTCTGTGCCAGCCTCAGTGTGGAAGGAACCACTATGGATTGTGGCTCCAATGTATAAGTCAGTCCTGGAGTCTTAAGGCATGCCAAAAATCGGCAGCATAGCTTCTTTGAAGGCCACTATTTGGTGCATGATTGATGAGGGGAGATAACATCGGGGTGCACCCAGACCAATTGCAGTAGAATTCAGGGGTATTGGGGTACTTCAATCTTTATCACAACCCCCTTCCGCCTTCTCGTGGCAGGATGTGGTCGAGGCGCATTTGGCCTTGTTACGCTTATACGTATGCCTAGTCTTCGACTTCAACTTACTGGATGACTTTGAATGGGAAGTGATCTTTTTGCAGGAGCGGCCATGGTGACCAGGACTGCCAACAGGCCTGCAGCCTAGAAAGGTTTCTCCACTCTTTGATTGTGACCTCTTACCTTAAGCACCAGAGTTTGGCTTTACGATCACTAGTCTCATTAGGGTGCATAAGGGCACAAAGGTTGCATGCTTTATAGTCGGCTTCCTGCTGTCTTGTAATAGCTTGAACCCTGTGGTTTTCAGTGGACATTGTTCCCTGGCACACACCAATTTCTTGTTTTTTTTTCAAGTGAGCACAGGGGGAAGCAACACAGACGAGGACTAGGAAACGCAGAAGCAACATGGAAGAGGGAGGGGGATACTAAGCAAAATGGGAGGAATAAGAAACACTGGGAAGATGGAAGGGACGTGAAAGCAACAGGGAAAGGGGAATGGAGAAGCACTCTGGCAACAGAGCGCAACAAAACGTGAATGGGAAGAGAAATACACAAGGGAAACAGCTCAAAAACACATGTACTCTCTTGAAGTGCTTAACGAAAAAGAAAAGGAATCAGTGATGTCAGCCAATGAAAGAGATGGAAAAGAGGCGAAGCTCTATGGGATGGACAAACAAAAGACTGACAAGCTGCAAAACTAATAAGAAGCAGGCAAATGAGTGACAGGAAGGCCAAGGAATGACTAATTAAGGAAAAAATATTATCAAGGACCTGCTGGGACTTCAAGCAGCATCGTACAGATGCAAAGTTGCAAGTATTCTGAAGGGCAAGAAGAGCATGTGGTAATATCAGAATCGAATGTAAATAAAAATGCATGTAATATTAATAGCTGGCCGAAAATGATGAAAGTCACCCAAAGGCTATTTGTAAATGAGAATACAAGATGAATTCCAAAACCACTTGAATGTGTTGTACTGAAAAGTCCTGGTCTGATGTTAATTCTACTCTTTGTAAAAATAAGAGTGATGTTACTAATGCTGAAGAGGCGTTGGTTTATAGATCAGACCCAAATATCCTGAGTATGGAACAAGCAGAGATGTATGTGATACAGCTGAACATAGTCAATCGAGGGCAAGTGGCCCGAACAATACACTGGTGACAGTACATTTATTTACTCCTTTTGGTGGACAAAAATCGTATGCCCTTTATTCCAATGGGTTACTGAGATAGACATTATCCCTAGAAAGATGCATTCATGAAGCTCACACATAATAAGGAGAGTGCGGAAGATCCTGCCATCTACAGACCAATTACTTTATTAGATGCTACAGCAAAAATCTATTCCCAAAGCAATTGAATGGCTGGGCTAAATCGTCTTAACTGGATCCCTATGAACAAGGAGGACTCCAGAATAATCCTTTCACCACACACCATTGCTTTACCCTATGAGCACTTGCACGGAGATCCACAGAAGTAGCAGGATTGTTGACCTGCCGCTTTGCGGACTTTCAATCTGCTTTTGATATGGCTGATGATAGCCACTTATAGGCAAAATTAAAAACATATTGAGTATTCCTATGGGGCTACTTGCAATTCTTCAAAAACTGCCTTCTGACACGTGACCCCAAAAGGAATAGGATATAAAGGGTTGCTTGGTGCACATATATTGCTGGAAAATGGATTAAAACAGGGTTATGTCCTGCCATCAGTACTCTTATGTGATAAAATTTAGCATAACTTTCTTTGTAACTATCTGGGAGGGCAGTCTTTTTGCAAAAAATGGGAAGGAGGACAAATGTGCTTTATGTGATAGTCCCCATAGAGAAGGACCGCGATGTGACCAGAGATAAATGTAAGACCTGTATGATAAAAATAGCCACATGGATGAGAAAGAACTTCCTGCAGCTTAATTCTAACAAAACTGAGATCTTATGGTTTGGGAAAGCTGAGGACCTATTGACGGAGGAGTGGTGGCCGGGTTAGCTAGGAGAAGCGCCCATCCCAAAAAAGTTGGCAAAAAATCTGGGCATTGTAATCAATAACAATCTATCTATGGAGGAGCATGTTAAGACTATCAGGGAAGTGCAACGGAATGTTGTGTATGATGAAAAGGATTTTTCTTTGGATCCCTCTTACCACCAGAAGGGCCTCGTTACAGGCGCTCCCAGTCAGTAGACTAGATTATGGAAACACGCTACTGGTAGGGATGAGGGAAGACTTGTTCTCAAGGTTACAAGTTATTCAAAATACGGCGGCACGGTTAGCACTGAACAAGCCAGCTCGAACTCCATCTCTTCTCCTACTGAGAGAGTTACATTAGCTCCCGATAAAGAAAAGAGCAGTTTTCAAACTTTTATGCTTAGTATTCAAAGCACTCCATGGGCTTGGACCCATATATCTCACAAAAAAACTAGAATGGTATGTCCCGGCCGCCAGCTTGGATCTAGTGGGCAAAAGCTCCTTCGTACTTGGAGAACTAAGAAAGTGAATATGGGAGGCCGCGCCTTCTCTTATTTGGCCCCTAAGCATTGGAATTCGCTGCCGGAAGACCTGCAGGCATGCCCTACTCTGACTCTTTTCAAAAAGCACCTTAAGACCTGGCTATTTTAGATGAGTATTTTGCCCAATTGGTCTGTCTGCCTCCAGGGCGCCGAGAGATCCCCTTGGGGATGATTCATGTGCCATATAAATATAAATAATAATAATAAAATGTAAATTGATGATTTAGCAAATATGGATTATTGTCCAGTAGGTCTGTAAAAGACTTTTTAAGACTGCAGCAAGATTATAGTGAAAATAAATTGATCATCAATACTGATAAAATAAAGACCATGTTTTTTTGCTAGAAAGTCCGAACCCATTCTGTATAGTTGTCAAAGGTACAGCTTTAGCAAGAGACAACGTGCAAATATTTGGACCAAACTTTCTTTGCAAACTTGACGAGAGGGGTCCAACTTTGTAGTAATTGAAACACATGTTTTTACAACGGCAAAAGGACTTAGATGCTTGGACAAGAAATATGAGGGCTATTCATCAACTCGTCCGCTTAAAATTATTGCAGGCAAAATGATTTTGCAGGCACTATGTGGAGCATAATGGTTGTAGAATAGAAAGTCGGTGTTTGACATTTTTGTTTCAACTTCCTTCCAATCCTATGGTCCTCCAATCCCTGAGATTGGAATTAAAAGGGACGGCTTAGAACTTCCTAGCACAAATGTGGCGTTTGAGCCTTATATGCTTTCTTATTGGGTCTCACTTGCAAGAAAAGTTTTTGTGCATACGTTTGCAGGCAGTGCTGGAGGAGACCCATTGAGGGATATGTGCATACTGCGATAGGCTTGTACCCCTGGTGAGGCAGGTACTGCAAGGCACAACTTCACAGACTTTTCCCCAAATCTACCTGCTTTCTCATCAGCCTGTTGTAGTCTGAACCATCGTACATGGTGTGTCTCCCCACCCTCCATCGCTCACTTTTTCTTACCGCTCCCCATGCAACATGTCCTCTCCTTTCTGGTTCATGTATCTTTCATCAGACTGTCATCTTTATCCCTCTCCGCCCTAGGTCTTCCCAGCCACTGTCAATCATCCTCTCTTCCTCTGTCAAGCACCTCTTCTCCAGTCTCTCCCACCTGCCACATGCCTGCGTCTGTCATGCACGCACGCAAAGTAAGGCTCGTTCATTGCTGGACGGGGCGAGATCAGGGGCGGCTCTAGGCTCATGGTGGCCCTGGGCAGGGAGCGTAGGTAGGGGGCCCCGGAAGAGGGGGTCCGGGTGGGGCGGGGTGCGGAGGCCAGTGAAGAGGGGGAGGGTCAGGGTGTTTTGAAGTGGAACAGAGCCGGAGGCCGAAAAAATCCCTGTCAGGGGCCGCCACGCAAATATGTATCCATCCTCAGAGGATTATTTTATTAAGGTTATATATTGGCGTGGTGGCCCCTGGGGTTTGGTGGCCCTGTGCAGGTGCACAGCTTGCACATGCCTAAGGCCGCCCCTGGCGAGATTACGTCCGGCCGCCCAGCCAGTCATCACGCCCGAGTATTCAGAGACCCGCTCACCTTTAATCCGCAGCTGGACATGAAGTGAAAAGTCAGAGAGAAGTACAGAAAGAGGCGGTGAAGAGAAGTATAGAAAGAGGCGATGAAGACAAGCCCAAGTGTGAAAAGGCGGGTGATGTGAATACTCATCTGACATTTGAAAAGGGAGGACGCGGGTCACATTCGTAGGTACAAATGGCTTCCAGGGAGTCCATGTTCATACCTGGCAAATCCGTAGCCCTTGCGGCCGCCCTCGTACAGCTCCGGGTTATATCCAAAGGGCCCCGTTGACTCCTCGGGGGCACGGATGGTGGTCCTTCCGCGGCCGCTCGCTGCCACCCCCTGCAGCTGGTCCAGCGCGCGCTTGACGGCCCACGGGCTGTGGCAGTAGTCGCAGCACTTGTTACAGGCGGGCACGGAGTCCCCGAAGTACTTGGCAATGGCTGCATGACGACACCTGGAAAAAGAGAACAAGGGGAGGTTACACACATACGGCAAGGGTGCTGGACTTTCAAGGTTCCTCAAGAAAATAACTGCAACCCTTCTGGACCCAGATACTCATTTCATCTTTTGTATCAGAAAACGTTAATTGGACACATTTATTGGACACAGGGCAGAATGCCTGAAGTGGACAATAGGCATAACACCACCATCTGGGAGTATGTAAGACAGGTCGGAAACTTTCAGTGTAGTAATTTGCCTTATTTTGGGCTCAGTATTTTCGATAGAACAGGCGTGTTTGTCTCATGTAGCTCCTAGCACTCCAACTTTAGTAGAGACAGGAAATGACGGAGCTTGAAGAACGGATACACTGCTCGAACAATGATACCATAGCACCGAATGGAAGACACGGACAGACAGGCCCCACTGAAAGGAGTTTCGTTTAAATAAAGAAAAGTGGGACAAGTTCGAGAAAATCTGGACACCATTCCTGGAAGGATTATTTAAGAGACTTGTTACATGTACAGTGAAACTATGCTTATAAGTGTGAAGGTATGGAGTGTATTATATGCAGTGCTTTATATGGACAAAAATAAGTGCAGGTACTCATCAAAAGGAGGGATAGACTGGGGGTGGAGTTTGGGGCGGGCATAAGGGCGGTGCTAAGGGCAGTGCTAAAAGCGGAACAAGGGGCGGGGCTAAGTTTTTGACATTTTCAAGCTTTTCATGCAAGAAATCTGCATTGTTAGAATACCAGATGTATCTCTCCATTCGTTTTTTACACTAATAACTATTCATATAGCACTTACCAATCAGTGTTTATTACTACACAAAGTAACCCTTTTTCAGCAACCTCAAACAATTAAAAGATGTAGAAAACACAAGTAAGATTATATATATATATATATATATATATATATATATATATATATATATAATCTTGTTGTTCAATTCAGGTCCTTGCTGCAGCGGCACAATTAACTAAGATATATGCCAAGGATGCTAACTTGTGAGCTACAGGGAAGACAAGGATCTATGCAACAAAAGCAGCATCCCACTTAGCTATCTACATAAATAAAAAAAATACAAAATCTCTGATCTACATGTTGCAAGCTATGCTTTCCAACATGCATAATAACCCTCCATGCAATTTTATGGTGAGTGAATTACCCACCAGAGTTATTCATTTTATTGCTACTCATGGTGTCCCAATCTTACTTACTCAAGAGAAAGGCCCCAGCTTCCTGTTTCTTAGGCATATTGAAAATGCCCACCGCAGGCAATAATATTTCTTTTAATGGAAAAATGCTTGTATGAGTTTTGTAGATGCACACTATCAAGTATTTTTCACTTTTACATAGTGCTCAACATCTTGTCTTGTGATAAATGTACTGGCGAATTTGTGTTAAAAAGTCTAATGGCAGCAGTTTATAGCAAATTCTGCTACAGGGGCGTCATTGCAGCCCTGTGTTACCGTGAACAATACCTTTCACACCTTCCCCCATTAGGTTTTACAGCCGCCTGTCTACGCTCGCTGTGTAAGAACAAAGGATAAACTAACCTCCGTGAAGCCACACCTCTGCCCTGATGACTTCCAGAGAAAAACATGCAGAAATGTGTACCGGTGGCAAGAGCGGCTATCTTTTGGCCCATCCCAGGCTTCCATCGTGACCAAAAGTTGAAAGTGCTGCTGATGTGGTCGATGATCTAGCGACATCTGCTTCAAAGCCTCGTGAGTACAGGTACTCTCCTTGTTCAAGGAAAAGTGCCGGTACTCAATGGTGGAAAATGAAAAAGTGCCGGTACTCAGTACCGGTGAGTACCGGCCCATTTAAAGCACTGATTATATGGTGTGGATGTCCAACCTCACCATGATGCAATACACTTACCAATTCCAACCCCTTTATGTCCTGTAGGTTTCGTCTGTAAAACCCTCAACTCAAGCCTGGGTAGCTGTGGCTTACACAGAGGAACAAGGGTTAAGCATTTATACAGCACTAAAACAACTGAAGAACTCGACACAACACTCAAGAAAACTGACAATTTATTAAAAAAAGACTGTTTTTACAAGAATTTAGACACTAGAACTAAAGAAATCCACCGGAGGGTTCAGGAGATATAGATTTAACAAGCAATAATAAATTAGAGCAATTTCACTCAACTGTGAACAAGCCTTGGCAAAGCCACCAAATTGGACACAAAGCATTTCATTGCATGAGGTGTCCGATTCAAAAGTGTCAATGAGATCGATTACAAGTACTTGAGACGACGGACTCCAGGAGGGAATTAGTCAGAGGGACCAGCAAGGTCCTCAAGAACAGTTACTTTCACAGAAGAAGTCGTCTAGTTCCAGGCACTTTTTCTGCATTGCAATTGTTTCCTATGGAGTGGTTCTAATACAAGGGATGAAAGATGCTGAACATATTGTAAGGATGCTGTGGATTCTGTCGGCGGGGGTCTTCCTGCAGGGATTCCTCAATCCACGAAGATGGTGATGGGGGCCTGGTTGCAGGGTCAACATTCCACAAAGTCCTCTCACGTCTGGCTGAGTCCAGCCGCCACTGGACTACCGGTCACCTGTTGTCGCAGTCACAGACAAATCCTTCCTGGGGGGAATAATTTGCCTTCTGAGGGCCCCAGCAACTCTCTGACACCACTCCCATGCTCTGTGAACTTGGGTTCCAATCTCTGAGTCAGGTCTTGGTCCTCGATGCTGCGTGGCTGCGGTGGTAGCGGCTTGAAGCCTTTGGGCTACCAACGTGCCCCAGCAGGCTTCTTCAGCTGTTGTGTCCCTGTGCATTGAACACAAGACTGACCCTTGGAGTTTTCTTGGCTTGACTCGGATATGAAGACAGCTTTTCCTGAGCAGGACACAGTAGGCCCAGTCCCTCTTCTTTACTAGCAACCAGGTGCAGCTGCTGCAGTCCTGGTCAGTGCAGCCTCTCTGTGCTGGTTCCTTGGCACAGCAGGCCAGTTTCTCTGTCCTTTTCCCAAATCGATCGATGTGGGACATGGCCCTTCTTAGGATTTCCCTGTCATTTTATTTGTCCTCCTGTTTTTTGACAACTCTCTTTTGCCAATCTTAGGACTCTGGGCACTTTCCCACTGTACTGCAGCAGGAAACTGCACGAAACCTTTCTGCACATTACAGGATAGGGTGCTTACTTGACTAGATTAGTCATCATAGCTGTGAGTGCCCTGTAAAAATATCCATCACATACCTAGGGCGGGTGCGACACTGGCTTATAGGGGGACGCTGCACTGACCGTACCACCCACCTGAATAGCCTGTCAAAAATATCTCATACTCAGGTTGGCCAATCTCACTCCATAGTCAATGCTGAGGGGGCGCACATTACCCCAAACCAGGGTAGGTGAGTGGCCTGGTAGGTACCTCCACGTGTACCCATGTGAGCTTTCCCTATGGGACACTTCCCGGATGAGGTTGATTCTCTTGTTAGGGCCTTAGGGTCTACTGTACTTCCCCGCTATATGTGCAGTTTGAAAGTGCACGCACCCTTCCTACAAACGTTAGGAAGTGGTACTCACCTGAGGATTCTAAAACGTCTGTCAGGACTGCCATGGCTGGCCTGTGGGTGCGCACTCCAGTGCAGGCTGGTATGTGCACTTGCACCAAGGGTGTTGTTGAATACGTGTCCAGCTTGCCAGTGCAGACTGGTGTGCTCTCAGCACCGCGGTTGTGCTCAGTATGTGTCCAGTCTTTCACTGTAGGCTGGTGTGCGCACTCTCACCGATGGTGCTCCTAAATACATGTCCAGCCTTCCATTGCAGGCTGTGGTGCGCTTTGCACCAATGGTGCTCTTAAATATGCGTCTGGACTGCCACTGCAGGCTGGGGTGCACTTTGCACCGATGGTGCTCCTAAATACGCATACAGCCTGCCATTGCAGGCTGATGAGCGTAATTGTGCATTTACTCACACTGGCCAGTTTACGTCATTAAGGGGTGAAGCGAGTGGTAGGAGAAAGGCAGAGCAGGTGCATGTGTGTCTCCTGCCCAGGTGGTGAGTAATACCCATGTGTTTTCACTACCTATGAGGTTTGCTCTCCACATGGGCTAACTTGTGGAAATGGGTGAAATCACTTCAGGCTGCAATAGTAGATTGCAGTGGAGCTGCCTCATGATGTTTCCCATCAATGGATTTGAAGCGACAACCCCTTGCCTGTGGTAAAGGTGGCTTTTTCGTCATTCACGTAGAAATTACAGTACTAGAAAGTGGGCATTTCGGTGCTCTAAACTCTTTAAGGTGCCTTGGTTCTTTGCGCCAGTCCACACTGGATGTTGGGGGGAGGACATCTAGGCATTCCCTAGTGACAGCTATAAAACACTGGGCATGCAACTGGAACAACAGACCTCTGCCATTTGCAGGCCAGCTGGAGAGTTTAGAGAAACAGGTTTTGACATTTGGCCTTTGGAGTTAGATCATGGCCCCAACTAAAGATAAAGATCTACATTCCATGGCCTCATGGCAGACATGACTAAAATTTAGGGGAGACATTCTTGGTTCAAAAGTAGACTCTTTGAACCACCATAAACTTCACAGGCACACCACATGTATAACTACTGGTGCCATGCTTCAGCACAGGGTGAGATAGGCGGTGGGGACCAGCGACCGGAGAACCTGAAACTACGTGGTGCACATTGCCAGAGGACTCTGTTATGCACAAGGAGGATTACTGCACTGAAAGGGACTGATGGCCCTTCCTGAATAGTAGTTGGCCTGGGCAGACGACCTTCTGCTGTGTGGCATCCTAAAGTGTATTCTCCAAGGGCTTGGTGAGCTTGCCCACTGTTCTTTCGGATGTCTCCGGGACCTTGGCACGCATAACCGTCTCAGTGGTGAAGATCGGATTCCCCGGTTGCGGGACCCAGTGTGGCCCGCTTCGTAGATCGCGCCACATCTCTCTCGTGAGAGACTCAGACTGTATGCTCATTGCGTGCAGTGTCAGATTCACAGGTTGCGACTCTCAGAGGTGGGGGCGTAACCATAGTAGTGCCTCATTTTACCTCGTGAGGCATAGCTGAACTTGCATCTGTGTGTGTGACTGGAGCGGTCAGGTGGGGCTAATATCTCCGTACACTGGACATTGTGCCTCATTTCCAAGGAGGTATAGAATTTGCAACTCTTTGTTGTGTATGATGCAACCTGCATCATTGTGAACCTGATGTTGTGCCCGGACTGCCTGGGTGCGACTCTGATCAACATGTATCTGATGGGGTGCCTAATCCTTCCGAAAGCCCCCTCCCCCACTTCATTCTCCATCCATTTACTTGGCCCCTTGTACTTCGCAGAACTGGGCTGGTGTTGGAAGGCCCTTGGGGTCCCTTTGGTGTGAACGTCTTTTGCCCTCAGCAAGTTTCTGCTCCGCATCCTGTGGGTGAACTTCTCAAGTGGCTTCCAAACCCCTTTTGCCAACTGCCTCCTAATTGACCTTGCTTCCTACCCCCACCTGATTTCCTGGACACTGACTAAGAGTGACTTCAGTAGCATGTGGCCTAGTGCTCGGGGGGAGGACGGGTGTCTACAATCCGGAGGTGTAGATAGTCTGAAGGAGTTGGAAGGCGGAGGGAGGCTTGAGGCAATGGGATCTGCAGTGTGTAATCAATTGACATGCTGAGTATCAGTTGCACCGCATTAGGGTGTTGAATGCGTATGTGTGTGAGCGCTTCAGCACAGATTTGTCTGATATCTGTTGCACCACGGTGTGTGTGTGTGTGTGTGTCAGTGGGGAACTGCCAGCGATTCACAACACTGGACGGCGGTTTGACCTGATACGTTGATTTCTTGCCAAAAGAGCATTACGTTTGACATTGTTTTTCCCCCTTGTGGCCTCAGCCTGTGGTGCTGATAAAAAGTGATATAATTGTGTGTATGTACATATTTCTGATATTGTTGTGACTCGGGCTGCAAACCTAACTGTGTGGTGTTGAACTATAAGAATTGCTGGGGTGGACAATGTGTGGCACCGTATAAGGGTGTTGGAGGGGGGTGTAGAATGGGATCTTTCCCAATTGTGCATATTGAAATGAATGAAATGAAATAAAAATGTATACTAAATGCGCTCTACTACCCTGAGGTGTTTAGGCGCGCAAGCTAGGAAAACTTGGCAGTACTAGGTATGAGGCCAAGTTTTTCGTTTTTTCCTAAAACAGAGAAGGTATGATTCCTTTTTCAGGAATAAAGGGAGGCTGTTCCAGAGACAGGCGGTGCTGCCAGTGAAACTTCTCCCGCCCCATTTTACTTTTTTTACTCAGGGAACAAGGATATTACAAGCTGTTTCTGAGTGCAGGGATCATGGCGGAAGGTACCATTTTATTTATTTTTTATTTTAAAGGTTTTGTATAGCGCGAACATGACCCTTGTGGGTGTAGGAGCGCTTTACAAGTAAGGTAGTTGAACAAAAGAAATATTGTACAAAAGAAACATAGTATTTCGAGATAAAGACTTATGTTACAGCTGGATTGTTCCAGGAGTCCGAAATAATGTTCACGTGAATTTCGTCATGAGAAGAGATTTAACTTCATTTTTGAAGGATGCAGATGATGGGTTGAGTCTGGTTTCTGGGGGTAGTGTATTCCAAATCCTTGGAGCAATTCCAGAGAAGGCGCGATTATATGTTTCCTTCTTGGCAAATCTTTGAGGCTTCAAAAGAGGGTTGTTGGCGCTCCTAGAGGATCGGTTTCCACACAAGAGCTCCAGTTTCTGGGCCAGGTACCTCGGTGTGTTGTGATGTAGGGCTTTGTGTGTAATGCAAGTGATTTTTAGTTGAATCTTGCTTCGAAGGGTAGCCAGTTGAGCGTTTTGAAGTCGGGGAAATGTTGCAATGTCTTTTGGAACCTGTAATGAGCCTGGCCACTGAGTTAAGTGATGTGCTTAGCAGGGCAGTTGTCGATCTAGGGAGTCCACATAGCTTTACACTACCATATTCTAGTCTGGGAAGTACCAGTGCTTGGACTGCCAGTATGAAGTCATTTGCTGGGAGGAATGGTTTTAATTTTCTCATGGTGTGCATCTGAAAGTTTGCTCCTTTTGCTGCAGCACGGATATGTTTTTGCATGTTTAGGTTACTGTCCAGAGTTACTCCCAGTGATTTTGCTGAATCGATTAAAAGAGGTTGGCAGTTGAGCGCTGAAAGTTGTTTAAGCCATTCTTGAATGATGGCTGTTTGGTTGGGGGGGCGATTAGTAGGAATTCGGTTTTGAGGGAGTTTAGTTTGAGGTGGTTATCAGTCAACCAAGACTGAGTCTTTTTGTAGAGTTGAATTGAGAGCCTTGATGTTGCCCGGAGAGTTTATCTTTAAATAAAGTTGTGTGTCGTCAGCGTACATGTGAAAGTGGATATTAGATGAGTTGAGGATCTCAGTGAGTGGTTCTATGAATAAGTTGAACAGTGTAGGTGAAAGGGTTACAATCAGTAAAGCAACACTTCTTCTGTGTGAGGGGTGTAAGAATGATTCGGTAGGGTGGACCTAGTACTCTGTGAGAAGCGTGAGAGTGCTTGCGGTTAGTGTGTGTCAGGCAGTCTGTGAGCAGACCGAGAGTGCTGTCAGAATTTACGATGTTTCGCTTTTTCATCAGAAGAGCTTTAATAGTGGGCTCTTGTTTTAATTGAGGTCATGACCGGAAACACACTGCAATGAGCAAGTTCTAATTTTGAAGCAAAGCTACAATAATTATTTCTATTCCTAAGAAGTGTCCTTTTCCTATGGCTGAGTGCCTTCATGGTCGGACTATCCTAATGAAGGTGTCTAAAAGATGGGCGGAGGGATTATTGACCTCGGGTGGCTATTTATTTACTTTCCAAAATCCTCGCCAGTGACAGCTGACAGACTGCCCCTATCCACCAACCACCGTGCATGGTTACTGACTCCTACATCATGTCCACACCAGCTACATTTACTGGTGTCACCAAGCACCAGCCACACAAGTGAACAGGCTCAGCCTCCTCCACCCGCAAACACTGAATGCTCATAGACACTCACCCTCTGCCTGTCACGACCAGCTCCGTAGCAGGTTCTAGCAACTCCTTTTCTTGGTTATATCTCCAACTCCTCTGCGTATGCATGCACAAAGTAAGCATGTGCAGCAAAGTGCCCTTTGTGCACAGGACATATGTGCTGTTGGACGTAGCCCTTTTTGCAGGGTCATCCCAGAACCTTTTGCCTTACTCCTGTATTTTTTCTGACCTGTGGTGATCAGTGCTAAAGTGCATGTGCTCTCTCTTGTAAACTTGTTACAATTGGTTCACCTTGATTGGCATATTTGATTTACTGGTTTGTCCCTAGTAAAGTGCACTGAAGTGTGCCAGGGCCTCCTGTAAATCAAATGCTACTAGTGAGCCTGCAGCACTGATTGTGCCACCCACATGAGTAGCTCTGAAAAGGTAACTGCAGTGTCTGTGCCCGGTTGTTAACTGTGATTAATCAAAGAGGACTAGCTTAATTTGACCAAAGTGTTGCAGTACTCTAATTAGTTCTGTCACGGGCACCTTGTTGGTGTATTCATGAAGCCCTCACCCACCAACCTAGTTGGTGGCATGCTTCATCATCGGGCCCACCCAGTGACACCTAGTATGTCCCGGGTGTGCTACGACGCCTGATTACAGCGGAGCTGGTATATTGCTGAGAGTGCAGTGAGTGAGGTTGAGTGAGTTGTGATTTAAAACGGCTTGGTGGTGGTCCCAGTACCCGAGGGTAAATTAAATTTTAATAACTGGGCCGTCACCAGCGGTTAAAAGTAAGGCTACAGGACGTGTAAGGGTGGCGAGTTACTGCCCCCTGCGTCCTTCAGATGGTCGACATGTTTCATCCAGTGCCTTAGAGTATTCTGGCTTTCCTCAGGACCGTTTTTTAAAAGGTGTGGTGAAATAAAACAGACTTAGTGTTGTGGTACAGACTATGTGATACACTCACTAAGGCATTTTTCTATATGTGAGAGGGGGATTCCCTTCTCATGCATACCTGTACAAACAAACATTAAGGACAAGGACAAAACATTTATAGAGAGTCAGTAGTCAATTTAGACATATGGTCAACAATGCTTTGGTGGCCGGATCTATAGTGCAAGGTGAGAGGACTATAGTCGGCTAGGTGTGATGGTACTGGTGGTGCCATCAGAGTGAAAATACGCGACTAATTAGGAGCGTGGTGTGGCTAAAACACGAAAATCACACTGTAAGGAGTTGACTTAGTGTGGCAGGGCGCAAGAAAATTGTTCTTACGCTTTGGGTTATTAGCCAAGGCTTCCTGGAGGGAAGCGGTAAGGGGATGACCCTATGGGAGAAAAAGAGATAGGCTGCAGGGGTTAGGGACCTGTAAGGAAAGAAGCGCTTACCCAGTTGGTTGTTTGGAGGCTTGTCAGGTTTGTCATACTCACAGTCTTTCTGGTCAGTGCCTGCCTTGTACCTGTTGTCCCGCCGTCGTCCTCCGGTAGAATGAGCCTGTCGACGTGTGGGCTTTTTATACTATGGTTAACAAGGTAATGATGAGCACCTGTGGGAATAGTCAGGGTGGAAAGACTACCCCTTTGTGTTGTTGCTGCTCATGTTCGTGGTTTGTACACTAGACTCTCGTGCATGCTCAGTATGATAGCGCGATTGTTATGTTACTGCTCATGCTCATGATTTGCACACTAGTCTCTCGCACATGCTCAGTATGATAGCGTGATTATAATGTTACTGCTCATGCTCATGATTTGCACACTAGTCTTTTGCGCATGCTCAGTATGATAGCGCAATAAAGTAATTAAGGTACATGTAGCAACTATTTAGCAGGTAATATATGCCGCCGTTGGTACGGGGAAAGTGGCAACACCCGTGTTAGGTGTGGCGTGGTCTATCTGGGCAGGCGCGAAGGGATCAGCGTTGGCCACGTATGCGCTCATGTTGGGGAAACATGCCTGTGAGACGCGCTGCGTCCCAGAGTGGTTCGGCCAGGTAATCACTGCGTAATGCACATGCGCTGCTGGGCGCTGCGCGCTAAAGTTGACATGGCAATATTAAGAGGGTTTAAGCATGTGCCCATGATTATGGCAGCCTAGTGGTGCACATAAAGGGGGAGCATGATCTATGTCTATGTACAGAGGGACTATGGCACGGGGGACTCACCACTGTACAGAGGCGAGGTAACTGTGACTAGTGTAGGTTTAGGGTGTGACTGAGTTCCACGGTATGGCGTCGTTGAGGCCATTGGTTTGGGTGGATAGGCGATATATCCAGCGTTGTTCCTTACTGAGTAATTTCTTCTCATTATCCACTGCCAGTTCCGGTAGTTGTTCAATGATGGTCCAGTCTGTTTTATTTCACCACACCTTTTAAAAAACAGTCCTGAGGAAACCCAGAATACTCTAAGGCACTGGCTGAAACATGTCGACCATCTGAAGGACGCAGGGGGCAGTAACTCGCCACCCTTACACGTCCTGTAGCCTTACTTTTAACCGCTGGTGACGGCCCAGTTATTAAAATGTAATTTACCCTCGGGTACTGGGACCACCACCAAGCCGTTTTAAATCACAACTCACTCAACCTCACTCACTGCACTCTCAGCAATATACCAGCTCCGCTGTAATCAGGCGTCGTAGCACACCCGGGACATACTAGGTGTCACTGGGTGGGCCCGATGATGAAGCATGCCACCAACTAGGTTGGTGGGTGAGGGCTTCATGAATACACCAACAAGGTGCCCGTGACAGAACTAATTAGAGTACTGCAACACTTTGGTCAACTTAAGCTAGTCCTCTTTGATTAATCACATATAAACCCTCGGGGACTCGGACTAGCTATCTAGTCCTCTCTCTCCCTCTTGTTACACGCATATATAGGCAGCGCACAGCTGCGAGAGTCTGACAACATCACCATGGCCGAGAACCATGGCCTTACCTTTACGGAGGAGGAGGTCAACGATATTCTCTTAGACCCCTCTTTTCAAGTTGATTTCAACATCGCTAATTCCATAGCCCAAACAACTGACTGGGAGACCTTCACTGAGAAAAAGAGAAACAGGATCCGCACCATCCTCCATGGAGTGATCCTAGCCCAATATGTCAAAACCAACACGGCCCCAAGAGGACTGATTGTCACCAACGCACCCAGGATCTTCCTAGATGACCCCACCTTCAGGAAGGACTGGGCCCAGATCGCCTGGCACTGCACCAGGGACTGGATGATACTAATTATAAAAACTGCCAAACGCCTTTCAGAAGCCATCGTAATTGAAATCCAATTAACAGAAAGCCACTTCAAAACAACCCTGACAGCCTACAAAAAGAAATTAGATGACCAAAATAAAGAAATTAACGAGTACAAGGAGTACCTGACCCAAGCTAAAATTAAGAAATTTGAGAAAGACCTCAAAAAATTTAGCTATGCCAAAGTCTTTCCATACTCTGAAGAAGACTTTACCCCACCAGCCAATAACTCAAATGCCTCAGACTCCTCAGCAGATGACAGTTCCGCATCCAGTGACTCTAGCAACAGCTCACACAAACGGGGTGGCAGAGGCCGCCGCGGACAACGCTGTCCAAACACCTGGCAGGGAGGACAACCTGGACATTACTTCGGGCCCCCAACGAACTTTGCCCCAATGCAAAACCCCTACTTCGGATACCAGCCAATGTATACACCTGGCCACATGCCCTTATTCCCAGGAAACCACGGACCCCACATGCCTCCTTTTTTAGGACACGGCAGAAGAACACGCGGAAGGAGAAGACACAACCCGCAACCACAAGTACACTGGGCCAAAGACGGGAACCCAGTGAGTGCGAACACTCGCCAGAAGGCATCCAGCCAACCGGGAACCAGCAAACCATAAACCAAGCAACCCATGAGTCCATGGTGTTTAACCTTTCTAACATTTCACTGACACCCAAACAGGTCTCAGTACTAGAAAAGGGACTATCCTTCGTGCCAACGACTAGATTGGACAAATTTAAACTGCACGTGGAACTGGCGGAGTTCAGGAGGAAACTAAAACTCAAGGCCTTCTTCGAGAAACCCTCGAGGGACGACTCAACTCCCACTGAAAACCCTAATATCACAGGCCTGAGGACCAAATCCACCTTCACCCCGCCACCCTCCACAGTGCCCCCAGAGATCACCACTTTTGAATTGGCTGTTTACAATGATGTCGAGAACCTAGAACCAACCAACCACTTCAACAACCTGTCGAAGGAAGACAGAGAAATCATCCAGGAACTCAAAAACAATCCCTCTATCATAATAAAACCTGCCGACAAGGGAGGAGGCATTGTGCTCTTAGATAAACAGGACTATGACACCGAATGTCGCCGACTACTAAGCGACCAAAGAAACTATAAAAAACTGGAACATGACCCAACCAACTCACTACAAAGCACTATCCAGGCACTAGTGAAGACCGCCCATCAGGCGGAACACATCTCAGAAGCAGAGTACCTCTGCCCCCAAAAGATAAAAGTACCATACTTTTACACAGTACCAAAAATACATAAAGATATTCTCCCCCCCCGGGCAGACCTATAGTGTCTGGCATCAACTCCCTTCTGGAACCCCTCTCTCGCTATTGCGATTTCTTTCTTAATCCACTGGTCCAGCAAACACCCAGTTACATCAATGACACCAAACACTTACTACAAGTCATCAACAACACTGAATTCAACCCAGAGACCCAACTCCTGGTGGGCCTGGATATTGAAAGCCTTTATACCAGTATCCCCCTGGACGCCACCATCCAAGTCCTGAGACAGGTACTCATGGAGTCCCCATGGCCACACCGCACACCCAGAGACTTCATCCTCCAATGTGCCACAATAGCACTAAAGGAAAACTATTTCGAGTATGAGGGAAGCCTGTACCTCCAAACCAACGGAACTTCAATGGGCAGCGTCTTCGCCCCCAGCGTGGCAGGACTCTATGTCCACCTCTTTGAGCAGCCCACAACACCAATCCCTATACCGGGAATATCCTGACATGGCGTCGATATATTGACGACATCCTTATGATCTGGCAGGGATCAGAAATAACTCTACAACTCTTCCTCACTTGGCTCAATGAAAGAGACCCATACCTGAAATTCACAAGCACCTCAAGTGCAAGCCATTTGGCGTTCCTTGATCTGAACAAATGGGCCAAAGATGCCCAATTGATCACTACCACCTTTTATAAGCCTACCTACCTCAAGGAACTCACTCCTCCACTACACAAGTTTCCATCCCCGCCCTTTAAGGGAAAACTTACCATTTGGGCAGTTTCTGCGTATACGCAGAAACTGCACTCAAGCAACCGACTACAAAAATCAATCGGCAGACCTGTCTAAGAAACTGGAGGAACGAGGCTACCCCCGGGCCATCATTAACAAAACCAAGAAAAGAGCCAGGAACCAAAATAGGGAGGCCCTTCTGGAAACTGTACCCAAGGACAAGAGTGACCAACCCATCACGTGTGTCACCACATTCAACACATCCTCCAATGAGGTGGCGAAGCTCATACGCAGAAACTGGAAGATCCTAAACTCTGGACAACGACAATGGGAAACCCCTAGGTTTGCCTACAAAAGGTGCAACAACCTGAAAGACCAACTTGTGAGCACCCGCCCCAGACCCCTGACCAATAGAGAACCCAACACTATCCTGAATGCGCGGGGCCTACCTAAAATTTCTGGACATTATCCATGCAATGACTGTAGCGTGTGCCATCTTACCAGCCATACGAAAACATTGATACTAGAACCAGACAAAGTGTGGACTCAACGCAGCCACACAAACTGTAATTCACGTAACGTGATCTACCTACTTACCTGCAGATGCGGCCTCCGATACATCGGTATGACCGCCCGCAAAATAAGGACTAGAGTCACAGAACACAGGAGCACAATCAGGTGCAAGAAGAACATTAGCAAATTGACCAGTCATTTCATCACCCAGGGACACACCCCCAATGACCTGACATGGACCATTATTGAACAACTACCGGAACTGGCAGTGGATAATGAGAAGAAATTACTCAGTAAGGAACAACGCTGGATATATCGCCTATCCACCCAAACCAATGGCCTCAACGACTCCATACCGTGGAACTCAGTCACACCCTAGACCTACACTAGTCACAGTTACCTCGCCTCTGTACAGTGGTGAGTCCCCCGTGCCATAGTCCCTCTGTAAATAGACATAGATCATGCTCCCCCTTTATGTGCACCACTAGGCTACCATAATCATGGGCACATGCTTAAACCCTCTTAATATTGCCATGTCAACTTTAGCGCGCAGCGCCCAGCAGCGCATGTGCATTACGCAGTGATTAACTGGCCGAACCACTCTGGGACGCAGCGCGTCTCACAGGCATGTTTCAACAACATTAGCGCATACGTGGCCAACGCTGATCCCTTCGCGCCTGCGCAGATAGACCACGCCACACCTAACACGGGTGTTGCCACTTTTCCCGTACCAACGGCGGCATATATTACCTGCTAAATAGTTGCTACATGTACCTTAATTACTTTATCGCGCTATCATACTGAGCATGCGCAAAAGACTAGTGTGCAAATCATGAGCATGAGCAGTAACATTATAATCACGCTATCATACTGAGCATGTGCGAGAGACTAGTGTGCAAATCATGAGCATGAGCAGTAACATAACAATCGCGCTATCATACTGAGCATGCACGAGAGACTAGTGTACAAACCACGAACATGAGCAGCAACAACACAAAGGGGTAGTCTTTCCACCTTGACTATTCCCACAGGTGCTCATCATTACCTTGTTAACCATAGTATAAAAAGCCCACACGTCGACAGGCTCATTCTACCGGAGGACGACGGCGGGACAACAGGTGCAAGGCAGGCACTGACCAGAAAGACTGAGTATGACAAACCTGACAAGCCTCCAAACAACAAACTGGGTAAGCGCTTCTTTCCTTACAGGTCCCTAACCCCTGCAGCCTATCTCTTTTTCTCCCATAGGGTCATCCCCTTACCGCTTCCCTCCAGGAAGCCTTGGCTAATAACCCAAAGCGTAAGAACAATTTCCTTGCGCCCTGCCACACTAAGTCAACTCCTTACAGTGTGATTTTCGAGTTTTAGCCACACCACGCTCCTAATTAGTCGCGTATTTTCACTCTGATGGCACCACCAGTACCATCACACCTAGCCGACTATAGTCCTCTCACCTTGCACTATAGATCCGGCCACAAAAGCATTGTTGACCATATGTCTAAATTGACTACTGACTCTCTCTATAAATGTTTTGTCCTTGTCCTTAATGTTTGTTTTTACAGGTATGCATGAGAAGGGAATCCCCCTCTCACATATAGAAAAACGCCTTAGTGAGTGTATCACATAGTCTGTACCACAACACTAAGTCTGTTTTATTTCGGGGGGCGTGGCTACGAGCCAAACGAAATGGCGGCGTAGTGCGGGAGCTCTGAGGCTGAAGCGGCTCCCAGTTCACTAATCCGCTTATCCAGCCGTCACATTGTGCCTCGGGTGTCCGGACCGGAGTGCCGAAGCTACAGGGTGTGATCCGATCCTATTCCGGGCCGGATCGAGAGCCGCCGGACAAAGATAGACCGTGGGGCGAAGACGGGCCCTGTGACATCCGCCGGACGCCGACCTGACGCGGCTCAGCAACCCGACCGGAAGTGCCCTGTGGTCGGGGGAGCCCGGCCGGAAGTAACCGCTGGTTCAGTGTGGTCTGTGGCGCCGGCTGTCTAGAACGGGACCAGAGGTGGGTCGGCCTGGGGACGCCAATCGCCCGACAACGTTGCTGCCCCGGGGTGTAGGGAGCGGCGGCCCCGGCGTTTGAGAGCCCCGGTGCCAGGAGGTCCGAAGCGTTGCTGTGCTGGCGGTGCGCGACTGCGGCGCCCGCCCCCGCCTCTTCCCGGACTCGCATCTTGAAAGTGGGAGCCGATTACTAGAACTCGAGATGACCTGACTGACGGCCCCTGGGGTCTGCGCTGCCGGAACTGGTGCGATATTGGAGAGGCCAAATAATCCTCACGGAGCCAGAGAATCCTTTAGGGCTTAAGGAGGGCAGTGTAACTGTGCGTCACTACAGCCTGGGAGGCGGTTAAGTAGTGTTGGCGAGTGCGTGGAGGTGTGCAGTGCCTGACGCTGATCTCCCTTACGGCGGACCAGTGACCCTGTCCGACAACGCCATTTTTCCTGCCGGATTGCCTATGGCCACACTGCGCCACAAAAGCGCAGTCACAATCACTAGCCATAGCATAAACGCTATGGCGGGAAGAGGAACCAGGCACGCTGCGGCACAATCCAAGCTGGAAAAGTTCGCCTTTGAAAAGAAAGCTGCGAGACACCCGGAGGGTCGCACATCCACGGACAAAAGTGCGGAGGGAGATAGCTCCAAAAAAGTTACATTAGAAGATCTGATGCAGATGCTCTCCAGTGTACAGACAACGGTGGGGTCTATATCAACGGACGTTGGCCTGCTCAGGGCAGACCTCCACAAGATGACGGAACGTGTGGTGCAGGTGGAAGTAGTCACCAAATCATTGGTGGACGACACTTCGGAACTACAACTTGCTGCCGAGCGCTTGGAGGCGGTCACCAGAAAACTGCAGGAACGACTGGACGATCAGGAAGGGCGCTCCAGGAGAAACAACGTCCGGATTTTAGGTATTCCAGAGTCGGAGGGCAAGCAATCCATGGATCTGTATGTGGAGGAGTTAATCAAGACGAAGCTGCAGCCAAAGGGCCTCTCCCATTTCTTTTCTGTTGAACGAGCGCACAGGGTCCCCGGAGGGAAGCCCAAACAGGGGGCGCAACCGCGACCAGTGCTGGCTAGATTTTTTAACTTCCGTGATAGGGACGCCATACTGCAAACAGCCAGGATCTCTGCTCCTGTTAAGATACTGAACTCCACTCTGGCCTTCTTCCCAGACTACACGGCTGAGGTGGCCCGGCGACGGAAGACTTTCACTGACATCAAAAAAGCCCTGCGGGCTAAAGAGATACCCTATTCCATGCTTTTCCCGGCACGGCTACGAATCGTGGATAATCATAAGGCGTGGTTCTTCGACACCCCGGAGGCGGCGAGAGACTGGCTGGACGGTTGGAGACGAGTGGAAGCTCCGTGACGAAACGGCGGGGGTCAGCGTGGCCACCGGCCGGATAATCAACCAGATCACCAGACAACTCAAGGTCATAGCCAGGATCTATTTGCAGAATCAGGCCTGGAGGACGGAGAACGCACAGCAGAATAGGCCCCTGTAATCATAGCCCTTGAGAGACACTTCTGTGGAACATTGTCGATGTAACCCTGGGCGGGCACTCCGAGCTGGACAGAGGTGCTCACTGGGGGCCGCTCGTGAGGTCACGGAGCTACTTACCCCTTGCAAGCAAGTACTTTGGGTTGGGTTGGGACTAAGCACTCTGCTAAGTTGGGGAGGCGGCGGTTTTGGGCCCGTGCAGCAGGGAGGCAGGGAGGGGGGGGGGAGGGGGACTGTTTGATTGTTTTGGTTTTGGTTTTTGCATTATGAGACGATCTATGGCACACGCTACGCGTTTAACTAGAGACACTTTCCTTCCAGAGGTGGGATGCGGGACCCGTCCCCTATTGCCCAGTACGAAATCACACACGCACCTCAATGGCAGTACACGTGAGGGTTACACCTGAGCAGTGCGCGCCACACCCCTCTCACACGTCAACCTTCACTGTCCTCACATGGAATGTCAGGGGTCTAGGCGACAAGGTGAAGCGTGGCCTAGTACTGCAATACCTGAAGCGTAGCAACCCGGCGATAGTCCTGATGCAAGAGACTCACCTTGTTGGCCTGGCCTCAAGAGCGATGGACAGATGGGTGTATAAATTCATAGCGCATGCGGACTTCTCCTCCGGTTCTAGAGGGACGGGAATACTTATTCGGAAGAACCTTCCGATGAAGTGTCAACAGACCAAAATTGATTCCCAGGGCCGCTTTGCAGCTGCGACGATACAGTGGGAGGGCCAACTTTTCAACTTTGTATCCGTGTATGTCCCACCGGGCCTACATCCCACGACACACACGGCCCTTGCGGCCTTTTTACTGTCATTACCGACGGCGACGTTAGTAATAGGTGGCGACTTTAATGATGTTGTAGATCACACAATGGACCGACACCCACATACCACGACGGTGCGGGGAGGCGGGCGACTCGCTGGCCTAATAGAAGCCCTTGGCCTCACGGACAGCTGGCGACACAAACATCCATACGAGAATCAATACACTTACTACTCAGCGACACATCACTGTCTCTCACGACTAGATTACATTCTAATGTCCGGTGATGGGCTCCACGGCATTGCAGAGGCGGACATCCGTCCGCGTGGCATCTCGGATCACTCGCCGCTGCGGCTCACTTACACGAATCACCGTCCCCATAGAACCCGCGTCTTTCCCATTCATGCGAGCTATCTGCAGAGCGCCCCTTTGAGGAAAACCCTTTCCAACACCGCTACCCACTACTTTCAGGAGAATACTGACTCCGTGAGCTCCCATAGCACTCTGTGGGAAGCGTATAAAATGGTTGTACGTGGGCAGGCGATTACATTCATTGCTGCCCAGAAACGTACTCAGCGTCAAGATCTTGATGCTCTTGAAGATGCGCTTCAGTGTGCGATCTCCGACCAGGAGGCCCACCCTTCTCCGGCGACTGCTCAGGCAGTTCGACTGCGGAACGTTGAGTGGGTGACATACCAAAGGGAGTTGGTACAGACCACGATTCAAGCCTCCCGTCATAGAGTCTACGAGTTGGGCGATAAGGCAGGAAAGATGCTGGCCTGGCTCGACAGAAAAGTAAAAGCGGGCAGGGTGATTGCGCACCTGACGCCACCAGGGGGACACTCGATTTCGGACCCCGGAGCCATAGTCGAACTGCTGGATGATCACTTTGAGGCAATCTACGCCCCTCAGGCACCATACTCGGCTGACGAAGCCTATGAATATATCAAGGATCTGACGATCCCCAGCCTCTCACCTGAGGCAGCATTGGAGCTCGAAGCGGACGTCACTGTGGAGGAGATACGGGAAGCGACCAGCGCACTGGCATCTGGCAAGGCTCTGGGTCCCAACGGACTCCCAATAGAACTGTTTAAGCACACTGCCCAGATAACGGCCCCCCATCTTCTCCGAATGTTTACGGACAGTCTAGAAGTTGGGGAACTCCCTAGAGATCAACGCCTTGCCACAGTAATCCCGATCCACAAACCTGGTAAAGCACCGGAATCATGCTCTTCCTACCGCCCCATCTCCTTACTAAACGCGGAACCGAAGATTCTTGCCAAGTTACTGGCACAGCGTTTGGCTCCGCACCTGCACACACTGGTTCACCCGGATCAGTCCGGATTTATGCCGAATCGTAATACCTCGCATAATCTACGACGTCTTCAGGCGGTAATGGCCCGCCGGGAGTATATACGGGAACCGGCGGTGCTTCTTTCACTTGACGCCACTATGGCGTTTGATACGGTGGAGTGGCCCTATCTGTTTGCTGTGCTGCGCCACATGGGCTTCGGCCCCAAGTTCTGCGGATGGGTCCGCTTGCTCTACACTAACCCACTGGCCCAGATAGAGGCGAATGGTCACATCTCCAGAGATTTCCCGCTTGGTCGTGGGACAAGGCAGGGCTGCCCGTTGTCCCCCTTACTGTTTACGCTAGTACTCGAGCCGCTGGCGATTTGGGTTAGGTGGGAGCCATCCATCAAAGACATCAGATGGTCGCCGACGTGGGAAGATCGGATATCTCTCTACGCGGACGATATCCTTTTGTACCTCACCTCCCCTAAAAAATCTATTCTAGAACTACTGAACGTCTGCGAGAAATTTGGGAGGGTCTCGGGATATAGAATTAATTGGACTAAATCAGTCTTATACGTTCTTGCTGGAACCCCACCCCCGCTCCCGGCGGACTGTCCGCTACGCTAAACTGACGGCCCCTTCAATATCTGGGAATCCAAGTTTCTTCCGACCCGGACGAATTTCACGCTCTCAATCTGGGACCCCCTTTGGAGCGGTTCAAAAGGGACGTGAAGGTGTGGCGCTCCCTCCCTCTCACTCTCCTGGGCAAAGCCGCATTGTTCAAAATGATGACGCTGCCCCGTTTTCTGTACCTCCTTGAGAACACACCATTCCCGGTCTCCCCCTCCTACTTCAAGAATATCGCGGCAGCTGTATCCACTTTACTATGGGACGGAAGACCGGCCCGGATTGCGCAATGCAAGTTGGTAAAGGACTGGTATGATGGGGGTATAGCGCTTCCCAATATTGAACTGTACTACTGGGCTGCCCACCTTAAGCAAATTAATTACTGGCTCCATGCCGCGCAAGCGGAACCAGCCTTTTTGGCGGATAGACAAGGTATTGAACCCAGGGGACTGCTAAGAAACCTGTATAATCGTAGAGTCCCGTCTGATCTGATAGGCCCGACCCGTCGCACAATCCTGATCTGGTACAAGGCACATAGACACCTTCAATGCGCACACGTTATTACACTAATGACACCCCTGTGGGACTCACACAAATTGGGGTTCATGGGTAATAGCAAGGGGTTCAAGGCATGGGACTCCATAGGTATCTCCGTGGTGGGTGACCTCTGGAGACGACGTACCATAGTTGACTTCACTTTTCTACAAACCAAACACGATATGGCCCAATCAGAATATTACAGATATATGCAAATACGACACGCACTTCTCTCAACCATCCCGGCCGGAACTACATTGCAGGACTCCACCCCTCTAGAAGATAGACTGCTCACAGAACATATGCCCCACAAAGCGACATCCCTCACATATCGGAAACTGGTCAACAACCTCCCTGACATGCTATCCAAGTTACGCCTTTGTTGGGCGGGAGATGTCGGCGATCTTGATGACTCAGAATGGCAGGAGGCGCTCTCCTCGACAAAGGAATCGGCGATCCCGTCCAGACTTAAACTGGTCCAGTTGAAAATTGTTCACCGCACATACTACACCAGAACGGTACTTCACAAAATAGGAAGGACCTCTCACGAATTTTGCCTCCGTGGATGCGGGGAGAGGGGGACTTTTTACCACACGATCTGGGACTGTAGATTTGTGGCCACGTACTGGGCAGCGGTTATGCGAACCATTTCCCAAACCACAAACGTTTCCCTGCTGCCCAACCCACGTCGCTGTCTGATAAACATTTGGGAGGCGGAAGATCTAACCCGTCGTCAGCAGGACTGGGCTGTGCTAGGTATGATGGTGGCGAAGCGCAATATAGCCAAACTGTGGGGTTCAGACGTCCTGCCCACGCTGAGAGACTGGTGCAAAGATATGGACGACGCCTGGTGGCCGAAAAGGCGGTGTTTGTTCATCGAGGTTGCCCAGCAAAATGGGGGCAAATCTGGGGGGCATGGAATAAATTTAGGGGGGATATATGTGAGCCACCGCGAGTTGACCCGGATGAGGACCTTTCAGATTGAGGGTTGGGCCTGGTCTTTCCATGCTGATGGTTGTGTCGCCTGGGGTGCTGTTTTCCGCCCTTTGTAAACAGATGTTGGGGTGTTGGGGATGGGCTGATGGCCGCACTGCTGATCAACAATATACTGCAATGTATGACTGTCTGCTCTCTCACCTTCGCAGGAATGCTTATGCTACGTGTGCCTTTACAGTTTACGGAAAAGTTTATTTGTTTGGTTATTGTAAAATCATAGACCTAAGCCATGTCGTATGCCTGAAATACTTGATCTATGGTACACATAGTTTCTATTCGACGCCGGACCCTCAGGTCGTCGGCCACGCGGCTGTGTTGTCCGATTTAAAATGCCTGAGCTCTGGTTCTGCTGCGGCCGGCCCGAATGGGTTGTGGGCCATACGCTGTGTCATGCTGAAAGTGTACAATAAAGGTCTTTAAAAAAAAAAAAGTCTGTTTTATTTCACCACACCTTTTAAAAAACGGTCCTGAGGAAAGCCAGAATACTCTAAGGCACTGGCTGAAACGGGAAACAACAGTTACAACGCAACTTTTACAACGCAGGATCTTTTACAACGACTGCCTTTACAACGCATGGCATTACATAGCAGATGCTATTACAACGCATGCCATTACAACGTAAGTATAGGTAAGTTTATCTTTTTTTAATCATTTATTTAATTTGGGTTCAGGGCTAGGTTTAGGATATGGGGTACAGGGGTATTTTTAGGTTTCAGGGCTAGGTATGGGTTTTGGGGTACAGGGGTATTTTTAGGTTTCAGGGCTAGGTATGGGTTTTGGGGTACAGGGGTATTTTAAGGTTTCAGGGCTAGGTATGGGTTTTGGGGTACAGGGGTATTTTTAGGCTTCAGGGCTAGGTATGGGTTTTGGGGTACAGGGGTATTTTTAGGTTTCAGGGCTAGGTATGGGTTTTGGGGTACAGGGGTAGTTTTAGGTTTCAGGGCTAGGTTTGGGTTTTGGGGTACAGGGGTATTTTTAGGTTTCAGGGCTAGGTATGGGTTTTGGGGTACAGGGGTATTTTTAGGTTTCAGGGCTAGGTTTGGGTTTTGGGGTACAGGGGTATTTTTAGGTTTCAGGGCTAGGTTTGGGTTTTGGGGTACAGGGGTATTTTTAGGTTTCAGGGCTAGGTTTGGGTTTTGGGGTACAGGGGTATTTTTAGGTTTCAGGGCTAGGTATGGGTTTTGGGGTACAGGGGTGTTTTTAGGTTTCAGGGCTAGGTTTGGGTTTTGGGGTACAGGGGTATTTTTAGGTTTCAGGGCTAGGTTTGGGTTTTGGGATACAGGGGTATTTTTAGGTTTCAGGGCTGGGTATGGGTTTTGGGGTACAGGGGTATTTTTAGGTTTCAGGGCTAGGTTTGGGTTACAGGGGTATTTTTAGGTTTCAGGGCTAGGTATGGGTTTTGGGGTACAGGGGTATTTTTAGGTTTCAGGGCTAGGTTTGGGTTTTGGGGTACAGGGGTATTTTTAGGTTTCAGGGCTAGGTATGGGTTTTGGGGTACAGGGGTATTTTTAGGTTTCAGGGCTAGGTATGGGTTTTGGGGTACAGGGGTATTTTTAGGTTTCAGGGCTAGGTATGGGTTTTGGGGTACAGGGGTATTTTTAGGTTTCAGGGCTAGGTTTGGGTTTTGGGGTACAGGGGTATTTTTAGGTTTCAGGGCTAGGTTTGGGTTTTGGGGTACAGGGGTATTTTAAGGGTTAAGGGCTAGGTTTGGGTTTTAGGGTACGGGGTATTTTAAGGGTTCATTTAAAAAAAAATAACTTAAAAAACATTACTTAAATTAATAAAATTAAATAAATAAATTAAATTATTATTACTTACTATATATTTAAAAATGATATACATACCTATACTTACGTTGTAATTGCATGCATTGTAATAGCATCTGCTATGTAATGACATGCGTTGTAAAGGTAGTCGTTGTAAATGATCCTGCGTTGTAAAATTCGCGTTGTAATGGTATGCGATGTAAAAGTTCCCGTTGTAACGTCATACATCCGGCTGAAACATGTCGACCATCTGAAGGACGCAGGGGGCAGTAACTCGCCACCCTTACACGTCCTGTAGCCTTACTTTTAACCGCTGGTGACGGCCCAGTTATTAAAATGTAATTTACCCTCGGGTACTGGGACCACCACCAAGCCGTTTTAAATCACAACTCACTCAACCTCACTCACTGCACTCTCAGCAATATACCAGCTCCGCTGTAATCAGGCGTCGTAGCACACCCCGGACATACTAGGTGTCACTGGGTGGGCCCGATGATGAAGCATGCCACCAACTAGGTTGGTGGGTGAGGGCTTCATGAATACACCAACAAGGTGCCCGTGACAGAACTAATTAGAGTACTGTAACAATTTGGTCAACTTAAGCTAGTCCTCTTTGATTAATCACATATAAACCCTCGGGGACTCGGACTAGCTATCTAGTCCTCTCTCTCCCTCTTGTTACACGCATTCCCCGGTTGTTAACTGCCATTTCAACTTGGTAAGTGCACCTACTTGCCAGGCCCTAATCTTCCTTTTTTTCTACATGTAAGGCACCCCTTAGGTAGTCCCACGGTAGCGCCCTGGGCAGGGTGTAGTGTATGTGAAAGGTAGGACATGTACTGGTGTGAATGTGACATGTCCTGATAGTGAAATACTGCCAATTTCGTTTTTCACTATTGAAAGGCTATCTTTCCC
This sequence comes from Lissotriton helveticus, assembly GCF_964261635.1. Lineage (NCBI taxonomy): Eukaryota > Metazoa > Chordata > Amphibia > Caudata > Salamandridae > Lissotriton > Lissotriton helveticus. The sequence continues at coordinate 1,290,492,298 of NC_136068.1, forward strand.
CATAGGATAGAATGGGAGTTTATTTATAACTATAACCTCTTATAAATATAACTTTCCATTGGGACAAGATGGAGAAATAAAGTTTATGCTCCCTGATCTCTGAATTTAATAACACATCTTTTAGTAAAGATGTTTTTTAAATAGTGTGTTTGAAAATGTCACTTTTAGAATGTAGGCATTTTCTTGTTTAACCATTCTGTGTGCCTCTGCATGTTTGTGTATTGACTGTCTGGATTAGGAGTGACAAGGGCTGGGGATGTGCATTTACTGCCACTGGAGGGGTTGAGGTGTGCCTGGTCCTTCCTGGATGACTCACAGCTGGGCTGGATAGAACCCTGGCTGAATTTAGCATAGTGGGAGGAGATTTCCTTGCACCTGAATTGGGCCTTTCTCTCTTGCACAATGCGGTCTCCAACCCCTGCGGTCATGCTGCACCAGTGAGGACAGAACTGGTTTCGACTCGGCTCAGAGACCCTTGCACATAGAGAACAAATACATTTTGGGGTATAAGTATTAGACCTAAAACCCCAGAACTTTACACTGCTTCTGGAATCAAGAGGAACCTTTGCCAAGGAGAAGAGCTGGAGAAACTGGAGGAGAAGTACTGCCCCTTTGAGTTTTGCTGTCTGGGGTTGGTCTGCTGTAGCGGTTTCTGCCAAGGCAAGGACAAGGACTTTGATGTGTCCCCCTGCTTGAAGATCGCCAAGGGTTTGAGTAGAGCTTGCCTCCTGTTCTGAAGTCTCAGGGACCCAAAGACTTCACCCTCAGCTCCCTTGAACTTCCTTGCTGGGAGCTCTGACCTGCCAAGAAGTGCCTGTGAATGTGTTGGGCCTCTGGAGGTTGTTCCTGCTGTTGAGAGCTGGAAAAGCAACGCAACTACAAGAAAATCGATCCATCGCTCTTCTTGCAGCTGTTTTCGTGACACAGCAGCGCTGTGCGAGAAGAATCTCCGCGCATCGCCACACCGCTCCCAGAACCGACGCAGCGCCTGTCACCGCTGAAAGAAAAGACGCATCGAGGGGTCACGACTAAAAAAAAAACGCAGCAGCACCGCCGCATCGATCACCAATGCATCCCGGATTTCCATGCATCGTACATGTGCAGCAAGTCGTCCCGACGCATTCTCCGCGGACCAGAATCGTCAGAGTCGACGCATCACTTCCCCCTATAGACCGGACACCACGCATCACTTCTCCTGCGTGCAGCAGAACTGTCGCATCACCTCCCCTTCGTTTCAGGAACTGGTGCATCTCTTTGTGTTCTCGGCACTTCCCATCTCTGCGGCTGTTTGGACTTGTGAATTTTGTCGTAACTACAGGTACTTTGAGAGAAATCACGCATCCATAGTTTTCTATGGACCAAGTGGTTTGAAACCTTTTTAAAATCATATTCTTATTATATGTATGTTGGATTTTTGTCGTTTTGCTCTTTTTGAGTTTAGCTAAAGATACTTTATTTTTCTAAACTAGTGTGGTTTCTATTTGTGATGTTATCACTCTATTACTGTATGTTTCGAGTACAAATACTTTACACATTGCCTTTGGGATAAGCCTATCTGCTTGTGCCAAGCTACCCAGGGGGTGAGCAGGGGTTATATAAAGTGTGTATCCCCTTACCCTGATTAGAAGCAAGGGTCCCTATTTTGACCTCTGCCAACTAGAGACCCCTATTTCTAACACGTGCTATTTAGTGAGCTTGACAGAAGCACTTAGTTCGCCACCAGTTAGGGTCACTATTCTGAACATGCATTGAACAGCAGGCAGAACAGGTAACAACAGCACCATATCCAAGTAGGAGATAAACCAGTATAGAGTAGCACAGACTCCCACTGCTGTCATCACCCACTAGGGTGGAAGCTCCCAGGGAAGCCCACACCAGGGAAAACAGTAGTTAACACAATAATGCTGGAGGGAATGCAAGGATCTCACCTTTTGCTCAAGTACTCACATGAACAGCTCCACAGCATGTTCTAGGAGCTGCCCTTGACCTTCAGGGTAGTGAGGGAGAACAACCCATGGCTTACTAGGAGATGAGGCGTTGGTTAGAAACTCACAACTCCGTAAAAAAATACAATAACGCTTCATAAAGAACAAGTAACTTACCTTTGGTAAAGCTCTATAGAGACTATCTGGCCACATATTCTTCACCTTTTGAAGATTTCTCAGGCATCAGACTAGATCCAGAAATGTTTCCATAGTACCTCTGCGCACTGAAAGGCAGCACGTTGCAGCTCCACACAGATGCCGTTCCGCTCCTGAAATTACATGCAGGGCCTATATAGGCGCCACTCGCACATGCTAATGTCAGTTGCTTTCAAGACTGTTTGCACCTCCAGACTTGGAGCCCCAAAACCAAACTGGTCAACAGTGTGCAGATTCCTAGGCTTGCGATCATATAAAAAGTAAGGTAATATCAGAGAACAGGGGGTATGGGAAGGCTGGGGAGGAATTTGCAGCTAGGCAGACCAGACCCTTTACCAGAGAGAGCATTACCGAAAGTAAGTACTTTGTTCTTCTGATAGAGATTTCTAGCTGCAGATTCCTCCCCTTTTGAGTACATACCATAGCAGTACCAAACAGGGCGGGCTGTGAATTAACTCAAACCAGGAAGTCCTTCAAGATCGAGCAGGTAAAGTGCCCTTCTCAGCAGACTTGGCTGTCCAGACAATAGTGCTTAGTGAACATACGGAGGGACGACCACGTAGCTGCCTGGCATATGTCTAGAACAGGGACTCAGCCTGCTAATGCAGTGGGAACCACTTTGGCTCTGGTGAAATGGTCATGCACCCCTTCTGGAGGATGATTCTTCATCAGGGCATAGCAGGTCTTAATGCAGAGCATGATCCAACGCAAAATGGTAGCCGAGCAAACCCCACAAAGAGCTGACCATCCACCCGGTAGTCCTTGGTGCAATCGATATAGAAGCTCAGTGCCCTTTTGGGGTCCAAGCGATGGAGCATCTCATCTTCTTTAGAGGGCTGAGGCAGAGCATAAAATGCTGGCAGGTTGATGGCTTGGGGAATGTGAAACAGTCACAATTGTTTTTGAGAAAGGATGCCCTAGTTCGCAGAATAAGCTGCTGAAGGAAGAAGATGGTGTAAGGTGGATAAACACACAGAGCCTGAAGCTCACTCACAGGCTGTGCTGATTAATGGCAACAAAAAACACATATTTGATTGTGAGAAGCAATAAGGGGCAATTGTGTAGGACTTCGAATTGAGTACAAATCAGATAAGCAAGGACATGGTTTAGGTCCCATTGGGGCATGGCAAATGGAGACGGGGGGGGGGGGGTTTTGGGGGGGGGGGGGTAGGACATATGTTGCAGCCCTTTTAAAAAACACATTACAACAGGTGATGTAAATGAAGAGGGCTGATCAGACAACCATAAGAAGGCCAAGAGTGCCAAAAGATAACCTTTAACTGTTCCCAGTGCAATAATTAATAAAACATTGTACAGTTTGGCCTGCATGGAGTCAATCTGGCGAGTATTAAACCACAAATTTATCACAGCGACAGGTGTATAAAGTTTTCATTGAGGATCGCTTGGCTACCAAGTTGAGATTCCCCTCACGAGGAAGGTAGAAAGTGTTCAGCTGTCGCCGCTCAATCTCTATGCATGAAGGTGGAGTAGCGAAGGCCAGGAAGGAGAACCAGACTGTTCTGCTGTAACAGTAGATCCTCTCGAAGAGGCAGCCTGATCGGAGAACAGATGCTCAAGCCCAGGATAATAACATGCTCTCCATGTCTAGTCTGCAGCCACTAAGATGACTTGGGCCCGGTCTGTCCTGATAGTCTTGAGAACTCTGGGCAGGTGTAGTATTGGTGGAAAGGCATACAGAAGTACTGAGTTGCACCTGAGGCGGAACACATCTCTGAGTGAGACACCTTGGAATCTATAAAGTGCCTAAGCGCTGATATTGCGCATTCTCGGTGGTGGCGAATAGACTGAGCCAAAGTTCTTCCTATTCACGTTAGAGACCAAGCACCACCTCTGGATGTGGCTGCCATTAACGATCTGCTAGGAGCCGACAGATGAACTTCTCTGCCCGGACATTCAACAATCCTGCTGGGTGGTTCACCACCAAGAAAATTCCTTGGTGATGCAGCCATTTTCAGAGGCACAAGGCCTATTGGCACAGGGTTTGTGGCCTTAACCCATCATATTTGTTGCTTTACCACATAGTGGTGGTAGTGTTCATGAGTACTTGTACCAGCCTCCCTTTGATGTTTTTTTTTTTTTTTTTATATTTTATTTTATTGTTCTTAGCACAGCAAACTGCAAACAATATCACAAGTTAATGTATATCAAATAGCAATGTCCAAATATTGACTTCCAGGTGAGATAAACTCATGATTCATAATAATCTCGGAAGGCGCTCCAAATTTTAATACCCAGTCTCTTTTTCCTGGATCCTTTAATTGAAAATAAACTCCACTCCAAATTATATAAACTCAGCATTTTAGCACGCCATTGATAAAAGTCCGGTGATTTTTCCTGTAACCATTCCCTAGCGATGCATAGACGTGCGACTGTCATCGCCAAAAATATAAAATGACGGTATTGAAAAAGTGTTTCCGTATTATTATCTTTTTTTTAATTTTACCTAGCAACATCATTGCTGGAGAGATAACAACCGTTGATTTAATCACCAAAGAGATACATTTTTCCAAATGCTCAATAAATCCCTTCAACTTAACACAGCTATAAAAAATATGTATCGCCCCAGCATCCTCATCACCACAACGAAAACATTTACCTTCATTTCCAGCTCCCCATTTTGCCATTCGCCTAGGCGTATAATATAAATCATATAGCGATTTAAAAAATTGAGCTTTCAAATTCGCTGACATGAGCGCCTCTTTTGACAAAATTAAAAGATCCTCAACATCAATCTCTAGATCTCCTAGAGATTCTCTCCATTTCACCTGCACTTTTTCTACATCATCTTTCTTAGCCGAGACCAAGGATTGATAGATCACTCCAATTTTAACTGATCTACTAATTTCTTCAATGACTTGATGTTGAATTAAATTCCCACCCCTTCGATTTAAATAGTCCCGAATTTGTAGATATTTAAAAAAATACCATCTGGGCAGTGAGTATTCATCCTTGATCTCTTCAAAAGATTTACACATCCCATTCTTATTAACAATATGTCCCAAAATCTTAATGCCTTTCTGCTGCCACTTATTAGACATTACATCAGAGAAAATGCCTGGTAGGATCCTATGCGCATTGAACGGAGTATAATATGACACTCTTGATAAATCCATATTTTTCATGAACCATTTCCAGACCTTGAAAGCCCTCATGGTTACCTTAAACCTTGTTCGCTTAAAATAACTCCCATCAATTTCTTTAACTAAAATATGCTTTGCATTTGTACCTAACTGTATATCAAAAATATTTGGCATGTTTGCATCATCACTTTCATTTACTCCTATTATCAAAACTTTCATTTTCAATAGAAAGCAAGTTATGTAATAAAGAAAAAAGTCAGGTACCCTCATTCCTCCCCTTAGAGCTGGCAACATCATGTATTTCATTGCCCTTCTGGGTCTCCCAGGGCTCCATATAAATTTCCCACATTTATATTGCAGCTCCAGTATTTTATCTTTAGTTATCTCTAAAGGTATAGATCTAAATAAATACAAAACCTTTGGCAGTATATTCATTTTTATGACATTTGATCGTCCAATAATGGTTAGATACAGCCTTTCCCACCTATCCAGAGATTACGTGATTTTTGCCATTAATGTGTTCCAATTGGCTTGCACTAATTCGGTCATATTTGCCCTGATTAAAATTCCCAAATACATCACTTCTTTTACCACCGTACTAGCTTGCCAAATAATCGTATCAGAACAAAGAATTTGGGTTTTTGTCTCGTTCAATTTATAACCGGTTATAAAACCGAATACCTGTGCTAGTCGTTCGATTTCCTTTATTGCTGTTGCAGGATTAGTTGTGGCCACTGCAATGTCATCAGCATAGGCAAAAACTGAAAAATAATAATCCTGAACTTTGTAAGGGGGAATCAAAATGTTCTGGCTCAGTAACTCGATTAAAGGGTTAATATAAAGAGCAAATAAAAGGGGGGAACAAGGGCAACCTTGTCGTGTACCACGTGATATAATGACATTGTCAGAGAGTTGGCCCATGACTGATATATTTGCCACTGGTTTTAAATATAAAGATTGTATTGCTCTAATAAATTTCACCCCGAATCCCATTTTTTTCATTAATTCCCACAGATAATCCCACTGCACGCGATCAAATGCTTTTTCCGCGTCCAAAAGAATCAGCGCTAGATCATTCTTATTTACTGAGGCAGTATCAAATAAAGAAATAACTTTATTGACATGTTCTACCGTCCCCCTTCTGGGAATGAATCCATGTTGATGCTGTGACACTAAAGGGGTAATACAATCAGACAACCGATTGGCTAAGATTTTGGAATATATTTTATTATCGGCATTTAACAGCGAAATCGGCCGATATGACCCAACGCATTCTGGTGGTTTACCTTTTTTGCAGAAGACTGCAATAGTAGCCTCTGTCCATGTTCTTGGGGAATTTCCCATCTGGGCTTCTCGCACTGTTTTTAACAGTTCTTTTTTAATATCATGATAAAATTGTATATATATTTCACTGGGTAGTCTATCAGGGCCAGCAGCTTTACCTTTAGCTAAACTTTTAACAGCCCTATCCAGCTCCTCCTCTGTAATTGTATCCTCTAGCCACTGTGAATCAGTTGAGTCCACCTTTTTTAAGCCTACTGCTAGTATTGTGTTCCTGTTTGGTCCCGGAACAGATGGTCCTTCATATAACTCAGCATAAAATTGTTGGAAACCTTGAGTATCTCTTGTGGTGCCGATTGTACCACCCCTGCAGAATCTATAATTTGATCAATATTTCTGGCCGACTCTTTAATACGTAATTGAATCGCCAATTTTCTCCCAATTGCCTCTCCATATTCATGTTTATCCATTTTTTAAGAAAGAAATTTCCTAGCATTTTCCTCTGCCCAGATACCTGATATTTTCGCTCTATCCCTGGCAACTTTATCCTCTAATATAATTAGCCTTTCCCCCTTATTGATTATCTCCTGCATTAGCTGTGTTTCAGAACGTATCAATTGCTCATATAGCCTATCTAGCTCTTGTCTAGCTTTTTTTTGTATCCTGCACGAAAAGCTGATGCATTCTCCCCGAAATCCAGCTTTAAAAGTATCCCATATTATGGCCTGTGAGCTGGATCCCTTATTCTCTTCGAAATATAATTTCGTCCACTTCCTTATGTGTTCTCTAAACTCCTCATTGAAGATTAATTTCCTATCAAATGTGAAGCTAATTTGTCTAGGTTTATTTAATGCCATATCAATTTCTAGCAGTAACGGCGAGTGATCAGATGAGATTCTAGGATATACAGAAATAGTTGCACCTGAGGCAATTGAGACAGGGGTAAAAAAAATAGTCAAGTCTAACTAGTTTTTTGTGCGGGTAAGAATAAAACGTATACCCAGTGTCTTGTGGCCTCAATTGCCCCCACACATCCACCAACCCGTGATCCTGCGCTAAGCTTACCAAGGCCTTGTATACTTTTGGTTTACGGCCCTTATACTTAGCCAACCCATCCTTCATAGCAGTATTAGTCAAATTTATGTTCATATCCCCACAGATTATTATAGGTTGGGACCAAGTAGTTAACTCCATATTTATTTCTACTAAAGCCTCTGGGTCGTCTAAATTTGAACCATAAATATTACAAAGCGTTAGCTTCTTGCCTTCTACATTGAGTTCCGCTATTGCCCATCTTCCCTTTTTATCAGCCAAAGTTTTACCTGTTACTACATTATTGCCTTTACACATGATAGCGACCCCCCTTATCAAACTAGTTTGACCTGTAGCAATCACAAGTGTATATCCAAGTTCTCTTAAGACCACTCTCTTAGACCAAGGTAAATGCGTCTCCTGTAAGCATACTATATGTGGTGCTATATATCTCAGTTCAGCAGCAACTTTCTGTCTTTTTTTCACATTATTCAGTCCTGATACATTTAGAGAACACATTTTTAATCGCCTAGTTGCCATTATCTTTTTTAACAAATCTAGGGAGGTACCCCTTTAATCTTGTCTTACGAGTTGTATTCAATATCCAAATCATTTCAAAACAATCATATACAACAAAATACATAGTGATCCATACCACCACAGGATCATAAATGATCTTCTCAATATGCAGTTCACTGTACCCAAGAACTATTTTTTCCCATTTTTCCTCCCTACACCTCCCCACTGTGCCACCCACACATCCCCCCCAGCCATGTGTCCCCCTCCCCCCTACCCCCCACTTTAATGAGGCTTTAGGACTTATGGTCCTCTTGATGCGAGCTTGCCCCATTCTACCTGCCTTCGCCCGCGAACTTAGTATTAATTTAAAGGAAAAAAAACAAGTAATAATCATATGCGTCGACCTACTGAATTGAGGCCTGAGCCGTGGACATCATTACCAATCTCTTAGATAATCCTCTAAAGTTACGTATACTCATTATATACTCATTTCGCTAATTAAGCTCAAACAGTAACTAAATCCAATTACATTACATTGAGTCCAAAAAAGTCTTAGCTGCTAATGATGTTATAAAGTAATGAGTACGATCTTTATAAACAACTTTCATTTTTGCAGGAAACATAAGATAGACTTGAGCTCCCTTAGATTGGAAAACAGGTATAAGCTGTCGCAACTGCCATCTCAAGTCCACCGTTTGTTTACACAGATCCGGACGAACAAAATAATCACAACCAAGTGCACTGATTTTCTTATCTGGTCTTGCATTCTTAAATATTTCCTCTCGTGCTAAGAAGCTATTAAATGCCACTAATAAAGCTCTTGGTCTCTGATCGCGCTGTTCCAAGTGATTTGACCGTATTTTGAAAGGAAACCGGTGCGCTCTTTCAACTTCCCGGTCCCAATCCCATCTAGTTGAATCTGGAAATGATTTTTTAAGAAGCTCAATTATGAAGCCTCGAGGATCTGACCTCTCCTTTCCTTCAGAAATTTGTAAGAACCGCAAGTTGTTTCTACGAGCGCGATTCTCTAGGTCAATGACTTTCCAGTTAATCTCATCATTATGGGCCAACTGTTCAGCTATCACCCTCTTCTGTTGCGTTACCTCATCCTCTAATGTAGATATGTGCGACACAGCCTCAGTAACTCTGCCCAAGAATTCTGAATGCGATTTAGCCAAACGCCTGACAGAATTTTGACGTTTTTTGCATGAGTTCTGCACTCTTAAACTGTCCTGTCTATGCTCCTCTCTGTGTAGCATCATGGTCTTGTAAATAAGCTCCAGTGATATCTCTTCATCTGGCGCCTCTCCAGACAGTAATGCAGCTCCTGCACGATCATAGTGTCCATCCTGTGTCAACCGTAGTCGACGTACAGTCCGACCATTTGCTTACTCAGATCCACCCTCTTCGGCATCAAAGCTGCTATTAAGGCTACCTTCAACCATACTCATCTGCACTGCATACTGTTGAGCAAGATCCTCAGTAGATGACATGGAGTGCTCTGAAAGAGAGTACAAATCCGCCGAATCTGTGCTCTCAATGTATTTAACAGGGGTAGTACCAGCAGGGGGGCCACCATTAACTACCACCTCTTGAGCCAAGCCTGTCTCTCCAGGCTCTATCACATTCTCTTCAAGCAATACTCCATCCTCGCCATCTACATCGTTTAACTGTGCCTCATTTGACACCAAACTATCAGAGCCCCCTTGTAGCTCCTGCCCATTCTCGACACACTCTGTCAGAGCCTCAACAGATCCTAAGGGCACAGAATCTTTACCCGGGTCTTGGCTTCGAATATGCTTTATACTTTTTGAGAGCTCCTTATTTTTCATAGTATTAAAAAGTTCAGGAATGCCTTTAGTCGCTTTTACAGTCTAAGACGCCTCATGTAATACATTTTCCACCTCCTTCTCATACAGTCTAGGATTACCTTTTCCAACTCTTTCAAGTTCTTTAGCTGGTGCCTCCGCTCGACTGGTGCCTTTACTTGCAGTACTTGCGGTATTTCGCATGGGCGTGGGCATTGCAGCAGCATTATCCGCTCCCGAATTCTGAAGCTCACCCTGCATCTCAGCCCCGGTGACAGCCTGCCCCCGGCCCCTTCGCCCCTTGGGAGGCATTTCTCGAATATTTGCTGATTCCGACAAACACGCCGTGGCTCAATTCGGGCTGCTCTCAGTAACTCACAGTAGCTCCAACACCCGCTCTGTGACTGCCACAGGTGTGCCGTCTTACAGACCCACCCACCGTATCCGGCGCAGCGCAACCACTACGGTCTCGTCAGTCCTTCTCCAGCAGAGATCAACGCTGAGCCCGAAGGTAAGGCACGTCCGTTTTACAAACTTAAGTTTTCAAAGGCAGCTTCTACCTACGATCCTCGGTCAATAGCGGTAGCGATTTGCTTATTCCGTCGGCTTTCCAGCTTTCAGCCTCCCAGTTTTCAGCGGTCAGACGCAGAAGTTCACGAGGTCTGGCAGGAGCAGCTAGCTCACGCGACCATTGGGGTCGCCATCTTGCCTCAACCACCGGTGTGAGCACCACTCAGCCTCCCTTTGATGGATGGTTGGAAGGCATTCAACACCAAATTGATGGCTCTCAATTCCAGAATGTTGATATGGAGCCAGGACTCTACTGGAGACTAGAGTCTTCTGATCGCCACCTCTCCCAGATGGCTGCCCCAACCCAAAAACTTTGGTTGCCACTGTCTGCTCTGGATCGGGAAGAGCAAGGGGTCTGCCGCTGACCCAGTCGTGTCCAGTAGCCACCACCGCAGATCTTTCATAGTCTCCTCCAAAATCCAGACGCATCCATAGAGGTTCCCCTGTTGTTGGGCCCACTGGGACTTCAGATCTCACAACAGAGCCCGCATATACCACCTTATGTGCTTGACCAGCGGAATGCAGGAGGACATCAGTCCCAGCAGCCTCAGAGTCAACCTTACTGAAATTGGGGACCAAGTCTGCAAGATCAGAATCATAGCCTGAATTTCCTGAAGCCTTTCTGCGGGGAAAAGCACAAAACCAAGCTGAGTCCAGAAGGGGGAGCGTCTAAGGAGATTGGGGTTCACTATAAACATACTTCAGTCACACCTAACATAACAGAAGGTTTGCCAGAGTCTGGAGGTGGTTGATGACTGCCTGGGATAATAGCCCGCTTTCAACAACCACTTGTCAAGGTAGGGAAAGGCTGGCACCCCCAACCTCCAAAGTTGTACTTTCATCACTTTCATGCACATCTACGGGGCACTGGTGAGTCTAAGGTGGAGCACAGCAAACTCAAATGCTACCTCCCTCCCTCCCCCCCCCCCAACAAGTAGCGCCAATTGGCCAGTAGGACGCAAACATGGAAATAGGCATCCTGCAAGGCCAATGCAACCATCTAGTCTACAGGGTCGAGAGCGAACAAGACCTTGGCCAGGTTGGGCATCTTGAATTTCTCCTTTTGGAGGAAGCGATTGAGAAGGCGCAGATCTAAAATGGGTCAAAGACCACCATGTTTCTTGGGCACCACAAAGTAGTGGTAATCACAACTACATCCTACTTCTGGCACTGGCACCCTCTCTATAGCCCCTTTAAGCAAAAGGGCTAGCACTTCCAGGTGTAAAATGGAGATATGGTCCTCCGTCATTCGTTGGGTAGATGGTGGAATGTGTGGCAGGGATAAAAGAAAGGGCCAGGCATAATCCTAGAAAACTATTTTAAGGACCCACCTGTCAGATGTGATCACTTGCCAACCCAATAGAATTGTTGGATTCTGCCTCCCATCGGGTGGCTGTGACCTGAAAGGGTGCACTAAAGAGGTTTGGCAGGTGAGGAAGCTGGATGGGTGGTGGACTGGGCATCACACTGACCTTGGCTGTGGGGGCAGTGGGCACAATGGACTCTACAACAAAATTGCTGAGTTCCCTACTGACGTGGGATTGCAGGTGTTAGGAAATGCCTCTCCTGAAGCCATGAAAGTACAAGTGGAATTGCTGCTGCAGCTCGCAGAGCTGGGTAGATAAGCAGAGAGAGTGAGAGGTTGCCTTACTCTCCTTGAAGCATTCAAGGGCAGAGTCAACCTTTTCCCCCAAACAAGCAGGTCCAATCGGACGAAATGTGTATCAGTGAGGACTGGACAACACCCAAGAGACAAGTGGCTCGACATAGCGAATGGTGACACTTCTCATATGGCCTGCCCAACATGGTCAGTGGTGTCCAAGCCACAATTAACTGTCCACTCGGCCGCATCACGACTGTGCCGAATTGCCTGTGAAAGGACAGGATGGAGGTCTTCTGGAAAGCATGGAGGACTTGAGCCACTGAGTCCCAAAGGGTGTGGGTGTAGCAGCCTAGTAGACAGGAGGCATTCATTAATCAAAGTTTCAAGCTGGCTGAGAAGAATAACCTCTTTCCGAAGGTCTCTACTCTTTTGAATTCTCTATCAAGGGAAGTGGTCAGGAAATTGTAGGGGTTATTCCGACTAGTGGATGTTTGCACCATAAGACTTTTTGAAGAGCGGTGCTTGGACAAAAAAGCCGGATCGTCCAGGGCAGGACGGTGGCACCTGGCAATATGACGGTTCACCAGAAGACCTAAACAAGGCTTATCCCAATGCTCGCTGGGAGGATATCAGTCAAGGCCTCACTAAATGGTAATGAGGCTCAGAGGCAGTCTTGCCAGGTTGGTGAGACTTGTGGGAAAGATACAGATAGTAGACAAGTAATAAACAGGCAGCCAAGAGAGTGTGGAGAAAGAGGTGAGAGACTAGTGATATAGTCGGCTCAGACAGAAGGAGAGAGGCAAGGGAGACAGCTGAGAGATATAATAGAGACAATGATGAGAGAGAGAGCTCAGAGAGAAGAGAAGACCGGTGTGAAAGGTCCTTAATAAAGAGGCAGGTTAGAAAGACAACTGACAGATGGGGAGGTTGGACAGCTGATAGAGGAGAGAATTAAGAAAGTGGTGATGAATGCACAGAGCTGAACGGGAGACAGAATGTTTATATAGTTTAGAAAGGGAGAGAGAAACTAGTAATAAGACAAAGGTTAGAAACAAACAGCTGAGGGAGAGGTGGGGAGAAGGAAAGGTGAGATATATGAATGTGATATTGAGATAGGTGAAAAAGGCAGAGAAGAGAGTAAAAGAGATAGGAAACAGGTGATAGAGAGGTGAAAAAGCGACAGAACATTTGAGAAAGTCAGGTGAGAAAGAGAAAGCCCTGCGAGATATTGTAAGGAGATTGGGGAAAAGACATTTGAGACAGAGGAGATAGAAGCTGTGAGAAAAAGATAGGAACAGGTGAGAAGGACAGGAGAGAGAGTTAATAAAAAGGCGACAATTGAGAAAGACAGCGAGGGATGGGTGACAACTAGTCAATGGCAATTTGACGTCACTTCCTGTGACATCATGAGGGATCCTCTATTGCTCTTGATAGCTAGTGCTCTAAAACTGCATTAGGTAATGGAATAAGCATAGATTCTCTTTCAGAATTGTTATGTGTTATGGTTTAATTATATGTCAGTTGGGGAAAGGTCCTGGGCCCTTGTGTACTTGAGATGTTGTGCCGAAGTTTGTGTTTAATAACTACTTCAAGACTTCCAGGAATTTAGTTTGTTTTGTCACTACATATCATTGGGGGTCAAATGACATGTGATGTCAAGTCACCTACCCCTGGCATTTTGGTGAATTTGACGTCCATGTGCTGATGTAAGAAGGTATTCTGTATTTTAACAATGGTCCTTAGAAAAACACATGCATAACAGGAAATTAAATATAGACCAAGATGGGTGCTATATTCCGCAGTGTCCAGCCGGATACAGAATTTAATCAGATAAATAAATTTTCATCATTTTGCAAGAGCAACAAACATTAGAGTGGGACGCAGTCCTGCATCCAATACAGAAAACAAAGAACAACTACATACAAACAGTACAAATTTCAGGCAAAAGACAACGGAAGCTTTGATTCGATTAGAAATTTTGACAACCTATCCATAATAGTATCCACATTAATATCACACAATGGTTTAACGTGTGGAACTATTTCATAGGTCGACGACGTTTCGATCCCTTTCAGAAGGATAATGGGATCATCATCAGGACGGTTCAAGGGTCAGACTGATTTGCATATAGCCATGTCTGAACTGGGGTGGCAGAATGGGCTAAAGAACGGTGATGAATTAAACCCAGATCTTTTGACTGGGTGTGAGTGTTTGATTGATTCAGATGCTCCGTCCATCACGACCCCCTTTTGTACCGCTTTTGGCCGCCATAAGTGTGGCAGGGTATGCTCAGGCGTGAGTCCCTTGCTCACTTTGCCACTGGATTCAAGCAAGCCGGGCTGAAGACGGCTGGAATGCCAGAAATCGGTCCTCGGAAGCTTGTTTCCGGTCCAGGGAAGACATGGCTTGGCAGTTCGGGCTGGACTGTTCCCATGAGGCACAGGGTCAGACTGATTTGCATATAGCCATGTCTGAACTGGGGTGGCTGAGTGGGCTAAAGAACGGTGATGGATTAAACCCAGATCTTTTGACTGGGTGTGAGTGTTTGATTGATTCAGACGCTCCGTCCATCACCACCCCCTTTTGTACCGCTTTTGACCGCCATAAGTGTGGCAGGGTATGCTCAGACGTGAGTCCCTTGCTCACTTTGCCACTGGATTCAAGCAAGGCGGGCTGAAGACGGCTGGAATGCCAGAAACTGGTCCTCGGAAGCTTGTTTCCGGTCCAGAGAAGACATGGCTTGGCAGTTCGGGCTGGACTGTTCCCATGAGGCACAGGGTCAGACTGATTTGCATATAGCCATGTCTGAACTGGGGTGGCTGAGTGGGCTAAAGAACGGTGATGGATTAAACCCAGATCTTTTGACTGGGTGTGAGTGTTTGATTGATTCAGATGCTCCGTCCATCACCACCCCCTTTTGTACCGCTTTTGGCCGCTCCGAGGCCGAGGCCACCGAGGCCGAGGCCACCGAAGTCATCTGCGGCGTCCCGCAAGGATCTTCACTCAGCCCCACCCTCTTCAACATCCATACATGAAACCTTTTGCAGCCATCGCACGCCAGCACAACCTCAACATCATCTCTTACGCCGACGACACCCAGCTGATCCTCTCCCTCACCAGAGACCCCGACACCGCCAGAACCTGCCTACACGAAGGGATGAAAGACGTCGCCGAGTGGATGAAGGACAGCCGCCTGAAACTGAACTCGGACAAGACGGAAGTCCTCATCCTGGGATCTTCGCCCTCCGCCTGGGACGACTCCTGGTGGCCCCCAGCCCTGGGCACCGCACCCAAGCCAACCGACCACGCACGCAACCTGGGCTTCATCCTGGACCCCTCCCTCTCGATGACCAGACAAGTCAACGCCGTCTCCTCATCGTGCTTCAACACCCTGCGTATGCTTCGCAAGATCTTCCGCTGGATCCCGACCGAGACCAGGAAGACTGTCACCCAGGCACTCGTCACCAGCCGACTGGACTACGGAAACGCCCTCTACGCCGGAACCACAGCCAAGCTACAGAAAAGACTCCAGCGCATCCAGAACGCCTCCGCCCGACTCATCCTGGATGTCCCCCGACGCAGCCACATCTCCAGCCACCTGAGGAACCTGCACTGGCTCCCCGTCGACAAGAGGATCACGTTCCGGCTCCTCACCCACGCACACAAGTCTCTCCACGACCTGGGCCCCAAGTCCCTCAACAACCGCCTGACCTTCTACACGCCCACCCGCCAGCTACGGTCCACCAGCCTTGCCCTCGCAGCCGTACCACGCATCCGAAGAGCCACCGCCGGAGGAAGATCCTTCTCTTACCTGGCTGCCAAGACTTGGAACTCCCTCCCTATCCACCTTCAGCTGACCCAGGACCATCTCGCCTTCAGGAAACAACTCAAGACCTGGCTGTTCGAGCAGTAGCATACCCCTCCCCCCAAGCGCCTTGAGACCCTCCCGGGTGAGTAGTGCGCTATACAAATGGCATGATTGATTGATTGATTGATTGGCAGGGTATGCTCAGACGTGAGTCCCTTGCTCACTTTGCCACTGGATTCAAGCAAGCCGGGCTGAAGACGGCTGGAATGCCAGAAACCGGTCCTTGGAAGCTTGTTTCCGGTCCAGGGAAGACATGGCTTGGCAGTTCGGGCTGGACTGTTCCCATGAGGCACAGGGTCAGACTGATTTGCATATATAGCCATGTCTGAACTGGGGTGGCAGAGTGGGCTAAAGAACGGTGATGGATTAAACCCAGATCTTTTGTGTGAGTGTTTGATTGATTCAGATGCTCCGTCCATCACCACCCCCTTTTGTACCGCTTTTGGCCGCCATAAGTGTGGCAGGGTATGCTCAGGCGTGAGTCCCTTGCTCACTTTGCCACTGGATTCAAGCAAGCCGGGCTGAAAACGGCTGGAATGCCAGAAACCGGTCCTCGGAAGCTTGTTTCCGGTCCAGGGAAGACATGGCTTGGCAGTTCGGGCTGGACTGTTCCCATGAGGCACAGGGTCAGACTGATTTGCATATAGCCATGTCTGAACTGGGGTGGCTGAGTGGGCTAAAGAACGGTGATGGATTAAACCCAGATCTTTTGACTGGGTGTGAGTGTTTGATTGATTCAGATGCTCCGTCCATCACCACCCCCTTTTGTACCGCAGGCAGCTGACTGGGCCTGCTGCCCAGTCCGACCTGGTGAAGGAAATGAAGCTACAATTCTAGGCGACGGAGGGGGCGGAGTCTATACGAGAGAGAGAGGGTGGGGGTACTCCAGACCTGGCACCTAAAACAAAACATTCACCGTGTGAGGAAAAGGTGAGTGAGGTCGAGGAGGGGTTGGGTGAGGCCTCGTACCAAGAAGTACCAAGGAGGCTGAGCACTTGTGCCCCTGCCCGCAAATCACCTTTTCCTAAAAAAAACACAAAAAAACAACTTGTCATACCGTTAATAGACGTCAGCAATTCCGAGTTTTCCGAAAAGGAGCTGAAAAACGCTGTAAACAGTGACAGTGGCTGACTAGGAGTGTGCCAGTGGCACGGTGTGAGTTGGCAGGGCTGGGAATCACTAGAAAGAGAGAGGTAATGTCAGTAGCAGAGCTGCAGAGAAAGAACGATTAAGGCTGGATCAAGAGCATAAAGAAAGACAGCACAGTATCTGCTGGCACTCCAGCATTAGGCTGCTGAACAGGCTTCCAATTCCCTTCAGCAATGCCAAAGAGCTCAGTCCAGGGACCTTACTCCCCACGCTCAGAAGGGAAATGGTGGTTCTGGTGAGTGTGGAAGCATGGGTGATGGCTCGTGCAGTGCACTTATAGGTCGAGCAGTTTGGAATGAGGGCATGACGTGCTCCTACCATGCACAAGTGCCAGGCACTCGTGCACTACAGGATGAAATGAAGACAGATTGCTCCTGCAGGGCACACGTCTGCAGAACCTGTGTAACTCCCAGCCTCTGCCATGCTCGTGCAGTGCAGGGCTGCTGCAGAGTGAAGTGAAGGTCGGGCATGCCCAGCCAGTGCACGGTGCCCAGAGGCTGAGAGTAAGGCAGGGAGACCAGTGGCACTGCACACCGTAGTGCAGTGCACAAGTCTGCAGAACCTGTGATTTCAAGCCATCTCTTAGCCTATCTCCCAGCCTCTGCCATGCCCTGCCAGTGCACGGTGTCCTGAGGCTGAGAGTAAGGCAGGGAGACCAGTGGCACTGGGCGTGGGAGTGCAGAGCACAGGAGCTGCAGCTGAAGGGTAGGCCGGTCATATTCCTAGAGCTCTTAAGTCCTCCGATCCAGCCTAGGGTTTTGCTTTGCATTCTGGTATTCGTGTATGCATTTATCTCATTAAACCAGGCACAGAAAAACAATTTGACTGGGTGAGCTCCTCGCGCACTGAATTAGGAAGCCTGAATCTAGGTGATGAATTGTTTACGTACTGAGGTGGCAAACTGCAGTTGCACAACCAGGATTTTTCAAGAGGGAGGTTGTGGAGAGCAAGCTTGAACCCGGTTTTTGAACCACCTCCCACCCCCAATGATTTCAATGAGTTGATTCAAGATGGGGACGTAAAACTTCCAGGCTCAGCCAGCAGAGCTACACTAAAGAAAACGCAAACCTACAGGATATGGATTCAGACAATCCTATCCCCTAAGGGCTCCAGCGTCACACTGCGGTTATCCCACAGCTGTACCAGAATTTCCCTGATGAAGACTCAAACAGGAGACTTACCCTCCCAAGCTTAAAGGTCCTACAAGCTCTAGCTTCTAGACTGAAGTGTTCTGTCAGATTTCACGAATCGTACACTGTTAGTATTCAGAAGTGATACAAACACATACAGTTTGAAATATTTGTAATTTTTATTATCTATATATTGTTTTCAGACATGTATTTATTGTTCTTAGGAAATATGTATTTAGACTATCTACTTTCGCGTAGATGACGTGTAGTTACTCTACGCATCCTTTGCTCTATTGTACTCCATTCCTGGACACATAATCTTCTGATACTTTGCAAGGTTTATGCTGCTATCCTGTTTAGAGGAATGACGAAGAACTAGAACTATTTTTATTGTAAAAATGTGAGAAGTTGATCGTCTCTTTTTAATTAATATGAGAATGACTTTTATGTGCGGTGTGTTGTACTGTTGTTCTTTCTTTGTATACACTTTGATGGTTATTCATAACCGAATAAAGTATTTCTACTACTACATACAGCTTTTGACTTTAGACAATAAAGCCTTCTCTCTGGCAAAGAAGAATGATCCCTCCGAGGGCACCGATCTTACAGACTGTGGCAATGAACAGAAAATCTGACTCTCAGGATTCACAGAGTTTACTGGTTTAGTATGGAGAGAGCAGAACTATTCCTCGAGTAACTGGGGCCTTACATGCTGGGGCCTGGGGCCTGAGGCAGCAGATGTAGCTCACAGACCAGGTTCTCAGACAGGAGAACAGTTTCTTAGGTTACACGGCCGTGACAGGCGAGGTTTTAGACAGCAGGGGTTCACTGTATGGCTGGGTAAGCATAGAGTAGATAACCCGAGAAAGTGGCCTGGAGTGCACTGATGACTGGGTAACGAGCAATTATGTGGTATATCATGCGCTTAAAGGCTAGTTTCATAAAGCATTCTGTGACATTATCTAGGTGATACAAAATGGATCCCAGTGCTATAGAATATATTGGTACCTTGATGAACCAAAATATAATCATTCTGCAGACCTTGTTCATTACGTTATTAACCAACAAATTAGTAATTGTATCTGGCAGGAAAGCAAAGGAACACAATTTTATTAACACCAGCCTTTATACCCCTATAATAAAAGTGTGGAAAGCATGTACATTATAGGTAACATTTTACTCCACAGAAAACATGGATGCCTCTGCACAGACCTCATAATAGAAGGTGTATCTCATAAATGCGGCACGTAGAAGCGAGGAGTTGAAACTTTATTAATTTTAGGAGTTATCAAGTGCCAAGTGAGTGATTCGATCACAACCTCATCCAGCAATGGCGAGAGGGGCAGCCCTGTCCAGTACTCCTCCCAATGGACCAGATATTTGCGATAGCAGGACCAGTTAGGACTCTCACTGTTGATCGAGCACACTGTGGCAGGGGAGGCTCTAGGCTCATGGCGGCCCTGGGCAGGGAGCGTAGGTAGGGGACCCCGGAAGAGGGGGTTCGGGTGGGGCGGAGCCCCTCAGAGCTCAGGAAGGTGTTTAATAAAACGTCCAGAAAAGGTGTTGGATGGCCAGAACCTGCGGCTGCTCCTACCCTTCCGAATTCGTCTCAGAACGATAACATTTAGGAGGAGGAGGGTATTGTGACACACGACGTGGCCAGCAGTGGGTAGGGAAAAAAAGAAGCCAATCAGGAACCAGGAGGAACGCAGACGCGGAGGCCAGTGAAGGGGGGGGAGGGGTATTTGGAAGTGGAACAGAGCCGGAGGCCGCCAAATCCCTGCCAGGGGCCGCCATGCAAATATGTATCCATCCTCAGAGGATTATTATATTAAGGATATATATTGGCGTGGTGGGCCCTGGGGTTTGGTGGCCCTGCGCAGGTGCACAGCTTGCACACACTAAGGCCGCCCCTGACTGTGGTGACTCGGTATTTGGACCCCTCCCCAAGGTCACATGTTCCAATTAAGCAGATAAGAAGGCCCAGCTTGAGTCAAACGCCTTCTCTGCATGAAGTGATGCTATTGAAGGCACTCGTACATATTCTGGGAGGGTATTAATAATATGCAACAAATCTCGCAAATTTGGACAGGTGATCCTACTGTGGACCAAGTCTGCGAGAACACTACTGTACCCGAAAAATCAGAGATGAAAGTGTATTTTGTCCAAAACGTGAGGAATGTATTAAATGCACTGTGTGCTGCCCTGGGACCCCTAGCCTCTATTATTCGGGGTCTTCCGTGCTTGCAGCTGCTGTCCGTCTACTCATAATCCACAGGTGTGTATCCAGTCCTCAGCCCTCGACAGAGCTTATTCTCCCCTGAATCGGTTTGGTTTTGGGGTATGGTAGTTGTATTTATTGCTTGTTTATCTCATTTAGAATGGTTCTGTTTACATCCGAAAGTCTCTAGAGTCTGACCCGAAACCAGTATCACAAACCTAGTTTCTCCCTGCCACTCTCCATATTCTGAAACGTGCCTGCTTCCCCGGACCCCTTGCTTCCCAAGCTGTCCTGACTCTGCTGTCTTCATTATGGGCTGGGCTCCAGGACCTTACTTCGCCTTTCCGTGCGTTACGGTCGGGACCCAGCGTTTTCCACAAGGGCAGGGTCAAATGTCCTCACTATATCTAGGAAAACTTCGCTACACTTGTACTCCCGCCCAACCTAAAACTCTGCGTGACCTTTTGGGTCACGAAAACGGTGTGATCCTCTTTGCAAGCAATGACCCCCCTCTCCTCGGCGCTGGATTGGGCTAATCAAAATTTCAAGAAAATGTACATTAGACCATGTGACTGGGTGCCAAGTATCACATGTAATGTTCACAGGTGTACATGCAGAGCTTCCTCTGTAGGTGACCGCAGATCAGGCGTGTCCATCACTGGCCCAGGAGGGCCAGGTCCTTGCCAGATCTTCAGGATAACCAAATGCATAACATTCGCGCTGAGTGACCCTCATTTACATAGTCCGTGGTAATCCTGAGAATCCAGACGGGCTCGCGGGCTCCTGGGCCGATGATGTCGCCTCCTTACGTCCAAAGTAACAATAGTTGGTCCTATTGGGATACTGGACTGCGTCAGAGCCCTATGTGCGGACTGTTCTCACTCCTCTCTGGCACCGCCACCCACGGCCGGGCGTTGCCTCATCGACCGTGGGACGCGTGGGTGCTGGGGAGGCCAAATGGCATTCAGCTCCAGTGCAGCGAGCGGAGCTGCGCGTTTGTGCGGTTTTACCCCGGGAGAGCAGCGGGTCCGGTTTCCTTGGCTTTGAATGAAACTCTTTCTTTTAGCAGAAAAGCCACCAAGCGGAGCTGCCTGCAGGGAGAGCTCAATGAAAGGGTCTTTGTCGGCTGGTGAGCCGGGGGTAACACAGTGATGCAGAGAAGGAGAAGAGGCACTGGGCAACACGGAATCGAAGTGTCCTGGAGGGCTGGCACGGAGTGCAGGAGTGACACTAGGACGTGTACAAGAGGATGGATGTGCAGGAGTGACACAAGAGCGTGTACAAGAGGATGGATGTGCAGGAGTGACACAAGAGCGTGTACAAGAGGATGGATGTGCAGGAGTGACACAAGAGCCTGTACAAGAGGGTGGATGTGCAGGAGCGACACAAGAGCCTGTACAAGAGGGTGGATGTGCAGGAGTGACACAAGAGCCTGTACAAGAGGGTGGATGTGCAGGAGTGACACGAGCGTGGGCAAGAGGATGGATGTGAAGGAGCAACACAAGAGCGTGTACAAGAGGATGGATGTGAAGGAGCAACACAAGAGCGTGTACAAGAGGATGGATGTGCAGGAGCAACACAAGAGCGTGTACAAGAGGATGGATGTGCAGGAGTGACACAAGAGCGTGTACAAGAGGATGGATGTGCAGGAGTGACAAGAGCCTGTACAAGAGGGTGGATGTGCAGGAGTGACACGAGCGTGTACAAGAGGATGGATGTGAAGGAGCAACACAAGAGCGTGTACAAGAGGATGGATGTGAAGGAGCAACACAAGAGCGTGTACAAGAGGATGGATGTGAAGGAGTGACAAGAGCGTGTACAAGAGGATGGATGTGAAGGAGCAACACAAGAGCGTGTACAAGAGGATGGATGTGAAGGAGCAACACAAGAGCGTGTACAAGAGGATGGATGTGCAGGAGCAACACAAGAGCGTGTACAAGAGGATGGATGTGCAGGAGTGACACAAGAGCGTGTACAAGAGGATGGATGTGCAGGAGTGACAAGAGCCTGTACAAGAGGGTGGATGTGCAGGAGTGACACGAGCGTGGGCAAGCGGATGGATGTGAAGGAGTGACAAGAGCGTGTACAAGAGGATGGATGTGAAGGAGCAACACAAGAGCGTGTACAAGAGGATGGATGTGCAGGAGTGACACAAGAGCCTGTACAAGAGGATGGATGTGCAGGAGCGACACAAGAGCATGTACAAGAGGATGGATGTGCAGGAGCGACACAAGAGCCTGTACAAGAGGATGGATGTGCAGGAGCGACACAAGAGCATGTACAAGAGGATGGATGTGCAGGAGCAACACAAGAGCGTGTACAAGAGGATGGATGTGCAGGAGTGACACAAGAGCCTGTACAAGAGGATGGATGTGCAGGAGTGACACAAGAGCGTGTACAAGAGGATGGATGTGCAGGAGTGACAAGAGCCTGTACAAGAGGGTGGATGTGCAGGAGCGACACAAGAGCCTGTACAAGAGGATGGATGTGCAGGAGTGACAAGAGCGTGTACAAGAGGATGGATGTGCAGGAGTGACACAAGAGCCTGTACAAGAGGGTGGATGTGCAGGAGAGACACAAGAGCCTGTACAAGAGGATGGATGTGCAGGAGCAACACAATAGCGTGTACAAGAGGATGGATGTGCAGGAGTGACACAAGAGCGTGTACAAGAGGGTGGATGTGCAGGAGCAACACAAGAGCGTGTACAAGAGGATGGATGTGAAGGAGCAACACAAGAGCGTGCACAAGAGGATGGATGTGCAGGAGTGACACAAGAGCGTGCACAAGAGGATGGATGTGCAGGAGTGACACAAGAGCGTGTACAAGAGGATGGATGTGCAGGAGTGACACAAGAGCCTGTACAAGAGGGTGGATGTGCAGGAGCAACAAGAGCCTGTACAAGAGGATGGATGTGCAGGAGTGACACAAGAGCGTGTACAAGAGGATGGATGTGAAGGAGCAACACAAGAGCGTGTACAAGAGGATGGATGTGCAGGAGTGACAAGAGCGTGTACAAGAGGATGGATGTGCAGGAGTGACACAAGAGCGTGTACAAGAGGATGGATGTGCAGGAGTGACACAAGAGCGTGTACAAGAGGATGGATGTGAAGGAGCAACAGAAGAGCGTGTACAAGAGGATGGATGTGCAGGAGTGACACAAGAGCCTGTACAAGAGGATGGATGTGCAGGAGTGACACAAGAGCCTGTACAAGAGGATGGATGTGCAGGAGCAACACAAGAGCGTGTACAAGAGGATGGATGTGCAGGAGTGACACAAGAGCCTGTACAAGAGGGTGGATATGCAGGAGCGACACAAGAGCCTGTACAAGAGGATGGATGTGCAGGAGCAACACAAGAGCGTGTACAAGAGGATGGATGTGCAGGAGCAACACAAGAGCGTGTACAAGAGGATGGATGTGCAGGAGCAACACAAGAGCGTGTACAAGAGGATGGATGTGCAGGAGCAACACAAGAGCGTGTACAAGAGGATGGATGTGCAGGAGCAACACAAGAGCGTGTACAAGAGGATGGATGTGCAGGAGCGACACAAGAGCGTGTACAAGAGGATGGATGTGCAGGAGTGACACAAGAGCCTGTACAAGAGGATGGATGTGCAGGAGTGACACAAGAGCCTGTACAAGAGGATGGATGTGCAGGAGTGACACAAGAGCGTGTACAAGAGGATGGATGTGCAGGAGTGACAAGAGCCTGTACAAGAGGGTGGATGTGCAGGAGCGACACAAGAGCCTGTACAAGAGGATGGATGTGCAGGAGTGACAAGAGCGTGTACAAGAGGATGGATGTGCAGGAGTGACACAAGAGCCTGTACAAGAGGGTGGATGTGCAGGAGAGACACAAGAGCCTGTACAAGAGGATGGATGTGCAGGAGCAACACAATAGCGTGTACAAGAGGATGGATGTGCAGGAGTGACACAAGAGCGTGTACAAGAGGGTGGATGTGCAGGAGCAACACAAGAGCGTGTACAAGAGGATGGATGTGAAGGAGCAACACAAGAGCGTGTACAAGAGGATGGATGTGCAGGAGTGACACAAGAGCGTGCACAAGAGGATGGATGTGCAGGAGTGACACAAGAGCGTGTACAAGAGGATGGATGTGCAGGAGTGACACAAGAGCCTGTACAAGAGGGTGGATGTGCAGGAGCAACAAGAGCCTGTACAAGAGGATGGATGTGCAGGAGTGACACAAGAGCGTGTACAAGAGGATGGATGTGAAGGAGCAACACAAGAGCGTGTACAAGAGGATGGATGTGCAGGAGTGACAAGAGCGTGTACAAGAGGATGGATGTGCAGGAGTGACACAAGAGCGTGTACAAGAGGATGGATGTGCAGGAGTGACACAAGAGCGTGTACAAGAGGATGGATGTGCAGGAGTGACACAAGGGCGTGTACAAGAGGATGGATGTGAAGGAGCAACAGAAGAGCGTGTACAAGAGGATGGATGTGAAGGAGCAACAGAAGAGCGTGTACAAGAGGATGGATGTGCAGGAGTGACACAAGAGCCTGTACAAGAGGATGGATGTGCAGGAGCAACACAAGAGCCTGTACAAGAGGATGGATGTGCAGGAGCAACACAAGAGCGTGTACAAGAGGATGGATGTGCAGGAGTGACACAAGAGCCTGTACAAGAGGGTGGATATGCAGGAGCGACACAAGAGCCTGTACAAGAGGATGGATGTGCAGGAGCAACACAAGAGCGTGTACAAGAGGATGGATGTGCAGGAGTGACACAAGAGCCTGTACAAGAGGATGGATGTGCAGGAGCGACACAAGAGCGTGTACAAGAGGATGGATGTGCAGGAGCGACACAAGAGCATGTACAAGAGGAAGGATGTGCAGGAGCGACACGAGCGTGTACAAGAGGATGGATGTGCAGGAGCAACACAAGAGCGTGTACAAGAGGATGGATGTGCAGGAGTGACACAAGAGCGTGTACAAGAGGATGGATGTGCAGGAGTGACACAAGAGCATGTTCAAGAGGATGGATGTGCAGGAGTGACAAGAGCGTGGGCAAGAGGATGGATGTGCAGGAGTGACAAGAGCGTGTACAAGAGGATGGATGTGCAGGAGTGACACGAGCGTGGGCAAGAGGATGGATGTGCAGAAGGATGTGCTGGAGTGACACGAGAGTGGGCAAGAGGATGGATGTACAAGAGCAACACAGGATCATGTGCAAGAGCAACGCAGGATCATGTGCAGGAGCAACACAGGATCATGTGCAGGAGCAACACAGGATCATGTGCAGGAGCAACACAGGATCATGTGCAGGAGCAACACAGGATCGTGTGCAGGAGCAACACAGGATCGTGTGCAAGATGTGCAAGTGGATGGATGTGCAGGCGCAACACAGGATCGTGTGCAAGAGGATGGATGTGCAAGAGCAACACAAAAGCGTGTGCAAGAGGATGGATGTGCAAGAGCAACACAGGATCATGTGCAGGAGCAACACAGGCTCATGTGCAAGAGCAACACAGGCTCATGTGCAAGAGCAACACAGAATCATGTGAAGGAACAACACAGGATCAAGTGCAAGAGGATGGATGTGCAGGAGCAACACAAGAACGTGTGCAAGAGGATGGATGTGCAGTAGCAACGCAGTATCATGTGCAGGATCAAAACAGGATCGTGTGCATGAGGATGGATGTGTGGGAGCAACACAAGAGTGTGTGCAAGGTGATGGATGTGCAGGAGCAACACAGGATGATGTGCAAGAGAATGGATGTGCAGGAGCAACACAAGAACGTGTGCAAGAGGCAACACAAGAGCATGTGCACGCGGATGAATGTGCAGGAGCAACACAGGAGCGTGTGCAAATGGATGGAGGCTGTGTGCAGGAGTGACACAAGAGCGTGTGAAAGAGGATGGATATGCAGGAGCAACACGAGAGCGTGTGCAAGCGGATGGATGTGCAAGAGCAACACAGGATCATGTGCAGGAGCAACACAGGATTGGGTGCAAGAGGATGGATGTGCAGGAGCAACACAAGAATGTGTGCAAGAGGATGGATGTGCAGGAGCAACACAAGAATGTGTGCAAGAGGCTGGATGTGCATGAGCAACACAAGAGTGTGTGCAAGCAGATGCACAATAGCGTGTGCAAATGGATGGACGCTGTCTGCAGGAGAGACACAAGAGCGTGTGCAAGAGGATGGATATGCAGGAGCAACATAAGAGCACGTGCAAGAGGATGGGTGTAAATGAGCAACACAGCAGTGTGTATAAGAGGATGGATATGTAGGAGCGAGACAAGAGCCTGTACAAGAGGAGGGATGTGCAGGAGCGATAAGAACGTGTGCATGAGGATGGATTTGCAGGAGCAACACAGGATCATGTGCAAGAGGATGGATGTGCAGGAATAACACAAGAGGATGTGTAAGAGGATGGATGTTGTGTGCAGGAGCAACAAAGACTGTGTGCAGGGATGGGGATACTGACTGAGCCACACAGTCGGTGCGGGCAGGAGGGTTGGCACTGTGTGCAGGAGCAACACTGACAGTATGTGCAGGAAAAGGGGATAATGACTGAGCCATACTGTTTGTGTGTGCAGACGAGGACAGTGCACACTGAATGCTTAAGCAACACAGAGATACAGTGTGTAAAGAAGGTGCACGGAAAACACAATCACTTTGTGTAGGAGGGTGGTCACTTCAGGAGCAACTGTGCATGAGGATGAGAGCAACACTGACTAAACGTGTGGAGGAGAAACACAGTCAGTGTGTGTTAGACCTGGCACCATTGGCGTGGGTCTCCCTTCCATTTTTTGCTGTTGCCTCTGATGTTTTTGCTGGTTTTAGATGTTTTGGGCACTGTGCCACTGCTATTCAGTACCACAGTGCAAGTGCTCCCTATGGTAAATTGATGTATGGATTAGTGACTCCATGATTAGCTTATTTGGTTTACTTGTCAGACCCTAGTACAGTGCACTGTGTGTGCCCAGGGCTTGTAACTCTTATGCTGCTGGTGGGATTGCAGCACTCATTGTTCCACCCACCGGAGAAGCTCGTAAAGTATATCTTAGGCCTGCCATTGCAGAGCCTGCGTGCAGCCTGGTACTGCCATGTTGACTTGGCAAGTGCACCCTCTTGCCAGTCCCTAAACCTTCCCTTTTCTACATATTAGTCACCCCTAAGGTAGGCCCAAGGGCAGGGTGCATTGGATGTAAAATGTAGGACATGCCCATATGTGTGTGGCATGACCTGATAGTGAATTACAACCAATTTAATTTTTCACTATTGCAAGGCTACCTATTCAAAATAGGCCAGAATGGGCAGTTGGATTATAACATCATATAATCCTAACTGACTCAGGGAACTAGGTAGAAATTAGAGTTTAGTATGCCTGAACTCAGAATGATAAAAGACATCTTTTAGTGAAGTTGATTTTGACATTGTGTTTGAAAATACCACTTTTAGAAAGTAGGTATTTTCTTGCCTAACCATCCAAGCCTGCCTCTGCTAGGTTGTGTATTCCTAGTCTGGTTTGTGAGTGAAAGGGGCTAGGGTGGCTCCAGGAGACAGGGCGAGTCAGCACAGGGCTGAATAGACCTATCTGCATGTAGAGTGGCGGGAGGAGTAGCACCTGGGCCTGAATAGGGCTGTGTCTGCCTTCCACAATGCTGGCTCCACCTCCTGTGGTGTGTCTGAGGACCCTAGCCCACCCTGACAAAGAATAGAAGGAGTCTTGTAAACAAAGTGCTCCAGGACGGACCAGAACTAGTTTGGACTAGGTACAGACACTCTCTGCCTTCAGAAAAAGGATTTTGTTGTATAAAAAGGGGGACCCAGACCCCAGAAATTTAGATCACTTCTGGGAATCAAGACGAACCTCTGCTGAGGAGAAGAACCAGGAAGCTGAAGGAGGAGACTACCCCTGTGCAGTGTGTTTGGGGGTTGGCCTGCCGTGGTTGCTTCATTGCCAAAGAAAGGAGAAGAGTGCTTTTCATCAACTTGAAGAAGAATCTCCAAGGGCTTGAACTTTGAGCTTGCCTCCTGCCTGAAGTCTCAGGGATATAAGACTTCACCAACCAGCTCCCCCTGAATTTCCTTGCTGGGAATTGAAGTGCCTGCTGTTGAGCTGGGCCTTCTGAGAGACTGTGTGTCGCTGGAAGTGCGACTCAATGACGAGAAATGTGTCGCCACCGCAGCAGTTGGTGTCACATCGCCAAAGAAGCGTACTGCCGCTGTCGCCCATCGCAATGCCGAAGCACGCCGCATAACCGGTGAAGCGTGCCGCCGCCACAGAGGTCGCCGTCGCATCACCGGAGAAGCTTGTCACAGGGCCTGTCGGAGCTTCAAAGATCCAGTCACCACATGGCCGTCGGGCGTGCACGCATCACATCAAAGTTGTCACATTGTAACCAAGACGCCATTTTGTCGCATCGCACCAGAGAGAAGTATCGCATTGAGGCACCATCTTGTCGCATCGTACCGGAGAGTAGTAAGAAACCGATGCATCACCTCCCCACACAGTAAGAAAGAGAGCATCAACTCCCCTGCACAGCAGTAAGGAACCAACGCAACCACTCCCCTTAGTGTAAGGAACCGACGCATCACCTTCCCTGCGACCTTTTTGTGTCCTTTGCGTTACGCATCCAAGGTACTTTGAGAATAAAGTGTTGCATTTACAACTTGAGAGAACTGAGCTATATTCTCCATTTTAAAGTCTATTTTTGAGTACAGTATTGTGGATTTTTGTCATTTGGTCCTGTATTAAGTCTATATAAAAAGACTTATTTTTATAATACAACCTGTGTGGTGTCCATCTGTAGTGTTTTCACTGTATTACTGCATGTGTTCACAAATGTTTTACACCCTGCCTCTGAGATAAGCTTGCCTGCTCGTGCCAAGCTACCAAGGGTGTGAACTTGGATTATTTTAGGAGTGTAACCGCTTACCCTAACTAAATGCAAGGGTCCCTATTTAGTCAAAGGTACCTACCTCTGCCAACTAGAGACCCCCAAATCTAACAGTGTGTGTAGGAGAATGGATCCTGAGCAGGTGAATCAATGATGCTGCATGTTCAAAGGGATGGATGGTGTGTGCATGAGCATCACTGACACAGCGTGTGCAGGAAAGGATACTGTGAGCAACACAAAGTCAGTGTGTGCATGAGAAACCGTGCAAGAGGATGGGTGCTGTGTGTGAGAGCAACACTGAGAAAATCTGTGGAAGAGAAACACTGAGCAACACTGAGTCCGTGTGTGCAGGAAAAGATACTGTGAGAAACACAGAGTATGTGTGTGCAGGAGAACGGAACCTGGGAAGATGCATCAATGATGCTGCATGCTCAACGGGAAGGATGGTTCGTTCACGAGCATCACTGACAACAGTGTGTACGGGAAAAGATACACAAAACCAAACAGTCACTGAGCACAGGCTAAGAGTGCACACAGTGTGCACGAGAAATACAGAGGCACAGTGTTCAAAAGAAGGAGCAAAGAAACACAGGGGAACACCTTCCCAGCAGTCGAAAGGGGGATGTAAAATGTTAGGGAGTATGTTTCGAGGGGAAAAGGTAAAAACTTTCAAGAGTCTGCAACAGAATTCCACTGAAGGCCTTAGACAGTGGCACCAGGGAGGCGCAATTAAAATTCTGTCTTTTTAAGACCCTGCACGAATGACACTGGACACTGATGAAACTACATAGCAAAGGCCTGCTTCCACATGCAAACTGCTAGAGATGCATGAACACACACTGCGACAAAACACATATTATATGCAAATGTCCATTGGTGCAACCCTTCTGGTCCTATGTGGGCCAGGTCCTGAGCACCACTATGCCACTACAGCTACCACTCACTCCCCCAACATTCTTCTACATTACCTGCGGCACTCTCCAGAGCTTTCCAAGACACAACGCCTTCTCCTTCACATAGCGCTGGCCACAGCTAAGGTAGCCAAAACTACCATCTCAGGAGGCCTGGCTAGTGGCAATGATCCACACTGCTTCCCATGAGCGAGTCATTTACAACCTTCAGGACCAATGTGATCTGTTCCTCAAAATAAGGGCACCCTCCTTGCATACAGAGGGAATACAGAAGAAAATCATGCAATAGGGAACTCGGACCGAGCAATAGCGACGGCAACAGATAATGTTACGTGAACCGCAACACACGAGGTCACCCCACACACTAGGGTTATTCCCCCCTGCGCTCTCACCGAGTCACATGACCCCACCACCCCCTATCTTTCTCCTACGTGCACCCAACACAGAATATACACATAAAGCCTACTTTGGTTCACCAACTCGTCATCTCCAACTACTTAGTACCCCCTGGTGCCCTGCCAGCACATCATCGCTATAACCTCATCTCTGACCCTAACCTCTTCCTCCCCCTTGACACTCACCCCTTTTTCTCTACCTCCATCCCCCCACCCACCTGCAACGCAGCCCCACAGGTGTGTGGACTCGCGGACCCCTAGTAAACGGTCTCCCAGCTTCACCCAGGTAACGATGGAGGATTACGCTGATGATACTGTACAGTATCACACCCCACATCACCCCCCCCCCATGCCCCTGTCCCCTATCCTATGAAGTTTATACCACCTTTGACATCAGCACATCTCCCCAGTAATAATAGCGGACGTGGTGCAATAAGATATCTTCCACCACCTGCCATACCTTTTCTCCATATACAAACACAATGACTTATCCCGCACACATATCCCCTTACACGTGTGAACAGCCTCAGCTCCAATCTCATGATCATTACCATAGTCCTCATAGCACTCTACAAGTACACACATACTTCAGGAGTAGTCCCCCCTATCCCCTGAAAGGGGACAGCTATCACTTGGGATATCTCTCCTGCGCGCTTCTCACCCTACGGATAGGCCTCCCCTGCTTGTCCCATTCCCTACCCCCCCCCCCCCCCCCCACCACCCTCTATATATCTTCTCATGTTTATAAGACACACATGCCATCCATGTTCTCATTATTTTTTGGCCATAGTACTTGAGTGGCTGATGCTTGATCTTCCATGATGTAAACTCTTAAGAACACTTAATAAAGAATTACAACACAAAAAAGACTTCCACTGAAGAGACAGGGTAGGGTGCATGCATTGCTGGCAGCTGCGACATTGGGCCGTGGCCCCCCCGGAATAAGGCGGCAGCTACCAGTATATGATCAAGGGTTGAACCCAGCGCCCTGAAATCTATTGGTCGTGTATGAATAAGTGGGAGCGGACTCTGGGTACTGGACTTGAAGGGATTGTGGAACAGTACTCCCTCTCTATGTCGCAGTGTTCAAAATAGGGAATCTATGCTCAGACATACATCCTTGTAGCATATTGCCCCTGCTAAGACAAAGAGAATTCAGCGGAGTGCAGAGGGTAAATGTGGCATGAATGTGGTCAAGAAGGGGGTGATCTGAATATTTTAGTGGTCATTCCCAGTATTACAGACACTTTGGAAAGAAATTCTGAGCCACATTTGAGATACCTTGGAGTACCCAGCTATATCAGATCCAGAAGTAATACTTCCAGGAGTAAAACGTCCTGGGCTCCAGGAGATGACCAAAATGATTGCAGGATAATGTTAAACACGGTTCTTGCAGACAAACAACCGATAGGTCGCCAATGGAAAACCAAAACTGCTCCAAATTGTCAAGAGAAGGCTGCTAAACTGAGGTCTTTGCTGGCAATGGAAGAGATCATGGAGACCTTCGTTACCAAGGGGTGAACTCTTAAAAACAAGAGAAACCGTTTCTGAACTTTTTGATTGGGAGACAGACTCAACTGACATGCCCTGTGGAACTTAGGGCACTGAAGTTGGCATCCTTGTAACCCAGAAGGCCGGTATGTGGGGTAGTTGCTGGTCTTGAAGCGAAAGACAAAGTACTAGCCAGTGAAGTGTCTTTGATTCGCGCACAATACTTGTGATGTACGATGGACCGGCAGGAGGCTGGAAAATGACAAAGTATTTTTGAAACTGTAATTTGCAGCTCTGAGCTCTAGATGTTTGGCTTTCCTGTACGCTTTGTAATGTTAAAACCAACAAAATACCTTGGGGGTGCACAAAACAACCTCCCTGCATGCAGGAGGGTGGACACTGAGCAGAAAAAACACAGGCAGCGTGTGCAAGAAAGGGGACAGTCCGTGTGTGTAGGACAGTGGACATTGTGAGCAGGAACACCACCTGCTGGCACTGCTGTGCACTGTGTCCCTATTTATGCACAGTCAGCTAACTGCATGCATTAGGGTTCACGTTTAACCAGTCAATAATGTTCAGCAATAACAAGTTAGCATGAGGGAACTTGTAAGCCAAGCTTACAGTTGGGAAGAGGGACAACAAGCCCCAGCATACTTAGGGATGTTGGTTGAAAGACACTCTTGAGGAGCCGACAGCCGTATGCGAACAAGGAGATGGGATCACTGTGCAGCAAACTTCACCACCCTTGTTGAAGAAGCGACCATGAAAGGTGGAGTAGCTGTAGTCAGTAACAGCCGGTGGCCAAAGTCAAGCTGTGTATTTCGCTTGAAGAGCAGGAAGAGCTCAGAGTCTTCCATGGGGTATCTGTAGTTAGTAAGGGTACATATAGTAGTGCCTACATGCAGGAACGTGAAGTGGAAGAAGAGAGAGCGAGAGAGAATGTATGTGTCTGTGTGTTTGTCCGCCTTAAAATCTTGGCACTTCTAGATAGAGTACCGCTCTACAGATCCACGTTTGGCTCGCAGAATCTGTTTTGTTGGTGGGCTGAAAAACAGTCTAGGAGTGGGTTGATAAAACTGCATGAGGAACACATTCTATTTTTAGGCTGTGTGGAGTATGCACGCCAGCACGGAAAGTACATTGCAAAGGCATATGTATAGTGCAAAGGTGTCTGCAACATAAGGAGCAGCGTATTACTTGTGTTGGGATAGGAATGTCCCCCGAGTGTTGAACTGGTGCAGGGCCGGCTTTAACACTGGTGGCGCCCTGTGCGACAATGTCTGTTGGCATCCCCCAAATGACCACCTCTGCCACGGATTCCCTCACTAGCACCCTTTAACAGTGCCCCTCAAGTCTCCATAACCATTGACTCCCAGATTCATTTAGTTTTATAGCACCGCTCATACCAGTTTAAGGTGTCAGAGCACTTTACTTCACACACAATCAATCATATGTGTGTAAATCAGTGTATAGGAAATGTTACATCAGATAGGACTACAATGTGCAGGAGTGACATGTCATCAATACTGGTAGGCAATAAAGAGCCTTAATTCTGGAAAAGCACAAATTCAGAATTTAAAACATAACACCAATGTTAGGGGTTCTCTTTAATAATAATTATTTTCTACCCAAATGAACCCTTTTCGCAAGATTACAATGATGAAAGACTAGGCAAAAAAGCATATAGCTCTAAAATGTACCTTGCAGTTTGCATGCAGCTCTTTGATGGCAGTTAATAGCTCAATGTTCTCTATTAGGATGCTGAGTTATAAAGGACAAGTTGCAAAATAAGCTCTCTTACAGAAGCAGTAACCCTCTCTTATAAAAGCAGTAACCCATTGGCCTATTTACATTATATGCCATTTGTTAGCTGCATAATACACGTACTTAGCAGGAGGCATTTTAACCCTCTGCCCTACCTTACGATTATTCAAAACTTCCACTAGACAAACCCTTGTCTTTTCTCCACAAAGACGATTAATCACCAGAGTTATATTGACGTTTTAATTGATGCTTGAAAATTGCTGGAGGCCAGGAACGCAGCAGCAGGAGCTTTTAAAATGATAATATACTTGTAAAAATGACACCCCCTCCCCAAGTCTGCGCCCGGTGTGGTGGCACCGATCGCACCGCCCTAGAACAGCCTTGAACTGGTGTGTACCCCTGCCTACTCGTGCCATAAGTGATCAACTGCTGAGCATGCAAGGCTTGTATCCTGACTTTTTGTTTGGACTGAAATCATGCTAATTTTACAAGTGCACGGGACCTGCCCTGTAACTTGACGCAGCACACCAAGCACGCCCGCATAGTCAACAGAAGACTACAGTTCCTGTCTTGGGTTAAGCACAAAGTGGTGGGGGCAGCATAACGTGTCATGTGCATCCTTAGTGTGGCCAAACCTTTTTATCTGTGTCAGTGAGAGTGAGGCCTATGGACCCCTCTAGTTTAATGTTACACTGTTATTTGAAAGCCAGAACCTTGCACTAAAATCCTACACCTATATAGAGTATACGACTCTAGACGTATAGGAGTCTGAGTACAGACACCAGAGGAATCCATTTTTTGATGTCGCTGGATTGAGGATGAAGGCAGATTTCCCCAGACGTTGGCAGGTTATTGCCTCCATTCACGTGGCTGAAGAATGGAGACACAGACGCTGAGTGAGGAGGATTGAGACAGGGGTACCTTTAGAAATTCCATGAATACCTTTTTTTTTAGGTAGAAGCTACTAATTAGTCCTTCCTGAGCACTGCCATTTGGTGGCTGGTAAGGAGGAGACTGATATCTGTTATTCACTGTGAGGTTGTTTCTAGACCAGGCCTGTCCTTTTGTCATTCTCAGATTACTGCTTCAGGAAAGTTCATGTCACCCAGGTGCAGAGTTCATTATGCCCATTTTTAGGGTACTTCTGCTTGAAGCTGGACCTATCACTACCTGCTGTGGGAGTCGCCACTTTGCAACAGCCTGTTCAGAGATCAGCCTGGAAATTACACTAGAAAACAAGCTCCTTCAAACCTATTCTGAAGATGTAGGTGGTGGACCCGCTGTGTATTAAAGTGGGATCGTACCATCTCACTCTGTTCTAGTCCCAGTCCTTCTTAATCAAGGAAGGGAGTGCTCTGCAGGGTGCTTGAAGAGTTGCTGTGTAAACAGGTATAGTGTCTGCTTGGCAGCCAGTCTCTCAGAGGTGAGGGGGCATTACCTAGAGTCTACACTTTCAGCTTGAAAGAATGCCTAGCTGAGAAGCCGCTTAGAAGGCAGGTTACCTTCACGAGGTAGAACCAGAGTGTTTCTGGTATGTGAACACTCCGAGGAAGCAGATGAACAAAGAGCATGAGCCAGGAGTGACCCATGCTGCTCAGACATGCGTCCCCCTTGTCTCTCTGTGCAGCTCCTAAGTAACCTGTATCAAGATTGTACAAGAGCGAGATCCCTATCTTGCCTAGCACCCCCCCCACAGGTTTCAGAAATTGGTGCTGCCACTGCTTGTGGAGAAACTGAATGCTGGCTAGCCATAGAAGCAGGAAGTCAGGTTCGTCCCAGAGGCTGCAACTTCCACAGAGACACTGTTGCCCAAAAACTCAACAGGGAGGCCACATATGATACGTTGGGTTACCAATCTGCAGCTAGCCACAAGGGGAATGGTATAACCTCACACAACTACCCAGCTAGTTCAATTTGCGAACACCGACCCCTACAAGGCTGTCACTGTCGCCCCAGGAGGAAAGGACAAGCTTTCAATCAATCAATCACGACATTTTTAGAGCGCGCTACTCACCCGTAGGGTCTCAAGGCGCTGGGGGGGGGGGGGGGGGTGCCGTTACTGCTCGAACAGCCAGGTCTTGAGCTTCTTCCTGAAGGCGAGGTGGTCTTGGGTCAGGCGCAGGTCAGTCGGGAGGGAGTTCCAGGTCTTGGCGGCCAGGTGGGAGAAGGACCTTCCTCCTGTTGTCGCTCTTCGGATGCGGGGGACGGCGGCGAGGGCGAGGCTGGTTGATCTGAGGTGGCGCTTGGGAGCGTAGAAGTTGATTCGGTTGTTGAGGTAGCTCGGGCCTTGGTCGTGTAGGGCTTTGTGTGCGTGGGTGAGGAGACGGAATGTGATTCTTTTCTTGACGGGGAGCCAGTGCAGGTCTCTCAGATGTCCGGAGATGTGGCTGTTTCGTGGGAGGTCGAGGATGAGTCTGGCTGAGGCGTTCTGGACCCGCTGGAGTCTCTTCTGGAGCTTGGCGGTGGTTCCGGCGTAGAGAGCGTTGCCGTAGTCCAGTCGGCTGGTGACGAGGGCCTGGGTGACGGTCTTCCTGGTCTCGGTGGGGATCCACCAGAAGATCTTCCGTAGCACGCGTAGGATGTTGAAGCATGATGAGGAGACGGCGTTGACTTGTCTGGTCATGGAGAGGGAGGAGTCCAGGATGAAGCCCAGGTTACGTGCGTGGTCAGTCGGTTTGGGTGCGGTGCCCAGGGCGGGGGGCCACCAGGAGTCGTCCCAGGCGGAGGGCGAGGAGCCCAGGATGAGGACCTCCGTCTTGTCCGAGTTCAGTTTCAGGCGGCTGGTCGTCATCCACTCGGCTACGTCTCTCATCCCTTCGTGCAGGTTGGTTCTGGCGGCGGCGGGGTTGTTGGTCAGGGAGAGGATCAGCTGGGTGTCGTCGGCGTAGGAGATTATGCTGAGGTTGTGTTTGCGTGCGATGGCCGCGAGGGGGCTCATGTAGGCTTTGAAAGGGAAGGAGCACGTGCTCCACCCATCGTACCAGACAAACTGAAACACAACCAAAGAGTATGTAAACGTGGGTCTTACCCTGCATACGGGCATAGAGACTGGGAAGCGTGGGCAACTCCACTGTGCCACATAAGACTTTTAGCAAGGGTCGAAGAGACATTGAACCGAGATTCTATTCTAACAAGTAAGACCGCTTTGAATTATCTGCTCCTAATCTTTACATACTCCTTAGAGTATTGAGTACTTCAGAAACAAAAAACCCAGAGGGAAGGGGTGCTAGGGAGAAATGGGTGTAGTGCTTCACTGATGATGCAGTTGATCACAACCATGAATAACACTGTTATTGTTATATGTAACATTTAGTTTTCCTCTGTGATTAATATACTTTCCCCCCATAAACGATACTAGGCACTGGGCTGGAAATTAGGTTATTGAGTATTTTGGTTGGCTGTTGAGTTCTGAGTTCTTGCCCTCTACACTAACTCCATGAGAAGCCTGCAAGTGCTGCCTCTCATTATCCTATAGTCACGTGAAGGAAGGGTTCTACTTGGTCCAATTTGCCAAGCCATAGTTGGATAGACTCCAAATGGGGTCTAACATGTACTGTCCAAAGAAACCCAGAGGACTAATTTATATGCTCCAGAGGCTTGCCTTCTAGGGAACATATTGAAACAATGAAAGCATAGTGTATCGAAACATTGACTATGTATTGTTGACTGATAAACAACAGATCACAACGTCCTGCAGATGTGGAGACGCCCTAAAACACTAAATTAAATGACAAAAACGTTAAGATGGAATTGCAGACATTCGAGCTCGCAGCTGTAGGATGGGTCTGAAAGAGGATGCTCTTGCAAAGCTCTTTTGTTGCAGCTTCCTAATGGAGATCGTTTGCCACCTTGTGCATCTCTTATGTTCTCGATCTCCCAAACAGGGTAAAGAGAGATGTTAAGCAAACCTGAATAGTTGGGAACATGGGGAAGATATCTATTGATGTTAAAAATACTCACAAGTATCCTTATGCCCCATGTGTAATGAAAGTAAGTCCGCCTGACCAGTGCCCACAAGAATGCTAAATAACTCTTAAGAAGCAACAGAGCAAAGAGGAATACATTAAACTATCAATGGAGTAGACTTTGAGAAATACGGCAGGAATGGTCACAAATAAGTAAGCAATTCAATATAGCCAGTGCAACTTAAATGTTTATGCGTGTTAAATATTTTGATTGCTTAATGTCCTCTTCCTGTTCGATATGCTCACATGCTTATTATTGTTTCACTGTGTAATTAAGAGCTTGGACTTGCTGACAGCCTGTGGAATGTGATGTGTTGTAATAAAACAGTTATTAAAAGGACTTTCTAAAAGAAATCAAGTCCAAATTATCAGGCAACTAAAAATCGTTACACTGACTTGGATTCAAAATTCTTAGGGAGCTCTTCTAAAATGGCACCAGCATCCCTGCAAAATCCTCCATGGCAATAGGTACCCAGACAGCAAGATAGTGTGTAGTTTCAAATCCATATTTTCCGCATCTGCACACTGAACTATACAAACTGAACATGTTGAATGACAACCTGCTAGAGTAGCCCTATAAGCATTCGTGGTTTGAGGAAAGGGAAGAAGTGTTCCCACCGCCTCTGAAATTCCCTCTCTATGTAAGCTTAGGCAGCTATTAACAGTTTCCTCCACCATCCAAATTCTGCGGCCCAGCCTGTTTCACCTCCAAGTTGATAGACCGGTCATCCAGCTCTTCAAGACTTAAACTGCAACATTCAACATCAGTTGTTGGTTCAGTTTATGCCTCACTCGATGAGAAGGGCGACTTTCTTTAATGCCTCTTTAGAACTCTACCATCCTGGGGAAAGACAGTGGTGGTGGTGCAGGCACACTGGAACTTGTTTAGGGATCCAGTCTTTAAAAAACTGGACAGGCCTGATCTATGGAACAAACCGGGTTAGGCAATTTTTGCTAGATGTAAGAACATACCCTGCAGACTGATTCTCCTCAGAGTGAGGATTTACACCCCTTATGCTCTTGGCACTAATTCCCATACTGATTTCTTTCGGACTTTTACAAGACTTCTATACATAGTCTATTTTACTTTGCTAATTCCTGGTAATGTGTGAGACAAAAGCTTGATCGTACTAGCAAGAACTAGGCCTACCGTCCCAAACATGTGGTCATGCGATACATGAACACTGCCCGTTATAAGCTGCCTGCTAAATATTTGTATCCTTCTACTAACATCAATAGACTGACGGCTATGTCGGGAGACTTGATTAGGGATTCTGCTACATCCAAGGAAAAAGAATTTAAAATCACTTTAGAGGAGGCCATCATTGGTCTTTTCACTGCATAGGATAAATCCGCCATACCCGAAACCCTTCTTTCATTAAATGTAGAGGGACGCCCAACAGAGCACGGATTTCTAATCCAGTTAAGTATCTTTTTCAGTGCACCAGTTACAGAACTATTACATTGATAAACATGGACATGAAGATTCTTGCAAACTTCGGGCGAACGGACTATAAAAGTCTTTACCACACCTGGTACATCCTCCGAGCGAGGGATTTGTTCCACGTTGACTCTGTGCTGCACAACTGAAAATGCTTTTATACATCATGTAGAGGGTCCAGGACAATGAAGAAGAGAAGTTGGAGAGAAAAGGCCTTTTGAAGTGTAGAGTTAGGCTTCTTTTTTAATTAGAATGGTGGATAAGCTGGAATTCAGACAAAACTTGATCCAAAAGTTTCAAAGGTTTTACTGTAATCCTTTGGCTTTAGAGAAGCAGTTTTAATCCGCCCTTCTGTGTATTGGGAGAGAGGCCACAAGACAAGGATGCTTACCCTTCCCTCTATTGTTCTTATTACTGCTGGAACTGCCAGAATCTAGACATTCACGAAGTGGACCCACAACAGGTGAGCAGAGCCGATGACGTACTAGTAAAGTTGCCAAATCGGACATATTTTTTCTGGCCCTTGTGTCACAAATATTGCCCTTCTCACAGTTCTCAGGATAGAGTGGGCAAAATGTAAGCTGTTACAATTGACTATATTCAGGGCCGAAGCTTTGGGGTGATAGGGGGTGAGAGACAATGCCTATGAGGCAACGATTTGGGGTAAGCTAATGGAAATGTGGAAAAGTAAATTTTGCCATGTTCTGTGTCCCTACGCCTCATCCATCATATGTTATGTGTGCATGACCAATATGCATATGTTATTCCCCATGTCTGATTAATGACGCAATTACAGTCGTGTCCACCTCTGGTATGTCAGTTCCCAGTCCTCGTGAATACTACGAATATCAGGCCTATGTAAAGTTACGTTGCCACGTTTCTCAGTGTGCACGTTATTCCATTATAAAGTCCCCGTTTCCAGGCCTCAACAGGGCCCGGACATCAGATTCAGCTCCTGTCTCCTGAAAGCCTCGCTGAGGAGCGATACAGCCCCCACCTGTATCCTCGACCTTTCACTTACTTCCTGCCTCGCAGTGCCCGGTGCAGCTTGGCTCTGCCTCTGAGTCTGCCAAAAGTATGTTATAGTTCCAGCTATCAGTTCAGTCCTCCTTCTCTGCATTCCTAAGCTACTGAACTGTATCAATAGTTTCCGTCATTGTCTAGCCTTCTCGTCTCCACGTTAGAGAAATACTGTATTTAAATGGTCATTTAATATTCTTCATCACGCACTACATGTAGAATAATGCATGGTCCAGTCTTAGAATCAAGTTAGCTTTTCCCCTCATGACTTCTAGTTTATATCAACATGTTCCCTAAACATCAGATACCAGATAGGGTTTAGGTACATGTCGCTCCGACCCTCCAGACTCTAGTCTCTGCTCCTAGCACAGAGTTCATAGCCCCCAGCTTCTCCTAGTAATACGTCATTGCCAGTTTACGCGCACCACCAGGTTAGAGGTCTCGGCTCCTTAGGTAGCCCCCTCCAATGATTCCGCCCATTCATGACATATTCTGTTACGTTTGCATCACATGTCTATGTATACTCCCAGTTACACCTACTTTTACTGTTATCTCTCGCGACTGCTACGCGTCACGCCTTCTGCTCCACCCACTGCTACGCCTACTGCAATGTAATGCTATGTGTTCGCGCTATGTATATATGCCTGTGTTTTGTTATTGAATATTAGCGCGCTCGTCCCAGACCCAGCCCCGGCAGCTGCCGGGCCTTATTGTCCTATTCCTATGCAGGTTGTCCTGATCCTGTCCTTATGCTGTAATAAACCTGCAGAAACTCCTACTACCTCGAATCTTGACTCTTATTTATTGAGCTATCTGTTATGCTATATGCCTAGTCAAAAATAGGGTATTATTTATTTATTTACCACATAATGGCGCCCGAATAGGGACTTGCCCTTTCCCCACGCGTCGGTGAAGCCACGCCGACCCCCTGACCCTCTGCAGTCGTGACGGAACCATACCGTGCACTGGCAGATATTTCTGCTCCAAGTATCCCTCAGGCCCACGGAGGAGACGGAGGAGGCGGTCCAGCATCCGAACGAGACGGTGGAGGAACGCGGCGAGTCCCGACCAGAGCCCAAGCCGAGAGTCCAAGGTCCGAGGTATCCGGAGGCCCACCCGTAACTGAAGTCCGAAGTTCGTCGTCGTAGAAATCCAGTCCAATCCGAGGCCTTCCGTTCCGTGCTGCCCGGTGAGTA
Source organism: Lissotriton helveticus (assembly GCF_964261635.1). Classification (NCBI taxonomy): domain Eukaryota; kingdom Metazoa; phylum Chordata; class Amphibia; order Caudata; family Salamandridae; genus Lissotriton; species Lissotriton helveticus. Next base: position 1,290,533,776 of record NC_136068.1, read on the forward strand.
CCATTGCTGGGGTAGTATCTAGACAGGACCAATCTAAATTGACTCCTGGTCCGTGGGTTGGTGGTGCCCAGACTCACAAACGAAGTGTTCACCTAGGTGGATACGGGTCTTGATGCGTCCCTTTATGGGACCGGTATGTTCCGTACTGTTACAGCAGTGCATCCAGTAACTCTAGTCTGTTCCGTTCTCGAGAAAATCTGTTCTATTTCTGTTCTCAGTATTTCAGGTAATATTCTGTTCGAACTGTTATTTATAATGTTCTTTATGTATTTTAATGTTGTGGTATGAGTGTGATGTGATTTCGTGTTTTCATTGTATATTGTATTGTGTCCAGATTACAGTTCAGTCATGCCTATATTTTCCAAGTTACGTCAGTTAAAAACTAGAAAGGGTCTGCTGGAAGCAGCAGTTCCTGTTCCGCCTAGGGACAGTCCAGGTCACTTTATGTATCAGAAACATGGCATAAGCGCCATATTATATCTAGATTTATGGGTAGAGTATACCAAACAGTTAGAAGAAAAGTATAGATGGCCTGTATCAGGTACATGGGATGCCGAGTGCATCATGCGAGTAGAAGAAGCATTATGGAAAAAGAAAGCCAGACAGTCACAGAAAGATGCCATCGAGTTATGGCGTAAAGAAGCGCATAAAAGAACGGAAAAGGAAGTCAGAAAGTCAGAGTTAAGTAGAGAATCCCAAGAACGAGCCCAAGAAAGAGAATTAATCGAGATAGGTGAACGAGTCAAAGCCGAACAGTCAGACAGACAGAGGCATGCCCTTATTAAGGGTATGTATCCTCTTCTTGCCGAGGGCTTGCCAAAAGCGACCCCAGAGGCATCCAGTAATTTCCCGCCACCATTAGTTCCGACCAAGCTACGTCACAAACCGACCGCAGCTGATATTTTTATTTCGTCCTATTTGGACGACACAGTCCCCGAATATGCAAATCCTGTCCGCGCTCCGCCTGTCCCTGTAAATCAGGCACTTCCCGCTCCTCCAGACACCGGAGTACCTGTTACGGTACCCCCGGTCCAGCCCGCCATACAAGTCCAGCCTACAGTTCCATTTCCCGCTCTGCCAGGACGTAGAGCCTCAGTAGACGACTCCAGTCTAGGGGCCGCAGGAGGAGCTACTCCTCAAACCCCGCCGCCACACAAGCGTTTATCGGCACTCGAATTACATGCTCAAGCATCACAGCGTACTCCTAAAAGTAATAAGTCTGTCACAGAAATCAGACAAGCCCTTGGCGAATGTGTCTATGACGCAGTTCCAGGCGAGTATAATATGGTTTTATATTCCGTACGCGTAAGGAGGGTGACCGAGTATCTAGTCACCTTACCGAATATGAAAGAAGATCTAGACAGAATATATCGTTTCATCCGTACAGGGGATGATCCAGAAAGTATTGGCGAGATTATGTCCCAAAGGAAAGCCGAGATCCAGCTCATGATATTAAAGTTCCTGATCAATTGTCTAATAAGAGAACAAGATTACCCGTCTAAAGATCCCGCCGAAATGAGAATCCTGACAAGGTGGAGTGATAATATAGCCGAGGGTAAGCACAAGACCGTCGGTGCTATGGAGAGTATGTACAAGAAAATCCGTAAAGAGATAATAAAGATACACGAACAACGTAAAGCAGCACAAGTAAGTGAGAAAGAAAGTAACTCTGATACTGAAGAGGTAGACGACGAGAATCCCGCCAGAATAGCGTATGTAGGAAAATCTAGATTTCCAGATCGCCATTTACGCCTAGAACCCAAGTCTATTTTTCATCATTCAGCACCAGAACAAGGTTCTCTAGAACAAGTATTTCAAGCTACCGATCACATTCTGAAATCACGAATCGGTTATAGTGAGTTAAGTACTATGCATGAACAAGAACTAGCTCGATCAGCAGTCCGATGGATTACTGATTCTACCACTTTTCCAGACGAAATAGTGGCACAAATGTTTCTGAAACTGCCCCCAGCCGAGCAACGACTGGTGGGTATGTATATGATCCAGCACCTCATTACTCTGTATGAGGGTCAGCATTCTGATCCAGGCCCATTGCACGATATCCTGAACGAGTTACTCCAGTACAAATGGAGAGGTCTAGGTACCGATTTAATTAGTGTCATTCTAGAACAGCGCCACAAATATAGAACGTTCCTGAATCCGCATTTTGTTCATGTCTCACCCCCAGAAAGTAAATCATTTTACATAGACAGACAGAATCCGTTACGAGAAGTCCACCCAGTCCAAGGGGCGGGTGGCGTAATGCAACGAGTGTTTGTATACACTCCGATTTCAAAGATGGAACTTCTTGAAATGAAGAAATTAATTCCCTGTCATGACAAAGATCCAGCAGGGTTCCATAGAGAATTAAAAGACATGCTCCGTATGGGAGAATACACTTACCCAGACATCATTAAAATGTTAAAGGTCCTGTTACCCGCAGGGGTGTATGAAAAGCTAAAGGAAAAAGAATGGGAGGTGGGAGAGAAAAAGATCGATTGGGCAGCTCTAGAAGCTGAAGACAAGGCACGAGTACCAGGTACCGGTCTTGGAGATAAATGTAAAGAATTACCAGAATTATTGATTCAAGTTTTACCCAGATTATTGACAACGAGAAAAGAAGACTGGGATGCAATCTCAGCCTGTAAACAGAAACAAGATGAAGATATTAGTGATTTTTATTCTAGGTTTGAAAAATGTTTCAGTATTAACAGTGGTCTCAAGACAAGTAGTGAGTCATACCCTCACCTTTTCGTTACTAAATTAGTCGAGAATTCAAGTCCACAAATTAAAAACCGAGTTCTGAAAGTCGAAAGCACCTGGCAAGCAAACACCCCGTCCCAGATGCTCCAGATGCTCCAGTATCACCAGAATAGAATCAGGGAAGAGCAAGAACACGAGAGAAAACGTATGAAAGATACGAAAATGAAAGTGCTAGTTGCACAATCTGTTCCTCAAGACAGTCAGAAGAGGGGTCCGAATCAAGTCAGTCATCCTGCAGCTCCCGTTAAAGGGAACTGCAATTATTGTAAACAGCCAGGTCATTTTATAAACGAGTGTGCAGTTCTGAAACACAACATAGCTACTGGTAAGACTAAAGAAAGACCACGTCCGCCGAGACAAGAACAAGTTTCACAGACTCCTCAGTCACAGAATGCACAACAGACAGTTACAGTACCGCAGCCTATTGCTGCAACACAGCACGTTACATCGCAGATGTACCAGTATGCACAGACAGAGTATCCAGAGTACCAGCCATATTCATGAAACAGCCTAGAGAGGGAGGTAGGCTTGCCTCTCATCGAGATACCTGTAGATCAAGAAGGTCCCTATGTTCACAGTCAAGTATTAGGGAAAGACAGAAAGTTTTTGATCGATACAGGGGCAAGTAGGACCACAATTAGTCATGCCGAAGTTCCAGGGGCTCCGCTCTCAGGCTCAAGAAATGTTTCCCTTGGATTTTCAGGAAAGCCAATAGTTAATGAGATATCTAAGCCAGTTACTCTAGAAGTAGGTCCATTGTCCCGTACTACTGATCTGTTACTTACTAAGTCATGTCCAGAAAATTTGTTAGGCATTAAAACACTGAAAGAATTAGGTGCAGTTATATGCTGTTCCCCAGAGGGAATACGATTGTTCCTACGTGACTTTAAGGGTCACTATGTATTACGAGATTTTGATTCAAGATTGTCTAATGTTCCACAGCACTTATGGGCGCAAGGTCCAACTGATGTAGGTTATATGCAAATCACACCCCATCGTGTGACTCTCAAACCAGGTGTAGTGTTACCCCGAATCAGACAGTACAGATTGCCACCTGAGGCTGTAGCAGCCTTATCCAAAATTATTGACGAGCTCATGGCTCAAGGAGTAGTTGTAGAAACTGACTCCAATGTATGTAATTCTCCGATCATTCCAGTCATGAAACGTACTGATCCAAATGCACCCCCAGTATATCGATTAGTGATTGATTTACGAGAACTTAATAAATGTATTATCCCTCAGTACCCAGTTGTCCCAGATATCTCTTCCCTATTAACAGCCATTGATTCTGAAGCCACGTTTTTCACTGTCATAGACCTCAAGAATGCATTTTTTAGTGTTCCAATTCATCCAGACAGCCAGTTTCTTTTCGGATTTTGTTTTAATGGAAGGAGCTATATGTTCACACGCGCTCCTCAAGGTTTCACAGAAAGCCCTAGTATTTACAGTCAAGCACTCAAGAGACAACTAGACAACGTTCATATGCCAACTGACACTGCCCTGCTCCAGTATGTCGATGATCTACTGATCACAGCCCGTTCTGAACGTGATTGCGAGCGAGCGTCACTTACAGTCTTGTATTTCCTAGCCGAGATGGGGCACAAGGTGTCACCTTCGAAGCTTCAATTCTGTGTCCAGCAAGTGGTATACTTAGGACACTTGCTGTCCAAGAGGGGTAGGCAGTTGACACCCGACCGTATCCAGTTAATAGCGAGTCTTCCCCAGCCCAGAACCCAGAAGGAGGTACGTGCCTTTATCGGCCTTACTTCTTATTGTAGACAATGGATTCCCCAGTATGCATTTCTAGCCAAGCCACTGATACAGTTAACGACACAGGAGGCAGCCGTATCGACTGTCCTCCCTTGGACATCTGAACATACACTTAGTTTCAACGAGTTAAAGAAAGCCCTATGCCAAGCTCCAGTTCTAGCTACACCGAACTACAGTAAGCCTTTTACACTTTTCGTTACTGAACGCGAAGGTACAGTATTATCTGTTCTTACACAAGATCAAGCAGGACAATACAAGCCCTGTGCTTATTTTTCTAGCACATTAGATCCAGTCGCCCAGGCGTTGCCTGTGTGCCTCAAGTCAGTTGCAGCCACAGCACTAGCTATCAGACAAAGTGATTCCATAGTTTTAGGACATTCCCTGACAGTACAAGTCCCACATTCCGTGGAAGTTCTTTTGAACCGAACACAAACTCAGCACTTGACAATTGCACGTTTAACAGGTTATGAATTGACACTGTTCCAGCCACACATAGAAATCAGACGCTGCAACGTCCTGAATCCTGCTACACTGTTACCATCAGTTAATTCAAATCCTGACCCACATGACTGTGTGGAAGTAGTTAACATTACGACTAAGCCAAGACAAGATCTGACAGACATTCCGTTACCAGATCCTGACCTGACACTTTATGTGGATGGTTCATGTATGAGAACTAGTACAGGAGAACTAGTCGCCGCGTATGCAGTGACTACTGACACTGAAGTTATTGAAACCCACCGTATTGATACCCTGTCCGCTCAAGCAGCAGAGCTAGTCGCTCTGACACAAGCCTGTATACATGCCAAGAACCTGAAAGTTAATGTTTACACAGATTCACGTTACGCATTTGGAGTTGTACACGACTTCGGAGTGCTCTGGCAGGAGAGAGGTTTCATGACTTCTCATGGAACCAAGATTCAGCATGGTCTCCTTATTCAAGCCCTGTTAGATGCCATACATTTACCGACATCCATTGCTATCATGAAATGCAAAGCACATACGAAAATTACTGACATTATTTCCCAAGGTAATGATCTAGCAGACCGCACAGCCAAGCTTACAGCACAGACTCCAGACATTCCAGTTAACATGACACATACTCCAGATCCGATTACATGCATGACAGTTAAGGACCCTACTCAAGATGTCATAGATATACAGTTACATGCTACCCCTGATGAAATCAAGAAATGGTCTGAACAAGGAGGGGTCCAGACAGATCAAGGATGGTTAACGAAGGGTAGAGCCACATGGTTTCTCCCCGACTCTATGGTTCAAGTCATTATCAATACCGCACATAGTCCAGCACATTTAGGAGAAAAAGCTATGTTAGACAGTATCCAGAACATTTGGTTCAACAAGCATTTACGAGCTGCAGCCAAGCAGAAAGTCCGTACCTGTATGATATGTTGTCAATTTAATCCAGGTAAAAGTGTCCCGGTGGAACAAGGTGGTTTCCAGCCCCCTGACCACCCTTTTGAGGTCCTCCAGATGGATTATATTCAAATGGAGCGATGTCGAGGTTTCAAGTATGTCCTTGTAGTAGTATGCGCTTTGTCCAGGTGGACAGAAGCATATCCAGTCCCAGATTACACAGCCGCGACCACTGCCAAACAGTTGGTTCGTGAATTTTTCCCTAGATATGGACTCCCTAGAGTCGTATATTCTGATAACGGTCAGCCATTCTCCTCAGAGTTAATGAAGCACGTTTCCCTTTTGTTAGGGTACCAGTGGAAGTTCCATTGTGTACGCCATCCTGAAGCAGCCGGTCTCGTAGAGAGACATAATCAGACTCTGAAAATCCGCATTGCCAAAGTTTGTAAAGAAAAAGGTGTGGACTGGTTAGTAGCTCTGCCAGTCGCTTTGTTTTATATGCGCATGGTCGCACATTCCAGATCAGGTCTGTCCCCGTATGAGGTCGTATTCGGCCGCCCCCCTAACATGTGGGGTACTCCTAGACCCCGAAGTATTACTGATGTTTCATGTAATATGCTGACAGATTACCTAGCTTCCTTGATGTCTGCCCTCAACTCATGTCGTTCACAGGTTGCTGCCGCCTTTCCAGACAATACCGAGGTGGCACCACATGAAATCGTTCCAGGCTCCCTAGTGATGGTCCGGAATTTCGACAGATCAAGTCCGCTGGAACCACGTTGGAAGGAGCCACGTCAGGTCCTCTTGACCACCCGTACTGCCGTCAAGTTGGAAGGCAGAAAAGGATGGGTCCATCTTTCTCATATTAAACTTTTTAAAGGACTGAAATCCGTTTCTAAAAACATTTCCAAGGATTCCCAAGATTCTAAAGACTGCCAAAACATTGTTTTAAAGGACTGTTCCGCACAAGACATTATTACAACCCCTCCCTTGTTAGAGAAAACTCCGCAACAGGAGTATAAGTTAAAGCTCAGGTCTAGTAAAATAAGTCAGTCAGTTTGATTGTATAAGTCCTCCCCTAGGTGAAACGGTTAGATTGTTTCTGACATGTATCAAATAGACCCCCATAGTGAGAGAGTCAGTCAAAGTTCAATCAGATGTATCGTTTTTCTAAGTTTCATATTATTCATCAGCATAATGATTTCCTGCACCAGCTATGCGTTCTATCTGTATTTTCCAGTTCCTCATGTAAATATGTCTGCTAATGCTACAGTAGAGCACACGTTTAGTGATCTGCCTCCTCACGAATATTCTTACCGCCTCGCTATGCGCAACAACTCATTTATCCGTATGTTACATTACTCACACCAGACCAGCAATGCCACTAATTGTTGGGTGTGTGGTCGACTCCCCCCTTTCCAGACACCGAAGGGAGTTCTGCCACTCTTTCCTTATCCATTTTCACATAATGGTTCGTGTGGAGCATGGTCCACGTTAACGTCATCCGCAACAGATATGTCTTTTCTTAACAGTACATGTTTCCCAGACAAGCAAGGTTTCCCCCACAGAACAGGTTTAGATCTAGAAAATGAAGTTTATAATTTAGGTAATTATTCGTCGAATTTCATGGTCCTGAATGTTCAGTCTGATACTACTCCAGACTCACCTGCTATTTCAGTACTACCAGTCAAAGGCGAATTATGTGTCCGTAGTTATGGTTCTGTACATGTAGGTCATAGTGAATGTACTGCTGTTATCCAGTATAGTGACAGTGGGAAATCTGTTTTCAAAGCTTCACGTCATTCTTATTTTGTTTGTGGTCAAACCGCATATGTTCGTCTACCCCTCGATTGGGAGGGAACCTGTTACATTGCCTTCCTACTGCCACCTGTTTTCCTAGCCCCACCTGACTACCATAGGAATTCCTTCCTAGTACATACTAGACACAAGAGAAATCTCCCGATTGTCGATTATACTGAAACCGCCGCAGAACAATTCATTGATATAGATAAAGGTGTTTTCCCTTATTTAGGTACAGTTGTAAATAGTAAACTAATCCGTAGGTTAACAAGAACCCTTGAAGCAGTAGTAGATGAGACTGCCTCCGCTCTAGGTAACCTAACCGAAGAGCAATCCTTTATGAGAATTGTCGTTTTACAGAATCGTCTCGTCCTTGACGTCATACTGGCCGATAGGGGCGGGGCCTGTAGAGTTCTCGGATCTAGTTGCTGCATTTTCATTCCAAATAACGCGCCGTCTGTTTATTCAGCTATAACCAGACTCCATAAAATTGCCCATCTGTTACATCAAGACCCAGGCACCTGGACATGGTCCGGTTGGTTCTGGAATATAATTTCCGCATGGGGATGGAAAGTCCTGTCCTTTCTAAGTATAGCAGTAGCGATCATATTTAGCTGCTGCCTCTGTATACAATGTGGCCCTGCGATTTGCAGCATGTGTGCTACCTCTTGTATTCCTAGTCCTAAGCCCCGTTCTAAATCCCGTTCCAAGACAATTCGAGACGAGCAAATGGTACTGTATGAAATGATAGACGGTATCATGAATATTGATGTTTCCTGATGGAAACGTAGTGACAAGGAGGGAATGTGGAAAAGTAAATTTTGCCATGTTCTGTGTCCCTACGCCTCATCCATCATATGTTATGTGTGCATGACCAATATGCATATGTTATTCCCCATGTCTGATTAATGACGCAATTACAGTCGTGTCCACCTCTGGTATGTCAGTTCCCAGTCCTCGTGAATACTACGAATATCAGGCCTATGTAAAGTTACGTTGCCACGTTTCTCAGTGTGCACGTTATTCCATTATAAAGTCCCCGTTTCCAGGCCTCAACAGGGCCCGGACATCAGATTCAGCTCCTGTCTCCTGAAAGCCTCGCTGAGGAGCGATACAGCCCCCACCTGTATCCTCGACCTTTCACTTACTTCCTGCCTCGCAGTGCCCGGTGCAGCTTGGCTCTGCCTCTGAGTCTGCCAAAAGTATGTTATAGTTCCAGCTATCAGTTCAGTCCTCCTTCTCTGCATTCCTAAGCTACTGAACTGTATCAATAGTTTCCGTCATTGTCTAGCCTTCTCGTCTCCACGTTAGAGAAATACTGTATTTAAATGGTCATTTAATATTCTTCATCACGCACTACATGTAGAATAATGCATGGTCCAGTCTTAGAATCAAGTTAGCTTTTCCCCTCATGACTTCTAGTTTATATCAACATGTTCCCTAAACATCAGATACCAGATAGGGTTTAGGTACATGTCGCTCCGACCCTCCAGACTCTAGTCTCTGCTCCTAGCACAGAGTTCATAGCCCCCAGCTTCTCCTAGTAATACGTCATTGCCAGTTTACGCGCACCACCAGGTTAGAGGTCTCGGCTCCTTAGGTAGCCCCCTCCAATGATTCCGCCCATTCATGACATATTCTGTTACGTTTGCATCACATGTCTATGTATACTCCCAGTTACACCTACTTTTACTGTTATCTCTCGCGACTGCTACGCGTCACGCCTTCTGCTCCACCCACTGCTACGCCTACTGCAATGTAATGCTATGTGTTCGCGCTATGTATATATGCCTGTGTTTTGTTATTGAATATTAGCGCGCTCGTCCCAGACCCAGCCCCGGCAGCTGCCGGGCCTTATTGTCCTATTCCTATGCAGGTTGTCCTGATCCTGTCCTTATGCTGTAATAAACCTGCAGAAACTCCTACTACCTCGAATCTTGACTCTTATTTATTGAGCTATCTGTTATGCTATATGCCTAGTCAAAAATAGGGTATTATTTATTTATTTACCACAGAACCCTGGGGGACTTTTAGATTTTATAGTTCTTTTTGTGAGAGACCCAGTATTTCTTGCGCCTAAATTATTTAACTGCTTTGCTTAAGTAGACAAGTCCATTGATGTTGTGAAGTCTGTGTCACTCGGACTACTTCAACATAATTAAGAACTCTGCATTCCTACTATAGCACTTCCTGTAAACATGCCACCAGCCTAAATAAATATTGAATAATTGAGGCACGGAATTGTGTGCAGGTATAGTCTCTGGAGGTCGAGGACACTGGATTGTAAGACTTTCCACTTTCTGTGCCTTATGCGGTCTTTTGTGAAACCTTTACTCAATGTCCTATTCTTCTCACTCTCCTCCTTGCGGTGGAGTGGTAAGATCCAAGGCAGCGTGTGCCAAGTGCAGATTCAGCTGAGAATTGCAACACATGGAAGTGTTAGGTTGCTTTGATATTGTCCTGTGGTACTTAAGTACATGCATAGTATACAGAGGCGGCTTTTTAGATCACAACATCTACACTTGCATTTCTCGCCTGATACAGAAGCTTTACCACTCACTGAAAGATTTTGTAGGTCTTTCCATGCAATATTTTTTTCAAAAATAGAATTTATTATCACTTATTTAATTATGCAAATACTAGAGTGCAATTCATGTAATTAATATATGTCCCTGAGTGTTTAGGTACCAATGTAAGCACTTAGAATGATGTATTTCTTCTTCTGCATTTTTACTACTTCGGTTTATCATGAGAATGGTGCAAGTGTCATATTTTACTTTTATCTACTCAGATGCCAAGGGACCACTTAAGTGCTATATAAACCAGAAAATTAACAAGACTGGCTTTTACAAATCACTCCGTGGTTGGAACTCATGAATTTGAGATCTGTATGTATCATTAACCTGGGCTTGCAGAGCTACTGGGCCTTTTTAGTGCTAAGTCTTAGTAGTGTTGACAGTGGGTGTCCCTCTAAATTTTGTCCAGACCTTAAGTATACCTTGCAGCAGATAGCTTCTGAACAATCAACACTCATAATAAAAAGAAATTATCTGCAGAGTGAGGCCACAAAGAACGCTTTGCTTCTAAGTCGTTACAACATTGGAAAAGGAGAAATCTCACTAACAATCTCGCAAGACTTCTGCCGTGTTGGCTAGGCCAGACAAGATCTATTGTTGAGGTATAATTTGGTACCACACCAGACGTCTACCAGGAAGTTGAACCCAGGTTGTTCCTTCCCGATTGAAAACACTATATTGATTCAGTGTTTTTGTGTCAGCTCAGCAGCATTCTTTAGCGTCTGGTGATTTACCATTACTTCTTGTCGCATTGTATTTTAATATGTGGATAGTAGTTACTACCCTATATGGGGCACTAAGGCACATATCCACACAGACAGCATGCTACACCTTGTTGGTGAGACCTTGGAAGTGTCTTGTCTTTGATTTGAGTCTATCATGGAAGTGTTTCCATGTCGTGCATGATAACCACCGAGGTGTGGTTACCATGTTATGGGATGCAACGCATGTCAGCGTGATGGGTGAAGTGTAAGAGGCAGAAGTGCATATTTCGAGTAGGCTGGCAACACTGACTAGTTCTGCAAGTCCATTTATTGTGCTGGCCATTTTTCTGAATGTTCTCAATCTCAATTGCTATGCTAGTTGTGGCAGGAGATCATCGGCTCTGTGATCTTATAGCTATGGAGGATGTGAGCGGTGTGGAGAAGGAGTGAGCAGGAATAAGAGATCTGCCCAGTAAGGCTGCAAAACATTTCTCCCGTATACGACTGCAATTATGAGATGTCAATTAAGGAGATGTGTTAAGATGTACTGTGTTATAAACATACTTTGGGCATAACAGGATGCTGATGCGGAGGGTATGTCCCAATTTCGGGCCAGCTGGGTGGACTATGTGAGTGTTCTCCAGTGACCAGCAATGCTTGGCAGATCTCTCCAGGCCTCGCGGATTTGACTGGTTAGAATGGAGTGGTTAGCTAGGTACTCGGGTATTGTATTTGTCTATGCACTGAAGCTGCCAGTAAGGTACCACAAGACCTGTTCATACATTATATGCCTATGATGTAGGGAGATGGAGAATCAGATAGTTCATTGGCATTCGACACACATCAGCTTGAGACTGGGAGGGCCCTAGAGTTATTGTCCATCATCTGGTGATTAGAGGTAGAGTGGGTTGATCATGGGACTGTTGATGTATGAACAGCAAGTTATTATCCCAGGGGTGACTGTGTTTACTCTGATGAATTGGAGGTGAGTTGTACCTGGGGCAACTACCTGCTTGAATGATCTATTGGTGGGCTGCGTCCAGGGAAACTGAGCGGACGAGCTCGTGGAGAGGCACCTGCGTGCCTGGAGAGGCACTGTGACCCAAGAATACGGCAGCCTGCTCTGAAACCCCAAATAATCGTATGCCTAATCTCTGCTGATGACGGATAATAATCTGGAAACACGTGTCCAGAGATGGCCAGCACTAATCTGCACCCACCTGGTGAAACACTCGAGAGACTTTGCAAGTATACACACTTGGCGAACTGCATCACCATGATGCCTAGGGGCGAACCTGCTGGGAGGTGAAGCAGTGTGCCCCCACCCCACATCAGTTTCCGGCTGCGTCCAGGGAGATAGGCTCCTATAGACAAGTATGTTGGCCATAGTCAGGAGTGATCATCACTTAGAGCCCAGTAGGTGAGCTGTAGCCATTAGGGGTTGTGCCCTCGAACCCTGTACCAACAATACCCACTATGTGGTTGTATATGATGGTTAGTACACAGGTGTGCTAATTCCCTACAGGCCAACTGCAATTATAGTTTGTGGGGATGAGCACCTGCTAAACAAGCAGCCGAGTGTCTGCCTTACACACCCTTTCCAGGTATTTACAGGACCAAAGAGGCAGCACCCTTAAGCTGCTACCTTTTTACCTACACACCCTGGCTCGAAGCCCTAAATGATCTGTTAAAGTAGGCGGGAAAGCCCTAATGGTCTGGTGAACTGCAAGGTATCTCGGGCGATTAAGTGAACCCAAATACACATATTTACCGACTGGAGTCCTGCCCCTAGGAAACACTACTGGGCTTGGAAGGGGCAAGGAGAAATGTGGTGAACATGGTCCACTTCTGTACCAAATGCTCAGATATATCAAATATAAACGTTTTCTACTAATCTTGGGTGCACTCTGAATGCTGAGCATTCTTCAGTTCTGTGTGCCAATTTTTAAGGCTGAGAAGGAATTGTACCAAACTTAAAGATTTTGATGAACGAGCAATCACGATGAGAAAAAAATTTGAGGAGCGGGGTTACCCTCATCGATTAGTACGTAAATCCTTCAAAAGGGCACGATTCTATGATCGGCAACATTTACTGCAAGGCACAAAATCAAAGCAAATGTCGAACTTGGTGTTTGTTTCAAGACATTCCTGTCTTAACAACCAAGTACGCCAAATAATCTACTCTAATTGGCACATTTTGAATGCAAATAAGACTACCAAAGAAAATCTGCCTAAACCACTTTTTGCATATCGCAAAAATAAAAATCTCAAAGATATAGTGGTTAGGTCACGCATGTCCCCACTGGTAAAACTTACTCAAAGAAGTTTAACCAACTTAGATCCAGTTATTGGGAACTATAAATGTGGAACATGCAAAGTATGTCCTCAGGCGATTGAAACAAAGGAAATGGAACACAATGGAGTAAAAATCCAAATTGCAGGAATGGTGAACTGCAAAACAAAAAATATTGTGTACTTACTCCTATGCCCTTGCGATTTGGGTTATGTTGGTGAGTCCTCTAGGTCCCTATATACGAGGCTCACAGAACACAAATCTGCAATCAGAACCCAGAAATTGAATGCACCCATGGTGAGACATTTTGTTGAACAGAATCACAAACCAGAAGATATACGTTGGATCATCTTGGAACGTATTGAGACACGTGAAGGCCTCTGCCCAGACAAAGTCCGCAAAAAACGGGAGGTATTCTGGATTTTTTCTTTGAATACATCTACACGAGGTCTTAACCAGGATATTCCATGGGAACAAGCGATTCTGTAAGATTTGAGAAACCTTGAATTATAAGAGATATGTACCAAAGCTGTATCTGGATATTATCCTTATATGAAGTATCCTATGTTTCCAAGTTTATTTATCTGCGATTGATTAGCGGTATCCCGCAGGTGATAATTCAAATTCTTATCTGTGCCTAGGATATTCGCTAAACATCCTGCTCTGTTGTCGGTACATCTGTAATCTATTAGCATGGTCACCCTGGTGACAATTAGTACATCTTTGCCCATTAATACGGCTTAAACGGACCGTTGCTTATATCATCTTCCCATACCATCTTTTACTTATTGAACCACCAAATATATATATGGGTTAATGCGCTAAATACATTATTATGTATTAATGTCCTAAGAATACCTGCTATACGATCTTTATATGAGCAGGGCATAAAATCATTATATGCATAGACATGCGAAACGAGAGAGTGCAGCCACTAAAGATTGGGCTACACTAACTACACTAAATACTATCTATATGTGCAGCCTTTTCTTTTCTTTTTAAAACCATTGGGTTATATCCATACATATAGGCCGTTCTTTATATCGACTAAACTCGATTTTGGTCTCAGACGCGTCCGCTAGAGTCTGTTGTCTATTTTTATGACACCTGGTCTCAGAGTTATTACGTCTCTGAATATGCGCCAGGAATTCACCGGCGATTTGACAGGTGAAACTAATCGTAACCCCTTTTTGGCGGGCCGCTTGCGAGTATATATCGCCGGCTCAGAACGTACACCTTCCTGGAACTATCAGCACGTCGGGGGGAGGTCCGGCCATAGAATACTACCCTGCAAAATTAAGGTAAGCAAATCTCGGCGATCACCACGAAAGCCCCATTCTTGTGCTCTGTAGACGCTCTCTGACTAATATTGAGCTGGCTTCTAATCTGCCGCTCTACATCCTTTTTCTTCCAGAATGGTTTCCCCACTAATTCATATGATGCACGTCGTCCGTTCCTTGAAATAAATATAAAATACGAAAAAATTGCCTTTTTCCATCTCGTCTAAGGTAATACTCCACTCGGATCTCTTTGAGGCTTTACCTTTACTCTATTCATATTGAGATGTGTCTGATACTCTAGAGATACACATATTCGTCTGTTCTTATCTCTAACAGAAAAGAAGATATTAAAAAATATATTTGCCGGCCTCCAAGTACGATGTTTCAGTTTTTCTACGTGTCTAGGAAAAGGTAACTCTTTCCATTCATACCTTTTGATACCAAGAAATGTAAAATACATGATGCAGATTGTAGCCATACAAACATCGTGTATATGTATTTATATTTCCCTTCTGATATAGACATTGATACCACTCATGGGCCGCTGAGTATAGCCCTTGAATACAACTGGAACAAGCATCTCGACCACAGATTGGGTCTCAAAATCCTGTGTATTCCGTATAAACAACTATGAAAATGGTAACCATGTACGTGGATCTAAAATAATTCGTACGTTTAATTAAAATAGCGACCAATGGGTAAATTCCCTCACTATCTAGACCAAATACACTGCGGAATAATATGACACACTCTATTGTAATTAAAAGGCAAAAAATGGAAGGATAATAGTTCCCTACATAGGTCACTTCAACTTCTTTACTGGAATTCTAAGGCTATAACTTGAAGTATAATGTTTCCTCAAATAGGACACATCAATAATTATGTATTCGTTATCTCACTTCATTTAGAAACTAGCACTATACGTGTGCTGACTTGATTGACGAAAATAGATGTGGGCCCTCAATAAAATCTCACCACTATCAACATACCGATATTACAAAAGGTTGGTGATCTTCAAATGTTTAAATTATATATACCTATGTTACTGCTCTTAGTGACTTGGCCATACCTAAAAATATGAGTAGAAAATAACAACGAGGAAATCTTTAATCACCACGAATTTATAGACCCATTCTAGGTATATACATGGAATTATATCCATGAGGTCTTCCTATACAATGGTCTGATATGAAATGTGTCCAAATGCAGAATTTGGATCGTTACAGAAAGAGATATAGCAGGTTTTACATTTACCAGGATCTTATAGACTTATCTATGGGCCATACCAAACAGTGGTCAGTAATGAAATGTACCCAATTGCAGAATCTATACCTGAGTATATAGAGATATATTTTGAGCTGCTTGCGAGACTGAAAAATATGAAATGTGGGCTGACCATAATCGTAGCTGAAATGTTATATTTGTGCCATCAGCTGTACTGGTTTAAAATGTAGGGCTAGTCACTTAAAATCCGAGACTCCCATATAAGAACGCTATGTTTTCTGTAAAGTTTACATGCTAACGGCCTTATGTGCACTGCTGGCCAAGTAAAAATGAGTTACAATCATTATGTTGATACGGTCCTTATGAATTGAGAGCGAACGTATATATTAGATCGACCGACATTTATGTATATAAGTAGATAGAAACACTGTCACCCCCTGGAGTATACATAAGGGTAATTCCAATTCATGTCATGAGCTGCTTTATGTAAATAATGTATATATATGTGTATGTAAATAATGACCTACGCCCTCTCGAAATGGAAACTGTAAATACCATTATGCTACGACTTTTTAACATCTCTAATATAAATATATTTATGCTTTGTATTTTTTGTAGTTTGTTGTCCTGTACAGTATACACGCGAATGACGGTCACCTGATGAAGGCAGAATGCCGAAACGCGCGTAGTCAAAATTCACCGCTTTTGCCTACTATAATAGACTATTGACCGACCTGTCTTTTTTGGTTTTTTGTGATATGTGTTTATGTTTTCATTTTTTTCTTAAATGTATATACCTTTAGAAAATGTAATATTGAATTTTGTATTATAACCATCCATTTGTAAAGTCTTTATAGGACAATTAAAAGAATCAGATAATTGTTGATATGAAATAAAAAGGTTTTTGAAAATCAAAATATACATCTCTTTGCCACTGTAAACATATAGGATTGTGTGAATGTCGTAGCTATATACACTAGTATATGAATGAGAGGTTTTGGCATGTTATTATCTGTTTGCTATAAGTTTTTTTCAAAATCAGTTCTGTGTGCCTCCATATAAAGTTTTTAAGCATATACTTGTATTATGCTTACAGAAGTGTTCTTGGAATCCTACACAGAACAAATTAAAGATCATACTATATTATAGTACTCGTCTTTTACCCTACCAGCTCACTCATGAGCATCCCATTGGTTGCTAATTCGAAAATCAACAACAACCAAAAGCAGTAACTACACTAAGAACACAATTCACAAAATACACGTCAACTCAGACTTATTTAGGTACCCAACTAGCATAAATCAAAGGTAACAAGAGCATGCAATGGTCTTTCATTGTGGTGCATAAGTAACACACAATAATCATTCGTATAGGGATAGACGGTCACAGGTCGCTGCAGTGCAGTTTTATGATTCATGTGGGCATGTCATTCAACTTTTTCAGAGGTTCTTGAAGAACTGTGCCCCATGTCCACCAGGGAAGTAAGCTTGGTTGTCCTGACAGCTATGGCGTGTAGGACCATGATCTCAGCTGTGACCTCTGATCACATTCGACCTCTATGTTGTCAACAATGGAGCGCTGCGAGATTTCCAATCCATGGCAATCTTATGTTTCACCTATCTCTTTGTTAGGTCGGCAAATTTACTTTTCTATTTTTGAGTTCTGATCATGGGAACAGCCCTAACAAGACACACTTCAGGGGGGCGTGGTTTGGGCGCCGATGGTGGAGGCGGCGTGAGCGGCTAGCTCCGGGCCTGAACCCGCCATTTATCCTGATAAACTGCCTGTGGCACAGCTGTAAGCACGGAATCGAGCGTCGGAACGACCGAGGACGACTACCGACCCGCTGCTGAGATCTTTGCAGGCTCCGATGTGCCCCGGCTGCGGGTGATCTTGTCAGACGTGCCGGAGAGGGAGAGGCAAAATGACGGCGGTGATCGGCGATTGAGGCCGGGCCGCGACGCCCTGATCACCTTGCGTCTGTGAGCCTCCAGAACATGACCGATGACGGCAAGCACTGCATGACCTGCGGCCCGTACTGAGGGGGTGCCGATAATAATCGCAGGTGCGATCCACAGTCAAGGAGGGGGAGAGCTGGTACGCTGCCCGGGGCATCCAACATGGCGCCCAGCGGGTAGACTGATCGGAGGACCCCGCATTAGCAGCATCGTGTAGCGAGGGTTCCCCAGAGGACTGGTGGTGTGGGGCCATCCAGGCAGTGAACAAGAGCCTTGCCTGCGAGACGATTGCGGCGGTTTGCATGCTGCGGGGCATATGTGGAGCCGAAGTGAGGGGAACGGACGACCTGCGCTCGCTGTCGGGCCAGCTGGGAGGCCCTGCAGCCCGACCAGCGGTGCGAGACGGGAGGAACGCCGTGGGCCCTGCAGGTGGGACCGGAGGAGGCGCGGCTGATGACGAACACCCTGAGGCCCCTGGCGAGTGGAACGGCGCGGATCTAGACCCGGCGCTGCAGAGGTGGGAGCAGGGGCGGGCCCATAGCTCTTCACAGCTGGTGTCCGGGAGAGCACAGAAGGCGATGCTGCGTGATGAGAGGCACTGTGCCACGGCCCCTAAGAGAACTGTGGCGAGGTGAGGGGATATACCTCCCTGGCCGTAGCTGGTGAGGAGAGGAGAATACAGGGTGCAGAGACCACCACACGGAATTCGGCCGGCTGCTGCTTTGCGTACCACAGATACCATTGAACCATGTGAACTGTGGTGGGTATGTGCCCGGAGATCATGTTGTCAGAGAGGCTCATCGGGGGATAGCACCGACAACGGACTAACGGCTGGAGAAGTGGATACAGGCGGAGAGGTGACTGGGGCTCCTGGAAGCAGCGAGAGGCACGAAGTGGATCCCACAAGAGCAGGGAAGACTTGCGCCTGACGGTGGCTCGTAGTGACCGGACAGAGGGTGCTCTGCAATGTGAATGTGTCTTCTGAGGTGCAGTGGCCCTATGGAGTGCACGGGTGGTGATTCATAATCCCAACTGGTTATATCCCGCTCCCACGGTAGCCCAGGACGACTTTGGCAGTGGTGTTAGTGCGCTGGCAGGTCTCATCTTGCGGCACAGTGATCCGCCCTATAATTCAAGATGAAACCCAAAAATAAGACGGGGGACGCGGTGGAGCAGGACGGCGCTCGAGATGGCGGTGAGGACACTGAGGGCACGATATCAGAAAGGAGGCTGACTAAACGCCTAGATAAAATCTTGGAATCTATAGCGGCGACGAAGGAATCCCTGCACCAAGACATAACACAGGTGGCGACGGGGCTGGGGCTCCTGAGGGCGGACCACTCCAAATTGGCGGACAGGGTCAAAGAAACTGAATCGGTCATACAAGACCTGAAACCAGCGGTGGTGACGGTAGAGCGTAAACTGGAAGATGCGTTGCAA
Organism: Lissotriton helveticus; assembly: GCF_964261635.1. NCBI lineage: Eukaryota > Metazoa > Chordata > Amphibia > Caudata > Salamandridae > Lissotriton > Lissotriton helveticus. The sequence goes on from NC_136068.1 coordinate 1,290,552,961, forward strand.
CGCCTGGCGACTTTGGAGAAGAGGGCCGAAGATTCAGAAAGTATCAATCGGTGTAACAACGTACGGGTGGTGGGCCTGCCCGAGAAAATAGAGGGAGCGGACATGATAGCCTATCTGCAGAACTGGTTCAAAACGCAGGTTGCCCCGGAGGGTCAGTCCTCTTTCTTTACGCTGGAGAGGGCACACAGGGTTCCAGCCAAGCCGCCCCAGCCGGGCCGCCCTCCCCGACCTGTAGTGGCCAGGGTCCTTCATTACAAGGATAGGGATCTGCTGATTCAGAATGCACGTTCAACGGGGCCTTTCAAGGTAGAGAACAGCACTGTCACGATTTTCCCGGACTTCACTCAAGACATACAAAGACGCAGGGCCTCGTACTTGGCTGTCAAGAAGGAGCTTAGAGTCGAGGGGATTCAATATTCGCTGCTATTCCCAGCAAAATTGAGAGTGATCATGGATGGTTCGACACAGTTTTTCTTGACCCCCGAGGACGCTTGGTCCTGGCTCGAATCGTACAGGGCGGGCACAGATCGTAGGGGCAAGGGAGACAGAGGTCAACCTAACCCGCCACGGATGCGCCGATCACAACGTCTCCGCAAGAAAAACAGAACTCAGCAAGCCTTACAGCTCACACACATAGAGGCAGACAAACAAGGGGCTCTGGCGGCGACGGCGGCGATCACTGGATCACAGAGAGAAGACTCGAATAGGGGAATAGGGAAACGGATTCTGAGGAGGACAAGAGACTCTCGGGCACGGAGTTCTCAAACGCAGACAGCACCAAGGGACCGGAAGTAACGACCAAACGGCCGACGATTTGTAAGTTACGTTAACCCTCATTGGGGGCCATTGCTGGAGAACCGGATTGGGTGGAGCTGAGGTGCTTGGTCACACTTGTGAACATTATAGCTGTGCCTTATTAATGCGGGGGACTGAGGGGCCGGGGGCTGGGGCAAGGGCTGCCACCTGTCGGGGCTGGACCACCTTCCCATTGCCCTTAAGGCAACCTGTAGTGACTACTGCAGGATAGAATTGTGTGCTTTGTTGTGGAAGTTTGGATGGGGACTGATAATGTGTTATTGGGTCCTGTTCTGGGGGGGAGGGTGCTGGGTGTTGTCTGGGGAGTTGTGGGCTCGGGGTTCAATGGTTCTGGTGTGGGCTGGCGAAGTTTGGAGGAGGAGATGCTGAGGGACTATTGCAATGGGGACATTACCTGAACTGAAATGTATTACATGGAACGTACGTGGATTGCATACTATGTCCAGACGCCACAAAGTGCATGCTTATTTGGTAAGACGTGGAATTCAGATAGCGTTGCTGCAAGAGACCCATCTCACCAGACAGGAGTGTACGGCATTGCAGAGGCGATGGCGGGGCCAGGTGTTTGGCACTGCATACTCTGAGTTTGCCAGGGGAGTCTTGCTGTGGGTGAGGGCGGGGATTCCTTTCCAAGTCACGAACAGTGTTATTGACCCGGAGGGCAGATATGTGGCGGTTGAAGGGAGATTGTATGGAAGGGATGTGGTGCTGTGTAGTGTCTATGCCCCGAACACGGACCAGCCCCGATTCTAAGACAGACTCTCGGGGTCGTTGGCACATTTTCTGGCGGGTCAGGTGGGGATATATTAATTCAATCACTGACATAACATTGGACAGGTCACACCCACCACTTGTAGATTCCCAGGTACGCAGGAGAGCGAAGCAGAGGGCGGATTGGCAAGACAGATGGGGGTTGACTGACATATGGAGGGGGCACCATCCCGGGGATAAGGATTATTCTTTCTTTTCTGCGCTCCATGAACTGCATGTATGGATTGACACTGTCCTGTGCAGCCACGCGTTAGCTTCTCTGGCGACACACTCTGAGTACTTGGCTAGGACCATCTCTGATCACAATCCTCAGCTAGTGACCCTTCAGTGGCAGCGAGTGAGGGCTGCGATCCCCACTTGGCGATTGCGCCCGGACACCCTAGAGGATCAGGTCTTTAGCTCTGAAATTCGGGATGGCATTGAACGCTATTTCACAATGAATACGGAGACAGCTTCTACTAGAGGGATAGAATGGGACGCATTCAAAGTAGTGGTGAGAGGGTTGTGCATTAGTAAACATTCAGGTGAAAGAACAGTGGTACTGGCCGATGTTAAAAAAGCAGAGGAAGCACTGCGGGACATAGAGAGGCAGAGACCAGAGCGGAGGGAACTGCAAGAGCAGCTCTTGGCGGCTAAAGAACTAATGGCCACGGAAACGGAGAGATTGCGGAGCTATGATTATAGACTATATATGGTGAAGTTTCATGCTGAAGGGGACAAGGTGGGCACGCTTCTAGCGAGACTAGCGAACCCGGTGTCGGGTGGGTGCCCGGTTTTGAGCGTACGTACGGAGACGGGTGAAATGGTCTATTCCCAGACTGCGATCCTCACGCGTTTCTTGAGCTACTTTCCGACACTATCAAAGTCACCTGGAAGCGGAAACGCAGGACATAGAGGGCTACCTGGCGGGGATTCAGCTCCCACAATTAGATGAAGAGGATGCTGAAAATCTGGGTCGGGCTATAACCTTGGACGAGATTAGGGGAGCGATCAAGCAAATGGCTAGGAATAAGACCCCAGGAGTAGATGGACTCCCTATAGAATTTTATGTGAAATACATAGACATCCTAGCACCCCGCTTGTTGGAGGTGTATAACGAAGCAGTGGAGCAGGGCCACCTTCCACAATCTATGAGAGAAGCGCTGGTCGTCCCCTTATTGAAGCCTGGGAAGGAGAGTAGTGATGTGACCTCCTACAGACCGCTGTCTATGTTGACGGTGGACTATAAAATCTTGAGCCGTATATTGGCTACGAGACTGCTGCCCCACATGACTGCTCTGGTCCATGAGGACCAAGCGGGGTTCATTCCGACTAGGAATACCTCTATTAATATCCGCCGCCTCATATGAGTGTTGGGGAGCGACTTGGATGTGGATATGCTGCCGGCCGTGTTGTCAGTAGACATAGAAAAGGCGTTCAATACCCTGGAATGAGAGTACCTCGATAGGGTGATGGAGAAATTCGGCTTAGGCGTGCAATTTAGACGTTGGACAAAGGTCTTGTACTCCTTAGCAACCGCCAGGGTGCGATTGGGTTCAGTAATATCTTCAGAGTATCCGGTATGGAGAGGAACGAGGCAGGGCTGTTCGATTTCGCCCCTGTTGTTCACGCTGGCAATTGAGCCTCTGGTGATCCGTGCTAGGACGGGAATAGCATACAGTGGCCTTGTGTGTGGCGGAATCCCGCACTATATTTCATTGTATGCAGACGATCTGCTGCTGTTCTTGGAGGACACGACAGTGGCACTACAAGGGGCGGTGGGCATGCTCACAGAATTTGGAACGCTGTCGGGCCTCAGAGTTGATTGGAATAAAACATGCATTTTCCCTCTGAGAGCGGATATGCCGCAACTAGCCGCTGATCTGCTGTGGGAGCGATCGTGCTTCACCCATCTAGGAGCTCGGATTTATCATGGTGCTGCTGACATGTTGGAGGGGAACGTGGGACGTTGTATTAGGGCCCTGAGAGGTTGTATGGCGTTTTGGGCGACTCTTCCCCTTTCAGTAGTAGGGAGAGTGGCGCTGCTCAAGATGGTGGCTTTGCCTCGCTTACTCTACTACTTCCGTACGCTGCCACTGTGGATACCTCCACGGTTTTTTCGAGAGTTGCGAACGCTCACCATTGACTTTATCTGGGGACACGGGAGGAGACTAGTGGCGCTGGATACGTTGTTAAGACCGAAATTGGAAGGGGGACTGGCAGTTCCTAACTTCGAACTTTATTATCTAGCGGCGCAGCTGCAGATCCTTACACAGAATGTTGCACGAGAATTTAGGGGTCCAGGCCAGACCCGTGGGACGGGAATGCAGAAGCATGTTCTCTCGTATATCATCATCCAGCAACGGCTTGAGGTGCGGGATTTAACCTTAGAGGAGAAGACCCAGAGACTGTGCTGGAATAAAAGCCAGAGGAGGGCGGGAGTAGCACACCCATATGCACCCAAAATCCCGCTGGGCATGTTGACAGCCTTGCCACACGGAGGGGACTGGTCCCTGCTCCTGGAATGGGAAGACCTGGGGCTTCACATGATAGGCGACCTTTATGCTGATGGCGAATTGTTACCCTTTCGGGCAGTCCAGGATCCATTTGGCATCCCTGACGGGAGCTTCCTCTTGCACATGGCTGTAACAACGGCGATACGAAAGCATTGGAAATCTGGGCAGTCAGAACCAAGGACCACGATGGCTTGCCAGTACGTGGTGATGGCGGCGGGCACGGTTAAGGCGGTTACTTGCCTGCATTCTAGAATGTTACACGAAGGACTGGAACCACTAACAGTTCTCAAACACAAGTGGGAGACAAGTGTGGGGAAACCCATCCCAGACACGACGTGGAGTCATATCTTGAGGAGGACATGGAAGGGGTGCAGGAATGCTCGCTTTCAGCAAGTGCATTTTTTTATAGTGCACAGAGCTTACCTACCCCCAGGGAAGATCCGGAAATATTTCCAGGTACAGGATGCAGCATGCCCTAGATGTTTGCTGCCTGATGTGGAATTGGATCACATGTTATGGGACTGTCCGAAACTGGGGCTCTATTGGTCTGAAGTAGGGGCGCTGCTTAACGAGGTTACGGATAGGCAGGTGGTCTATGACATGGCGACTTGCCTGTTGCTATGGTTTCCTCACACGAAAAGTACCAAAATCACTAGTAAATTCATTGATCTGGATCTCATCTTAGCTCAGAGGGAGATAACCTGGCATTGGAAATCGAAGGAGGGTCCATCTAGTGGCAGATGGGCGAGGGAATTGCATAAATGGGCCCGTAGCGAAGGAACGGTTAGACTTAGACAGGCAGCCCGTACCAATAATGAAAAGATGGCACGGGCTTGGGAAGAACTAGTACGGACGCTCAGTAACAGTCAGGCGAATGGAGAGAACTAGGGAGGACAGGTTTTGAATGGAGTTCCATGGGATGCACGGAAGGATGTATATAGATCCTACAGGTTTCTTCCTTTTAGGAGTCGATATCGATGGACCAGGCCCACACCAGCAGCGGTTAGGGGGGAGGGTATGGGTGGGGGGGTAGGGAGTCCTAATGTTGATATAGGAAGAGACCGACCTTTGGAAACAGTGGGAGTTGACATTTGTGTTATGTGCTTGATCGAATGTTTCCCTACTTAGGGGTAGGTACACAGAGTTTAGTTTTCATGAGACGATTACTCAAAGGGGCATGACGGTTGGAGGTGGACCACCAAGTTATGATTGCAGTTACTGCTAGTATTTATTATTTGAGTTCTAGGACAGGTTATTTGTTGGGACGGGGGACGGGGAAATAAAGAAAAGCAGATGCTGGATCGTCTTGCCGAGCAGTTGTCATTGTTTCCTTTTGCTTTTTCATGTTTGAGCACTTTCTAGCTATCGCCGCCCGGCCTCCGGGATGTGGGCTAAATGGCTGTGTGATGTTTGCTTCACGATATCTGCAGGACATCTGTGAGTGACGAGACAGTCGGAACAAAAGATAGTATGTTTTTTTTTTTAATCTGCAATATAAACACAGTTTGAAAAAGAAAAAAAACAAGACGCACTTCAGGAGTGACCTGCCGTTGCCCCTCCAAGGTTGTAAAATTTAGGATGCAAAATCCTCCCAGTACCTAGTCATTTCTGGGCATTCCCATACCACATGGGAAAAGGTAACGTCTGATGTCTGGTATCTAGGGAAGTTCTAGTATGGGACTGAAATATTCTGTGTAATCTGGAGTGTGGTAAGTATAGTGGATGTAGTTCAACTGAATCAATTTGAATTTACTATTTCTAGAAACTCATGGCACGTGTTCTCTCCTCTCAATCCTCATCGCTAAGTTTCCTGCCCACGTCCTCCTTCCATAGTTTATGTCCCGGTCAGTGGTCTTCACAGTGAGTCAAACAGCTGAACAATCACAGAATAAACGTACACCTGGAGACTCACCTCAGGAGAGTCTGTAGCACCCCATCTATTAGTGGTTGAATGCAAACAGAGCCTCACAGCATTTTTAGCAAACTTATCAGCCAGCCGTACGCTAGGAACTGGCATGTGGGAACTACACCTGCATCCTGTATGTTGTTGAACATATGAAAGGGCCATGAGGATGCGTATATAGGTGCCTTTGGGATTGTTCCAGTCTGTAAAGCAGGCTAGAGTCAGCTCCAGGACCTAGGCCCTGTACCCACACCAAGATGGAGGTATCATCTCAAACAATATTTAGGTGCATTAATTAATTTGGGAGTGAGTCATTTTTTGTCATAGTTGGCAACACACCAAATCAAAGACCGCAACACAAACTACAAACACACAGTGTCACTTGCCAGTGATGGAGCAAGGATTCGCACGTACAGCGACTTGCTTGAACTCATGAACCTCAAATAACCCTAATAAGTATTAATCAACCTGTTTGTTTTATTAATTTCCCCTTTATTCTGACATTGGGGTGTCCCAGTGAAGCTTGCCTATGTGTTTACTAATAGTAATACGCTTGCAGATTAAAATGGCTGCTGCTACGCGGGAATTTCTTCTGCCCATGCGTCGGTCATACCCATGTGACGTGACGTACTCGCAGTTCTGGTGGGAAACCTTTTGCACTTGCGCATTAGAGCTAAAATGGCTGCTTTGTGTTTTCACATGTCTGAAGCTTGCAGTAATGCTTGTGCTATGCTGTTAGTTCTATTAATGCTATAGTTTATTATAAAGTAATGGGAGTAGTATAGTGACTCATGGTATACAGTGCATTCTTTTTTTCTGTGTTCTAAAACTGTTCTTTTCTATTTCATGGTACATTACGAAATGTGGCCTGCCTTCCCTTGCTGTACTCCATTTTGCTTGAAATTGAGTCTGCGCGAGATCTGCGAGTCTCCACAGCAATGACCTTTGGAACTCTACCAAGTGGCAGTCCCAGCCAAGATGCGCCTGGGAAGAGGCACCTTCACCTAGTAGAAGAAGCTGATTTGTACTAAATGTATTACAATGTATAAATTGTTAAATTCACCATTGTTATGTGTAAGGAACATGTCATGGGAACCCGAAATTCAAGGGGCGGACTTGAAAAATGCAAATTATGGGCTAGAGAAAGTCAAATCCTAGGTGATGTGATGACCTGTCCTCTCTTTTGTCCAATCGAAATTGGGGATCCTTACACTTGCAACATTTGGGGGGTGGAAAATTGACCCGAAAACAGTATAACTAGCCTAGTTTAGCTAGAGAAATTGTCTGACTTGTCCGAATAGCTGACCTGTCACTGACCCAACGCACTCAATAGCTGATCGAGAAACAGAGGTGCTGCGGAGCACTCTGTCAGACAGACTCACATACCCATTCGGGGTTTTGAGAACCTCAAGTGCTGGCGAAGCACTTTGCTGGGGAATTCGAGAACCCAATCGGGGTTTTGACTGATCGCTGCAGGGAGGGTGTAGCGCAGGGGTTGCAACTGAACTGCGGGTGCTGGTCTTACCTTGGTGGTCCTGTCCTGATCCTAATCTGGTTTTCCTGTCCTGGGTTTCCATTCTGCACCTGCTGGCCTACTGGCGACCGCATTCCTTGGGGTTCCTACTGTTCTTAACTGACCCATGGCCAGGGTTGGTCTCCACACCGTTCTAGGTAAATATAAAGCTGTGAGGGAACCCATTTGCGTCCTTTATTTTCCTTGCTTTAATAGTTAAGATCGTACTTGCACATTGTTCCTTTTTCTTACCCTCCCTGTGCTGACCAATAATAAGGTTTTACAGTTTTGCTGTTTTATTAGCATGTTCCATTTTCTTCCCATCCTCTAAGGCAATTGTGAAATACTGCTCATGAACTATAGATGTTCCCTTTTCTTCACTCTCCTTTTAGCCGAATTAAAGTGATTGCTCTGAATCATTAGCGTGTTCCATATTTTTACGTTCCCTATAGCTACATGGTATCTTCAAATTCCTTTAGTACAAATTAAAGTTATTTTGCCTTACCCACCTTCGAGGGGTATTTCAAACTGTGACATTCTAGCATGTTCCTTATCTTTCCCGTCCTTTAGACACACCACACCAAGTCTAAATTTCTGAAAAATGTCATACTAGCATGTTCCCTGTTCTTAACTTCCCTTTACATTTCTAAATGGTTGGCATAATCTATTTTCTGCATGGTTACACGATTTTCATGATCTTGGTTATTGATAGTTTGCTCACTGTAAATCAAATGCTTTCTGACAATGCTGAAGACTAGATAAAGGTTTTCAAAACTTCCTGAGTCTGTGGTTATTATAAAGAGTGCAAATATTATAAATGGTATTGTATTTTGGTGACTGCTTACCTTTTTCAGCTAGCTCCCTGATCCATTGTGATCATAGGTACCTGAGACGAGGATTGGTAAGTCAGGTACATTGGAAATAATAGGAATGAACAGGGTTACTGGTAGTAGAGTGTAGGTTACCTGATTATATTTAGTATGGTGTATTAAAATATATTGGCCCAAGTGTGCATATGGTAGAATTATTAGTCGGGTGACCTGCGCGCTCTATCACCAGGAGGAAATTTAAAATCCAGGGCAAGTGCAATCTCCAGATCGTTAGGGTCCCTGATTGTGATTTCCACTTATAGCCCTCCACACCCCACCAGCTACAACTCTGTCTCCTTCCACAACAAGCACACACATCTGTCAAACCTCAGAATTCTCAAACCCAAAAACCTATCCTCCAGTTCCCTCTCAAGCTACAACTAGACTACCCATAACCCACCCTCACCCATTCTCATATGCCTTGGTTCCTCCTCCTATACTAGACCACACCTCTTCAAAGCACCATCACATCAAGAGGAAAGAGATGCAACAATTAAGATGCTCACTCTTCAACACAAGGTCCATTAACAAAAACCACTTCAATACATTTGATCCACTCTCAGAAGCCGCAACAGACCACCCCTTCATTACAGAAAAAATATGCATCAACAAAGACTCCTCACCAGTGTGCCATGAAGCCACCCTGTCTGATTATGGCATCACCAACAAAAATCATATAGGGAAAATTGGGAGAGTACAGGATGATGCATATGGTCCCTAATAGAGGACAAAAATCTCAGAGGGTCCTATGAAGGACAGAGCACATGGGTGCATTTAGGAAGGGCAGTGTCCACATATGGACAGAGAGAACATGGTACACAAGGGGCCTAGAAAGAACATGGTACACAGAGGACCCTCGAGGGGAGAGGATACACAGAGGTATCTAGAGAGAGGAGAGGGTCCAATGAGCCTAGAGACGCTCAAGGGAGGCAGGGCCCCAGCACAGGGGCTCGAGGAGCCATGTTGTCAAGGAGCCAATAGAAGCCCGGGTGAGGAGAGAAGACAGTCGCCTCAGGAGCGACAGCAGCAAAGAGCCCAGTGGCCCCAGAAACTCCGTGAGCTCTGAGCCTGAGGGCTCCAAATGGACAAAGAGACACAGCTCTCAGCAGCCTCGCGACTGCACCAGAGTCTGACTAAATAGCGGCCTGCACGCCTTCAAGAGTCCCCCGCCGGCCTTCCGGAAAATATTCCAATTTGCCATAGTCGAGCCAGCCTCTGGGTTAAGTTAAAATATAACCACGGGAGCATTAAAGTATTGTGCAAGGACAAGGCTGGATTTTACAGCAAGTGCGGGCTCTACGTTGGGAAGCGGCAGCTGTTCCCCCATAGAGCCCCCCGACGCCCACCCCGACCGGATCTTCGTGTAATCCGAACCTCGGTTCCCAAGGGCCACAGCAAACAGAACGAGAAGCGGAGGCGGTGGGCAGCAGGTGGGTGTCAACAGAGGGCTGGACCGAGAGAGGCTCCTAACAGGGCGTTGAGAGTGCGCATCAAGGGGGGTCACCGAGACTGGGCGCAGAGCGGGAGGACCCGAGAGGGTGGGGCGCCGGAGGCAGGCAGCAAGGGAGACCACTGGGAGGGGGCGCAGAGCCGGTGGGAAGAGGGGCTGGGAGAAGGGATGCAGAATGAGCTCCGAAGCTAAACACTGAGCTGCACCGGGGAGGTGCCCGAAGAGTGGAGGGGTACAGCCGAGGTGGTGGGAGCAGAGAGAGTGGACTGAAAGCTGCGAAGGGAGTAGGGGCGCAGAACCGACCACAGAGAGAGCGCGTAGAGTTGTTCAGACAGAGCAAGAGCCCCCCCAGAAGTGAAGGGCGCAGTACAGGCGCCGCGAGAAGAGGCGCAGACACCCGAGAGTGGGACCGTCCGCATCGGGGCCAGCTGCAGAGGTCACCAGGGCTCAGGAAAGCACGCCAGCCTGAAAGCACGGCCCAGCATGGACGGGCCTGCAGGAGCACAGGGAGCAGGAATGACTGGGTCTGGCATAACGAACGGGCAAAGATCGCTATAACGCACGAGTATGGATGATTTACTCACATACTCCACTCTCCCTGTGCTCTTATGTTCCCTGTCTGTTACCTCGTACAGAGATTATACGCTTTACTTTCCTCTGTGAGCGCGCAGACGCTTGATTCTGTTGTAGTAACGCCTAAAGGAATAGATTGGTCACAGGCAGCTTCTGTACTGTGGTACGGGTACTGGTGTGGAGCAAAAATGGGGCTCTGGACACTACAACGCGTCTAGGAATTCTGGAAAACACAGACTTAAAAGAAAGGGCACCGGTGGCAGTGCACCCAGAGGCCTACCTTACATCAAACAAGTGGTGCACTGCGACGTGCACGGGAACTCTAGAACATTAGGTTATAGTTACTAGTGTATAAATGCTTACTCTCTAGATGGATAATACACCCACAGAGTAAAGATGTGTGGCTATTATTGGCCCCACCTTTAAAAAGAGGAAAACTCTTCCTAGACGTCTTTGAGGCTGGTTGGAACTATTTGCAGTGCATTGACAGCACAGCTGTGGTGGCCTTCGACTCACCTATGGCCCCGCAGTGGTGTTGGGAGCTCCATACTGCAGTTATCCATTGCGGGGTTCCTGCCACCAGTGCAGGGCCTTAACCACGAGCAGTGGACCGGCCCCTTTGCAGACGCGACTCAGACAGTTGAAAAAGCACCTGTGCAAGCTTTAGTTCCTATACTGGGTGAGCAAAAATTGTTTTTTTTCCTGAACTGAATCATTTGCTCACTTTGTAGAATTTTCTTAGGGCATAATTTTATTCTTAAAATACTGTAATTTTAATGCTGCTAGAACAGCAGTCCTCTGCTTTGCTCATGCTATATTTATGTGTGGCTTAATACAAATTATCTGCCCTGCCCTTGTACACTTCCTGGGCAGTCCTGTGAGCTTCCTCAGTGAGCAGAACAATCATGCGGGTACACTGGATGGGCTCCCTGTGTTTTTAACTACATCAGTGTTGGTCTCGAATGTTAGTGGAACAACAAAGAGTGAACTCTGCTCGAGGAGAGTGGATGCAGCCCTTATACTTAGTGACCAACCAGTAGGCGTGGCAGCAAGATGCTAGCGCAGGGGCACAGGCCTTCTTCGCCTGAATCCCTGGAGTGGCACTGCTTACCAGCTGTCTCCAGTGAAAGGTGCTTTCAAGTTCTCTGTTGTGTTTACATTGATGAGTGGTTTATGAAGAGACTGGTGAGTCTGATGGACTTCATGTCTGCGTCCTACGCAAAATGGAGGAGCTGGTGATGCTCATCACAGACATCCCAGACACTCCAGTGTCTCCGCTCCCGCTCCCCAAAGCCTGGTGCAGGTTTTGAGCCCATTCCCTTTGTGTCAGTGTGTTCCCCATGTGTGGGTAAATCTCACCCATCCCCTATTGTTGGTGCTATGCCCCCCCCCCCTTCTCGGCAAAGAGAGCAAAAGCAAGCCTTTAGGCTGCGGCAAATACACATAACAAGTGGACCAGTCAGAACTGGTCTGGCTGTGGACGAAGGGCGGGTAATTTGTTCAGCAACAACAATAAGTCACTCCACAAGGACTGGCTTTACTATCCAACCTGGGACACTAAAGGGTTATTTGTACTGGACCCCTAACCCAGTACAGGGATCAACATGGTTGTCTTGACACCAAGGAGTCTTGCACCAAGTGTACGAAAGAAGACTACAGGTCTAAAGGTAGAGTCTCTGCAGGATTCCTTCCCGCCATCAAGTCTGGCCCAAGTCCTCAAAAGTCTACAGAGTCATCTTGCTGCTGTAACCTGGGAAGAGAAGAAAGAACTTACCTGTAGAGGTGTCAGACTGCTCCTGCCAGGAGGGACCCGATTCCTGGGAAGACCTGCAGAAGACCCAGCGGACTGGAAGGACTTGCATGAGGACACAGGGATGGGGGTAGAAGTGCCCAACAGCCATTTTAACCCCACTCCAGAAGCGGAGAAAGAAGAACATCTGCTTCAAGAAGGTGATCCACTTTTCATTGGATTGAGAAGAGTGATACTGCATTGTCCTCGACCCATCATATGCCTATAGGGTACCTCTACTCCCTGCAGGGGCCAGATGGACCATAAGACACGCAACCACCACACCCCCTGGAGTTTGATTCACTTCAGCTGTCTGAAGGAATATGTCCTAATTCCATAAGCATTTCTACCATCATTCCAGGACTTACCGTTCAAAAGATCTCCCCGGTTGAAGACAAAGTCAAGGCTAATACTATTCTGACCGGTAGCCAATGGCCATTGGTGCACCACTGCCTGCTGTTAGTGGCCCCATTCTAAACCACCGTAAAATCTCGTAGTGGTGTACCTATTCACCCTGACCGACCTGCCTTTGGAAAGTCAGGCGGATGCCATTAACATCCGGCTCTCTTCTGCTTGTGACCAGGTCGCCCTACTTAAAAAGATCAAATCAGCTCGCCTTTATGACGCCCACAAGTGGTTTTCCAACGACCTCAAATCCCTGAAATTAGAGCTCAGGCGTTCGGAGCGTCGCTGGCGCCGCAACTACTGCCCTACCCTCCGCCTCCAATACAAAGCCCTCCTTAATAACTACAAAAAAGCCATCCTAGCGGCCAAGTCTCAATATTTTACTGAGCGAGTGGCCCTTTCGGCCAACAAATCTCGTGAGATCTTCTCACTGGTTCATAGTCTTGCCACCTCTGACCGTGCATGCCTTTCCCCTGCCCCCTCTCAATCTCTCTGCCACTCTTTGAATGATTACTTTATCAATAAAATCACTACCATCAAGGCCAATATTCCTATTGTGCCTCAACCTGATCTGCCTGATCCCTCTTACCCGTCTCCCTCGGCTTTGGATCATTTTGAACCTATCTCATCTGAGCTTTTCCTCGACCTGCTTGTCAAGGTCAAGTCCGGCTCCCCCGCGGACTGCGCTCCAGCACGGATCCTCAGAACTCTCTACACCAGTTGTCCCATCCCTCCCCTTACTTTTCTCAACTCTTCCCTGGTTTTGGGTTGTGTTCCCTCTTCCTTTAAATCTGCTATTGTTTTTCCTATCTTGAAGAAAGCCGACCTGGACCCCTCCCTTCCATCGAACTTCAGGCCGATCTCCCTTCTCCCCTACCTAGGGAAGATTCTCGAAAGCTACGTGACATCCTGCCTTTCCACCTACATTGAGGAGAATAATATCCTGGCCTCTCACCAGGCTGGTTTTCGTCCCGGCCACTCCACTGAGGGTGTGGTCCTCGCGGTCCTGGATGAACTTAAGGGGAAGGCCGACAGCAACCTCCCCCAGGCCTTGGTCCTTTTGGATCTGTCCGCTGCGTTTGATACGGTCGATCATGCCATCCTCCTCGACCGGGTCAGCGCAGCGGGCATCCAAGGCACTGCCCTCTCCTGGGTCGCGTCCTTTCTTCAGGGCAGATCACAGGCAGTTCACCTTTCTGACTTTTCTGCTCCCCCCATCCGGTCACATGTGGGGTACCTCAAGGTTCTTCCCTTTCCCCCCTTCTCTTCAACCTCTATATCCGCCCCCTCATCTCTTCCCTTCTCGAGCTGGGGGTCTCTGTGTATAACTACGCAGATGACCTCCAGCTCGTCTTTGATCTCTCCTCCCCAACTGACTCTCTTCCCAAGTTTTGCTCTACTCTTATTTTCATTTCCCAGTGGATGAGCTTCAATCATTTGAAGCTCAATCCCGATAAGACAGAGCTCGTCCTCACTGGTGGCTCGTCTAATCCCTGGTCCTCAGTTCACTGGCCCCTTTCTTTTGGCCCTCCCCAGTTTCCTCTGTCCGGACTTTGGGCATCAAGATCAGTAACGATCTATCTATGCATGCCCAAATTAGTTCCGTTGTGTCCTCCTGCTTTTCTTCCCTCCGTCTCATTCGCAAAATTTCCCGGTTCTTTTCTGTTGATGCTCTTAAAACCATTATCACGGCCCTCATTACATCCCGCCTGGATTATGGAAACGGCTTGTACGTAGGCATTCCTGCCTACGAAGCTCGCCGTCTCCAGGCCATCCAAAACCAGGCGGCCCGTCTTATCCTCCGTCTTCCCAACTCCTCCCACATCACTCCGGCCCTCAAATCCCTTCACTGGCTCCCTGTTCATTTTAGATCCCAGTTTAAACTAGCCTGTTTGGCCTTTCGGGCGCACGCCCGTTCTGCCCCGCTCTTCATTAACTCTCTACTCTCCTCCCATGCCCCCAGCCGCTCTCTCCGTTCCTCCTCTCTTTCTCTTCTTCACGTTCCCCGCTTCCGTAAATCCCGTACTGGGGGCACCCGCTTCTCAGTGCGGGCCCCCCAGATTTGGAACAATCTCCCTATCTCCATTCGCTCTATCCCTATCTTCTCCCACTTTCGTAAAGCCCTCAAAACTTTTCTTTTTCTCCAGGCTTTCCCCGGCTAATCCCCCTCGGACTCTCTGCAGATACTGATGTGTTCCTTAGCGCCAGGAAGCCGCTTGGCCGCAGTGCGCTTTATAAATTTCTTTTTCATTTCATTTCATTTCATTCGGTATTGTGCCCAAACTAAATAAAAGGGATCTGTTGGGCTATAAGCTGCTTTCTTGTCACTAGTATAGTGGACGGTGCCCCTAACTGGACATCGGATGCCCAGTCACCTTTGGGAACACCTTTAAGACGTTTTGTGGTTCGGTCTATTGTTTTGATGATGGATTTTTTTGTACAACTTTAGTTAGTTCTATACTTTGGATATAGACTATATTTCTTGTAAGCGTCCTTCCGGTACCATGACTTTACCTCAGCGTAATCTCGGGAGCCCAGCACCCCACCCAAACCTACCCCCTGGATTTTCTCTATCCAGGTTCTCGGAACCAAGCCCCTCAAAACGACCCCACGTTCCGATCTGTTGTTTCGAAGACTGCCCTCCTGTAGTGAGCACTGTCCTGCACCTTCCCTGTCCTTGTATCGAGGACGCACACTCCCTGCTCCCCGCGCTGCTGTTGCAGTGCTCAGTTATCCCAGAGTTGCCCCTGTGCCTCTGGCTGAACTCACACAGCGAGAACTAAACCTCCACGAAGTAGTGAATGCTGCAGCGCCGACCCTGCCCTGCGAGGCCCTCCCAGCCTCTCCTCTTCCAGCCCCAACGCTTAAATTGGTGGCTGCGGAGAGGAGACGCCAGTGCGGATGAAAGCGCGAGAGGCTCCGAGCCGGGCGGACCTGACAGACAGTCAACAACCGGGGCAGAGCACACTGGGCTGAGAGCCGCGCGCCGGGAGGAGAGAGGAGGTAGGAGTGTGAGAGAGTGAGTGCGGGAGGGTTCAAAGGGGGGAAAACGAAACAGAATTAGTTCTGGAAGAAAGTGCGAGGAGAGAGGAGTGTCCCGAAAAGAGACTAAATGCTGGACAGAGCTCAAGAGGGAAAACAAAATATGGGAGGCCGATAAGAGAGGGAAAAGGTAATACGGTGGGTGGGGGGTCAGCTGAGGATGGAGAGGTGAGGCATAGCTCAAGAAGGGCGATGAAAAACGCAAAGTAGGGACCACGGGATAAAACGGTAAGTGGAGTAAAAACGTGACGGAGGCCGAGGGAGAGTGCGCGAGGGAGAGCGAGAGAGGGAGAGCGAGAGAGAGAGAGCGCGAGAGATAGAGCGCGAGGGAGAGCGAGAGAGATAGAGCGCGCGGGAGTAGAGCGCGCGTGGAAGCCTTTGGAACTTAAGCGCTCGTACATCATAGCAAAAAGTTAGGTTTGGAAAGACTGTTCGCCTCCGAAGAAGGAGTTCTTGCACCGTGAGACTGTGGGGGAGGAGTAACACACCGGTGTACTCCTGCAAAGGTATATTGATACACGGTAGTATCCTCGCACAGGTAGTGTTCATTTACAGCAAGGCTGGAAGTGGGACGCACAATTCCAGCACCGTGAGAGTAGCAGAGGTTACTACAGTATCCTTTCACGGCGAGGGGCACACACAGGAATATGTCTGCACAGTGAAGATGGAGACGGGGGTCAAGGGACAGTGTACTTTCACTGAGGAGTTGGGGGTGCACATAGGTGTATATCCAGCAAAACTTAAAGTCAAAAGGGGTTACTAAAGGAGTATGCCAGCACAGTGAGGGGCGGAGGGGTTAGAGTATTCTTTCAGTGACATCGGGGCATAGTTTCAAATTATGCGGTATTTGTGCACGGTGAGACCGGAAGGGGTTACTATAGAGAAGTAAAGAGCGTAGGCAACACAAATATAAAGTGAACTAAACATTTCTGGTTTTTTTATATTCAACATCAGTATCTTTATACATTCCATTTTATTTCAAAGATTTTAATATATTTTAATCGTTTACACACATTACGTTTCAGCGTACTGCTTTGACCCTCTATATTCCAGGCAATGCGCTGGTGTAACTATTTCTCATACACAAAGTGTCTGGCCACTCGAATGTTTTATGACAATCTTGCACATCCGTGAAGCTCGCTCGCTGCCTATTGACAATGGCATATCCATGTATACTGCGAGCGCGTACGCGCCCTTCTAATGTTCTGACAAGATGTCTGGGTTTTCTCAGCCTCTGGATAAGGAGTCGAGGGTTGGGCCACTTTATCTTCACCAGTGGACTGCGGAAGAGCGCAAACCCCTCCCTCTTCGGGTTACATCGCCACATACCACGTTTCCTTCACAGGCAGCAGCTGTTGCAATGTTTTTATTTGCAGTCTCATTTTCGGGTCCACAACTCACTTGGCCTCTCAGAGTTTTTCCATGTCATATGTCGCAGTAAAAAAATAATTTTAAAAAAAATTATAAATATATATATAGCTATATATATCTATATATATCTATATATATCTATATATATATCTATATATATATATATATAGATATATATAGATATATATATATATATATTTATATATATATATATATATATAATCTCTCCATGCAGACCCCCTAAGTGCCCCAGTAGAAGGCATACTGCCGAAAACACGTTGGTCCGTTCTACTATGGAGCTAGGAGTTGTGTAATGCCTTACATATGGGGATAATGAAAATAAAGAACGTAAGATTTTACTTAGATGCGCCTTATTGTCTTTCGACTGTGTGCACCTGCATGAGGTACTCGCAAGCAGGACGCCCGGGAACTTGTAGGACAGACACAGAGACACACAGAGACACAGACACACACACACTCCCCCCCCCCCCCACCCACCGTCCAGGCTCCGACGGAAACAAAGGGTTTCCAGCATGCTATATATATATATTCTAACTTGACCGTGTCACTGTCTACCAGATCTGTTGTTAACAAATACTTTGCTATATACAGAGGGGACTTTAGTTCCGCCCCACGAGAGGAAATCACCCTCTCACCTCATGCATTTGGCTGTTTGGTGGCTCATTCCGCCTCTATGAAGTGCTTGCAACCTAGAGCACAAGGGGCTATTTTATTTTACATCTCAAAAGTACACTGCACAAAGCACACTGATTTAGTCATGAATCAAAATACAAATCAGATCTACTGGCTTCTCTGCTGCATGTTCTATTATTTACTTATGGCACTTGAGGTGTTGCTTTCCCCATCACTACTGTGGGACTGCAGGCAGCACAATGGGAAGAAAACAGGGAGGTCACACGAGGTGTGATATACTCTTGCAATGCAGTGCACAACTTGAGCGCCCTCCCGTTAGCCACATGTTGAGTCAACTTCATCTTGCCTGCTGGGAAGTGTAGTTACCTCTGTACCACTGGAAGGGAACGTCTCTAAGTCCGACCACTGAGGCGTCTAACTTGAATTATGCGGACCGGCTACAATGGAAATAACAACAAAAGAGCGATGTAATTGGGTGCCAAAAGGTACTCAATCAAATTATCTAAACAAGGAACTAAACCCAGTGGATAGAACAACACACAGTTAGATGGTAAAAAGAACCCTCACTCACCACCTAGTGGTGACATGCTTCATCATTGGGTTCTCATTGGAAGGACCGAATGTCCTCCCAGTGTGCTACTACGCCTGCTTACAGCGGAGCGGGTTAAGTGTGTGTTGAGTAGTGCTAACCAAACAAGTGTGAGAATGTGCAAGGATTAAAAAATGCCGAGTTGTGACTATCAACAACTTTATTAAGAGTCCAACTCGCATTGGTTAAAACAAGTGAAAAAGATGACTATTACAATAGTTCTGTTATTGAAAACCAATAGTCCTGAATAAAATGGTCAACATGTTTCTGCAATGAGCCAAAAAATCGCTCTGCATTCGTCAGGACCTTCAAATTAGTCTCTCGGCGGTGTGCACACGCTAATGCGCACCCATCCGTGAAGATATCAATGTGAAAAAGTAAGATATATTTATTTCGTTACTCACGGCATTACCCATGGGGGCACTCACAGTATTTACTGGAGCCCGGTTTCTGTGAAAGGGAAGAATATATTGACAGGTTAAACAGTCAGAGTCATACATTATTTATGGTCATCAAATCCAACCCTTCACCATAAACCATGGGTTTAGTGCCAAGTTTAATTCCTGCTCCAATGTATAAGCATCAAGGGAAAGATAACCTTATTTCAAACCCGGCAGACCCAGATAGTGATCAAAAACAACCGGTAATTTCATGATTAATACCGATATTTTACAGAGTAATTTCATTTTTCTCTAGAAAACTCCCAAATGGAGTATCATTGTAATGACTGTGAATGTCTGTAAAATAAACATCATTATATAATGTTTTCCGAGAATATTAAAGTTTTAGCAGTGCATACTGGCTACGTCAAAACGTGGTTTATAGTTAAAAAGGAAGTCAAAAACGGCATGGAAACTCAGAGCTACTCACAGAACAAAAGTCAAGTTAACGCTCCATGGGGGATGTATGACGTTACAACGCATACTTTTACAACGCCTACCTTTACAACGCGGTTTTTACCACGCATACCATTACAACGCATAGCGCTTTGGGGTGCTGGATAGTGAATAGTTTAATTTACTATTCCAACTCCAGTCCCCGAGGATAGTAGGGAAGGTTATTGGATAGTAAATTAACCTATTCCCTATCCTAGAGCGCCCCCCAGAGCAATGCGTTGTAATAGTTTGCGTTGTAAAGGTTACATACCCTCCATGGGTAACCACGGCAGAGGTAATCTTCACGCCGTGCTACCTACAAATTAAACAATAAGGATAATTATCGAGTGACTAACACCCGTTTACCGCTAGAAGCGCGTTCTAAATAGCACGAGAGGGAACTTACAATTCAGCCGGCGGCTCCCTGCTGCAAACCTATTTCGTTCACTTCCGTGGCCCGGATGCTATGGCGTCCGTGTTTGCTCTGACTAAAAGAGCGTCATCACGTAGTCACGTGATTAGGGTGTTGGATGCGGAATGCTTGGTTTCTTAAAAATGTAGTACTTATTTCACATAAGCCCAAGCTGGCGCGGCACAAAAACCAAACAACAAAACTTTATCGATCATGACAGAGTGCTTGGTATCTCAGAGGTACAGTGATGTACTCAAATGAGCCCACGGTGGTGCAACATGAAAATAAAACTATCAATCTATTTCAAAACGTTATATACCAATGTGGGAATACCCAACGATACAGTGATACTAGTGACATTCTTTAAAGATGTTAGGTGTCTAAGCGTGTGAGGCGGACCTATCACGTTTTTCGATGAGCATAGATGTTTATATATTTGCTTGGTATATATATTATCATGTCTGCACTCAAAAAGGGGTTAAACCCCGTTTTCAACCAGACCTGAAGCGTGGTATAGGCAAATGACTGTGTTAGATGTAAGGGGTGTGAAGCGGATCTACCACGTTTTCATGATATGCGTGCATATTTATATGTTTACTGGATGTTTATATTTTTATTTTTCTTAGTCTGCACTCAGGTAGGCATTATACCCTATTTTCAACCAGACCAGCGGCGTGGTATATACACAGGTGACCAGTACCCCGTGGAAGCGTGAACCTTAGGGCACAGTATCAGCAGAGGCACTCACATTGTGCTGCATTAGCGGCGCAGAACAGAGCCCCAAGGGATATCGTCGTTAAATCCCGACTGATGGGTCGATAGACGATATATCCATCTCTGTTCTTGTTCGAAAAGCCTCCTTTCGTTACCTCCGCTTAAATGCTCAATGATGGTCCACCGCATGTCATTTGGCGTGTGATTCATTTCCAGGAAATGGTTAGTCAATTTAGTAGTATTCTTCTTGCATCGGATATTGCTCCGATGCTCGCAGATCCTCAGTTTTACTCGTCTAGTCGTCATCCCAACATACTGCAGGGAACAAGGACATGATATCAGATAAACTACATTGCTGGTATTGCAATTAGTGTGGCTTTGTTGTTCCCATTGCCTATTGGGTTCGATGTTCAAAGACTTGGTGTGCGAGGTCAGGTGGCAGATGCTACAATTCCCACATGGGAAATGTCCCATCACAGGTGGCAGACCCCAGGCATTCAGTACCCCTTTGTCATGTATTTTGTGATTTTGTACAGGACGGGTATGGACTAATGAATCCTTTAGACTTGCAGCTCTCTTGTACGAGAACATAGGTTTAACCCAATCTCGTTTGTTACTAGTTAGAAGCTTCCAGTGTTTTTGGATGACACGACTCACTGAATTAGAGATCGGGTTATAGGTGGTGACGCAAGTCAAAGGTATTTCTGTGGCTGGTTCCTTCGGATAGGTGTCTAGTAGCGCATCCCTGTTTTGATTGGTTGCCCTCTTCCTGCTTTTTGATAAGATCTTCTTAGGGTAACCACGTGCTTCCAATTTGTCTGTCAATTCATCAGCCTGAAGTTTGTAATCTGTTTTTTCGCTACAATTTCTCCTAATGCGGAGATACTGTCCATAGGGGAGGTTTTCCCTCAATGGGCGGGGATGGAAACTCGTTCATGGGTGAATCTCAAATGCGGATTGCGGGTATTGATCCAGTTGAAGAACGGCAAGAGAGTGTCCTCATCACCTTTCCATAAGACGAGGACATCATCTATATATCTTTGCCAGACCACGATATTAGATGCAAAAGGATTGTCTGGAGTTAAGATGGATTTTTTCTCAAAGTCATAAACGTACAATCCGGCCACCGAAGGGGCAAAGGTACTGCCCATTGAGGTCCCTGTTTTCTGCAGATAAAGTTTGTCTTCATATTGAATTTTTTTTTTCTTGAGTGCCAGTGTGGCACAGTCCACTACAAATGTGCGGGTGGTGGTATAGTTCCAGATTGTCTGATCAAGTGCCTCCGCTAATACCTTTATGGTCTCATCTTGTGGGATACATGTATAAAGGCTCTCAATATCGAGAGTGACCAGGAAGCATGGTTCCTCTGGTATCTCAATAGTCCTTAACATGGCTAGAAGACTCTTGGTATCCTTTACATAGGTTTCAGTGGATTGTATTAGCGGTTTGAGAAAAAAATCACAATATTGTGATAGGGCTTTCAATAGGGACCCTATACCGGAGACTATAGGGCGACCCGGGGGTGGTACGACATTTTTGTGAGTTTTTGGCAGAGTATAAAAATAAGGTACTCTGCCACTAGAAGATGTTAAAAAGTCAGATTCATGTTTAGAAACCAGCCCTTCCTGTTCTGCTGTAGACACCAATTCGCAGATCTCCCTGCGAAGTTCCTCTGAGGGGTCTTTTCTCAGGCGTGTATAATTTTGTGTGTTGTCCAAAAGTCGACGGCATTCAATGTCATAACCTCGCTTGTCTTGAACGACTACTCCGCCCCCTTTATCTGCACTTTTTATTATGACGGCTGTATTTTGCTTCAGTGTCTGGATGGCTTGGAATTCGGTAGCATTCAAGTTTTTATAGAGGTTTGGTTCTGTTAGTGATTCAACCTCATTCAACACAGCCTGTTCAAAAGCCAAAATAGCAGGTGGTGTGAGATGCGGAGGAGGTGTAAAGATCGATTTGAGTTTAAACTGGGTATCGCTCTCATTGATGCCCGTTTGCTCATTGTGTTTATCTTCAAAAAAACTCTTCAACCGTAATTTTCGAAAAAACTCTCCGAGCTCACATTTTAATTTTAATTTGTCCAGGCGGGGGGGGGGGTTGGTATAAAACCTAAGCCTTTTTCGAGGACCGCTTTTTCTGCTGCATTTAGAGTGTACCCGGACAGGTTGGTCACTAGGCTTACTTGTTGCTTGGGCCTGCTCTCTGTTCCCCGGATTTGCTCCTTGTGTTGTCCCCCACAGTCTCGGTTTGTTCCCAATTAACTTGATTGGCACCTTTTTGTTTCCCCCTGTCTCTCCTCCCCCGGCCTAAAAAAGGCTGTTGAAACATGTTCTGATGGAATTGTGGATGTGGGGTGAATGGTGCATTCCAACCCATCATCGGGGGATAAGGGGGTTGGAAGGGGTTAGGTTGGAAGGGTGTCATCCCTTGTTGCTGAAAATGGGGGTTCCACACCGGGAAGGGAGCAAAATTTTGCTGCCCTCGACCTCTACCTCGACCCCTTCCTCTGTTACCTTTATTGTTACTACTGGAACTTGAACCACTAGTATTCGAATCAGCTGAGGAGTCCGAGTTGTAATCGGTCACGGCTGGCTGGACAAATTCAGGATTGGCATAAGGGTAAACACGATTATAAGACCAACGCTTTAGATCTTTTTGAAGTTTCTATGCCTTGGATTGTGCAAGGTTTTCTTTATATTCATTTTGTTCTTTATTTAGCTCTTCTAATTTCTTTTTATAACCCGTCAAAGTCGCCTTAAACTGAGATTCGGTGGTCTGAATTTCTAAGAGAAGGGCTTCAGAGAGTCTTAACGCTGTTTTAATAATTAGGATGCCCCAGTCTCTGGTGCAGTGCTACAATGGCCTGGAACCAATCTGTGTACTCAGTACAGCCGCAGCTCTGCTGGCCAATGCCCGTCAGATGTATGGACTTCCCTTCCTAGTGCATATTCGAACCTACGCACAAGCGTCAGGGCTGGCCCGTATTGCTTTCCCACAGAGGACAGGCATCTGGCTACCCGCCACTATTGTATCGCCCAAGTCATCCACAAAGCTGCAATGCTATCGGACTTGTTCCTGTGTACAATGGCTGCATTCCCAACTTGACTCCAGCTGGCAAGAGGGCCAGTGAGAAGGCTGGTCACTGGATTCCATCCATGCCTTCTCGTCTTCTAACTGCTGCCTCCTGGTGGTAACGCAAGGCAGCAAGTACAGTGGCATCCGTTCCCAAGGGTGAAAAGGCCCCACTTCGCCCCATTCAGGGACTAATAAACTAGGGAATGGGGTCTGGTTTCCACGTTTGTATTCGGGATTCTGGCATCCTTGCATGAAGCTACTGCCCCGAAGCGAAGCAACGCCCTCTTCTTCACCCAGACTTTCATGTTCATGGTTGTACTGTTTAGGCTCAGGAGAGAAGGAAGATTTTTGGAAGGGGACGATACCTGTGGGTCGATACCTTGCCTGAGTAAATTCGCTCCCCTCTAAAGGTCACCCCTGCTGGGCCGCCCCTTATTCCCAACGGGAGAAAAGCCATGGCAGCATTTTATACCGAGGGGCGTCTCTTTCCGCAATTACAAAGATCAATTAATGTCTCGTCCCCCATGCTGCTGGGAGGGCAGAGACGTCTTCAAACTCTGGCTTGTGAATGTCACCGCCACCCTGCAAGAGCAGCTCTTCGCCACAGGCAGTGCGCATGCTCGGTCGGGTCATCAGCAGGCGCAATAATGGTGCATCTGGCAGCGCAGAGCTGGAACCCCTGGCTCATCACTGGCGCGAGCGCAGGTTCAGCTGATAGGCTGCAGGCCCATCAAGAGCCAGGGGATATTTTTCGGAGGACTGCCGAATCTTAAGAGACACAAACACATGTAGGGGCATCTGAGGCCTGCTAGCTCATCGCAAGCACGGCTACAGACAAAAGTAGCAAAATTGGGGTACTGCGAGCGCACAAACAGGTCGCGTCAGAGGACTGCTAGCTCACCGTACATAGAAATACAGGTCATTCAGGAGACTGCTGTCTCACTCTCATCCCAAGGATAGGCCACCGAGGGCGCATGCCCTCCGCGGGCGCGAGACCACCGAGGGCGCGGGCACAGGTCACCCGAGGGCGCGTGCCTAGTAGGGCCACCGAGGGCACAGCTCCAACGAGGGTGCGGGCACAGGCCTACCGAGGGTGCGGGCACAGGCCTACCGAGGGTGCGGGCACAGGCCTACCGAGGGTGCGGGCACAGGCCTACCGAGGGTGCGGGCACAGGCCCACCGAAGGCGCGGGCACATCTTGTTTGAGCCGGATGACCCCTTGCTCATTTGGGGCGTACCCCAGCAGAGGAGGCCGATCCAAGGACTGTTATCTCATCACATAGACAGAGAGGTCCCGGTAAGTCCTGCCAGTGCACCACAAGCACCGGCCTCTGCGAGGAGTGAGAGATCGTCACAAGCGCAAGCATATTTAAGTATCTGTGCCCATGTCTCTGAGGCCTACCACCATATGGTTGGCTAACATCACGTGACAGGCCTGGCACTCGGTTCATAGGGCGCTGCTGCCACCACACCTCGGGCGGGCCTTCCTCACCCCAAGGGCGTAGTCTTGTGGTCTCTGCTTCTCTCCACACCCTCTCATCAGTCTCGGATTGCAGTCTGGAGCTGCTTACGGTTTGGTTTCAACAGACCAGCTGTAAATTCCGGTGGCTGCAAGTGCAAAAGAAAGGCCACAGACATGCTGCTGCAGTGTCCCCTTCTCCTACAGCTCATCCTGAAACATTCCCAGAGTGACACCAACTTCTCTCGAATAAAAGGCAGTGCCTCCTGCTTGAATGAACCATTCATGGAGACCAAGAAACACCTAAACTGAGGTGGCCAGAGCAACGTCGGCGCCAGGAGCGCACAGAGGCGGGACGAAAGCACCGGCACAGGACAAAAGGACAGACTCTCGGGTGAGGAGATACGGACACTGCAGAGAGGAAGGAATAATCCTGCCACACACTCACTACCCTTTGGTGATAGTCAGGGGCGTAATACACGCCCCCGCGGTGCAGTGGTGAGGGATGGGCTTGCTCTAGCTCCAAGGGGTCCCCTCTAGTCACTGTGTAGTTACTGTTAGGTCAGGTCAGGAGAATGTTTACATAGAAAAGGCATATGTTCCGTTCTTAATAACTTCGGTGCAGTGAAGCAAGATTCGAAAACAACAGGTGATGGACCGAATGCAGATCAATGTCATACATTTACCCCAGTACAGAGATTTGGGCCTAAATCCATCTTTTTTTGCTCACCATGCCATTCCAGTTTGAACCCAGCCATATGCAAATCAGTCTTAACCCTGTGCCCCATGGGAATAGTCCAGCCCTAACTGCCAAGTCAGGTCCTCTCTGGACTGGAAACAAGCATCCAAGGACCGGTTTCGGGCTTTCAGCCCTCATCAGCCTGGATAGCTTGATTCCAGTGGCATGGAGAGCACGGGACTCACGCCTGAGCATACCCGTCCCACTCGGGGTGACAAATGCAAAAACAACAGGTGATAGACCGTTTTGCTGTTCACCCTATGTGGGAAGGGTATGCCCAGACGTGGGTCCCGTGCTCACTACGCCACTGGAGTCAAGCTATCCCGGCTGAAGACGGCTGACAGCCAGAAACCGGTCCTAGGATGCTTGATTCCGGTCCAGGGAAGACATGGCTTGGCAGTTCGGGCTGGACTGTTCCCATGAGGCACAGGGTCAAGACTGATTTGCATATGGCCAGGTCTGAACTGGGGTGGCTTGGTGAGCAAAATAACAAGAGATTAAACCCAGATCTGTGACTGGGGGTGAATGTTTTGCCACTGTGCAACATTCCGTCCATCATATTGTTTGTTTTGCTGTTCACCCTATGTGGGAAGTGTATGCCCAGACGTGGGTCCTGTGCTCCCTACGCCACTGGAGTCAAGCTATCCTGGCTGAAGACGGCTGACATGGCTTGGCAGTTCGGCTGGCTGTTCCCATGAGGCACTGGGTCAAGACTGATTTACATATGGCCATGTCTGAACAGGGGTGGCTTGGTGAGACAAATAACAATGGATTAAACCCAGATCTGTGACTGGGGGTGAATGTTTTGCCATTGTGCAACATTCCGTCCATCATCTTGTTTGTTTTTGTGAAGCAAGAATCGTACACATCCATCCGTCCAACGGAGACAAGAATAAGGAGGAGCCAAGAGCAACATTTCGTATTTTAACTCCTACAGGATCTTCTTCTCCTTAATACAGAAAATAATGCTCAATAGAATTACATTAAACCTGGCACTAAAGTGGAACTGTACTCGAGGAAGGCCTTTGCTTGGTTTGGTGTACATCCATTAAGTATTTTGCACAATTAGCATATTAAAAATTGTTCTGGTCTGGTCATGATGATGTTATATTTAAGAACTATCTGAACCATTAATCCAAGAAGGATCCTCTGTAGATATGCAAATCCAGTTTGAAAAATAAAGGCACACCATTGGACTAGGGGAGCATTTCTCCATCCACTGCTCATTCATGCACATTTTTAGTGTTCAGACACGCTGGCAATCACAGAGAAAAGTCTGTAGCGATCACCATTAGCCAGTGTAAGAAAATGCCTATTTTAGTATGGCCCCCCAAGTTTTTCGATTGATGCTGCTGGTTTTTCAACTGAGAGTGCACTGGGCCTTCTAATCAGACCTCAGTGCCCTAAAGTGTATTTCAAAGTGTCTGTACCCAATTGAAAACGACTAACTTACCTGTAAATCCCTAGTATATGTTACCCTGGTACCCAAGGCATGTAAGTTAGAGGGGTACCCCAGGGCTTGCAGCATTAGTTATGCCATCTTGGAGGTCCTCCAAGAAAAACGAGTCCTGCACTCTGTCACTGCAGACTGGTAGAGCAGTCCTGTACTGCTAGACCGAAACCGCCATTGAAAGCAATGGCAATGCCACTACTCCCCTTGTACATCTGTGTAAGTCACCCATCTGGCAGGCCCACAGAGTCCTAAGGCAGAGTGCAACTTATGACACAGACAGGACATGTATTTTATATGTCCTGACAGTAAACACACCAAACCACAATTTTTACTGTGGAAAGACTCGGTTGCTCAATTGGCAAGTACAAGATTACATGCGAACGCCTCAACGGTGTGACCAAAGTGAGCACTCCCAGGCATCCAACAACTTGTTGCATTAAACTCTTAAATCTGACTTGTATCTCAAGTCAAAATGAATGTAAGTGCAGCTTTATTTATTTTTACAAAACAGCCACCTTGTTGCCTTTAAAATTACTGTGCCTTCCCAGGAACACACACAGAGCCTGTTCGACAAGACTGCTTTCCGCCCTCCTGAATACACATGCTAACAACTTTCAGGAAGAAAAACAATTAGGGATTGCAGGCCAGGGAGGTGTTCCTTTACCCTTGCAGGAAGCTACTTGGGTCTTAGCCCCAAAAGGCAAGCTTTAAAGTTAAAGTCGCCCTTGAAGGGCAGATGTGTCACACTAGGGAGGGGAGCTGCCCCACTATTCAGGCAGACAGGCTGGCACAGGGAGCAGAGAGGGGAAACCAGCTGCCTAACCGGATTGCCCAGGGGTGTGCATCTCTAAGGTAACCACATCCGTGGGTGAGGCTAGTGAGGTCTGAACACTGAAAGAAGGGTCTCGCCATTTGGAGAGTGGGCAGAATGGTGCATTTTTGAAATGCCAGATGCCACAATCTACAGGAAGTGGTCACCAGGCGGGAGGGAACCTGGTGGCCCACTGGCTACCAACCGCATTCAGCCCCGAGGGCATTTTCCAAATACAAAAGCAGCAGCCCTGGCACCGACACCTCACATCTCCACCGACTTTCAGTGAAGATGGTCAATGGCTCCCCAGATGACGATACCACATTCTGAAAAACTTACACAAGGGAAGGTACTTCAATAAGACAGTAGGTAAGGCCTGGGAAGTGCAGAGAAGCTAAGCATGCAAGTAGCAGTTTATCATAGGTCAAGATGATACGTGTGAACACCTTCTTAAGATGAGTCATAAGGCGAGTCTGTGCCACACTAAAGAGGGTAAGTTCTGGGGTTTGTTACACGTGTTGGAGCAGACCAGCAGAACACTAAGTACCACAAGGGCAGAGGGTTGACATTCACAACAAGTATTTGCAATGCAATAGGTCTTGCATTTACGAGAGTTTGAGCTATTGGCATTGTAAATGACAATGCTTTTCATTTATGTGTTTTTAAAAGAGATAAATAAAAGGCATTGTCATTTACAATGCCAATAGCTTAAACTCTCGCAAATGCAAGACCTATTGCATTGCAAATGAGTGCAATAAAAATAAAGCATTAGGAGAGAGCGATTTGAGAAAATAGTGCTCGGAGGCTGTAATTAAAGTCTACTGAGTAACAACATACATAACGGGGGTGTCACCATGAGAGGTTACAAAATAAGACAAGGCGGGACTAAGGAGGGACTGCTAAGCCATTTAACCAATGAACAGCCACAGTTTACAGAGGACAATGACACAAGCCAATGAAAAATATGGTGGGAGCGTACCTACCTCAATACAGTATGCCCTGCAGAGAAGCGCATGCGCTGCCCAAGCGCGACGTAAAAAGTAGAGAACAGCAGGCTGACATGCAATCATGGCCAGGAGAAAATAAAATGTATGGGCAAGGTTTGCTGCTTCTCATTTCAAAGAAAGATAATGAAAACAGACACAAGAAGAGTGGGTTACTTGAAATAAACTAGGGAAAACACTAGACCGATAAGGGCAGCACATTAGTGTTATAGCAATAGTGGAGAATATATAGAATTTTTGAACAGATTAACCCATGTAGAAAAGAGACTAAAAGAACAGCAAACATCAGAAAAATTACAAACACTATAACATTCAAGAAAGAAATCAAGAACTTTCTTATGAGCAAGTTCCTCCCATACCAAGACAAACTCTACCGAAGACTTGCCACTGATTGTATGACCATATACCCAATATGGGAGTAGGATTTGACTGAACCTCAAAGAAATACTACCTCAGAACATTGTAACTTAAGTCTCAATTAATACCGTCCCGTTATTGTTTTCCCCTATATCAGACTTTTATGATCTTACTGCTTTATACATATTATGTTTGTAACCCATACCATAGGATGTTAAGCGCTCTGATACCCATGGGTCATGTTCGCGCTATAGAAAACTGTAAAATAAATAAATAAATAAATAAATAAAATAAACAGGAGATAGTTCTATGAGCCAAGACAGAAGCAGATGGCTGTGCTAATAAGGTCAAAGGAAAAAATACAAAGGGGCCATGGAAATCTCTGAGAAATGGGGCATCTGGAAACAAAACACCACAAAGTCCGAGTGAGAGGCTTAATTTTCCCGGAAAGGTTCCCAAAGAGGAAAAGTCTCAAATAAAGAGCCTTGAACAAAGTGACTCAAGAGGAAGACCCATCGTGCCCAGGACAAGAAAATTAAAGACAATTAATTTCGAGTGCGTCCTGAAAATTCTCTGACGCACTCTCTGACGCACCACCTGACGCCTCTATCATCATACAACAGAATGGATGGACAACCCGTTTTAGAAAACACCAGTCTCAATCAAGGAACCAAGGCAATCCTTTGCCAAACTAGTTTAGAAAAGCTATTATAACTTCATGGAGGATGGACGAGGCTGATCAGCAGTCAGAAAACCAAAGTTCCCCACAGGAAACAAACAGTACTTTCGAGGGCATGGAAAGTAGTGGCAAACTAGGGGATTCCTACTAGAATTAGATGATGGTTAAGTAAGTTCAGAGAATCCCTGAGTCCTTGCCACAGAACAGAAGAAACCCAGCAATGAAAGGAGTGACAAACTGATATGTTAGGGCTAAACACAGGAACAGGAATCGTTCTGCAAGGACAGAAGAATAAGGCAAGCAAGTTCAGAGATCTCTAGACATTCTAGAGAAAGTTGATTTGGTAAACAACTGCGGCTGACAGGAAAGAGCAACCTTTTCATATAAGATATAACAAGATCATAGAACACCGGTTGCCTCCTGATACAAACAAAAGCAGCAGCCCTCTATTGCCTTTGACACTGTTGATCATCCCATCCTCATCCACACCCTGAAGCCTTGAATGGAATTCACTGGCATTCTCCTTCAGTTTTTTTACTCGTATGCATCTAAACACCAGATCATTCACATTTGCACCTCCCAGTCCCAGAAGATCCCCATCACCTGCAGAGATCCCTATGATTCCATCTAGTCCCCGTCATCTTCAGCCCTATACAAGGAAGCCCACAGGACCATACTCACTGATAAATGCATCAAAATTCCTCAATGCACTAACTATGCATAACTCTACCGTTTCCTCTGTTCCAGTCTTATGCATCAATATCTGGATGTCCAAGACCTACCTGAAATCAAAAGACACAGATGATGTCAGCAGCCAGACTAGCTTGAATCCAGTGACACAGTGAGCCCGGGACCCACATCTGGGCATACCCTTTGCACTTAGGGCGAGAAATCAAAAGACACATGGATTATGGATGGAATGCAGAGCAAATCAAACATCAACACCGTCAATAGATCCATCGTTCTTTTGCTCACCATGCCACCCCAGTTTTCCATACTGGAATGGCATGGAGAGCAAAAAAACAACGGATTTAGGTCCAGATATCTGTACTGGGGTGACTAATGGCATTGTTCTGCATTCTGTCCATTAATTGTTCTTTTTGCATATGTCACGCTGAGTGGGACAGGTATGCCCAGACGTGGGTCCTGTTCTCTCCATGCTACTGGAGTCAAGCTATCCTGGCTGATGAGGGGTGAAACCTGGAAACCGGTCCTAGGATGCTTGTTTCCAGTCCAGGGAGGACCTGGCCTGGCAGTTCAGGCTGGACTGTTCCATTTGGGCGTATGCTCAAGACTGATTTGCATATGGCTGGGTTCAAACTGGAATGGCATCAGAGCAAAAAAACGATGGATTTAGGCCCAGATCGTTGTACCGATGTGAATGTATGACATTGTTCTGCATTCTGTACATCAATTCTTCTTATTGCAGTACCTACCTGAAGTTCATCGCCACCAAACAGAATGTCTATTAGCCAAAAACAAGGAGTTCCAACTAATCTAAACTTGGTACATCATTTTAGAAAGCCGGCTTACTACAGTGGAGAAAAGCCTCACACTACTGAGATAAACTAGCCACTAATCAGGCACTGTTTGTCTGAGATAATCACGTCCACACACTGGTAGCGATTTGACACGAGACAGTAGGCTTTCGGCAGAGCTGGAGTGCTAAGGATGCAAGAGACATCAAGACAATTGAGTGGATTTAAATTAATCACCAGCTGTTTTTGAACAGAACTTTGTAAGACAGCCACAAAGTATGTTATAGTATCAAAATGTGTGCCAACTTCATCATACACTTAAGGGCAAAGAGAAAGCCCTCATTCAGATACATACATTTCTCATTACAAGCTTTTGCATCTGGAACACCCTCCCACTGGAGTCACGGCGATCTTTGCTGAATTCCATAAAGCAAAAGCTTAAAACTTGTTTGACTAATCAGTTCTAAGACCAGGCCCGGTTCGAGAGGGTTGACCAGACCCACCCAAGGAATACCATGACCCACCCAAGGAATACCATGGCCCACCCAAGGCCATTCAGAACTGAAAAACAATAGTTTTTCACCTTAATGTTTCACAGAGGCGTGCATCCCCATGGGATCTCCCTTATCATTTATTTGAATGATTAACACCATTGACATAAGATATTTTCAGGCCTGGGAGAGGTGTGAAGTCAGCAGTTTATTAGCGGCTATGATGCACAAATGACCAGCATGGATATCCTGAAAACTGAATTATGATTCTGGGCTTATGGCATCATATTTTTTAACTTTAATTGCTTTGCAAGGTAAAAAGCTGCCAACGTTTTTTAAAAACAAGAAATGCTGTAAAGTGGCTCTGTATGGCAGCAGACGCATTGCTAATGCTGCACATGACGGGAGCATGCTGCAGTCTTAAAGTTCTCCATCTTATAGATTTGAAAAGCAGTGTCACTCCCCTTCCCCAAAGCCGGAAGCACATCAAAGAAAGCTAAGTATGTAGCTCTTTGGATGCTGATTATTATGTTAAAAATGTCAAACGCAAACAGATGCCAATACTTAAAATATCCGATCGATTAAATACTTTGTTGAGTTTTGGCCAGTACCCACTCATCTTCTATCCTTCTTTACGGTTGTCTAAGACCAGCAGCAAGGCACCCAACCAGTTGGCTGGTGTATTACAAATGCGGTCTGTCAGTCCATTCTAAAATTCATTTTTTCTTTTTAAACTTATTCTCGCTGGCGTTTTTTTACCTTTGTCTTTACTGGCATTGTCTGCAACATGGTGTATATAGAAAAGTGTGACTGATGCGCTCCAGTGGTGCAGACTTTATTTGTCAAGCATTATATCCGATACAGAAGTTACTAACGTTTTTCTCTGCTTTATTTGGGCAAGCTATAGTGTGGTCACAGGTGTGTGCGCTGGGAGCATGAAAGCACATGTCCTTGGGGTGCAGGTATAAATCACGGGGTGTTTCAGTTCTACTAGGAACCTTGAGGCTACTAGTGACGGAATGGCATTTGCTGACGTGAGCCTGGCCTTTTGCTGGTCAGTTTTGGGAACGAGGCTGCGCCGGTGATGGCTGCAAGGTGAGAGCCCATCAGCGGGTGTGTGGGGTGGGATTCTGAGTGCATGCTATTATACTGTTGTGGTGCAGTGTGTGACAAGCAGAAGTGTGGCCCGTGCCTGTGGTGACTGAAAGGGGAATGCGTCTTAGCCGGGGAGGGTGTTGTATGCTGCTGTAATGTTGCTTGGCGTCACAGCCAGGGATGTGCAGATCCTTTGTAATAGTGGCTTCAGGGCCAGCGAGACAGTCAGTCGCAACCTAGAAGACAGTGGCATTTCTACACCTCTGTTGCATGGTATTGTAGGGAGAGTGCTCCATGTGACAGCAGTAACTGGGAAACTGCAGACCCTGCCTTATTTTTTTGTTTGTTTGTACAATTTTGTTTGCCTTTTGTGTTTGGAGATGGGCGGAGGTTCGGTACGGTGGAGTAAATGCTGAAATAGTTGTGCTCTTTTATATGTAGGGTGCTGATGGCAAGTTTGTGTGTGCATGGTGGTGTGTGTCTGGAGGTGCTGTGCAGGGTAATTGACTAGTGCTGTGCAGGGTAATTGACTTTTAATTGACTAGTTTGAATAGACGGGTGGTGATGGGCGAAACACGAGAGACCTGCTTTCTCATAACCGAAAGGTGTAACATAACGAGAGGTGTAACGTGCACATCGTTAAATTGAGAGGCCTACTTGTAACGAAGAGAATTCCAGCACTTATTATCCTACCCCAGCAATCTATGCGAAAAGGGCAGATACCAGAGTCAACTGTCCCTGCTGTACGCTCCATAGTCCTGGCGTTCCAGGACAGGACCACTGAACTCCCACGCCCTCTGGAACGTGCACTCTGACAAGGCCACATAACTTCCTCCTTAACAAAAAAAAACAAAAAGATAATGAAGCAACAAAGTTAACACTGGAACTTCCAACTAACAATATTAACTGTGACTATACTGAGACTGCAAAATGCACATTGGAGTAGGGAAAACGTGAGCTGATAGAATAGGTCACAAACATGAACAACATCCAACTCCGGGTACTTATCAGGGCCTTTGCACATGCCTTCCAAGCCTGGTAACCCCAGCCCCTACCCTTCATCATCCGGTCTCCCTGTCCTGAAACGTCTGGAACAGGATACTGACACTGGGAAACCCATGCAACTGAAGATTAACACAGTTCTCCTCTTAAACGTCGATGAATACCCAAGATTCAGCATACTCACAATCCATCAACCAACTTCAACTGCTACTTCCAGCACATCCTAGTTTACCAACAATTACATACCTGTGGTAATTGAGATCCGGCAAACGCAGGAGGTCAACTGAAACCTTCACATTCCACCCTCAACCAGAGTTCCACATTCTAAGCTTCCCCACACCATTCTACTCCGTAAGGCTTGGGACCCCCAAAACATAAGATAGAAAATATATTACATTAGGTTATTACACACCTTCCTTTTGAAAAAAGCAAAAACAAAAAACAAGCACTGTATAACAAAACCTTAAATAAAAAAAACGTACAAATATACCACTTAAAACTATATCCATTTGGGGGCGTGACTTGGAGCTTCAAGCTGGCAGTCGCACTCCGAGTGTGCTCAGGACCCCTCCGTCATCCGTTCTGAGTTTCCATGCTCATCGGCAGCTGTCCCTCTCTCCCTAAGGAGGAGTCCATTCTGCCATTACCAGCGGCGGACATCAGAGAAGAGCGAAATCAAGGGAAACGGAGAGTGACGTCCTGATCCACCCTAGTTCTCCTGACTACTACCCAGGCAAGATGGCGATCTGAGCTCAGCGCCCAATACTGTGGAAAGCCGCAAACTGTCTTCCCCCTCCACTGCTGCATAAACGGGGTCTGTGGCATTCCCGGCGTCCCCTGCGGGGCATACATGGGTGCTGGGGGTCCCGGTGGTTGCTGTGACGTAACCGGACTGTGACCGGAGTCTCTGGTCTAATGGGTGGGCCCAGAATCACACTCCATCCCGCAGTGACGCTCGGCGCCCCGACCCCGGCGCGACCTGGGTGCCGTCGGCCTGACACAGCCCTTTCCAGCAGACCGGGGAGTGCTGAGGTCCTGCACTTGTAGGCACATCGGAAGCAGAGGCCAGTTGCCCTTCCGGAGTCCCCCTGCACCCGCAGTGGTCCCGCCCTAGACCCTGCGGTGATCGGCCCGTGCTCTGGCCCTGGGTGCCCGAACACGAGCCGGAATCGGCCCTGATGTGGATTGGGGCTAAAGACGGGCACCACAGGACATTCGCGGAGGCACCTGCGCTCTGAACCAACTGATCTTCGGGCTGTGGTTGGAACCCTGCAGTGCGTCATGGCGGGGGGCCCCGGAACTGGGGACGCGAGCATCCGTGCTGGCCCATGTGTTGCCCGGGCTTGGGAATGCAGATTCCGCACTGAGTGAATGGAAGACAATGGACTGATGCCGATTGTTTTAAACCACCCATGAAGAGGTAAGCAAGAGGAGACGCAGGGCGGGAGAGCCCAACACAGGATGGAGTGGACTCACTCTCTACTCCAACCTCCAAGCAGCGCTTAACAGCCTGACCACTGGGTCCACAGTCCTAGAGTGGAGCCCGCACCACAGCTTCGATTACTCATCCAAGCACAGACTCCTCTGGAAGCCCACCCTCCCCCTGCCAGACATGATCAGATCCCAAACACTGTACACCAGGGAGTCCGGCAGGGACCTGGGTAGAGGTGGCCATATCCCGGGAGCAAGCCTATCCCCCGCACCACTGCGGGCTGAGGACGCCAATGGATCTGAACCCACACCACTCGAACAACCAGGCCTTCCTCATTAAGGCCTAACAACCTGGCCTGGACGACACTAACAACACCCCCCACTGCTCCAGGAGCTCTGCGCGGCCTTGCCTGTGTCTACAGGGTGTCCAGGCAGAAAAGGCTCTCGCGCCACTTCATAGACCGCCCAACCCTAGACATAGCTCAGACTAACATCTGCCCGCCCCTCAGGACGAACATGGGGAAAGAGCGCAGACTAACCCCCCCTTCCCCGCGACGCAGACCAAGATCGATCAATATACTACCAGGCGGGGGAGCTACTGAGAAATCTGCTCTGACAGGATGTGATCTTAACACAATCCTACAAGCCATTAGCTCTTCTCAAGCCTCAGTAAAAAACAAGATCGTAGAGGTCCATGTGAATATGGCTCTACTCCGGCAGGACCTCCAAAATGCGACAGCCCACATTTTTTAAACTGAATCCCGCATCTCCTGTGTTAAAGACAACATACTACGATTGACGGAACAAGTAGCCCAACTACAGACCCACACCAAAGAGCTGCACAAAAGGTCATTAGATGCTGAAAATAGGTCTAGACGCAACAATATTCGTCTGGTGGGGTTTCCTGAAGGGTCAAACAGGGTCAGGTGGAGGCTCTCATCAAGCAATGGATCACGTCATAGATGCCCAAAGACATACTGTCAGCATGGTTCTCAGTAGAACGAGCCCACCGATCTCTGGCACCCAAACTTCTTCCAGGTGCTCCACACCGACTTATCATTGCCAGGATCCTTAACTTCAAAGATAGAGACTCAATTTTAAGAGAAGCCCGCATTCAGAAAACCCCGACCTACCAAAATCATACCATAATGATATTTTGTGATTATGCGAGGGAGGTCCAGACTCAAAGACGTTCATACACAGATGTTAAGCAAAAGTTGTGCATCCTCAATCTACAATACAGATTGCTTTTTCCGGTCCGCCTCCGAATTATCTTCCAAGATAAGACCTACTTCTGTGACACCCCAGAGTCGGCCTGGACCTGGCTGACCGAGGAGCGTCTTCTCAGATCCAGAGCCACAGGCCTGCTCTCGGGTGCCCAGGTCGTCCCTGCAACAACCCCTAAACCAAGGAGAAGACGTACGTACTCCCGTAGGGGCTGAGGAACGTGCAGGGCCATGTCAGGTTCGCCAACAGCCACTGCCCTGGGCCCCAGAAATCAGGAATTGCCTTCCGAATCCTGCCCCATGCAACATGCCGGTTCCCTGGATCACTCGCCTGTGAGAGGCAGTCCCCAAAGACTTTGGGCACTGAATCTACAGACTCAGATCTCTACCGCAGCCCGTCACGCCGCCGCTGACAGGCCCCACAGGAATCAGGAACACTGAGTTACAATTTCACAAAGAACTGTTCACAGGCAGGCCCAACACGCCACATCAGTCAGACAAATCTGCAGATATTCGATCTTATCCTGCTTTGAGGGGGATCCTCCAAGCTACTCTGAAGCTAAGCGTTATAGGTTAGCCTGTTACTTTCTAAAGTACATAGGGCAATAGATGCTTCTGTTTTTGAAGTATAGGGTGGGGGAAAGGGTGGGGGAAAGGGTTGGGACTGTTGTCCCACGTTCACGCTTAATTACGCAGTTTAGAATTCTCAGCACTTCAGTCTTACACCAACATGACACCACACACTACCTACACACCAACAGGCAAGGTTTCCTACCACCATTAGTAGTCTCCCGACCTGTCCCTCCACAACTTCGGGCCCTCATGACTCCTTGGCCCACCTATACAGACCACATCACAAATGGCACATAGAGACGGCCTCCTCAGAGTGATGTCATGGAATATCAACGTCCTGCTGGATAGAAATAAACGGACGGCAGTCCTTCAACCTGCCAGACATACTCCTGGCTCCAGGAAACCCACTTCATGGGCAATTTTTGTCCCTTCCTCGCAAGATACAGGTTCAATAGATCCTAGAACGGGGCTCACGCAGGGTGGCAATCCTCCTGAGACATAATTTGCCCTTCGTACCCACTCAGATTATCAGTGACCCCCAAAGGCGCTTTGTGGCTCTCTCCGGAACGCTAGGAGGGAACACCCTTAACTTATTATCCATTTACATCCCTACTGCTACACTCACACAAACTCTGAGCTGCATTGATGATGTGATTAGCTTCCTACCTTTGGGCGAGACAGTGATAGGGTGGACTTCAACGCGGTCATGCAACCCAATCTCGACACCACAGGAACCCCCTCCGCCTCACGGAGACTACACGCTAAACAACTGGTAGGTTGGACAAACACCTTGGGTATTTGTGATGTGTGGAAGACTTGGAACCCCCCTGACACCCAGTACACCCACACCTCCGCGGCACACCACACACACATGCTCACATAGACATGATATTTATGCCTGCTCCCAAATGCTGCAGTCAGAAAGATAGTCATCCTCCCCGAAGCATCTTGGACCACTCACCTCTGATCCTAACTTTAGGTGACCCCTCTGATACACTCCGCCCCATGTGGAGGGTGAATGCTTGGTTTCTCCAAGATAAGACATTTCAGAAGGCAATTGATGTGGAGCTTAAGCAATACTTTCTCACTAATCTGGAGTCCGTCCCATCCCCGGGTCCTCTTTCGGAGGCGGGTAAGTCCACCATCCGCAGTTTTGCTAAAGACCACCTCAAAGCCCAACGGGTTGCCCAACACAGCCGGCTCGCCCTCCTCTAGGCTCCAGCGACTTGGCTTCAAAGAAACTCATCTGAGGCAGCGGATGGCCCCCAGGCACGTCAGCTTGCAATGTTAAGAGATTAAATTAAAGAAATATCGTTGGACTCCGCGAGGCTGATTTGGAGGTCTTTCATCACCCGAATATACGGATGGGGAAACAAAAATGGGAGAATATTACAGAAACTGATGTACTACCCTTTGGCCAACCGTATAATTAAAGAAATCCGGGGCTCGTTGGGGGGGGGTGGGGGGGATCACCCACCAGACGCCTAAGGGAATAGCTCAAGCTTTCGCCGACTATTTCTCAGAACTCTACTCAGCCCGGAGACCCGAGGTCTCACTGGCTGAAGTGACCAACCTAGAAAGTCTCCACCTCCCTTGCCTCAATGCCGTAGAATCGGCTGGAACAGATTTCCCCATCCCACACGAAGAAATAAAGAAGCCATATCCTACATTGCGGCTGGGAAAACACCAGGCCCGGCGGCTTTCCGCAGGAGTACTAAACCGCCTATCGAGACACACTGGTCCCGCATCTCTCTGCTCTATTCGCAGAAGCTGTAGAATGGGGATCATTCCCTCCGGAGACTGAAGCAGCCACCATAGTTGTCATTCCTAAAACGCAACCACCCTCGCCAGCCCGCACAGATTACCGCCCAATCTCCCTTATCAACACGGAGGGCAAAATTTACGCCACGGTCCTCGCCCAACATCTAAGACCCTATGTCAGCAAGCTGATCCATCCATACCAATAAGGCTTCATGCAGGCGCGGAGTACTAGACATTGTCTCAACCGCCAGTCACTAACCCCCTATTTGGCACTTCTCCTAGTCGACTTTGAGAAAGCCTTTGACTCGATCCACTGGAGATATGTGGACGATGTCTTGGCCGCCATGGGCCTGGGTCAACGCTTCCGCCGTCTTGTCCGAGTCATATACTCCAAACCTAATGCAAGGGTGCTCATAAATGGAACGCTCTCCAAAGTGTTCCCAATCAGAAGAGGCACGAGGCAGGGATGCCCCCTCTCGCCTCTAGCAGTGGAGCCCTTAATTAGCCTCATTCATGCCGATGAAAGGGTCCAGGGCTAGAAATGGCGAGGCTCTCATTGGGACAAGATCGCCTTATATGCGGACGACGTCCTGCTCTTTGTGCGGAACCAGCTCAGTCTGGTCCCAGATGCCTTCAGATACTCCGCACCTTTGAACAAGTCTCTGGCCTGTACTTGGACCTTGCTAAATCTACCTTGGTACCCCTACATTTATCAAGAGACTGCTTTGACTAGCAGTCTACTATATCCATTAGTTGGCAGTCATTTAAATACTTAGCGATCTGGGTCGCCTTACTCCTTGAACTGGCATGGTCACTCAACATCACCCTGCTGGTCAAAAAAGCTAAAGAAGACCCCCGGAAGTAGCAAATCTTGCCGCTTAACCCGCTGGGTAGGGTAGCCCTTTTCAAAATGATCATTCTCCCCCGATTCCTATACATTGTCCAAAACGCCACATTCCACGGACGTGGTTCAAAGAATTAGACAGCCTGGCTACAAGGTACCTTTGGAGTGTTCGAGACCGTGTATGGATCTCTCCCGCTGCCAAATCCCACCCTTTGATGGAGCCATGGGTATGACAAACCTCTACTTAGATTACTTAGCAATCTGTCTATTTACACTACACAACTGGTTCAATGGGGGTTGGTCCGATCCAGCCTACAGGACCGAGCTGAAAGACCTGGGACTTTGTCAAATCCAAACTATGATGTACGGAGGGCCCAAACCTTACCCATAGTGACTCGCGCTGTTTTGCTGGCGTGCCTCCTTACGCCATACTCGATGGGAGGATAAATTAACCCGACAAACACCCCTCTGGCAGGGTACTTGGCTTAGAGATGTGGGGACATTGGATGGGGGCTGGGACCTCATTGGTATCTCGTAACTGGGCGAGGTTTGGGTTGGTGACTACATACATTCATTCTCAGACCTACATACCCAATATTCGCTCCATCCATCTCAGTTTTACAAATACCTGCAGCACCACTACACCCTCAATGTACACACAGTAACTGGCATGTCACTCCCAGAACACAGTCCCTTAGAAGCACAAATCACGATGGGAGACCAGGGAAAGGGAGGTGATTTACGCATCTATCGTTCCTTAACTAACAACGGCCCCACATCCCTAGACTCGCTTAGGAACAGATGGGAGACTTGGTTGGGCGCCCCAGAAGATGATGACTGGAGAGATGCCTTAATGGCTCCCAAAACTGTCACTGCCTCAGCCAAGCTCCGCTTGGTCTAGCAATAGTATCTTCACACCTATCTTACTCCTGACCGCCTCCATAGGGCAGGCATAAAACCAAACCCATCTTGTAAACGATGTGGGGAAGAAACAGCAGACTTCTATCATGTGGTGTGGACATGCCCCCTCCTCGTCCTGTACTGGGAATCGCTGGAAGCGGAACTCACTGAAGTTCTGGGGTAGGAGGTTCCACACAACCCCTTGAACAAAGTACTGGGGGTCACCAATGGGTTGGACGGGTCTAGGGCAGGCAAACTATTCTTGGGCAACCCCATCGTGGTGGCCAAGCAAGACATAGCTGTTGCATAGAAGAATCCTGTCTCCAAAAGCATAATTAAATGGCGAAAGGGAGTGGGCTGGTGCGCAGCACAGGAAGAACCATTATATGAGGCCAGGGGATGCCCGGCCAAACACCGTCAAATATGGGGCAAATGGTTGGATAGATGAATCTCCCAGTTCTTTGTTGTCTAAACATGTACATAACAACGTGGGGTTGTGTGTGGTAATGTGAGTCAGTACAATACAGATTCATTTTTCTCTTAATGTCCATGACTGCGTTGTTGAAATGTGCTGCAATGTTTCTAGTGTTTCTTCAAAAATCAATAAAATGGAGTATAAAAAAAATTCGATCCATTTTAATACGAATACATCAAACACAAAATGACTATTACACACCAAACAGATCTTCTCTTTTACATGCATGTTTGAACATAATCCTTCATAAATTTCGGAGAAACTCTATTAA
The DNA here is from genome assembly GCF_964261635.1 of Lissotriton helveticus. Lineage (NCBI taxonomy): Eukaryota > Metazoa > Chordata > Amphibia > Caudata > Salamandridae > Lissotriton > Lissotriton helveticus. Next base: position 1,290,594,329 of record NC_136068.1, read on the forward strand.
GTTTACTACAGCTTAGCTCACTGTCTTTACTACGGTCAGCCGAAACACAGTTGTCTTTCAAATTCATAAGTATCACCACAATTCTATTTATATTGCAAATACAATTGTCACTCAGCTTAACTGAATTTGGAAATAAGTCCACAAACCGAAAAGGTGAGGAGAATTTTGAGGTCAAACTTTTCTGTGGAAGTCTCATCTTTACTACATCTTCAACACCCACTGCAGTAGAACACACCACTTTGCGCTCATCAGATCTTTGTTTACTCTTCCACGCTTTCACATGTTGAGACTTCTGCCAAACAACATCCTTATACTCAACTTCCTTACATCCTACACCCTCAAGTTTGTTATCCCTCATCCACAACGGAGTCGCCATAGTGTTGGGTCTCCTACCTCTTAACAACTCAAAAGGCACCCTACCAATAACAGAGTGTGGCTTAAGCCGATAAACCTCAACCCTTTCCATCAAATCTTCTTTCCAGTCCTTATTCTGTGTCTTGAACATCTGGATAGATCTTAACACTCTGTTTAACCTCTCTACCATCCCATTATTCTCGGGATGATAGAGAGAACATTTTTTACTTTTTATTCCCCTCAAATACAGAAACTCTTCCATGTCTCTAGACACCAACTGGACACCGTTGTCCGTCAGCTAATAATGCGGAAACCCTTCTCTGCTGAAAATGTCCCTAAGAAATGCAACTCCCCAAAAAGTTTCCACACTTTGCATAATGCAAATCTGTGGCCACCGCGAGAACAAGTCCATCAGTACCAACAATTAATACTGACCAGCTTTGCTAGTTACTAGTCCCAGAACATCAAGAGCTACTTCCTGCCACACACTCACTAGAACATCACTCACCACCATAGGCTGCACTCTTGTCTTGCAACTTTTGTCACTACAGCAACACTCTAAACACACCTCTCAACTTGCATGTCCATTCCAGGCCACAAGAAATGCAATCTGAGTCTCTCCTTTGTTTTTGAAATCCCTTAATGGCCACAGTGACTCAACCATGTGAGTTTTACTCAGACTTGACCTGGAGGCACCAACTTAATACCTTTTTACAGTAGACCATTATTCGCAGACAATTCATCCTTCACCATCCACAATTTCAAACCCTTCTTGCTCATGCCCTTTTTTAAGTTCTAACCTCTCCTAACCAACACTTTTACTTCCTTCAAAACTCTATCCTCATTCAAGCAACACCTCTACTCATCTTCACTGACCACACCATGAGTGACTTCACAAACTGTATACTCATCCAGGTCCCAAAATTCATCAACTATGTCAGGTTTATGCTCCTTTAGTTTTGGACTCAACTGTGACAGGCAATCTGCAACCCTGATTTCTACTCCAAGGATATACACTACCTTGAAGTTAAAATCTTGTAAAGCCACCACCCATTTACAAATGGGACCCAAGACAGCATTCAAATTCTTCTTATAAGATATCTCTTTGAGAAGTTTATGATCTGTCTTCACTTCAAACTCAATCCACCAGAGAAACTTCTTAAGATTCTTTATGGCCCAGTAAATGCAAAGATCCTCATGCTCGATTAATGAATACTTCTATGGCCCCTCCAAACTTCTGGAAAGTAAAATGATGGTTCTTTCTACACCCTTCTTAGTTTGTTTCAGTACAGCGCCCAACCTCTTTTAGCCGGCATCAGTGATCAAAAGAGTGTCATCACAAACATCAAAACTTTACAGGGCCTTACTAAGCACAGACTTAACATCCCAGAACTCTTTTTCACATTAGGAAGACAAATTAAACCTGATACCCTTTTTTAACAATGACCTCAAACTTTGTGTGCAACTGGCAAAAGAACTTTGTGTGCAACTGGTAAAAGAAGGCACAAGCTTATTGTAGTATTCGGCGATGTCTAAAAAAGTTAACAGCTCCTCCTTAACTTCAGGAACATGAAGGTTATCATCATTTTAACCAATTGTTCTTAAGGTCTCACCCCATCTCTGGTCAACCTATGCCTCAAGTAGGGGATTTTGTTCTGATTAAATTTACACCTCCTCTCTCGTAAAGTTAAGCCTCTCTACCTAAACTTTTCTAAGACTAACTTTAACCTAAGATCGAGGGGGCGTGGCTACGAGCCGACAATGGTGGACGCATAGCCCTTGAGCTCCGTCCCTAGCCCGTTACACTAGCTGATTATCCTGCACCCCGTGTATGCCACTCACCTATAATTGCCCTCCGGAGCATCGAAGAAGCAGAGGGAAGCGGCGACGAGATCTTGCCGCCCACCGGCGCGTCCCGGGACCCGGAGGGAGAGGCGACACTTGCGGCGGCCTGCAACCTCATGTGAAGCCGCGGCCTGGATTTGGCGGGCGCCCCGGGGGAATCTCTACTGGCGGCGAAGCTACGGGAGCACTACAGGTACGGGGGACCTCGGAGCGCGACCGCTCCCGCACCGTCCGCCCTGCCTGTGCAGCCTGGGGGCAGCCCCGCCGGAACGCGCTGTAAAACCTCCCCCCCCTCCCTCCCAGACCACGACCGGGAGCGAATACCAGCACAGGGGGGTGCCGCGTTCGGAGCTCCGCGGCCTGTGGGGGTCAGCTCCTCTCTACGCCGTCTGCCTCCCAGGGCGCCTGAACACTGAGCACGACCGTGGGCCCGGACTGCAACGGGGTCGCACGGCAGATCGCCTTCCCAGGCGGGCGGCAAGCGCGAGCAGAGCGCAGTGACTGGCCGCTGCGGCGCCACCAACAGACGCCATCTTCCGGGATTCCGGGCTGGGCCGCGATCGCGGCACGGTGATTCCTACCCACCGGGCCCCGCGTCTCGGCCGGGACTGTTGAGCACGGAGGGAGCATCGAGACCAGGCTGTGGACCCACTTGCCTTCCTGCGTGGGACGACCCCGGCGCTCCTGTGGACGGAGACCCGAGCACAGAGGCACCACTCCTACGGCCTCTCCTACCACGGACCGGATAGCGGTGTTCCCGAACCGCGGTTTCGCTACTAATAGGCTATCCCAGCCAACACTACCAATCCCTGGACGCCCACCGCAGGGGACATTGCTCGTACCACATCAGTGTCCGGCACAGGCTTTGTGAGAGACGCGGGATCGACTGTTTCCCAGTTACAGGTTCATATCTCTCACTATTCGCCGGTGCACAAGATACCACGCGTCACCACGAAGTGGAGCCTGCACTAAGGACTCGCGATCTACGCAGCGTCGCCCTGCACACCAGATCCATGGGGAGGAACCGGGGCAGACCGCAGGATCAGGGCGCACCGACGGACATGCAGTCTACTGGATCTGAAGACCCTCTGGCCTCCTCCAACGCGGAAGTCATCCCGCCGACCGGAAAGGGGTCCCAGGACGCCAAACTGGACCTCATCCTGAATGAAATTAGGGCGACCAGAGAGGCACTCGAAACACGTATGGACACAATGGCAACAGGCCTCTCGCTACTCAGAGCGGACCACAATAAGCTGGCTGAGAGGGTGTCGGAACAGAAAATTGCGCTCAATGACCTGATCCCCCAACAGACGGAACACACCACAAAACTGGAAGGCATGGAAAACCGACTCCGCCAGCTGTGGGACAGGGTGGACGACGCGGAAGGGCGGGCCCGCCGCAACAACGTCCGGATCCTGGGCATTCCGGAGCGAAGTGAAGGGAAGAATCCCACCCAATTCGTGGAAGACTGGATCAAGCAGATGGTGGGACCTGGAGGTCTTACTGCCCTATATAGTGTGGAAAGAGCACACAGGATGCCCTCGAAGCCGCCTCAACCAGGAGCGCCGCCGCGCCCTCTGATTGCACGTCTCCTACACTATAAAGACCGTGACACGGTGCTACACGCGGCCAGGGAGAAGGCGCCTATCCGGTATGAAGACAAGACCATATCGGTGTACCCGGACTTTACACCAGCAGTACAACGAGCCAGGTCCACCTTCCTGGGTGTCAAACGCAAACTGCGCGAACGGGAGCTGAAGTACGCACTCCTCTTTCCAGCCCGCCTCAAGATCCTACATGGCAACAGGTCACACTTCTTTGAATCCCCGGAGGAAGCGGAGGAGTGGATGGAAGTCACTCTCACCCCACCGGCGTCACAGGACCCGCTCGCCACCAGCGGTCGCCGGAACCAACTTAGTCGCAGTCGCACTCCATCTGACACTGGCCAAGGCCCCTCGTCACGTGCTCCTCCGAAAGGTCCAGATGCGACGAATCCCTCAATGAAAGGTCCGAAAGTGACACAGCTGACGGAGGCCGCACTGGCCGTCCACGACATGGGCACGGCGAGGGACCTGGTCGACACCTCCGACACACGCACAGAGGTATCCGGATCTGCGGATAGTTTGCAGCTCTTCCCCAAAATCACGGCACAAATGGCTGCAGACTTTTGACTATGACGCCTTGCTCGATGCACGATTGGTAATGTATGACCAGCACGCTTAGCTACATGCAGGTGGGTGGCACGGGGACTATATGTGCTAGGGCTTGCTGGATCACCACGGACCAGCACATAACGGGATCGGATAGCCTGCACCCCCCATCGAATGGACAAGTTTATGTTAGACTGTCACCCACGTTGGGTATCATGGTTTGGACCCCAAGACTGTTTCCTTGGGGACCTTAGAGTTCAGGGGTTGTTTTCTCCAACGGCATTCTTCCACCGACACAGACCTTTCTCGGCATGCTCGCCTGCTGGCATGACGCTTTCTTATGCAGCGCACAGATATGGGGTCACTTAATTTATATAACGTATGCACCTGGAATGTGAGAGGCATGGGCTCGATCCACAAACGACACAGAGTGCTGGCCCAACTTAACCGCAGAGGGATAATGATAGCCTGCTTGCAGGAGACGCATTTGAGTGATGCCGAGACCTTGAAACTGTCCAAAAAATGGAGGGGTCAACTCTTTGCCACGTCCTACTCTGCTTTTTCCAAAGGTGCAGCTGTATGGGTTCGTAATTCTGTGCCCTTCAAACCCATTGAACAGAGGATTGACAAAGAGGGGCGATATGTATTTGTACGGGGCGAACTAGATGGTATACCTGTTGTACTTGGCTGTGTGTATGCCCCGAATTCGGGCCAATCAATCTTTTTAACTGTACTTAATGGCGGACACTATTGAGGCTTTCTTTATCAACAATACTGGTACCGCTAGCTCACGACGAATGGAGTGGGACACATTCAAAGTTTGCATCAGGGGGGAGGCAATGGCAACACGGGTGGGCATGAAAAGAATAGTAATGGACAGCCTTAAAGAGGTGGAAGGTAAGCTGGCATTACTAGAAAAAGAAGCAGCAGGCACACACCTCCATTTTAGACCATTACAGGAGGCACACATAAGGCATGCTGAGCTCCTAGAAGAACTTAGGCTACTGGACTTCCGGGAATACACCGCCAGACAACATACCCAAGCTGACCGGTCAGGCCCGCTCTTAGCCCGCTTAATACGGGACACCCCAGCACACCTCCCGATTCTTGCAGTTACCGACCAAAACGGCTCTATAGCCTCGACTCAATTAGGAGTCAACAAGGCCTTTACAGACTATGACACCACATTGTACGGCCCGCACCAACCCCTATCGCACACAACACTGGAGGCTTTCATGGAAGGCCTGGAATTGCCACGGCTTACAGATAGGCAGCGGGATGACCTGAAACGTACAATCACTACAGCAGAGATCAAACAGGCAATACACGCCTTACCGAGGAATAAAACTCCGGGTACGGACGGCCTGCCAGTAGAATTCCACGAGACGTTTATTGACCTTCTCGCCCCACGTTTACAAACCATCTATCAAGAAGCACTACAGACTGAATCTCTGCCGCCGTCCTCCCTACAGGCCCTGATAACCTCCCTGCTGAAACCGGGCAGGGATGGCATGCACCTAGCTAACTACAGGCCCCTGTCCCTTCTTAATACCGATTACAAAATATTGAGCAAAGTACTGGCAACTAGGCTGACACAATACATTCCCCAACTGATTCACCCCGACCAGTGCGGGTTTGTCCCTGGTAGGAGCACGGCCTTGAACCTCCGTAGACTCGCCCAACTGATGTTGCCAAATCGGGCGACCGGGACCGCTGAGGGCTGTATTACACTGGATCTCAAGCAGGCCTTCGACTCCCTCCGTTGGGATTTCATGTTTGCCGCCTTCGAGAAGTTCGGGTTGCCTCCAGAATATGTTGCATGGGTCAGATTGCTTTACTCCCAGCCTACGGCACGGGTTCGGACATCCAGATGCATCTCTGAACCCTTCGCCGTTGCGAAGGGTACCAGGCAGGGATGCCCACTTTCTCCACTCTTATTTATTCTAGCACTAGAACCGTTATTATGTAAGCTTCGTAAAGAGGCCCCCCACTTGGGCATCCACAGGAGCGGGAGGACGCATGTGGTGTCTGCCTATGCTGACGACATTGTCCTGTACCTCCGTGACCTACGTGGAGATTTACACCCTATCCCCGCCCTCTTTGAGACCTACAGATTATTATCGGGTCTTGAGATCAGTGACTCCAAATCCTTTGGTTACTGCTTTACTGACACTGATCTGCCCGCGCCACAACCTTTTCCACCGTACGCCTTACATATGGGGACCACCACTTTCCGTTACCTCGGGATCCAAATATACAGGGGAGAAGAGGCGATGCTGCATGGCAACCTGGACAGGGCAATACGATCGCTCAAATCTCAGGTGCAGTTCTGGCAGTCGCTACCACTGTCTGTGGCGGGCAGAGTGGCGATCTCGAAAATGGTAATGCTCCCCCGACTCCTTTATTACTTTACTAACTTGCCATTCCTAATCCCAGCCTCCACCTTCAAAGCGCTAGACACATTACTGACGGAGCTAATATGGGGATCAGGGCGGAGACGTATTAGCCTGACTAAAATGCAACTCACCACTGGGGCCGGGGGCATGGGAGTGCCAGACTTTAGGGCGTACAACTACGCATGCCAGCTACAATGGCTAGCTTACTGGCTGGCGGGTAGAAACCTACACGAGATTGACATGACAGAGGAAGACCGATCCAAAGGGAAAATCCACACCTTACTTTTGCCCCACTCGGAGCTACCCAGATGTGCCCCACCCCTCCTCCGCCTTGCCATTCGCTATTGGCGGAGGGCGGTGAAGTACACATCCCCCACGACTTCCTACGCCCCTACAACCCCACTGCTCGGTATTCCGCTGGAGTACGGCCTGCTCACGACCCACAAACTAGCTTCATGGCGTGACGCAGGGGTCGTGCACATCGGAGATCTTTTCGCAGATGGACGCTTATTATCCTTTGAGGACTTTAGGGCCACACATAACGTGCCCGAAGGCTCGTTCCTCTTACATGCTAGTATACGGCATTATGTATCAGAAACATGGGCGGGAGACAATACGGAACCACCCATAAACCCACTACTGTCCATGCAATACCTCATGGGCACGGGTAGTCACCTCACTAGATGGCTCACTGCAGGTGTTAGAGCTGGAAGGGCGATCCCCTTAACACCCCTTAGGATCAAATGGGAGGGCGACATAGGACGGCCACTGGAAGAGAAAGAATGGGAACGGATTCTACAATTTCCCAAAAGGGTGGCCAGAAGCCCGAAATTTAACTTCATCCAACTAATGGTACTGCATCGGGCTTATCTCACGCCACACCGCATACATGTTATGTTCCCTAACACTACTAATGCCTGCCCCAGATGCCAGGCTGATGACGCCACACTACTACACATGCTATGGGACTGCCCTAAATTGGGCTACTACTGGACGAACGTCCATGAATCACTCGCCAAAGCAGGGTCCTCCCTATTACCCCGAACGTTAGAACACACAATATTAGGGCTAGGGCCAAGCGCGCGCAAACGGAGTGTGTCCACAAGCTTTACTGATTTGGCCTTACTGCTAGCAAAACGCGCGATAACAATGCAGTGGAAATCGCCCAAACCGCCAGACCCAGACACATGGAAAGCAGAAGTTATACGCTGGGGTAAGGCTGAGGGTGAGGCACTACAGCGTGAAGAGCGCAGGGGCCACAGGAAGAAGCCGATTTCACTGGACTGGTTCACCATGCTGGGAGCCTTTGAAATGGATGGGGAAGAGGGTTCTGATGTATCGCTATTTACTATCTGAAGTGCCATATACCATTGCTAGGATATTCCCTGCCTCAACTGTCACAGGGTGCGTCTTGTTACGTGATAATCGAAATACCTGTAATGTGTGTTGTTTATACCTCTAACTACCTCTATGGGAGGAAAATGTCAGAAGAGTGCTTTGTAAGAGAGAAACCGCATACCACAAGTCAATTGTTTATCTCAATTACGGATATGAATGCCTTGGGTGGGTATAGTTGGGGAGGTGGGAGGGGGGTTCTTTGGGAGTTCTATTGAACTGTTTACATCACGACGAACTATGGAAAATTCTATTACGACTGTTGTTATAACATAACGAAGAGCATGCCCTCCTTTCTACATTCTTATTATGTACAGAATATAACATGTTAATGCTCTACTTGAATATGCGAATAAACAAATAAAAAAAAAAAAAAAAAAAACTTTAACCTAAGATCATGCTCCTCTTGGTTGGTGCTATAAATCAGTACATCGCCCTGATGGATCTTCACCCCAAGAACCCTATCTAATACCTTCTCTATAGCTCTCTGAAAAACTGCTGCGGCAGAACTGAGAACTAACAGCAATATTATAAATTTGAACAGTTCTACAGGTATGATAAATGTGGTCAAATCCAAAGAATCACCATTTAACTTAATTTGGTGATACGCTGCCTTGAGTTCTAGAGTAGAGAAAACACTACCCCCCTCAATTGAGTAAGCATCTCATATAAAACTTTATAAATAAATAATTAATTTGGGAGCGGGTACCTATCAAGCACCACAGCTCTAATAAGAACCCTCAGATCAACACTTAAGCGTATTTCAACCGAGCCCTTGCCTGCTAGAGCTACAGGCGCAACCCAATCTGAAGCCTCAGTCTTAATTATCCCCTCTTCCTCCAATGTATTAGGTTCTTCACACATGCTCTTTTACAAAGCTAAAGGTACGCTCCACGCAGTACATGCGACTGGGGAAATACCATTCTTCACAACAATCTTATGCTCATAATTGGTTTAACATCCCAACTTTTTCCTCAAAAACTACTTTAAGTTCATTTGGCAGTTCTGATGGTACACCAATCTCATTACTTTTGACTCAACCCATCACATCCAGCAGTAGTTTCACAGTTATAATCTGTTCACGATTAGGGTCTAACATGTCTCTTAAGTCATTCTGGTGAAACCAACTGATAATGCGGTCTCCTCTGCATGAAACAAATCTTCCCAGCAGAGAGACACCTTTTGTATTCCAGATCCCATTAAAATAACCTAGCAACTTATTATGTTGTCCATCATAAACCAACGGACGTATATCTGGTTTGCAAAGTTGGACTTTCCCAGAAAGTTTGTGTGTATAAGTCTTTAGGTATTAGAGAAATCTTAGTACCTCAATCAAACAGCATATCAACACATTCCCTATTAACATTAACTTTGTCGACTGGATCTCTTGTGCCCCGTAGCCCAACCTGGAGAACAACCTCCCAGCAGCGTAAATCATCGTAACCAACCTCATCATCTTTGTTATAAATCATTACTTCTTTTACCTTCTGGGTCTTAATCTTACTCTGAGATCTGCAACTTTTGGCAAAGTGTCCAACCTCGGAACATAAACAACAGTTGACAAACAGCTCAAGGCAATTTTTAGCATTGGCCAAATGACTGGAAGAACAGCATCTGAAACACTTCCTTCGAAAGGGTTTCTTAGACAGAGAAGGCAATACGGCTGGGCAGTTCTTGCCAATGGCCAAATTACCAAAAGCACCATACCTAAAACATTTCCCCCCACCAATTTTTCTTGAAGAAGTGGATTCTTCATTTTTAGATGTACACGTATTTACTACATACATTTTTCTCTACTGGAGGATTATGCTCTTCTCTAATGACAGCTACACAAGCCAGTGAATTTTCGATTTTCTTGGCAATCATAAGTCATTCATCAAGTTTGGGATCGTCTTTCTGCCACAATTCATCTCTTACCTTCTTCAATATTGCAACCAAGCATAAACTGGTCATGAATACGTTCTCCCAACTTTTCCTCAAACATGCAAGTGGCTGAACTTTTGCAGACTTGTGATGTAACTTTCCACAGAGTCTTTAGATTTTTGTATTCGCTTCTCAAAATGGTATCTCTCAAGAATAGTACTCAGTTTCTGGAGGTAATCCTCATCAAGCTTCTTAAAGCAAATATCTAATTTACTTGACTCTTCTGCCTTCAATATTCGGGAGGTGTTCAACTACTGCTTGCCCTTCTGCACTTTTCCTCAAACATGCAGTGGCTGCTAACTTTTGCAGACTTGTGATGTAACTTTCCACAGAGTCCTTAGATTTGTGTATTCGCTTCTCAAAATGGTATCTCTCAAGAATAGTACTCAGTTTTTGGAGGTAATCCTCATCAAGCTTCTTAAAGCAAATATCTAATTTACTTGACTCTTCTGCCTTACTGCCTTCAATATTCGGGAGGTGTTCAACTACCTAGCTTGCCCTTCTGCACCTAAACAATAGAAAAGTAGAGAAGCTTTCCTTTCAGCACTTAGACTACCACAGACACAAACATAGAGGGAACACGTTTTTCCACTTGGACCACCTAACAGGAGGTTCCCCTGGAAAGGATAAGAGGCAAGGAGGTGGTGTAATATTTTGCATTCTGACAACACCGACTGAATTAATCAAGTGTATGAACAAAATATATGCAGTTTCTGCTTATACAGTTCCTTCTTAGTGAATAATACAATGTACACAATGTAAAGTACTGTGTAGGCTGATAGCTTCAAATTACGGTGGGCCATCACCACGACGAAAACGGCACACAATGACGACAAAGTGTGCCCATCACTGAGCAGTGTTCTGATGTCACAAAAGGTGCCGAAATGATGTAAGATAAGCAGAGACAGCCACTGGCAATAGGATGTTCCTATCACTGTGATAAAATACGGGATGGATGACGATGAAATTGAACGTACTACTTTCCAACACAATGACACTTACTGCAAACTAAAATTAGGACAAAGATGTGCACGTCACCGAACGTCTCTCTTTACTAGAGGTCTGCCCGTCACCAAGCTTATCCTCTCATCAGTATTTAGGTGTGCCTGTCACTGAGCTGCTCTCCTTACTAGAGGTGTGCTCGTCACCAAGCTGCTCCTCTTATCAGTAATGAGGTTGTCACGCTGCTGTGAAACTGCACTAACAGTAACTGTCCCGATAATATATCTCATACCATTAGGATTAATGAAGCGCCTCCCAACCAGTTAAAATGGCTGCTGGCCTTCACACTGTGCTTTTGTTTCTGAAGGAATTAAGCACTAATCCTCCTATGAGCCATAACGTGATGACGTGCGAGGCAGGAGTTGCAGCGCGAAGGAACACAGAGAAGGCTGGTTGCAAGCAGGAATTGTGTGTAAGGTACAATCAAAGTCATTTATAGAGGCACACGCTACGTGGCATCAGGCAGGCACTGATGCCGGGTGCAACAGAGGTTGACTTTAGAAGTACGTGGGACACCTGGTAGTACCCACGTAGAAGTACGTGGGACACCTGGTAGTACCCACGTGCCCAGCGCGTACAGCAACAGGTAGCGCTTCAAAGTAAAAAACACAGCACCTTGTAAACAAACTTGGATTGTTTCCACTAGTCAGAAGTTTCTCATTGTAGCTTGATCTCATCCCAAATAAACGTGCTACTGCTAAGCATAATTGACAGGTTATCCGGGGTTTGTAAAGGATGCCATGCAGATGTGAAGGCTGCCAAGAAGAATGCATGTGCTTCAGGGTTCAAATCGGCCCAAATGTAGTAACCAGCCACACAGGAGATCGATCAAATGGTAGTTTTATTAAATACCCACAAGATAGGAGAAAAGTCCTAGCCACCTCAAATGCAGAAGGTCAACTGGAACCTTCACGTTCCACTCAACTAGAGTTCCACATTCTACTCTTCCCCACACCATTCTACTCACTAAGCCTTGCCCCCCAAGAACATAGTATAGTAACTATGTTACATTATGTTATTACAAAACCTAAGAGCAATATGTTTATTATTACATCTAGCTAGCTTGCTGAAGTGCCACACTCTCCATTAGACAGCAGATTTGAATTGGTGTACATATCTCCCATCTGGAAGGGGCCTTTTAACACACACTGCTACCTTTCACCTTCCCCCTCTGTTGTTTCATCCTAACCCATTTACACTTTTTAAGGGTGACTTTCACCCTATGCTTCAAATCGTAGTATGTCGTGTAATGTAGATGTGAATTCCGAATATTGTCCTTTGCTTCCTCTAAAGAGCAATAATTTATAAACGATTCTTCAACCAGGCCTCACTGTCTCTAGAGCAAGGATCTTTTCCTCTCAACAGTTTGAACGCAGGCCTCGAAAAATCATTAAAATGTTACTAGAAATGCAGGTTTAATGACTTGAATTAGCTACTCGACCTAACTGTAATGTAATTGACCCATAATCGAATCTCAAATCGTGTGATCCTAGTAAATATTTTATTTTACAGAGTTGCCTTTTTCATCACTATCACATATGAGACCACCTTCAGATATGTAAGTTCAGCATTTCTACTATAAAAAAAACTATGCTGTCTGATTTAATAGACTGAACTTTTGCTCCATGTATAGTAAGTATCAAGCTCACATATAGGGTACACATAACCCCCTGATCTGTCTCTTTCTTCACTAACTGCATTGTAATCAGGGCGGTGGCAAGAATGCTTCATGTTTAAAAACTCACTCTTAATAAATGAATTACTGGAAATATGATTTGGTAGCACACTGTCATTTACAGACAGCAAATTTCCCATTGAAATGGCCACAAACTTTCCGACTAACATGCAGTCTTACTGCTAAAACTATATAGCGTATAAAACAATCTTCGGAAATTGAGTTTCAGTAAAAATGTTTTTCATTTGCACATCACCACGTAAAGTGTTCTGATATGTTTTCATTCTATTGAAAACGTGTTTCCATCACACAGAATTACAAAACAAGTGCTTTATATGAAAATATATTTTTAAGTGTTTGAACAGTTCATGTATAAACTATTTAAATGTGTGTTAGGTAAGATACCTGACATCCTACAACCTTTTTTCACAATCTTTGTACAGCACGATTGTCAGACAGTTTACTTTTACAAAGTCCTCTAACGTTGCTGCTTATTTTATCCTCGAGGTCCGGTTTACTTTTCTTTCTCAGACTACAAATTGTAAAACAAACTGACATTTGACCTCAGTCACTGAACTCAGAGCAAATGTGACAAGATAAAAACAAGATTTTAAGGCATCTTAATTGCTCATCCACTTTCTAAGAGAACAGAACACCTGTTCTTCATGAGCCAAACAGAACAAGCCAGTAGGCTCTAAAAATAGATCGCCCTGATAAAATCTGCATCACCATAACGAGTGGTCAAGTAGATTTATTGAGGCCTGGAATGGACTAAGAACCAGTATTCCCACAACAATTTCTTACTTTTTACCTTCCAATTCTTATAATTTGTAATACCCATGCAGACAATGCCCATAGGTATCTGGTTCAAGCGTTCTACAGCACATCCCCAACTGGGTGATAGAGACATGTGTCTCCAAGAAATGTTAATCCCAAGTAGAAAATCCTGGAAAACTTTGGACGTAAATTGGGGTATCTTTATCACTAATTAATGAGTTAGGTATGCCTACACGTAAAAATATTTAATCAAGAAATTTAGAACGGCTATACAATCAACGTTCTTTAAAAAGTACTTTTCAGGCCATTTCATAAATAAATCCAACAAAAGCACCACATAGCATGCAGTGCCATCCAAACTCAAAACTGGACCTAAAATATCCATGGCCAAGTCTTCCTAAGATGCTTCCAGACATGGTGGTTTGATGGTGACCATAGTTTTGTCTGCGGATGCACACTCCTACCAATAAGTCAACATCCTTTCTGTGTTTACATCAATAACAGGCCGCCAATACTGCATCTTACTCTTTCTAGAATATAATTCTTTATAATGCTCACGTGACTTTAATGATTGATTTTCAGGATTTGTTTTCCTTAAACAAACAGAATCACCCTCTCACCTCTCATGAGAAATAAGTCATACTTCCAAGAAAATTCCTTTCTGATTTCCCACAAGTGTTTGGCCTCTCCAGTGACACAAACTATTGCAGGCAACCCCGTTGTCATGTATTCTTTTACTACAGTTAAAACAGGATCAAAACTATATCCTTCCTCCCAATCAACTTTCGAAATCTATTCGCACTCAACCTTGTCAACTGTCACTGAGTAGCAATTCCACCATTTCTGAGTAGCGTGCGGCTGCTTTTGTAACAGAATTCTCCTTAAGTAATCAGCCACTTTGTTGTTTACTCCTGATAAATACTCAACCTTGTAATTATAGTCCAACAATTGTTTGGATAACTGTGCTAACCTGGGCGTAATTTTGGCCATATCCGAGGTGGTCAGTACTTTGGTAAGTGGTTTGTAATCAGTACGAATCACAAAATGAGGCCCTCACACACTCGCAGAATTTACCAATACCCCAAACATATGTTAACATCTCACTCTGAATAGTGGAAACGTTCTCTTTAGCTGGACTAAGGGAACTTGGAACAAAAGTATTTATTTATTTATAAAGTTTCATATAGCGCGTACAAGATACCCAGGGATATCAGAGCGCTTTACAATAGGATGGGAGGAAGGACATTGATGCAAAATCAACATCAAGTAGGAGTAGAAAACAGGAATGATCGCATATTCAGGGACAGCTGCATAAAAAAAAAAACATAACAAATGAGTCCAATGGAAGTAAGAACAATGTCTTCGAGCAGGTGTGCCTAGCCCAATTAGGGTAAGAATTTATTCATAAAGAATTTGATGTTGATGCAGAACCCTCGGATTTTGTGTTTGTGGTTTAGAGGCATACATGTTGTTAGCGCAGTGCCTACAACCTAAAAGCATTAACGTTGTTAGTAAACAGTGAGCAGTGAAAAAAGGACACATTTTGCAAAGTTTGATAAATTAACAAAGGTAGTTACTTAGGGCCAGATGTATCAAAGGGTTTTACCCATTCTGTGTCTATGGGAAAATGTGTTCATACATATGGCCCATAGATACTAATGTATCCATTGTTGTGTAGCCGGAAGGTGTCTCACATACGCGCAGATATCACCAATATGTGTCCCGTATGGACAGTGCTTTAAATGGAAATATAGAAGTGCAGGTACTCAAGATTTAGAGTACCTGTTAGCTCCTGAGAAGGACCGGTAATCTTCAATTAAATGTATTGCAGCAGTTCTTATGTGTTCAACATTATCACTGTTCCTCTGAGACAGCACAGCTCCAAGTCCCCTCCCTCAGTCAACCGTATTGGTAATAAGAACATTCTGAGGGTCAAACCGTTGTAGGGGGATGGTACTTCAAAAAGTTTTTTATACTGTCAAAACAATGTTGATGAATATCATCCCAAACAAATGCTTCTTACATTTGTTCAATAACTGTCTAATTTAAAATGTTTTGGTTGTAAAATCCTTAAACTATTGATCTAAATTCAGCATTCCTAAAAAATATCTACCATCCTCCTGCAAGCAGTTTATTGTTATTAGTTAATAAAAACTGTTTAAAAAGCAAGGAGAAGGAACATCACTGTTGGCTTCCACTAATTTCTTCTTTGGAAAAATGCTCCTCTCTCTGATGTCATGTCCCAGATAAGTTACTGAATTCATAGCAAATTTACATTTCTTAAATTTTACAGTGAGGCCTTTAGCACTAAATATGTTTAGGACGTTCTTTAGTCTGGATGCTCTCTAGGCTCTTGAACAATTGATACATCAAATGCTGAAAATAGTGCCAGCAGACGCCAGGCCAAAGGGCATGCAAGTAAACTGAAAGCAACTATAAGGAGTGATAAATGTAGTAAGGCGTTTACTATCAGGATGCAATGTAATCGGATGGTATGCCAATGCTGGGTCCTAGGTGGTGACCCACTTAACTCCCTTCATCATGGTAAACATCTAACTAATTTTGAGAAGCAGAAACCTCTATATCCAGTCACCTTTGTCTTCATCCCCTCCATTCAGCCTTATATCTCACCATCCTACTCCTGCGTGCCACCATCCCAATTCCTAGTATGTCTTAATTCTTCCACCTCCCAATTCAAACTTGTGTTCTTTTACTCCTGTTCCCCCTTCATTCAAACTCATTGTGCCCACTTATTCCTGTGCCTATCCAACTAACCTCATAGTGTCTTTATTACTCCTTTGCCCATCTATTCAAACCTATTGAGAGTCCTCTTACTTCTGTGCTGCTCCAGTCACCCTCATATTGGATCCTTGTACTCCTGTGCTCCTCCATTCTAACTCAGTGTCCTCTTAATCCTGTGCCTCTCAATTCAAACTTGTTGTGTCCTCTAAACTGTGTCCTCTTACTGCTGTGCCACTCCATTCAAACTTATTGTGTCTTCTTACTCCGGTCTCTCGTTCCAAACTTATATTGCGTCCTCTTACACCAGTGTCTCTATTCAGTAAATATTTGCTTAATATAAAGCCTCTCTTCATGGGGATATTTTGTTCACCTAGCTCTGGACTCCCTCAAATCTGTCTGAAGAAGCATCTTTCAGAACTGGGTAGAGTTCTGCAGAACTGCTCAGAACTGTACAGTGCTTCCGATCACAACAAACAAAATGTGGCCTTTGGGCCATTATACCACACTTTGGATATAGGCTCATGTTGTAACATAAGCCCACAACTTCGATGGGCACGCCTCTCACAATTAATAGTACCATCACTCTTGCACCCCCATGACATACTCACAGGCCCCCTGTGTCTCAAAGTGAAGTTAAAGGAAATGGGCAGCAGCGAAATGGCGAGCAGCGTAACAAGTAAATGCCTGAGACTAGTGCAGGAAATGTCATTCAATGCTGGTGAATACAGACCAATGGGGTGCAATTGCTGTCCTGGGAATGCAAGACATGATTTGTGAGCTAGGAACGGCGGTGGAAACAATGGGAAGGATTGTTTGGCTTGGACAGTGGAAAAATTGGACCCACAACACTTGAGATTTGATTGGTGGGCTATGAAATGTGGCCAGTAAATATGCCATAGGTAATGCAGGCCTTGTGTGACGGGGAGTGTTCTACAACCAGTGGAATTGGATGGCAGGATGTGAAATGTGGTCTGGGCAATGTGAGCTACATAGCATCAGATGGAAATAATAATGTGCAACTGTGAGATGAGCAAGGTGGGCTGTCCCAGCAGTGAAGAACCTACCTATCTTGGGCAGAAGCACCCACTGAAGGAAATAGACACAGTGACAAGCATGGAGTCCGGCCAGGAAGTTTGCTTTTAATTTGGCTCTTTCTTCTGGTAACAAAAGGCATTAGGTGTCCATAATGAGCTTTCGACCGGCACTTCCATAATGAGTTCTTATGATGTGGATGAGACCAGGGCCCCCTGTTGGCTGGGAAAGACAGAGACAGTGTCCCGCTCCACTGGGACCGGTTGTGGCATGGTAGAAGTGTGCCTCTCAGCCGCAGAGCAGCAGTCATCAGAACTGCTCATCTCACTCTCCTCTTCGTGGATGGTGCAAAGTGTCCTCCGTGCGGACTGGTACTGCAGCAGAATTTGCCGGATCTGGGCTGCATGGTAGGGGAGGTGGGCAATGCTCTGGGCTACCAGATGTTGGGGGCTGGCTGGGCGGCTACCAATGCAGGAACCAGGACTGCGAATCATACTGGGGTGGAGGTCACTCTGGTGCAATAGCTGTTTGGAAGAACCATGGAAAACAGTTCCACATCCTTTTTCAGTGATGATCCGGAAGAAGACAAAAGGAGAAGAGTGGGATTTGGTACAGTGTGCCCCCAGCCCAGAAAAGAACATATCCCCATCCATGCCAATGGGCCCCCTGGGCAGCAGGCATGGCTTTGATAAACATTCAATTGGTTGACTATCAACATTGCCATGCACAGATGACCAAGACTGTTGGTGATATGCACTGGTTGTTTGGCACGTCGGACTCAAGTCAGTCACACCCTGCTCCTCAGAATGGCCAGGAGCACAGGCGTGGGAGCTTAAGTCGTCAGGACAGCTGCTATTCATAAGACTGGGTTTTGGGATGTGTTCTGCATGAGGTGGGCTGGAGCTGGTTGCCTGGGTGTTTTCTGGGGCATTCTCCACAGACTTGGCAGGTGGCTTGTCACGTAAACATGTCTGGAGGCCAGGAGAACTAATGCAGGACTTTACTTCATGTTCTTGAAACTTTCTGATCAGCACACAGGAGGAACAGGGCTCCACGCTGTCATATCGAGGTGCAATACATTTTGGCCTTTGGCCTTCCAGCATGGTTCCCAAAGGCACTCGAAGTGGGCTGACTTCTATGCTAGTCTGTGGGCATGCGGAAGCAGGGGCAGAACTTCTGGAGTTCACTGGCACAGTTCTAATCCACACCCATGGCATCTTGATCCATTCCAGCTGCGGTGACACAATATAATTCCTTATGCCAGCTGTCATGGCAATGGGAGGCTGCTCTCCATGTCCACTAACTTGTAATCTGGGTGGAAGACAGTAATCTCTCTTATCAGCAGGCTTGGGTTCGGGCCACATGCATGGAGTCAGGTGCTCTTCAAATGACCGTGGGCCCCCAATGGGGAGAAGGTTGACTTTGGCTTCCTCAAGATCTCCAGGTTTGGCGCTCATAGCAATGGGACGAGGCTGGGTGTGGCCACCAGACTGCAGTCTTGGAGGGGAAAACCAGGGTGCACAGTTTTCAAGAATGCTTTGGACTATCACGTGGGGTGTCTGCTCCTCTTCGAGTGTGGGGCTCTCAGCGCATGGGCTGGAGTTGTTCTTGTTCACAGAGGCATCAGGCAAGGAGTATGGCTGCTGGCGTGTGTCAGTGTGAGTGCTGTCCAGAGTAGGGGACTCCCTGCTTGCAGGAGAGGATCTGGGAGCACGCAGTTGGGGTGAGCCTTGCCGTCTGTCTGATCCAGTATCACACTCCTGCTTCTCCTCGGCGCTTAATGTGAGGACAGTGGCCGCTGAATGCAGCCCAGACATCGACTGCTTGGAGTGAAGTCTCGGATGTCCTGCGATGTCACTATACAAACCGAGGCTTCTCTGTTTTAAGGTGGATAGTGCTTCAGAAAGAGAAACTGGCCTGTCCAAAAACTGTGCCCCAGCATCTGATAAAAGGTAAGACTGATGCCTCTTAGAAGTTTGGAGAGATCTATCTTTGCACTCAAAGGTATTGAAGAGCGCGGGTGGTGAAAGGTGGCCAATTTGAAGGCTCTGCAAAGCAGGGGACCTTATCACAGAGGCCTGAGTTGGAAGGGTTCTTTCCATTTTCTGTAAACTCTTATGGTAATTTTCAAGGTCATGGGCAGAGACCGCCTGGAATGGATTGCCTTGGACTTGGGTCTGATTTGAAGTACCTTGTCTCTCATTTCTATCATCAGTGGTGAGCGGCTCCTGCACGATGTGGCATAGTCTCTCTAGCCTGCAGTAGGCTTCTCCCTCTGGGAAAGGCCTCACAAATGGTAGCTGCCCTTCAATGACAGTCTGACAGCTCTGGGGACTGATGCTGTCTCCATTCTGACAATCACGGACAGTTCTAATAAATACATGTGCCGGAGGTGGTTGCTCGCGATCAGTCATTTCAGACATGTTTCTAAAGAAGAGATACAGTGGTGGCTGTGAATCTTTGAAATCTTGAGTTCTGGAGAGGGGCCTGCTCTGACCTTGAAGGATACTTCTGGAGGGATGAGCAGACAGTAACTTGACAGCACTCTCGCCATTTGCGAGAGAGCGGAGAGAAGTTTTGGGTGGGAGAGGAGGCACCTGCTGTTGTATTTCTGTCTGCAAGCTCTCTGTGCTAGGTGAGGATTTGTTGTTCTGAGTGATGTTGTTGGATGCCAGAGGAGATGCACTACGCCCTGTCTCTGAGATGCTCCCTGTACCATGGTTGTGTTTGGACTGATGCTCAGGAGTGTTCTGTATCAGTATATAGGAAGGTGGGGGATCCGTGTTAAGTGGCCGGACCTCAGGACTCTGGCAGTTCTTTGGGAAATCTGGGCTGTCTCCGATAGACACTGGTGGCTGGTCCTGGCCTGCTGTCTGTGGCCGTTCTATGTCCGTGTGAATTTCGCTGGACGCCCTGGGGGAGTTTCTGATCCAAACATAGGTGGGTTTCTGTTGTGCCTCTGGGCTAGCAAAAGGTTCACGCGGTTCACTAGGACCAGACCGTATCCAAAAATACGAGTGTGCTTGCTGGGCTGTGCTCTGTGTTCCCTCGGGTCTATTGAGAATATGCGGGGGCTGAGGGATTCTACTCTGGAAGGACTGGAGTGGCATCAGGCCATTGACAGGCTCAGAGTTCGAATAGAAGTCATTCAGATGCTCAGGGACAGGTCTAACCCAAAAGAAACGGGGCTGCTGCCGGCCCATGCCGCCTCGAAGTCGGAACCCAGGTAGTGCCTGATCCTTTAGCTCTGAAGGACAGCGGCGAAGAGGGACATGAGGTGGAGGGCTTGGATAGAAGGCGTGAGGTCTTTCATCAATACGGGGAGGCTTCCTGTGATCCCCGGTTGGGGACCGGACGTAGACATAGGAGGGGTGTTGCTGCTGCGGCTGCATTGGGCTGTGAGGGCCCTCTGAGCATGGATACTGAAAGTTAAGATAGTTGAGGCTGTTTCGTTCAGAGAGTGGCGGAGCCTGGTACTGGCTTGAGGGTTGCAGCTCTGGTGGGCTCGGGTGGGAGGAGTTGCGTGTGTCATGGTTGGATCTGATGAAAATGCAAGGCAGGTGCTGCTGTGCCTCTGGGCGGGGGGTCTCTGAAGCAGAGTGCACTTCTCGCCGGTCTTCAGCATTGTTCCGCACAAACACGAGGGGTAGTCGAGTCTGGTCGCTGGCCGCGTGGCTCTCAGAC
This sequence comes from Lissotriton helveticus, assembly GCF_964261635.1. Lineage (NCBI taxonomy): Eukaryota > Metazoa > Chordata > Amphibia > Caudata > Salamandridae > Lissotriton > Lissotriton helveticus. Next base: position 1,290,615,304 of record NC_136068.1, read on the forward strand.
CCTCGGAAGTCACTGTTGAGAGACTCGTGGATGTTTTGAGTGAAATAAAGAGGTGGCTGGTGGCACACCCGTGGCTGGAAGCAGTTGTGGTCACGGAAGACCGTGTGCAAACTTTCAGGGCTGCTTTTCGCAACAAAGAGCCGTGACTGTGCCGGTCCTGCTGACGGCCCTAGCAGGTGTTTGGGGGGCGGGACACACTGTTCCATATCTGCGTCGAAGGGCTTGAAGCACACATGGGATGGGTGGCTCGGATTCATGGCACTGGCTGGGCTTACGTTTTCAGTTCGGCTCCCTGAGCAGGCATGCAGTGTCTTAGGGCCTTCTCCACGGTGCTTGGTGAGGGTGGCAGTGGTGGAGGTGCATGCCAGCTTGACCTGGTGGTGCGGAGCTCCAGCAGCTGGCTGGCCTGCCTGACAGTGAGGACACCTTGGGAACGCGGTGCTTGGCAACCGTGGAACGCGGGGCCCGAGCCATTGTTGACACCGGAGGTGGGGGCGGGGTCGCCTGGGAAAAGCCCGGCAGCGCCCCCTCCCCCCCACCCCCACCCCCGGTCTCTTGGCAAAGCCCAGGTGCCGGTCTATCGGCCACACACCAGCGATGCCTGGCGGTGAGTCTGGATTTGAGATTGAAGTGGTGGTAATGTAGGAAGCAATGGCATCCATCAGCGGTGGTCCTCCTCGCATCAGTAACACCAGCCAGGGGCTCTCTCACCTCTCCATACAATCCGAAACTAAACCCTGCCACCGCTCCTCTCTTTCAGGCCGGCGCCAAGGACAGGGCTCGGAGTACAGTCATGTCGACGTCCAGTGTGGCACAGGAACTTCACACCACCCTCCAGCTCTTCTGGGCGAAGATGCAGGGCCTGCCCAAGGCGGACACCGCCGACATCGTGTGCTTCAGCCTCATGCTCCTCTTCGTTGGTGAGTATGGAGTGAGCAGCACCCACCCTGAGGGCTGACTGCTTCACGGCAGGCCAGTTCAACACACCAGGCCCAGGGCTGGGGATATTCGGTAATAGTAGAATAATGTTTGCATGGATTACAGCATCTTTTACAGTATACATCAGCTACTAAAACGGTTTAAAAGATTAATAATACCGACACACAAATGCAGCATTTTACTCCAGCCCCTCCATAGTCATGGCATCAGTCACATACAGATGGTATCGATATACATCATATACATACACCGCATCAGCCGGCCATGAATGTACAGAATATAACATTGTATGCATTGCGACATTGGTACAGTGGGGGAACACACAATGGTGCCCCCCTGCAGAATGTGCGGAGTGGCCCATGGCACTCACTTGCGAGATATTCATAGGCCGTGGGCTTAAAGATGAAACCTGAAGGAGGAACCCCACGCCGCTGGGGCCTGCAGTACTCCACAGCACTGATACATCAGAAACTGGTCACTTGATGCCCAAGCTTACAGCCACAGCATTGTAGCTTGACATATTAGGTTATGAAGATGACGTTCAGAAAACACTTTATAGTAAAAAAAAAACACAAACGTACCCACCTGCAGCTTCAGATAATGACGTGCAACCTACCTCCCTAGCGAACCACCTGCAGCCTCAGATAATGATGTGCAACCCACCTCCCTAGCCAACCATACTGAACCCTCAGATAATGATGTGCAGCCCACCTCCCTAGCCAACCACCCTGATCCCTCAGATAATGATGTGCAGCCCACCTCCCTAGCCAACCACCCTGAACCCTCAGATAATGATGTGCAACCCACCTCCCTAGCCAACAACCTGAACCCTCGGATAATGATGTGCAACCCACCTCCCTAGCCAACAACCTGAAGCCCGAGATAATGATGGGCAACCCACCTTCCTAGCCAACCACCCTGAGCTCTCAGATTTTTTTTTTTGTAAAACAATTTTTATTGCAGAGATAATGCCAGCCATACATTATGCACACCAGTATGGTCCCTGGGACAAATTCAAGTACTGTTCATCTATCGTCTGTATACACAGCCTTACAACCCACATCCCGGAGGTTGGGTGGCGGTTAACCACTTATCACGGTGCATCAGGTTCAGGCATAATTAGCTCACCGATTCAATATTCTCCGCTTTTAGCTGTTCCGCGCCTACTGAACCCCCTCGCTCTGCAGTTGTGTACAAACTCTCTTTAGTATAGAAATTAGTTCAACTTTTCTCCCCCCCCCCTCCCCATCCTCCCCTTCCCCCTGGTGTCTGAGCCTACTTGTCATGTTTGTAATCTCGGGCAAGTCGGTGTGGTTAGGATTTCGGAAGCGATGCTTAGGTGCGTGTGTCAGGTGTCTGTGCGGGGTTGAATACCTCCTCCCTTGGGGCCTCCTGGTGTACTACTCCCTCCTCTTCGTCACTCGTCTCTGCACTGTCCCTAAGCGCCTGGACTAGGGTTTCCCATGCTAGCGCCGCTTCCTGAGCCTTCTCATCTGCCGTTCGCCGGGCCAGTTGGTATCTGAGTGTGCTTTCTGCCGCTGCCCATTTCAGAAATTCGTTCAACCATTTTTGGTGTGTTGGTGCTGTCTTTGATTTCCAACCCCTGGTGAGCTCCCTCTTTGCAATCATAAGGCCCATGTCTATAAATTTACTCGACAGTTTTGTTTTGCGCGTGTGTGGGAACCAATGTAGGAGGACGACCGCGCTATCATAGTGCAGGTCTCTATCTGTGACCTCATTCAGGGCGTCCCCAACTCCCACCCAGTACTCCTGTATACGTGGACAGTCCCTAAGCATGTGTTGCAAATCAGCGCCGACTAGCGCGCATCTGGGGCATGCTGCATCAACTGCGCCAAAGTATCTTGCTATCTTGTTCGGAGTGAGGTAGGCCCTGTGTAGAATATAGAGGTGTATTAATTGGAAACGGGCGTTTCTGGTGCTCTTCTTCGCGCGCTGAAGCAGCTGGGACCATGTCGTGTCAGGGATTTCTTTCTGCAGATCATCCTCCCATTGTGTTTTGAGGCGTGTTAGTGGTGGTATGTTTTCTGTGTGCATTCTGGAGTAAAGACACGTAACCGCTTTTATTGTTCCTGCTGTCATCGTGTATTGACACGCCAATGACGTTTTAGGTTCTATCAGTCCCTCTCCCCAATGGGCTTGAATCGCCCGCACCACTGCCGCATGCACCAAGTAGTCACCCCGTGGGAGATCATAGCGTTCCTGCAGAGTCTGAAACTCCGTTAGCACCCCGTCTGAGTATAGGTCCCCCACCATCTGAAGTCCCGCCTCTTCCCACAGTTGGAGGTTCGACCAGTCCCCTCCATGCGGAAGTGCCGTCAACATCCCTAATGGTATCTCTGGCGCATACGGGTGACCAGGACCTGCACGCTTTTGCATGCGATTCCAACACAGCCGCAGCGTCCTTTCCTCCTGGGTCAACCCACTCAGTAATAATTTCTGCTGGAGGGCTACGTAAGCCAGCACATGGCGGGGAGTGCCCGCGTCTCTTTCATGGTCAGGCCCCCGGTACACTCTCGCTACCTCCTGCGTAAAGAATTGTAGTTGCGCTGCCAGGTAATAGAGCTCGAAGTCCGGGACCGCTAGCCCTCCCTGGTCCTTAGGGCGCATGAGAGTCGTCAATGCTATTCGCCGCCTGCCTTCTCCCCATAGGAATGATACTATGCTAGACTGCAAGCGCCTGAACACTTCTCCCGGTATCCATACCGGAAGGGTCCTGAAAAAGTATAAGAGCCGTGGTAGGGCGACCATTTTGAGGAGGGACACTCGTCCCGTCACGGATAGGGGGAGGGTAGCCCAGAAGGACATGTTGCCCTTCAATCCTCGAACACATCGTCCGATGTTCCCGTCCAACAAGTTGGCAGGATCGTGGTAGATGTAGGTCCCAAGATAGTGCAGACAATCAGGTTCCCAGCGCATGCTAACGTTGGCCGTCGGGCACTTCTCTTCTTTCCGGAGCGGGAAGAGGCATGTCTTCTCCCAATTCACCTTCAAGTCGGAGAGCGCCCCGAATCTCAGTAATAGACGCTCCGCGCCCCTAACCGCCTCGTCAGCGTTATCTAAGAACAGCAGAAGATCGTCCGCATACAGCGATATATGGTGGTGGGTCCCTCGCGCTTCCAGTCCGAGGTATGCATCACCCCTTCTAGCCAGCATTGCAAACGGCTCCATGGCCAGTGCGAACAACAGTGGAGACAGTGCACAACCCTGCCTCGTCCCCCTGTTCACGTCGTAGCGATCCGATATTAAAGCTCCTACTCTCACCCTCGCGCCTGCCTGTGCATATAGCACTTTGGTCCATTTTATGTAATCGTCCCCGAGGCCGAATCCCCTCATCACCGCATATAGATAGTTCCACTCCAGGCTATCGAATGCCTTTTCAATGTCAACCGACAATACCATAGGGGCCCTTGCCGTTTGTGGAGGGTCCGCCAGTAGCCTGAGCAGCCGCCGAATGTTGTGGGCTGTGTTCCTGGTAGGGATAAAGCCCGACTGGTCCCTATGAATCAGACCCGTCATATGAGTAATCAATCTCCCGGCCAGAATCGTGCTCAAAATTTTGTAGTCCGTCGTCAGCATTGATAACGGTCGGTAGGACGCCGGGTCCGCGCTATCTCTGCGCGGTTTTAGCAACGGGATCATGATCGCCTCGCGCATCGACCGGGGCAACTCTCCCTTCTCCTTGGCTTCATTATATACCGTTCTGAGTCTCGGGGCCAGTAGCTCTATATACTTTGCATAAAACTCAATAGGAAGACCATCCATCCCCAGTGTTTTGTTTCGCGCCATTCTCTTGATGGCTCCTCTAATTTCTTCAATGCCAATCGGGCCTCCGAGTGTTTTAGCGTGCTCCGGGTCTAACTGGGGCAGCTGGGTCTCTGCCAACAAGGCTTCCGTCGCCTCGGGTCGGGTCTCCAATCCCCCCCTGTATAAGTTGCCGTAATAGTCTTTGAAGCACCGCACTAGGTCTGGTTGCGTGTGATAGGTTTCCCCGCTCACCCCCGTTAGGGATAGTATCGGGGTAGATCCCCTGTGAGGGTTGGCCAGCCAGGCTAGGAGTGTCCCCGTCTTATCCCCCTCAGCGAGAGTCTTGGTCACATAAGCTTTATAATCAAAGCTGCGTAGGCGCTCCACTTCAACCGCTACCGCCTCCCTCGCTGCACTAACCCTACCCTGCAACTCGGGGTGGCCGGGTCGCGATTGCTCAGCTTTCCGCAGCGTTCGTTCTGCCTTGTCCAAGTCCTCTATCAGCGTACGCCGTGTCCCTGCAAATTTTCCTATACAGTGTCCCCTTACTACCACCTTGAATGCGTTCCATTCAGCGGCCCTGGAGGAGGTAGTCTCCTCGTTCTCTGTAAAATATTGGGTGATTCTGAGTTCTAAGTCCGTCCTAAACGGTGGGTCATCCAACGTGTCCGGCCGGAGCCGCCATGTCGGGATCGGTGTAGCCCCGTTCATCCAGGCCAGGGTGAGCAGCAGGGGATTGTGATCTGATATCGTACGTGTTAGGTATTCTGTACGGTCAACTGCCGGTAGAACTTGAGGAGAGCATAGGAATGCGTCAATGCGGACATGGAGGTCGTGCATGCCGGAATAGAAGGAATAGTCCCGCTCAGCAGGGTGTTGTGCGCGCCATACATCAGTGAGATCCCACTGCCCCTGCCATTGCATTCTATGTTTCGCTAGTCTATGCACTGGGGAAGCGTGTAGCGGAGGGTGTGATCTATCCAATGCAGTGTCCTCAATAGAGTTAAAGTCTCCCCCCAGCAATACCGGACCAGCGAAGTAGGTTGCTAAGTGCTTGGAGAGTTTAGTGAAGTAAGGCGCTTGTTCAGTGTTCGGCGCATAAACGCTGCAGAGCGCTACAGTACGTCCCCTGAGTAAACCCTCAACAGCAACGAATCGACCCTCCGGGTCCACAGTATGCCTAGTGACTTGGAAGGGGACCCCAGCCCGAATCCAGATCAGCACCCCCCTGGCAAACGCTGAATATGTGGTGTAGAACAGGTGACCCCTCCACCTCCTTTGTAGCGCCGCCCCTTCTTTTTTGATCAGATGTGTTTCCTGTAGGAAGGCAATGTGAACCCCCCTGCGGACCAGGTAAGAGTGAACTTTGTGCCTTTTAGTCATTGAGTTCAGTCCCCGCACGTTCCAGGACACACATTTTAACGATCCCACACTATCCATGTTCTCGACATTGAAGGCTAAGAGCCCTGTCCCATAGTGGCCAGACACCAGTAATGGCCCCCCCGTCTCCCTTCCCCAACTGGACTGTCTCCCATCCCCCTCGCCCTACAACCCTCCCCTGCCCCGACCCTCTCCCACCGCCCCCCTCCCTGTCCTGAGTAACCCCAACATCTCTAGACATCCACCCCCCCTAGAACAGGACCTAACTACAGAAGTTACCCCCGTCCAAACAATTGAGCAAAGTGCTCTCAAAACTTTCTAGCCCGCAGTCTGTACTGCGGTGGCCTTAGGGGCCTCTGGGCACGTGTGCTAGTTACTTCAGCGATAATTGCTCCCCTCTTCCCTTCCACCCCTCAATGCACATCCAAACTCACGATTGACCAGTCTCACGTCTGCCTGCTCCAGCGGTCAGGTTCGCCACTCCCTCCAGGTTGTCGCTGCCAGCCCCCCCACCCCCCGGTTCAATACTCAGCTGCCGAAGACCTCCTCTGCCGTTTGTGGCGTTACTGTCGGGCCCTTCGTGCTGTCCGCCTCCGATAGTTCAGTTTCCGACCCCGTTTGTTTGTCCTCCGAGTTCGATTTCGATTCCCCCCCCTGCTGTGGCGCCTCCGCACCCGAGACCTCTTTCACCGCCTGCAGTGCCGCTGTCCGCTCCACTTCCGTCTGCGATTCCGTCAGCCGCTTCTGATGTTGGCCCCTTTTCCGAAGCCGTCTGGATCTTCTTACCGTGCCCCGTTGGAATTCCTCTTCAGCAGCCCTGTAGCGGGCCCCATCCGTTCCAGCCTTGTAAGAGTGCCACCAGGCCCAGGCATCCGCCGATGAAGTGAAGAACAGTGCCTTCCCATCCAATGAAACTCGGAGTCTCGCCGGGAACAACAGCGAATACTGCAGCCCCTCCGTCCGTAGTTCTTTTTTAATGGAGAGGAATGAAGCCCGTTGTTTTTGGGTTTCGAAAGTGTAGTCCGGAAACAACGTGACTTTGCTATTGTCAACCTGGAACGGTCCCGCTTCCCTTGCTCGTTGCAGAAGCCAGTCTCTATCCCTGTAGTGGAGCACTTTGATCACCACTGGTCGCGGAGGGAGCCCCGGTTTCGGGGGCCGGGCAGGCACACGATGCGCTCGCTCCAGCGTGAAGAATGGGGATAGGCCTTCCGGCGCCACCACTGTCCTTAGCCACTTGTCCACATAACCCAGCATGTCCGTCCCCTCACTTTTCTCCGGAAGGCCCACCAGTCGTACATTGTTTCGCCGGCTTCGGTTTTCCACATCTTCCGCTCTCCTCTCCAGCGTCTGGATACGGTCCAGGGCGTCCGTAAGTTTTCCTTCCAAGGCTTTCTGTCCCGGCACCACGTCTTTCAGGGTTATTTCTGTTTCTTTGACCCTGTCGGCTAGTTTCCCATGATCTGCCCGCAGGAGCCCCAGGCCTGTCGACACTTGCGCAATGTCTTGTTGCAAGGCAGTCCTCGTGGCCGCTATAGCTTCTAGGATTCTGTCCTGCATCGTTAGCAAGTCCGACTGGGAATGAGGTATGGTGTCCGGAGCCTCTGTGGCCGGTCCTGCCTCTCCTTTTGGTCCTTTCGGTTTCCCCATGCCTCTTTCGGGCGAACCGCTGGGCTAAAGTGGAGGTGGTCGAGACGGACAGGTCACTCAGCAGGTCGTCCGGTCGCTTCGGCGATGCAGAGCCGTCACCGGCCAGATAGTTGCAGCCCGCGGTCCGTGAGGCCAGGGGCGCTCTCTCGCAGCGGCAGCTGTGCCCCAGTGGTTCCGCTGCGGCACTCGGGCGCGCCCCCTCCGCCACCGCGTTGGGGGGGGGGCGGGCGCCAACGGGTGCCCCCGTCTCCGATGCAGTCCCACAGCGACCCGTTCACTGCCGCCGGTCAGCTCAGGTCCCCGCTCCGCACTCCGGCGCTCTCTCTTCCCGCACCCCCCTCCTCACCGCGGGCCGCCGAGTTCTCAGCCGGTGTGCAGGGTGTCCGTGGTCGAGGGATCCGCACTCCTGCCGGAGCTGTTCTCCCAGTGGAGGACCGGGTCGTCGTCCCAAAAGTGGAGTCGCCAGTCTCTGCCGCTATTCACCAATTAGGCCTCCCACCGGTGTAGTCCCAGGTCGCCAGGCAGTCGCCTCCTCCCTGCTGTCGGCAAGTGTTACAGCTCCCTGCCGGGTGCCAATCCACCTATTGCTTCGAGGCCCACCCTCACGAGCACACCCCGCTGTGGTAGGATTGTCTCGCTGGTCAGCGCCGCGCTGAGTGCCCCTTCCGGTAGTCTCAGGGTGCCGATCACTCCGACAGGCTCCCCCCGGGTGTTGGACAATGAGGCGGGTCAGCTGGGCGGGGGGGGGGTCGAGACACCTGGGTAGAAGCGCACCGCCCAGCACCTCAGTGCGGTATTGGAGCCAGCTGGGCCCCCCCCAGGTTCCGCAAAATGAGGCTGCCGGGTCCTCAGTCCGGTTCTGTTCGCCGCCTCCCTGGTGCAGAGCCGCCTCCCTATGCCGATTTCGCTCTTGTGCCTCTGTCTGCCCGTGGAGTTGCCCCGCTTGCGCCCTGGGCTTGGTGGTGTTCCCGCTGTCCGCCCGGGGGTCTCCACTCGTTGGCGCAGGATCATGCGCTGAAGTGCCGACGCTAGTGATGCGCAGGCCCAGAAGCCGGGACGTCAATTTTTGAGCTCCCCGGGGGCGCGGACCTCACTCTCCTCCGCAGCGCCGCCGTCGGTTCCGCTAAGACCGCCGCACCCAGGTCGCCTCACAAGGTCAGCTCTCACCCTTCACGGTTGGCAGTCTCCGACCGCTGAGCGCCAGGTCCCCCTGGGTGTAGTCCGGCGTTCCCTGGAAAACCTATGCCGCCATTTTAGTGTCCGTCCTCTCCGGGACCGGAGGGGCCGCAGTGCCGAATGCGGGCGACTCACACACCTGGCGCGCACCCTGGGCAGGCACCGATGGTTGGTGCGGACTCGACCCGGTTTTCACGGGGAGTCCGCGCTGAATAATGGATAAATTAAGGATTTATGGGGGCAAGGGACGGGAGCCTCGTTAGGCTGCGTCTGCTGGCATCGGCTGCTAGCCACGCCCCCCCTGAGCTCTCAGATAATGATGTGCAACCAACCTCCCTAGCCAACCACCCTGAACCCGAAAATAATGATGTGCAACCTACCTCCTAGGCCAAGCACAAATCAGCTGCAGATAATGATGTGCAACTCCCTCACCAACTACCCTGCAGCCTCAGATGATGATGTGCTATCCACCTCCCTAGCCAACCACTGTGAACCCTCAGATAATGATGTTCAACCTACGTCCCCAGCCAACCACCTGCTGCCTGAGATGATGTGCAACCCACTTCCCTAGCCAACCACCTGCAGTCTGAGACAATGATGTGCAACCCACCTCACTAGCCAACCCCCTGCAGCCTCAGATAATGATGTGCAACCCACCTCCCTCGCCAACAACCTGCAGCCTCAGATAATGATGTGCAACCCACCTTCTAAGCCAACCACCCTGAACCGTCAGATAATGATGTGCAACCAACCTCCCTAGCCAACAACCTGCAGCCTCAGATAATGATGTGCAACCCACCTTCCTAGCCAACCACCCTGAATCCCCAGATAATGATGTGCAACCTACCTTCCTAGCCAACCACCTGCAGCCTCAGATAATGATGTGCAACCCACCTTCCTAGCCAACCACCCTGAATCTCCAGATAATGATGTGCAACCTACCTCCCTAGCCAACCACCTGCAGCCTCAGATATTGATGTACAACTCACCTTCCTAGCTAACCACCCTAAATCCCCAGATAATGATGTGCAACCCACCTTCCTAGCCAACCACCCTGAATCCTCAGATAATGTTGTGCAACCTACCTCCCTAGCCAACCACCCACAGCCTCAGATGATGTGTAACCCACCTCTCTAGCCAATCACCTGCAGCCTCAAACAATGATGTGCAACCTACCTCCTAGGCCAAGCACAAGGCAGCTACAGATAATAATGTGCCTCTCCCTGATCAACTACCCAGCAGCGGCAGATAATGATGTGCCACCCACCTCCCTGGCCAATATCACCCTGCAGCTGCAGATGACGTGCAACCCACCTCCCTGGCCAACCACCCTATAGCTGAAGATAATGATGTGCAACTAACTTTGCCACTTTACTTAAACCTTATCCTTACCCTAATTCTGAAGTATGACCTTTCCTAAACCTAACCTTAACCCTAATCCTAACCCCAACCCTGAACCTTACCCTACACCAACCTAACACGTTTTACCCTAATCCTCAAACTGTGTACCCTTTACGCTAACCCTAACTAACCATGACCTTCAGCCTCCCCCTTCCCTCCACCTGTACCTCAGCCCCCAAACATAACCATGTCGGGTTTCCCAACCTTAATCTTTACACTAGCCATGCTTCCTAACGCTAGCCTTAACAATGTCAATAGAATAGTCTTTATGTAGACATGTGAACATATACACAATTCTAAGTAGTTGCATTTGAGAATTCAGTATTATCAGGTACACAGAACAAGTACTGAATAATCTATTGTAATTCACTTTTGGTAAAAATCAGTGGGGCGTTCTTGGTCATGTGAAATGATGCTTCCTTAAGCTCACCTTCTTGACTATTTTGGTTGATTAGTCCTTCAAGGTGTCAGAGCTACTAAACTGTCAAAACAGGAATCAAAGTAGCTGCATTAGACACAATCTAGTGCGTTACCACCGATATTCCCTCTTTAGACCTTTAGATCACCATAAGAGCAATATTATTGGGGTAGAGGGCTCAACCTTGCGATGAGTACCAATTCAGAGGAGAAGACAGGTGGTTGGTATGCAGAACGTCAAATGAGAACATTTGCAGTGTTATCGTCCAGAACATTAAGCATGGTAGCCCCCTCTAGCTTCTCCAATAGGCCTTCAGCACTGCTGGGAGCAGAGGGAGGACAGTCTCTGCTCCTTTCTATCCCGGTCTTCCATTTCACCACATAATCTGCAACTGGAAGATTTCCCACCTTATTGCACTCTTCATGTGGAAGAAGATGCCCAACGCACACTGCCACAAGCATGAAGAGATGAAGAGGAAGAGGAGGTAACCCAAGCTCCAAACCATAGTAAGTCTAACCCGACAAGCTCTTCAGCATTGCCTCACTAAAAACCATTTTTTTGAAATGTAAAAAAGGGTTTGCAGGTTTCATTGCAGAATTTTGCTGGAGAGAAAGGACTCTAAACAAATGCATTTTTAATGAAGAAAAGTTACTGCTAAGATTTAGACACTACTGCACCCTTACAGAGTCCGGTGCAATGTGTAGAGAGAATCTACCAAGCGCGAGGCTTGACAAGCGCGCATTTAGGGCCCAGCCCCCCGGCTCACGCAGCGCTACTGGTAGTGCAGGGGGGGCCGGCGGCCCTATGGGAGGCCGGCCCAGGGAAGTGCTTCCGGGGCAGGGATGACGCACGTCTGGTGTGGGCGGGGGTCAGAGGCCATGGCCTATTTAGGGCAGGTACGCGGGGATCTCGGCCTCTTTCCCTTGCCTGCACCGGACCTGCTCTCACTTCGCTGGACCACGTGTTTTCCCGCCCTTAGAAGTTTTTAACTTTAACTAAATTTATTTTAAGCGTAATTTGAATTTGGCCCGTCCACCCCCCCTCCCTCCACTCCCCCACACCTTTGTTCGGGATCGGCGGAGTCGTATGGACGGTCGGGCAGCGGAGACGGCCGGGCGGCTGTGAGAGCAGAGCGGAGCACTCGTGGGTGGAGAGGAGCGAAGAGCTTCGTACAGCACTCCAGTTCGTCAGGTAAGGTGTCGGGGCTCTGTGGGCTGTAGGCGGTGTGGGCGCTCAGAGAGGAGCGGTGTTTATTACTTATCCGGCCCCTTTTGGCGTTACTGAGGCCCGCGCCTGACTGCAGCATCCGGTTTGCGTACACGCTCTGGCACCTTCCCTGGTGATCGGGTAGGAGCTGCGGGGGTCGGGCAGGGGAGCGGGGGCAAAAGAGCGATCTGGGCATTGCCTCAAGGGCCTAGTGTCGGGGAGCATCGGCGGACGAGCGAGGGCAGCATGCCGCCAAAGGGCCAGGGGGTCAAGCGCCAGGATAAAGATCCGGAAATAGCGCAGCTATTGAAATTAGTACTGGCTAAGCTCTCTAGAGATGAGGACAGCAGCGAGGAAGAAGCGGGGGGTCAGCCTCCCGAACCGGAAGATGAGCCACAGGTCGTAGTAGACAGGCCTCGTAGGCAGGGGGTACCCCCAAAAGCAGCCTTCCCGCCTCTAGTTAAAAGAACTAAGGTTCAGCAGCAGGGGGGAAAGAACAAGAGTAAGAGGGGGGCGGGAAGACCGGGGCAAGACACACGGCTCCCCTCTGGGATCCCCCTTGAACCAGTGATACATGTTGTTCCACCTCCCGTGTTGCCCCAGGTGCCTGTGGTACCGCACAGCAGCACCCTGATTAAACCAGTGGGGCCCACACCGAATGATGAGGTGGGGGTTATTCTGGCAGAAATTAGGGCATTATCAGCACTGGTTCCTAGCCCTGCCACCCCCGACACAGATAAGGGTAGCAGTCATGTAGTGGTCAGTAACCCCCCTCCCACACCATTAGCGCAGCCAGTAGCTGCTAACCCTGGGGGCTCAGTAGCTGATATTTTGAGTGCACTCAGAGCTCTGTTGCCGGGGCCGAAACCCCGAGAAGGTGAAGGAGTAGGTGCCTCACCAGTGGTGGCATCTCCCCACCCCCCCCCTTGCGACCACAGCGGCGGCAGTGGCCCCGTGGGCACCCGAGAGTGCAGAGGGCGGCGCGCTCAGCAAAATTAGTAGGCAGTTAGCCATCCTGGTCAAGGCGCAGGGCAGTAATTCACCAACAGCGCAACATGCGGCCCCAACTCTTCAAAAAGCACCCGAATCTTCAGGAGGTAAGCCTGATGGCACCGGTAAGGAGTCAGAAGGGGTTGCTAAGGTAGGGGGGCTGCAGGGTTATGTACTGTCCAAACCGAGTAGGTTAGCGACACATGTAACACCGGAGATAAAGGAGAAAATCTGGAAGGGTGAATACATTGATATGTTCTCTTTAATCAGGCCAAAACGCTGGGAGGTGGAGAACAAGGATAAAGAGGGGAAGGACAACTCTTTTAAAGACAGGAGACCGAGGGTAGAAGAGTCTATCACAAATTGGCTATTTGGCTTTCAAGTGTTCATGACGGTCATCATTGAGAAAAAGCCTGAGTTGGCGGCGTCATTGGTATATTATATGAACAAGATTCTGAAAGCGCATGCGACACACGGGGGTACTGCATGGTTGGATTATGACAGAGACTTCAGGTGGGAGAAGGTGCAGGACCCAGAGATGGGATGGGATCAGGTGGAGGTTAACGTTTGGCTAGAAAGTTTGAATGGGAGATCTGGGGGGTTCCAGTCTAATAGGCAGCCCTTTCGGCCATCCCAGGGAGGACCTGGGGAAAAGAGGGGTACGTGCTGGGCCTTCAACAAAAAAGCTTGCACTTGGCCCACAGGTCAGTGCAAATTCAGACATGCGTGCTCCTTCTGCGGGCACCCCTCCCACCCTGAGTTTAAATGTATCAAAAAATCCAAGGAAAAGGGAGGAGCCAGGGACGTTAAGCCTCCCCAGCCTTAAGCTACCTACTCCTGTGGATATAGGGAAACTGATTTATTGGCTGAATCAGTAGCCTGACCGGTCAGCAGCCAAACTTCTGTATTTTGGGTTTTCAGAAGGTTTTCGCATCCCAGCTCGAGGTGTCCCTCCAGTAGAGTATTGTAAAAACTTATTGTCTGCACGGCTGCAGCCAAAAGTGGTCGAATTGAAGGTAGAGAAGGAACTAGGGCTGGGGCGTGTTGCGGGCCCGTTTCCGGCCCTGCCACTTCCTGGTTTTATATGTTCCCCACTAGGAGTTGTACCCAAGAAGGAACCGGGTCAGTTTAGAATGATCCATAATCTATCGGCACCAAAAGGGGCCTCAGTAAATGATGCGATTGACCCAGCCTTGTGTTCAGTGACATACTCCTCTTTTGACGCTGCCCTGAAGAAATTGAGGGACTTGGGACCTGAGGCATTGATGGCCAAAACAGACATAGAATCCGCATTTCGCCTCTTGCCTGTTCACCCTGAAGATTACAATTTGTTAGGTTTTCAACTAAATGAGCGGTTTTATTATGAGCGATGCATGCCAGTGGGGTGCGCTGTGTCTTGTAAATATTTTGAAACGTTTAGTTCCATGCTCCAATGGTTGTTTTCTCATAGAACTGGGTGCAAAGATGTAGTGCATTATTTGGATGACTTCATGGTCATGGGTCCTGCAGCGTCAGCAGCATGTGCACAAGCGCTGGAGCAGTTAGTGGCCATGTTCAATGAGTTTCAGATACCTTTGGCGCCTGGAAAGACAGTGGGTCCTGAGACATGCATGTCCTTTCTGGGCATTGAAATTGACTCGGTGGCAGGGGAGTGTAGGTTGCCACTAGGCAAAGTGCAGGCTTTTTCACGGGCAATTGATTCTGCTTTAGCCAGTGCCAAGGTAACCTTACACCAATTGCAGGTATTGGTAGGCCAGTTGAACTTTGCCCTCAGGATTATCCCAATGGGCCGCCCATTCTCGAGATCAATAGCTAGGGCCATGGTGGGCTTAACACAGAAGCACCACCGTGTGCGCCTCCAGGACGAGGTAAGGGAGGACCTCAGGGTATGGCGAGATTTCTTGGAGCATTTTAATGGCGCGGTAGTGTGGCCAGCGCCATCGGTGTCCAACACAGAGCTGGGCCTCTTCACCGATGCAGCAGGCAGCATTGGTTTTGGGGCAATCCTTGGCCCTCAGTGGTGTGGGGTTGAGTGGCCGGAAGAGTGGCATGAGAATGGCCTGACCAGAAACATTGCCTTTTTGGAATTATTCCCAATCCTGGTGGCAGTGACCATATGGGAGGAGCAATTCAGGAATAGGTCAGTCATATTTTGGTCAGATAACATGGCAGTTGTGGAGGCCATTAACAGGCAGAGCGCTACATGCAGGCATGTACTGAGGTTATTGAAGCGTTTGGTGTTGATTTGTTTAAGACTCAATTTGCTGTTCAGGGCAGCACACATTCCCGGGGTGGATAATCATGCTGCTGATGCTTGGTCTCGTTCCAAGTTGCAGTACTTCAGGAGATATCATCCCGAGGCGGAGGACCGGATGACTGGGTTTCCACCATCACTGTGGAGGATTGGAGCCCCGCACTAGCGGGGCTGGTAGGTGCCTCATTGAGTGAACGCACTCCGAAAGCATATCAGCAGAATTTTTGGTCTTACAGGATGGTGGTGCAAAGGTTTTGTGTTACAAATTGGTTTTCAGATCAGGCAATGTACTTCTTCCTCCAGGAACTCCGGGATCTAGGCAGGCCACTCTCTTACGCTAGGGCACATCTGTCAGCAGTGGGTTTTTTCGCTAGATTAGCTGGGGCGCACGACCCAGGGGCATCATTTGTGGTCAAGAAGGCTCTGTCAGGGTGGGCGAAGTTAGAGGGCCCTAGGCGGGATGGTAGACGGCCTTTAGATGTCAGGATCCTGGGTTACATCATAGGGGTACTTCCTAAGATATGCACGTCTGCATATGAGAGCACTCTATTTTCAGCGGTGTATTCTTTGGCCTTTTACGGGGCTTTTCGCCTGGGAGAGATTGTGGGAACTGCTAGAAATGATCTGGGCGGGGGGATTCAGTTTGAAGACACCAGGATTGCCACCGGTGGATTGATGGTGGTCCTGAAGAAATCTAAGACTGACCAGTTAGGAAAAGGGGCGGTGATACACCTGAGCCCCGCGCCCGCGGCACCTATTTGCCCGGTCGCCTGTATGCAGGCATATTTAGTTATCTGCCCGGGTGGGAGGGGTCAGGCCTTATTCATTCACGAGCAGGGAGACTGCGTGTCGCAGTACCAGTTTAAGGCTGTGCTGCGAAGGGCCCTGGTGGAGGTAGGGCTGGGGGATTTGGGTTACTCATCTCATTCCTTCAGGATAGGGGCAGCAACGCTGGCAGCAGGGGCGGGAATGTCCTCCTCTTCAGTAAAAAAGGTGGGGCGTTGGTCGTCCGGCTGTTTTAAACGATACGTAAGGCCTGAGTTGTTATGCCATGATGTGTGGCTATGCCTGACTTTTCTATTTCTTCTCCAATCACTAGTATGCCGAGAAAGGTGGTGTGGGTATTGGGACACTCGTTCGTGTGGCGCGCGGCGGTGCGGTTGCAACAGCGGCGAGTGCGGAAACCACCTGGCTTGGAGGGGACTGAGTTCTTGTGGCAAGGAGTGGGTGGAATGCGTATTCGACACCTGCGGCGGCTCGTGGAAGAGATTAAAGAACGCGAGGGACAGAAGTCCCCGGACCTAATCATCATCCATCTGGGAGGCAATGACATGGTAGATCGTGGACGCCTAGCAGTTAAAGAGGCGCTGCTCACAGAATTTGCATGGCTGGCGAGGACCTTTTCACAGGCCAGGATCGCATGGTCTTGCATGATCCCACGGCAATATTGGGGCAATGGAATCCGGGCTAGGGCTTTGAATGTGTCGGCCAAGTTGTGCTCAGCGAAGGGTCGTTTGGTCCACCTCCCACACAGGATGATTTCCGGAGCTGCAATGTTTCACCAAGACGGAGTTCATTTGTCAGACATAGGCACAGACACTTGGATCAGGGGAATTTGGTCCTTTGTGCAGACTTTGCTTGAAGGGGGGAAGGGCGACGGACCTGTGGGCCCTAGTCACCCTTGTGGCGGTAATGAGACATTGGACCATTGACATACACTTACACAATGGACGGGAGTCCGCCTTGCGCACTCCCTAAGCCAGCACTGAGGGAAGAGACGGTAAGCTCTCCGCAGGGAATTGGAGGCCACCGGCTGGGGAGGCTAGGGCGACAGGTACGAGCCTCCTGGGATCCTGGGCAGCCTGGTGGCCGAGGGGTGGGCCCCTGGGAAATGGCGGACAAGGACTCGAGGGTTGGGGCCCACCACTCAGAGGGCGCAGGTGGGTGGCACCTTGCGTGGGGAATTCGGCCTGGGGAGATGCGAGCCAGAGGGCCCCTTGGTGCTGGGGGAAAGAAGAACTTTTTAATAATAGAAATGCAATTTGAAATGCAATTTGAAAATGATTAATGCAATTTGATGATGTCTGTTTTTCTGATCTTATCGTTTGTCATGTTTATGATTATTGTTATTAAGCATGGCCATTTACACCCACCCATTCTTCAGGAATTCATTGGAAGGTGGGTGGGGCGGGCGTGGAGCATGCTGGGGGATCCGGGCCCCAAGTCTAAAGAAGCTACTCTGTGTCACAGCCTTTTCCCATAGCAAAGAGCATAGGTTGTTGAGCCGCCATGCCTAGCGTCCTTCCCCGCTGTCCTCTGCAGCGTCATATTCTACAGAGTCATGTATAGCAGGGATGGGTCCTCACAATTGCAGCCAACAATTGGGTCTAGAGGGTGTCATTACTCCATTTCACATTCCTTTTAAATGGAGTGTCCCTTCAAGCCATTTCACAATCAAAATCAAAGGCCTCTGTCACAAGTAAATGGTGAAGCACATTTCTAGTTAAGCAGTTACGCAGATAGTTGGTGCTCAAAGAGTGCCAACTATCCAAATATGGTGGGCACATCAAGTTTGTATTGGAAGCAAAAAACTAGACAGATATAGCCATACTATTAACCAAAACTAAACACCATAACAGCAGAACTAAACTATAGCATCGCAGGCAACGAGGGCACATGCCTTGGACAGGCCACTAGCTGACCCAGCCTTCGAGGCTCAGCCCCACGCTAAACTGTGCTGCCCAGCGCTCCCGCCTGCCTGCAGCACGTTAACTCTAATCTGCCTGTGCCCGGAAGATCAGGAATCCTGCACTAGCCTGCATTCTGAAGCTCTTCTGATTC
Organism: Lissotriton helveticus; assembly: GCF_964261635.1. Taxonomy (NCBI): domain Eukaryota; kingdom Metazoa; phylum Chordata; class Amphibia; order Caudata; family Salamandridae; genus Lissotriton; species Lissotriton helveticus. Next base: position 1,290,633,324 of record NC_136068.1, read on the forward strand.
TTGCACATTAACCAATACCCTGCCTGTGCTGCGACGGATTCCTGCCTGTAACTCAATAATGCCCATGCCCTCCTGCCTGCAGCCAATTAGCCTCTTCCTTGCACTACGAATTAATCCTAACCCTGTCAGATCTCTGAGACAGTCTTACATGCCACTTCTAATGTGCTTGCTCTCTCCCCCTCTCTCTGCAGTGGTTGTGCTGTTGATCATTTTCACCGCCTGTTGCCAGTGCTGTTGCTGCATCAGTAAAAAGCGGCGGAGGGTGACCCAGATACAGCCAGAGGTGTGAATTTCACCGGGAAGCAGCAGCACCCGAAGACTACAACGGACCATAAAACTCCAACGTTTAATAAACCTGCTATGACCTCAGATTCTGCCTCCATTCTCAACAATACAGTGCATAGCTGGCTTCAGGATGCGTACCTCTTAGCGCACACTACGAGCCCCGCCCCCGGGAAGCCTTCACAGCGCTGCCCCCTGCTACAGTGACCAGTCTGGTCTTTGAGATACCCACCCTTGGGCCATAAAGATCCCTCTCTTACTTGCTATTGTGCAGCATAAGCTCCAACGACAATTCAGAGCCAGCAGTGGGGCAGGCTGTTACCAGGCCACTAGCAAGCACAACAATGTGCTAAAGGCCACCAAAGGGAGAAAGCCTCTACTTCTTGCTTTACTCTTGTTTCTATACATTGTCCCACCTGTACAGGAATATTGCATGTTTGTGCGAACAATTTCACGAATTTATTAGATAGCACTGGTATATCATCTATGAAACGCTGTGTAAATAGTGTTTATGCCCTATATTTAAATACATGTAACAATGTTTAATTGTACATAATTCAGAGGAGAATGTGTATGAGTTCCAGGCACTCATACACATATTGCTCTATGACTGGCCACAGCTTAACTTGTCTGTTGTACTGAGGTCCCTTTTTGGTCTCGCCTGTGTCAGCGTTTGTTCTCGGACTTGCAAGAGATGTTGTATAATAACAAAGGGTTTGCAGCCCACCCACTGCCTAACAGTCACTCTGGCAGCAATCTGTGAAAGGTGGGAGGACTGCAGCAAGCTCCAGGACTCCTCAGGATAACCGTTGCGCTGTATAAGTGTTCCTAACATAACATAACATTGCCACTCTTATTTGCTGCCTTCTAATTGATCAGCACATGCTGGCTTAAATTCCTCTTCTTTTGCCTGGAGCACGGGCCAAGTACTAATTGTTTCAGCTTGATTGCTGTCCTATCACTCTGTGATTGAGGTACTACTTTTATTTTTTCTTATTCCCTGTTGTTTAATTGAACCGTTCGCCATTTCTAGCTGTATTTTAGTATGCCACAGACATTTCAAAGAAGCACTTTTCTTTTGTGGAAGGATGTTTGTGACAACAAATGTTATCTGCTTTTATTGTGGCAACAGATGCTATCTGCTTCCAAGTGTATTTTAACAAAGAGATGGACACAATTGCATTCTTTATCTGACAGGATTTTTTTTTTTAGCAAACGTAATTTTTTGTAATCACTTATGGGGAGATTAAATGATTTACGTAGAATCACAGGGGTATCGTGCCGAGACCTAACAAGCATTAGCAAAAACAATAGGTCTCGTCTTTGAGACTATTGGCTCTGCCATTACCCTTTGTTCATGCTTTAACTCTTTTGATGCTCATGACGAGCTGAGCTTGTCATGAGGCACAGTGGCGCTGTGCTCATGACGAGCTGAGCTCGTCATAACCGCCGTGGAATGCCCACGTGGGAATAATTCCCCTGCTGTGCTGGGCGTTCCATTAAGCGTGCGTGGTCATGACGAGCTCAGCGCCAGCGCGGAGCGTGACGAGCCGAGCTCATCACAAGCAGAGCGGCGCCGCGCGCGGTACCCCTCCCCCGTGCCGCAGGGGAGTTAGCCCCGCAGCAAAGGTGTTAAGCATAAGCATTGCCGACTTTGACAAAGATTTGTAGCCATGCTCTATAGCAGTGCGGCTGCTATGTAGCATGTCTAAAAATAATAAAATTAGGATTATAATGCATCCAGCACCAATGCACTGAAAACAAAATGCACATTAGCCCTGGCTGTGTCTCAGAACTTTTTCAAATTAGTTTTATCCACACTGCAAAGCATCCCTGCTGCTGTACAGCATGGCTACAAAACATTGCCAATATCTCCCATAGGCAATGCCTACTGGCTTTACCAATGCCCGTTTCCCCTTACTTTACAGCACTCACACACCCTAAAGAGCTTTTAGGTCTGGCTTGACCATGCAACTGTCCACATACCTTTTAATAATACTTTAAAATATACACAGAGTGGACTTTAGCTCTGCAACTGGAGTATGGCTCTCTCACCTCATGCAGTTTAATATATCATCCCACCTCCTTTGAAGTGGATGCTTTTCAATGCATGATACACTATGTTAATCCTCAGAAGTGCACTCTACCGTCACACATTAAATCATTTATTTCACAGACGCACTGTATGGAGAAAGAAATAATTTTCTGTTTTGATTCTTTCTCTGCAGCAGGCTTTTTTTAATGCTGTAATAAGGACTCAAATGTGAGCCAGACCTAATAGCATTTACAGCGCTTGTTTCAAATGCACTTACACTGGTGAAATAGAGACAAAAGCAACAAGCATTGGTAAAGCCAACAGAATATGCCATTTTGAAATATTGGCTTTGCCAATGCTTTTGGGTGATGCTGTATAGTATTAGCGGAAAAAAGGCACAATATGGGGGCCACTGCTGGCGGCTGTGTCATTCTGTAAGCACATGTGAGGACATATGCTCACCCATGAATCATCACGTGTGCTCACACCTACGGAATGAAGCACGCACCATTTCTTTGTTTACTGATTAAAGTGGAGGATGCCATATGTATTCATAAATTAAAAATATATATATATATTAGTTGCTCAAAAGCAATTTTTGCACTGCATAGCAGCCCGGCAACAAATGGCAGTTGTCAGACCCTTCCCAAAAGAAATGTAATCAGAAGAATGTAAAAGATCACAAAGGAGTTCAGGAAGCAATGGAGGTGCGGTAGGGGAGGGTTGGAGCATGTTGGAGGGCAGAGGTAGCAACAGAAGTGCTCAAGGCTGGTTCAGGGGGAGGCCAAAAAAATAAATTAATAAGAAACCAAAAGTCAGGGGGAGGAACGCAATGGATGAGCCTGGAAGAGGGATGAAGGATCAACACATAGCAAATGGGGTGACATTAGTGGGGAGTAGCAAACAAGGGAGTGATGCAGAAAACATGTACACTCCCGAGTGTTGAAAGAGAAAGAAAAAAGGTTTTTGTAGGAAGGTAATTTCTTTATAGTGTAGGTAAACATCATACACAATAAACACATGAATTTAAGTGAGTATCAGCTAAGACGGACATTAAAATGTAACAAAATATCTAAAATTAGCATAGCTATGAATTCCATCATCATCAACCAATTCACGTGTGACTGTCGACAGACGGCGCGGCCGCCCGGCTCTTTAAAAAAGACAAAGCTCCTTATTTGTTGATTTCAGAGTTAATGATTTTTGGGCATAGCAGCTTTCTAAAGTAAGTCCGGCATATACATATTATATGTTTCTTTGATTCTAGATGTTTTCTACAATAGGGAGTGCCAAACCTTAGCATAAGTAGCATGTGAATTGATTGCCTAAACCTAATGTCAAGAGAGTGTATTTTCTTAGGAGGGAGCGCTATGAAGTCCTATGCAAGAGGTTTGTTAGTAGTTACACCTTTGGAGAGGCACATAACTGTGTGCATATTTTCATTTGAACCTCTCGACGGCAGTGACTTTTCCCTGACTATTCGAAGCAAGGCTGGCATGATGTAAATTCCAGTTTAATTTGTTATTTACAATTAGACCCAAACACAGGTAGCTAGTTCGGTCTAAAATTATAGAAATCAGTTTCCTACTAAAAATAAGTTTTTTGGGGTTGAATGTCGGAACAACAAGTTCCTCTACCCAGCATACCTCAACAACGCGGTCTCTATAACGACCGCATCTTACACAAATTGCTTTACCACGCATGCCTTTACCACAAATATTTGTGCTAAAGGCATGCATGATAAACGGGTATGCGTGAATAAGGTTACTACCCCCCTCCGCTTGAGCCCTAAATACAACTCTGCCCTCCCCTAATCCCTAAAAATTACCCCCTTCTCCCTCCCTGAGCCTTCAAAACAACCCCTTTTAAAAATACCCTGAACCGCTCTCTGAATATTTTCACGAACCCCCCAATATCCCTAAAACTATACCAAACCCCCAAAAACTATCCTGAACCCCCCAAAAACTACCCCGAACCCCCCACCCCCCAAAAACGACCCCAAACCTCTACCCCTGAAAACGACCCCAATCCCCCACCCCTAAACACTTCACCAATCTCCCACCCCTAAAAACTACCCTGAACCTCGCCACCCCTAAAAACTACCCTAACCCCCACCCCTATATATTTATTTATGTACGAGATTTGTGTAGCCCGCAGCGACCCAACAGGGTCTACCAGCGCAAGAGGCAGACAAAAGCAAGAGGCATAGCAACATTGGCAGGTGGCAGAATCAGACAGGGCAGTTAAAGAGCATGGTATTAAGTTCTTACAAAAAGTAAGCAACGAGTCAGAGTTTCTAAAAGCTACCGGAAGAGAGTTCCAGAGTTTAGGACCTAAAACGGAAAAAGAGCGCTCTTTAATATGAGCTCTGCGGACCTAGGCGTGGTAAACAGTGCGAGGTTGGCGGATCTCAGCGATAGAGAAGGGACATACGGAGGCACCAGATCTTGAATATATTTAGGGGCGAGGCCGTGTCTAGCTCGAAACATGTAGCATGAGGCCTTGAATTTAATCCGTTTGTCAACCTTCAGCCAGTGCAATTTGTGGAGCAAGGGAGAGACGGAAGCATATCTCGGCAACCGGAAAAGGAGGCAGGCAGCAGCGTTCTGGATAATCTGCAAGCGATTAATCAAGGCCTTATCAGTGCCCAGAAACCGTATATTTCCATAGTCCAGTCTGGACGTTATCAAGGCCTGTAGCACTGTTCTCTGGGAGCTTAGAGGAATCAGCCAGAGAATTTTCTTAAGCCATTTCATAATGAAAAAGCAGGAGGCTCCCAGCTTGGAGACCTGTGGTTTCAAGGAGAGATTCTTATCAATGATGAAGCAGAGATTCTTAGCCTTATCAACCAGCGCGGGCCAGTGGTTAACTCCCCAAAGTTCGGGATTATCACTGAGAATTAGGACATCGGTTTTGTTACTATTTAGTTTAAGGGTGTTTCTGTTCATCCAGAGGGCGACGTTGAGCAGGCTTTGCCTGAGAGGGCAAGGTTCTTTGTTTTGCGCATCAGATAGTGAGAAAATAATCTGAGAGTCATCGGTGTATGAAAATAAAGTGAGACCGGACTCTTCAATCACTTCCTTCAAAGTTTGATACTTTCAGGGGGGTGGGAGCGCACCAGACACGCCCCAACGTAATTACCTCTTGCATGATGGTTCATGTAGTTCATTATTTCTCGCTCAATTCAATTAAAAGTGTTCATAGCCAGTGCTGTATTATTAGTTTCAATTCGTATCCCTAGACACGTGTTTCATGATTCCTCAATCGTCAGCAGGGAAAAAAAAGCAAAGTTCATAGGTTGCAGGGCATGCTGCCTTATCTCTCAGGACCAGTTCCACTCACAGCATGAAGGCGCAAGAGGTAATTACGTTGGGGCGTGTCTGGTGCGTTCCCACCCCCCTGAAAGTATCAAATTCCTGTGAGCTGACGAGCTCGGGAGCCTGCACCTTCATGCTGTGAGTGGAACTGGTCCTGAGAGATAAGGCAGCATGCCCTGCAACCTATGAACTTTGCTTTTTCTCCCCTACTGACGATTGAGGAATCATGAAACACGTGTCTAGGGATACGAATTGAAACTAATAATACAGCACTGGCTATGAACACTTTGAATTGAATTGAGCGAGAAATAATGAACTACATGAACCATCATGCAAGAGGTAATTACGTTGGGGCGTGTCTGGTGCGTCCCCCACCCCCCTGAAAGTATCAAATTCCTGTGAGCTGACGAGCTCGGGAGCCTGCGCCTTCATGCTGTGAGTGGAACTGGTCCTGAGAGATAAGGCAGCATGCCCTGCAACCTATGAACTTTGCTTTTTTTCCCCCTACTGACGATTGAGGAATCATGAAACACGTGTCTAGAGATACGAATTGAAACTAATAATACAGCACTGGCTATGAACACTTTGAATTGAATTGAGCGAGAAATAATGAACTACATGAACCATCATGCAAGAGGTAATTACGTTGGGGCGTGTCTGGTGCACTCCCACCCCCCTGAAAGTATCAAATTCCTGTGAGCTGACGAGCTCGGGGGCCTGCGCCTTCATGCTGTGAGTGGAACTGGTCCTGAGAGATAAGGCAGCATGCCCTGCAACCTATGAACTTTGCTTTTTTTCCCCTACTGACGAATGAGGAATCATGAAACACGTGTCTAGGGATACGAATTGAAACTAATAATACAGCACTGGCTATGAACACTTTGAATTGAATTGAGCGAGAATTAATGAACTACATGAACCATCATGCAAGAGGTAATTACGTTGGGGCGTGTCTGGTGCGCTCCCACCCCCCTGAAAGTATCAAATTCCTGTGAGCTGACGAGCTCGGGAGCCGGCGCCTTCATGCTGTGAGTGGAACTGGTCCTGAGAGATAAGGCAGCATGCCCTGCAACCTATGAACTTTGCTTTTTTTCCCCTACTGACGATTGAGGAATCATGAAACACGTGTCTAGAGATACGAATTGAAACTAATAATACAGCACTGGCTATGAACACTTTGAATTGAATTGAGCGAGAAATAATGAACTACATGAACCATCATGCAAGAGGTAATTACGTTGGGGCGTGTCTGGTGCGCTCCCACCCCCCTGAAAGTATCAAATTCCTGTGAGCTGACGAGCTCGGGAGCCTGCGCCTTCATGCTGTGAGTGGAACTGGTCCTGAGAGATAAGGCAGCATGCCCTGCAACCTATGAACTTTGCTTTTTTTCCCCTACTGACGATTGAGGAATCATGAAACACGTGTCTAGGGATACGAATTGAAACTAATAATACAGCACTGGATATGAACACTTTGAATTGAATTGAGCGAGAAATAATGAACTACATGAACCATCATGCAAGAGGTAATTACGTTGGGGCGTGTCTGGTGCGTCCCCTACCCCCCTGAAAGTATCAAATTCCTGTGAGCTGACGAGCTCGGGAGCCTGCGCCTTCATGCTGTGAGTGGAACTGGTCCTGAGAGATAAGGCAGCATGCCCTGCAACCTATGAACTTTGCTTTTTTTCCCCCTACTGACGATTGAGGAATCATGAAACACGTGTCTAGGGATACGAATTGAAACTAATAATACAGCACTGGCTATGAACACTTTGAATTGAATTGAGCGAGAAATAATGAACTACATGAACCATCATGCAAGAGGTAATTACGTTGGGGCGTGTCTGGTGCGCTCCCACCCCCCTGAAAGTATCAAATTCCTGTGAGCTGACTAGCTCGGGGGCCTGCGCCTTCATGCTGTGAGTGGAACTGGTCCTGAGAGATAAGGCAGCATGCCCTGCAACCTATGAACTTTGCTTTTTTTCCCCTACTGACGATTGAGGAATCATGAAACACGTGTCTAGGGATACGAATTGAAACTAATAATACAGCACTGGCTATGAACACTTTGAATTGAATTGAGCGAGAAATAATGAACTACATGAACCATCATGCAAGAGGTAATTACGTTGGGGCGTGTCTGGTGCGCTCCCACCCCCCTGAAAGTATCAAATTCCTGTGAGCTGACGAGCTCGGGAGCCGGCGCCTTCATGCTGTGAGTGGAACTGGTCCTGAGAGATAAGGCAGCATGCCCTGCAACCTATGAACTTTGCTTTTTTTTCCCCTACTGACGATTGAGGAATCATGAAACACATGTCTAGAGATACGAATTGAAACTAATAATACAGCACTGGCTATGAACACTTTGAATTGAATTGAGCGAGAAATAATGAACTACATGAACCATCATGCAAGAGGTAATTACGTTGGGGCGTGTCTGGTGCGCTCCCACCCCCCTGAAAGTATCAAATTCCTGTGAGCTGACGAGCTCGGGAGCCTGCGCCTTCATGCTGTGAGTGGAACTGATCCTGAGAGATAAGGCAGCATGCCCTGCAACCTATGAACTTTGCTTTTTTTCCCCCTACTGACGATTGAGGAATCATGAAACACGTGTCTAGGGATACGAATTGAAACTAATAATACAGCACTGGCTATGAACACTTTGAATTGAATTGAGCGAGAAATAATGAACTACATGAACCATCATGCAAGAGGTAATTACGTTGGGGCGTGTCTGGTGCACTCCCACCCCCCTGAAAGTATCACTTCCTTCAAAGGGCGAAGGTAAATGTCAAAAAGCAGGAGGCTCAATGTAGATCCCTGAGCAACCCCCAAGATCAATGTCAAGTTCGAAGAGGTGTTGTTAGTTGATGAGACATGAAAAGTTCAGTTTTCCAGAAAAGAAGATAGCCATTTCCAAGCAGTGCCAACAATACCTGAAGCCTCCAATCTAGCCAAAAGAATGGATTGTGAGACCGTATCGAAAGCCACACTTAAATCCAGAAAGAAATCCAGAAGGCTGTCTCATCAGAGTCGAGTGACTCCAAGTAGGGCGGATTCAGTGCTATGACCCGCCCTAAACCCATGCCAGGGTGGATGCAGCAGGTTGTAAGCAGTAACAAAGGAAGAAAGGTGGATATCAACATGTTTTTCCAGAATTTTGGAGAAAACCGAGAGAAGCGAAATTGGTCTAAAATTAGACCAACACTGGGGGTTGAGGTCATTCTTTTTAAGCAGAGGGAGTACCAAAGCGTGCTTCCAATTCTAGGTACCACACCAGTGATCAAGGAGGAATTAAGGAGATTCAGAACTACTGTAAGGGGAGCCTCCTCTAACAATCTGAGTTTAGATGGTTGGAGGGGATCAAGCGGAGAGCCAGACTTGATTGTGGCCAGTAAAATTTGCAATAGTGCAAGATCCAGAAGAGGCCAGGCATCGATTTTCAAGGGCTTGTCTGAGTTGGCTGTGGGTGGACTATCCACTGGATGTGGGGCCAGTGGCCCAAGTAGTTGTGTCTCAAACGTTAACGGTACCTCTAGCATAAAAGCATCTGCTTCTAGTTGCCGATGAATTAGCTCAACTTTGTTTAGAAAAAAAGAGGCAAGTTCGTCACACTATTGTTGAGAGAGGGAGGGGGGCGGTGTGAACGTGCTAGCTGCAGACAGATCATTAACTACTTTAAACAGCATTTTATGTCAATTTTGGGCATTTTTAATCAATTCTGTATAGTAGTCTGCCCGTGCAGCTTTACAAGTGACATTATATTTTTTCAAAGTCGCTACATATTCAGCCTTGGCCATGGGAGCATAAAACTTCCTCCAAACTCTTTCAAGGAATTTACAGCCCTTTTTAGGGCTCGCGCCTGCGATTGCAGGGGCGAAGCCCCTGCTGTCGCAAAGCGAGCCTATTGTGATCGTTTCTGCTTTCAAGGAGCAAAGGGAGACAAGTGATGTGCACGCGCGCGTAAACGGATCAGGTTGCGCGCACTTCCTGTCTCCCATGGCTCCTTGAAAGCAGACACACAATCATGCACACACACACAGATACAGAACCCCCCACCCCCGTGCATACACAAACACATAGAGAACCCCCCCACCCCCGCGCATACACACACACATAGAGAATGCCCCCACGCCCCCGCCACGCACACACAGAGAACGATCCCCCCGACGCGCATACGCACACGCACACATAGAGAACACCCCTCCCCCCGCCGCTGCACACACACACACGCCCCCCCCGCCGCACACACACGAGCGCACCAAGACGCACCCCCTCCCCCCTGCAACTAAGCCCCACTCATCGGCACTCCTAACTTCTGCAGCGTCTGCGGGTCTCTCCCTCGGGCATGGGAGCCCGGCGTCACACCTGCTCCTCTGGCCAGGCACTCCGTGGGCGCGGGCTTCACAAGACGGAAGTCCCGCCCCACGATAAGTTTCGTTTTGGTGAGTGCCTGCGCACGTCTTGTTCTTTGCCGTCCCCAAGCCCCACGGCATCCTTGCTAATGGGACTCATGCTTTTTGAATCACACGAGAGTCTGCAGAAGTCAATTTCAAGTTAATTTATTGGGTCTATTTCTCAGCACGGCGCGCGCACAGGTTTGTTCCAATGGCCTCGGCTGGACTTTGCGTCTGCTCATGGTTGACGCTCCCGCGCCGAGCCTGCTGCTCATCACTCGTCACCACAGTTATCTTCGCCTCTTGCAGTCGGTATGTCGCTGCCTTTGCTTTCTGTCCAAACACTTCAGGGCACTGCAGGCGGCCTGTGCTTGGAGGCCCCTCGGCGGGCCGTGAACTCCCCGGGCTCGTCATCTTCCCCGGCCTGGTCTCTAAGCAGTGAACACTAGCTCGCGCCTGCTCTGTGTATGCTGCACTTGGCGCTACCTGACAGTCGAAATGTGGAGCCTTTCAGCTTCTAAACGCATAAATCATCCGCTTCATCTTCCTGTAATAACAGCCTTTGTATCTTTACATTTCTTTAAACACAGGGTAGTAATTGCACAGGAGCGTACACCTTTTAAACACCGCTTGTTTTTTTATGTTGGCCAACCAAGGTCTTGCAGTGAGCACAATTAGGAGTTGTACGTTGGCCCTTTAGACCTTTTTCTGTTTGCCTGATCAGTTATGATGCGTATCATTAATGGCCTAACTCGCAGGTTTCCTCTGAAACCCTTTGTCATGCCACAATCGGCCCTCCATTTTGTCCCCACATTTGTTATGTGCATACCATTTTTACCGATGCATGTTTGCCCCTATTACTTTTAACAATTAAAGCAGTCTTTCTAATTGTGATCACCCACAAGTGCTGTATGATCTGGAACCACTTCTGTTACAACACTGGTCTTATTAAAAAAATTGGTGCTCAGGACTAGGGCTACCTTCGTTTCAATGGTGGTATCTCCCTTTCATGTTGGCTTTTCTATCTGCTTTACATCCCTTGAAAGAGGATGCAAGGCTTTATTGGCTTGACCTCAAAGGAGGCTTGAGTTTTTTTACATTGAGTGCACAAGAGAACACACCCAGCTCTTCATGGGTTTCTCTGGTACTCAGGCCTCTTAACATAGACATTCTGGGTGAACATTTTTACAAGACAGCGCTACAGGATGTAATTACTCTGCTCCTACAGGCAACTACAAGCCGGCCTTAAACTTCAATGATGTCTGTTCGTCCACATACCTATCCACTCTTGTAGTGTAGCTCCTATCTTCCCAATAGGCTCTGCGCATTGGAATAGTACCTACAGCAGTAAAGGCCTAGACCAGACGTTAACTAGGTCTACTACTGTCGATACTAGACTTAATTTTTGGGTTTGCCAGCTAAGCTCAGAGTTCGCTAGAAACTTTCTCGAATGTTCAAGGAAGGATTAACTCCCCTGATTAGACAAGAAGGGATTTAGTTTCTGACAACCATAGAACATGACAACTTTGCTCTCCCCTAATCAAGAGTCAATCTCAAGAGTCGTGTGAGCACAAGGCAATTATTTTATTCAGTCAGTACGTGCATTCTTAGTCTCATCAGAATGTAGAGAAAAGGAAGAGACGGGCGTGTTCAATAAAAGATGTTATTTATTGATCAGTCTCTTTTCTCGTACAAGAGAAATGGATCGATATTATTGCAATACTTATAGTTAAGTAAAGTGCATACATTAGAAGCAATAGTATAAAATAATACTGTAAAAACATTGATATGGTTTCTGAGCCATATGATGTTTAAAATGATTAAAATATATTTACATACACATATACATTTGACTAAACGTACTCAACTGGTGTTTCTAAATACGCCTACCCCGTGTACCTGACCTAAGTCTAATGCGTGGGCGGGAATAGAAAGTTACAGTTTAAGTTAAGTTTGTTTTTGCCAAGTGAATAACTAAAGAATTCTCTAGGAGGGGTTATTCAGTTCTGTACCTGGAATTTAGGATGAATGAGGAATGGTATCTCTTTCTCTGCTCTCGATATTCCAGGCTGCCTGCGAGGGCTACCCAGAAGCGCCGGTGCTGGGTCTCTCGGCTTGAGATAGCAGCGCGTCTCTCAGCGCGTCAGGAAGGCGGGGCTGTTGCCTGCGAGGTCTGCTTCTGCTCTCGGCTTCGGCAAGTATGGCTGCTCCGTCTTGTCACCACGCGTGTGTTTGCATAGGGCAAGGTCGGCAATATTTATACCTTAAAGGTGCCGAGATTGACGTAAGGATGGACATAGGTACGTCAATAAAGATGTCATACGACTTGCTCGTTAGCACATTCTTTTGCAAAAGTTCTCTGTGAAATCAAAACAATGGCCGCACGGATTTTCCAGGTTGTCATAGGTTTGATTTGTTATGAGAACGTCGTATGCCTTATCAGGGGCTGGAGGAATGTCGCTTGTCTAATTAGATCTCAAGCGTTATGACCTAATCAGATAACACGTTCCTGTGCCGTAGTGTGACTGCGTCAGATAACGGTATCTGCATCATGGGGGCTTTCTTGCCTCATGGGCTGACTGTTAGTTAACTAGCTAGTAAGTTTAACCAGAATAGGGTCAGGAATAGGGGGATCGATTCAGAACCTATAGAAATACACGACACCCACTCCACGCTAACTATGGTCATATCTACTAATCTATGCATAGTATAACATAGTACAACATACTATAGAGTATAGTGTATACCTTACCACCCCAAAATACATAAATGCATTTCGAAATTTTCAAATATACTGAAAAATTGCAGTCATATATATTGTAAGCACTTAAGCTATGAATTAAATGCAAAAGTAAACACGCATTTTTATGCATTATTGCTTATTGGTATATGAGAAATACACATGAAATGGCTCTTAATATAGCTATACAGAAAGGAAGGTCGAGACCATTTCATCACATAATAAAATATTTGTGAACATACCAGCGGGCAGCTAAAGTCTATATAAAGTATCTAAAAATAGAAATCTTAGTTCTCTAGGAATAGTTTCTTACTTTAAGCAGAAGATCAGTGTCCCGGAAAAAAATATGTAGAAAAATATTTTAAGGGCTTGCTGAAAAAAGTTGCTGTCCGTGAACTGGATTGTAATTGTTCATGTGACTTTATTTTTAAAGGTTGAAGGCCGAATTCAGGGAACGCCGTGTGCGAGTTTACTCAAAAGTCTCTATTTCTGTTCCGGAGAGAACATCATATCATTCAGGCTTTCGAAAAAACTGTCAACAGCTTCATGGGAAAGTTCCACTAAGTCGGAAATAGGTGTAACCATGCATTCGTGCGCATGATTGTCTCCATTGACATTCTGATTTGCATTGCTGACAGAAGGTCGTACCTGTTCGATGCTGCTTTCATCTTGAACTTCACTACTCTTCAATCGTAGTGGTGAAGATTCCAGGAATGCCGTCATCAGAATTGGCAGCCTTTGAGGGCAGCACAGTGCGTGAACCTTGGTAGGAACCAACTGTGTATCTGCATCCACCGGCGCATCAGATTGTAGCGTCAGACAGGTGTCTAACACGCATTCTTCTCCGCATAGCAGACACCTTAGTACAGGTAAAACACACCTTTGCCACATTGGTCGAAATGATAGAAACCAAGTCATGTTTAGGTCTCTAAGCCGGGAGAGTCCCAGGATTTTTGATATCCGGTCCCGGTATCCAATGGCTAGGATCGTATCTTCCATTGTCGCGAGAGTTTGATCTGTGACATGGGTTGCCATAACGAAAAATAAGGACTAGGAATAGGATTCCTGCAATTAATCCCAGGATCAGGGGAAGTCCGCCAAAAATCGAATGGACGAAATCTGGAAAAATACCCAGTATGGCTTTGAATGGTGTTAATGCCATCGAAAATACTTTCTTAAATACCCCTGAGATCCCATTGGTATCAGAAATATTTAAGATTTCGCTCAGGATTTCCGCGAAATGTACGGGGGAATTAGTTGATAATAATGTATGTATCTCTGCAGTCGTCCTTGCGACTTGTAGATCATACGTTTCTTTAGATGACGTGAGCCTTGTAGGCGTCTGAAGAAGCACTGTTTTCATTCTGCTTAAAGTGTCTATTCGAATAGAAGTAATTTTCAAACCGGGCCATGCCCTTGCCTCCCTGTCTGGTAAGGAGCTGGGGAACAAAGAACGTCCACAGCACTTGACCTTCGCCGTCGTGGTGACGAGATAAGGAGTCCCGGGCATAAGACTACAACATCTGCGGTCTACAATAAGAATGTAACTCCCATTATAGAGTCTTTGAAAGAATGGTTCTATTTCAGTTGCAGGTGCGCCTTGCTGGTGACATGAAAGGTTGTATGAATTCCCTTCACAGGCTCCGTGCAAACTAATACCGTTACACAGAAGCGTGCCGCTTAGTGACATAGCACAATTGTTGCCACTAAGAAACACTTTCTGTCCTTTGTTACTGACACATGCATGTGAATAGGGCAGGTTCCAAGTTGTTTTAAGGTACCCCTTTCCCAATTTCTCGTACATGCCAGCCTGTATATATTTTTGGCAGTATTGAAACCTGAAGGTTGAGATTGGAATATTTATGATTCCGTGGATTATCCATTCACTGACAGGTCGTTCTGACATTGTCATCGGTAATCTTTCTAGTTTTTCAATGCTCAAGATTTGTATAATCAGCACCCTTCTGCGCCATACCGATTTGTCTATCAGTAAGGTTAAAGATTTGGAATAGTGACGTTGTGTTGATTAAACGCCAAGGCACATAGCCTGAACGCAGATTTTGTAACGTCCAGCCAAGCTGTACAATAGAGCGCAATTGCGACTGACCATGTTGTAATAACAGTAAGTCTTGCGATAATATGTCGATTGCTGAAGACACAATGCTGTCCAATGAAAATATTCTGGAGGACAGAGTCATTAACCCATTGTCCACTACAGAAAGTGATTTTTCCAAATTAATACGGTCAATTTCCCGTATTCTTTCTGCTGTTTCAATTTGAGTAACCTTCCAGGCCTCATTGTATGCTGCATATACAGAGGCTGCTATGAAACGCTTTTGACGCTGTTTGCGTGGTCCCAGTATGAAATCACGCAAGTCAGCACCATCAGTAAGTAAAGTTAGGTGTTGCTTAATTTCAGGCAGTGTGGAAGTTTGTAGCCATTGAAGGCATAATTTGCCCACACTGTAGGTTGTTATTATCCCTGGGTGATGTCTTTGAGGATATCTAGGGTCTGGCCTGGTCATTTTGAAACCCTGTGTTTTATTCAGGAATCTATCTTGACAGTTATTTGTATCTGTGGGCCAGATCAACCATTGTTTCCAATCAGGATGTGTTCTGTTTTGGTTAAGTATATGGTTTATGTCTATTTCTTCATCTGTATCAGAGTTATTGCTAAACATTGTTGGCTTTGGAATAGACAGGTTATTTAAATCTTTGATTTTTGCTAGGCCAAGACAGGTGGTTTGTTGGACGGTGTCATTTAAAAATATCATTTGTTCTGGGATCATGCAGGCTCTAAACAAAGCTTCTATACCCTGTACTTGCCATTCTTTTGTACCCCAAACACTTTTCAAATCAACATTTTTGTCCCAATAATCAAATCCAAAAGTATTCATTTTTTCAAAGAATGAATCTGAATATATCAATTTCGTGTTGGTTATCATGGTTTTCATCCCTGTCTTGTTTGACAATTTATAATAAAATGTTTCAGCATTACTAGTGTTAAAACCTTGAAAGTATGAATATTTGTCATGAACGGTTCTAGAGCTCCCTTTTGGAGGTGTAGCACAATGTTCCCATTGATTATAATTTAAAACATTTCTAAGTTGTGCAGATTTATGCAAGAAATGGTTACCATAATGGTTATAGCAATACATACTATCATAATTTGTAGAACCTTGCAAATAATCATGTTTTGTAAATTTAGCAGACATTACTAAGTCAGACATCATATTGTTTATACTTTCAAAGTCCCAATCATCAGCAAATGAGTTTGGTTTTGCAAAGTCACTCAAGGAGATCTTGATTTGGTGTGGATATTTCAGGATCTCGACCGGACCATAAATTTCATAGTCAGTGTTGTCCCAGGCTACCCCACCAGGTATTGGAATTGCTGTGAAGTTGGCTGAAGAAAGTTCTGAAGAAAGTTCTCGTTTCTCGACGTGTGAAGATGTGTGTGGTTTGAGGACCAAGTTGATGTTCTGACTTGCTGTGTCCATTTTAGCATATTTTCCCTCAATGAAGCGTCCCAAGGTAAATACCATGATGAGCCAAAGTATGAGGATAAATGCACCAAAACCCACCCAAAATTCAATCCATGGGGAAACCAGATATGTTTCTTTCAGTTGTTTCAAAAGTTCCTTAGCTTTGTCTTTAAAGGATTTTGATGATGGCTGTGTCTTTTGTTCGCTGAAACCTTCAGAGGAATCATCGAAGTTGATGAAGTAACCAGATGCAGTTCTGTCAATTGTTCCAATTGGTTCAGGATTTTTGTTTCTCGCATTTTCACTTGGAACTTCATTGTAGATTGGTGTGTCTCTGCTAAATGTCTTTATTTGGGTTTTCAGAGGTCTGAGTTCTATTGCATTGTTGCATAGTCCTTGTTGTTCTTCTTTAGGCGTTTCGAATGTGATGAGCCTCTTCGTTAGGACCTCTGTACTGGTAGCAAACCTTGGTGTTCTGCTACTTATTGGGAGTCCACTTGGCCTACCGTTTGTTATCGGCCACATGTTGTGGTTTTACCAGGTCGATGGATACAACTCGGTTCTCCTTTTTTCCAGCAAGTGGCGGTAGTACAACTGATCTTGTCCCTTTGACAGACAAGACAGGAACTGCTTTTCTGTAAGAAGGCCCAAATTCCTTCTTTACCGCGATCTTCTCCCTGACTAGATCCCCGACTTTTGGAATCCAGACAGGTCTTGCTGGGACAGGTGGTGATTCTTCAGTGGTTGTTGGCTGTTGTTTCAACTGTATGTTACTCAGGTCTTTTCATGTTTTGTTTAAGTCCTGCAAAATAGCCAAACGGTCTTTGACATCAAAGGTTTTTTCTATTACCACTGAAGTCTGACTATCAAGGTCAGAGATCAACATCCTAGTTCCGAATAATAATTCGTACGGACTGAATCCCTTCAGAGAATTTCTTGGCAAGTTATTTAGACTACGTTGGACACTTATTAGATGTTTGACCCACCCAGCTCCCGAACCTAATGTCCTTTCCATTATAGATTGCTTTCTGCCTTGGTTTTTTCTTTACACCATCCCATACCCTCAGGAAGGAAGTGAGAAGATTCCCGCTGGGCTGTGCTCATTTGGCCATTCTTTCCCCCCCAGGCTGGATTGCCTGAGTGAAAAAAAAAATGGTCGAACGTAGCATGCTCTTAGCGTATATGCCATTTAGACTCGCAAATCTTGTATAACAGTCCGGACGTCAGCCGAGTGCTGTGGATCTACATTATAAGTGGAACTAGCCTGTGTATGTTAATCGCAAGCCATTCTTTTTGTTGGTAATATTATCTGCCTTGATACGACGAGGTATTAAACTGCTTCTCTCCCCACTGCGATCTCTGTTGCAGTTTGGGCAGTTTTTTACAAACATGGTGTAGTGCAGGCTCATGCCTGGCCACCAGTACCGTGATTGTAATTCTTCCAGAGAATCTTTTAATTTAAGGTGTCTGAGACCCTCGCCCATGTATGCGTCTGCGATTAACAAGTTTCTCCTGTCCATGTTTGGAATCACTCTATCCCCCACTCCAGGGATTCGAGCAAAAGGGACGGAGTTTGCATCGATTATGTATGTATAATTGAGTGGATAATTGATCGGTAACGCTGAGCAGTCGCCTTTTGATGACGTTTTCACCGCCAGCAATGTTTCGCCGTCAATGTATTTTAATGTACGCTTTTTTCGATCTACGGGAGCCGGTTTACTGGCTGCCGCTGCGGCTGTTTCAGCCAATGAATTCCCTACAACGTGAACGCCATCACGCTGGTGACTCAGTGAGTGTGTCACATGAGTCTTTGGTAGTTCTTTTTTCAAAAGAGCTACTTGTTCCCAGAGCAGTCTCTGCTTTATTGGTGCATCTGTGTCATCTTTGTAACCGTTCTGAATCCATGTCTGCAAATCCTTGTTATATGCTTTGACGCAGAAATATGAATCTGACACTATAAGTGTCGGGAATTCGAGATCCGCATTATCTAGCGCCATTTTCAAAGCTATTATTTCAGTTTGTAGTTCTGAATTAGTTTCTACTGAGTGTGATTTTGTTAATAGAGGTCTTAGTTTACCTCCGCGCCACACTTCTTTTGTAATCTCACATGTGGGATTGTATGCATGTTCTCCCCAAACGGAGGGTTGAGCATGTCCGTCTGTATAGATTACACAGGCGTAATGTCGTAGAGGCGGAATGTCGATTGGCAGAGGATACGTCTTTTCATATTTTAGACTTTTTAATTCTTCTAGTTCTTAAAAGACTGTCAACCAGGCAATACTTGATAATTCATATCCTACGTACTGGATTTTCAGATGGGCAATTCTGGATTTTTTGAAGTTGAATTTGTAACCCTCTGCAGCGAAACCAAGTATTATGGTGTTCACTCTTTTCAAGTGAGTCTCCAAGTCATCATCTGTTAAGTAAATGTCATCGACATAAGATAATGCTTCATCATCATATAGTTGTAGTAATTCTGTTACTCTCGCTGAGAATACCCCCGGGCTGTTCTTGTACCCCTGGGCTAACCGACAGAATTGTTTTTGAGTGCCATTTACTGAGAAAGCTGTTAAATATCTGCTCTCTGGTGCTATGTTTTGACAAAAGAATCCGTTGGAGATGTCCAAGGTTGTTTTGTATTTTTTGCGCACTATGTTATTCATTAGTGCAGCACTGTGTGAGTTTTGCACTGCAAAGGTTTTGCAACATGTGTTAAGGTGTCGGTAATCCAAAACTAGGCGATATGAATTGTCTGGTTTGGAGACCGGAAACAAAGGATTGTTCATTTGTGAGGTGCAAGTTTCAATCACCCCCTGGTATTCTAGCTGATCTAGTATTTCATTTACTTGTTTTTTAGCTTCTTGCTTAATTGGGTACTGCCTTTGTGCAGTTGGTTGTGATTTTAACTGGATTTTGTGAGGAGGAGAATCCTCATCCCATCCTACATGATTTTTATATAAAGCAGGTGCTAAGGCCACTGCCCACTTTCTAGCAAGTGTGTATTTTTTATGAATCGGTATTTGATTCGAGAAGGCAGGCATAATTACTTCTTCGCCATGAGGGCACTCCCTGACAAACTCTGGTGGCCAGTCTTTTTCAGCTAGAAGGATGTCATAACCTTTGGAGAGGTTATCCCAAAATAGTCCCCTTATTTTCCTAGTCTTATCTCCCTCTATACGTAATGTTATCTCGTATATTTTGTGGGGCTTGCTAACTCTGGTATCTGCAGTTTCCACTTGAAGGTATTCATTCGTGTCCACTGTCTCCAGATGATTCATAAGGACTTTGCGAGCTATGCTCACCTCTGCTGCGCTGTCTAGCATTGTCTGAGCCCACTCTCCGTTTTTCAGTTGTGTCCTCAGTATCCTCGGCATTGTTAACTACCTTGATACTGGCTACCTTCTTTTTTGGAAATTGTAATTTCTTTTTCAGTTGAGCAGGTTCCTTGTCTTTGGACTTGGCGTGCTCTTCTGATTGTCCTCTTCTTTCCGATTTCTGCGAGGAATTCTGAAAAGATTGAGAGGGACGTGTATCAATGTCTTGATATCTATCAGGTTTTTTAATATTATCCCTATTTCTAAGGTTATATCTTTTCCCAGAGGGGTCACTCTGGGGTGACCTGTGTCTCTGGTTCGGAGATTTCTCCCTTCGCCTAGGAGACCTTCCTCGGGACTGGAATTTCTTTTCTTTTGGATTGGATTGTTTGTTTCCATCCCAGTTCTTTTTTGGTGAATTATTATAAAAAAATATTTTTTCTGGACTTTCAGTCAGTTGCGGTTTTACTGGTATTCCACCTAAACTATCTCTACCTAGTTCTTCATAGGATTTTTCTATGATTCTGGCAATTTCAGCTGGTTGGTCTGCTATATCTGTCTCTTTTAACCTCTGGCGGATCGCCACGTTTGCTGCTTCACCTTTTATGTTGGCTAATAATATAGCCGAGACCTGCTTGAAGTCTTTCAGTAATTTCATACCAAGAGTTAAAGCAGGTTCTGGACCGTATTCATCTTGAATTTGTTTTAGCACATCTGGTATCACCGAAATGGATGGAACACCGTGCGTTTTTGTATAGATGGAAGCAAAGACTGTACCCCAAGTGTCACAGTCCTCAATGTGTGGTGCGATTCCCATTGGGAGACATATAGTCAGAATCCTGTGTTTTTCTAATGGGGTGGTGTCAGGAAACACCGCCTCTATTTGGGTAATTTTCTGTGCCAACCAGAATGGTATTTGTTCCCGTTTAGCTGGAACTTTACCTAGGCAGGATTGGATGTTCTGTGGTGTAATTTTATTTGTGTTCCCCTGGTGAGGGGTCAGCTGTGGTAGTTTAATCGCTGGCTGAATTGTTGAAGTCCGCATTACATACTGAACTAATTGTCTGTGAATTTTTAGTAGTTGTTTTAGCTGTATTAACAGCTCTGCTGCAGGCATTCTTTCGATGTCTGGATGTGGTGTGTATCCGGCTAGGACCGGCCACGTTGCTCCTGGTCTTCCTAAAGGACCGAGCCTTGTAATGTGATTGTTATGTTTTAGGGCGCCATCAAATAAGAGCAAATGCTCTTGGAATTTGAGTGGTACTTCCACCTCCTCGAAGGGAGTGTACGTTTCAGGAGGTTCCTCTACTTTGTAATAGTGGAAGTACTTTGTTACAGCATTTGCTGCTGGAAAATGTATCCATGTATAGTATACCTCTGTCTGCCGATATTCGTGTGCCTCAATTACGAATATGACTGTGCCACCTCTAGGTGTCAGTCCATTTTCTATAAGTTTTAAGGTTATAGATCTCCTTTTGGCGACCTGGATGAGTATTATATCCCCGTCCGCATCTAGTGCTGCAGTATCAGCTGCTGCTATTTCAGCTGCTAATCTAACTGCCTCTCTTTCTTCATCACTGTCTCCCATTTTACCGACAGGATGGTATTTTGTTTGTTTGTTTGCAGATCAGGTTTCTTATGGAACAAAGATTAGATGCACAATATTCTGGAACTGTTTTATCCTTCAACGTTGACTAGACCAAGAACCATACATAGGAGTTCCCTCCTGTGAGGTTTTGGAGGATATAATAACCTTTCACCCACTCCAGACGTCTTTGGAGTATTTGGGAAAAGGGGTCTGAGTGAGAAAGCACGACTGAGTTACTCTAAATGTCTTACGTTAGTTTTATCGCCCTTTCCAAACGCGTTGGGCGCCATGTAGTGTAGCTCCTATCTTCCCAATAGGCTCTGCGCATTGGAATAGTACCTACAGCAGTAAAGGCCTAGACCAGACGTTAACTAGGTCTACTACTGTCGATACTAGACTTAATTTTTGGGTTTGCCAGCTAAGCTCAGAGTTCGCTAGAAACTTTCTCGAATGTTCAAGGAAGGATTAACTCCCCTGATTAGACAAGAAGGGATTTAGTTTCTGACAACCATAGAACATGACAACTTTGCTCTCCCCTAATCAAGAGTCAATCTCAAGAGTCGTGTGAGCACAAGGCAATTATTTTATTCAGTCAGTACGTGCATTCTTAGTCTCATCAGAATGTAGAGAAAAGGAAGAGACGGGCGTGTTCAATAAAAGATGTTATTTATTGATCAGTCTCTTTTCTCGTACAAGAGAAATGGATCGATATTATTGCAATACTTATAGTTAAGTAAAGTGCATACATTAGAAGCAATAGTATAAAATAATACTGTAAAAACATTGATATGGTTTCTGAGCCATATGATGTTTAAAATGATTAAAATATATTTACATACACATATACATTTGACTAAACGTACTCAACTGGTGTTTCTAAATACGCCTACCCCGTGTACCTGACCTAAGTCTAATGCGTGGGCGGGAATAGAAAGTTACAGTTTAAGTTAAGTTTGTTTTTGCCAAGTGAATAACTAAAGAATTCTCTAGGAGGGGTTATTCAGTTCTGTACCTGGAATTTAGGATGAATGAGGAATGGTATCTCTTTCTCTGCTCTCGATATTCCAGGCTGCCTGCGAGGGCTACCCAGAAGCGCCGGTGCTGGGTCTCTCGGCTTGAGATAGCAGCGCGTCTCTCAGCGCGTCAGGAAGGCGGGGCTGTTGCCTGCGGGGTCTGCTTCTGCTCTCGGCTTCGGCAAGTATGGCTGCTCCGTCTTGTCACCACGCGTGTGTTTGCATAGGGCAAGGTCGGCAATATTTATACCTTAAAGGTGCCGAGATTGACGTAAGGATGGACATAGGTACGTCAATAAAGATGTCATACGACTTGCTCGTTAGCACATTCTTTTGCAAAAGTTCTCTGTGAAATCAAAACAATGGCCGCACGGATTTTCCAGGTTGTCATAGGTTTGATTTGTTATGAGAACGTCGTATGCCTTATCAGGGGCTGGAGGAATGTCGCTTGTCTAATTAGATCTCAAGCGTTATGACCTAATCAGATAACACGTTCCTGTGCCGTAGTGTGACTGCGTCAGATAACGGTATCTGCATCATGGGGGCTTTCTTGCCTCATGGGCTGACTGTTAGTTAACTAGCTAGTAAGTTTAACCAGAATAGGGTCAGGAATAGGGGGACCGATTCAGAACCTATAGAAATACACGACACTCTGTCCACTAAGCTTCCTTCGCATTGTGGTAACAGGACAACACTACTAATTGACAGTACTGCCTTTTGGGGTTACCACTGACCCCTGGGGTGTTCACCAAGTGCCTGGTGGTAGTGGCCACTCATCTAAGAAGGGGCAACATTCATGTGTTCTCTTACCTCGATGACTGGCTGATAAGGAGCACAAGCAGGGGTCCATTCCTGAAGCTGCAATCTCCCTGCTACACACCCTTGGGTTAATCATAAATGCCACAAAGTCCATCTCCATCCCCTACAGTTCTGAGTTTCCTGGTTCAATCCTAAATGCAGTCACAGGCAGTGTTCCCTGTAAGGCGCGCGCGCACCTTACTGACCCCGAGCGCGCAGAGTCCCGAGGGAAGCGCGCACACATAATGTAATTGCCGTTTTCGCGATGCTAGCGTTTTAAAAGCGGCGGCGCGAATACAGCAATTTTGTGTTTGGGGGAACATTGATTGGCAAGTGGCTCCTGCACTAATGGGCTGTAGCTACGGGCTGTTTGTGGCCCATTGTGAAAACATCTGTTAAATGCAGCTCCGTCATGCGCTGCAATTAACAAACATTTTCACAATGGCTCTCAATCAGCCCCCAACTGCGCTCCATTAAGAAGAAATTTAGCAAGTCCAAAAGCACAACGTGTCACGTTGACTCAGCCCATCAGCAGAGAAGTGCAGCAAAAGAAACAAGCATATGCAATAGGTCTCGCATTATTGTTTTAGCTATTGGTGTTGCATTATTTAGCAATACCAATAGCTCAAACTTTAATAATGCGAGACCAATTGTATTGTAAATGCTTGTTTTCTGAGCGAAGGGTATCATTAAACCAGGGTGCCGGAGGACGCAGTCTGCCTTGTAATTTAGATGACCCCTAAAAAGTACCCCAAATCCCCCTCCCCTAAAAACGACCCCAAACCCCCCACCCCTAAAAACTACCCCAAATCCCCCACCCCTAAAAACTGCATCGAAACCCCACCTACCTGTCCGTGTCCGCTTTCCAACGCCCCTCTCTCCCCGCCCAGCCCGAACACTAGACCGATTTTTCCTTAGCCATGCACATCCCTGTTAAGGCAAAGTCGTTTTTCGGATTGCGGGCTTCCGGAACTCGTGGCTCTGGCCTCGTTGTTCTGGATGGTTCCCGGTTTTTCGACAACTAAACTATATGATCTTAGTTTTCAAGAGGTTTATTGTTAAGCTATTTAACGTATTACATTCTTTAGTTATTAATAATGTTGTGAAGCGTTGGCATATGCTAAATTGCTTGCTCCTACTTCATCCGATGTCAGTTCTAAGCCATCGTCATAATCTAAGAATTCGGGGAGATGAGCTATCAGGGGTCTCCAACCTTTTCTTTAGTGAGAAAAACTTCTTAGTGAAAATAAATGTGAGGTACTAAAGGCCAAGCAACTCGTGCATTATTCCCAGAGAAGCAATGTTGGCCGTCCACCAGGTGGAGGAGTGGCAACTCTGCAATACAATGTGCACTGGTCAGCCCAGATACAAAACTGTGGCACAAAACGCATCACAATCAGGCACTGTGGTATATTGTGCATTGCTACTCGGTAGCATAGCCACAACAGCGTGCTACAATGTGCATCACGGTCCAGGAAGAGCTGTTTGAATGCAGTACCTTCAAGGCAGGGCTGCACTAAGCTTTCTTTCTGACCTCCAACGGAGCTGCAGGTGCCCTCTGACTGACATGCTACATATGTCCCGTCATTGAGAGCAACCTTATATGCCCGCTCTTGCCAAGAATACGCCTTGCATGATTTTCAAAAACAAACAATGCCATTAGTGATACATCAAATGAAACTGCATTCTAAAACAGAGAAAGGTTCTCAATTGCCACGCCTTCCTAGTAGATGTTACGACACCTATTAGATGTGGAGACAAAAATCTCTCAGAATACACGTAGTTGAAACACATTACTGCATGGCTATTCATATTGCCGACTTAAAAAAAAACAGCATCCAGGCGCTTGAATAACAGGTGTTATGGTTACAGGACACAACACATGTTATGGACCTTGTAAAGATGACCGGCAAATTGGGTCCTGCTGGAATT
This sequence comes from Lissotriton helveticus, assembly GCF_964261635.1. NCBI lineage: Eukaryota > Metazoa > Chordata > Amphibia > Caudata > Salamandridae > Lissotriton > Lissotriton helveticus. The sequence continues at coordinate 1,290,658,224 of NC_136068.1, forward strand.
CAAACCAGTGCCTGTGGATCTCGGGGTGGGACTACAGGCTAGCGAGGCCTACCAGCCTATAAACCAAGTGCACTCTACGCGCACAGTGTTACTCGCAATAGAAACATTTTAAACCTGGGGTGCGTAATGTCAACTAAGTGCTTGTGGAGGGGAGGAGTTAAATGGAGAATAGAGACATTTAGTTGGCAGAGCAGCCTGCAAATTCATTTTTCATGTTCATTTCTTTACATGACAGCCTGCTTTACATTAAAATATATTTAATGATTAAATTAAAGCAGCTTTTCACAGGCATCTTTTTTCATTTTTTTAAAAAGTAAATAAATTAAGTACCATTTGCATCTTAACTTTTTCCCACTTCACCAATAAAAAAAGTTTCACAGGGATTATTTTTTAATAGATTACCTCTCACAAGTTGGCCACAAATAGGAGTCAGGAACCTTATGCCAAGCACCACACCACCCTGTGCTGTGGTATGCTGCTAAAACAAAACAAACGCCAACCGATTCCTGGGCCTTAAGGGTAAAGGCAGCTGCTCTGGCCACGCAGGTATGCAATGCCACAGTTGCTGATGAGCGATCTGATATAGCTTGTGCCGGGCTTTTTGCACTGGCATAACCCTCTCCACCCCGCCCCCCTCAGCAGCTAAGCTCAATTCAGGCACTGTGGGCAGCTGCTGCAGTGCAATAAGGGGCACTAAACTAAAATGGATGTTGGGGCCGTGAGCTACTCACCAGCGGCGGCTCCTTCGCTATGGCGGAAGAGCGTCACCCTCCCAAAAAATGTTAGGAAAGGGAAATAAAACGACAATCCTGTTGTTTTATTACTCCTGGGGTTGAGGCCTGGGGGTGACAGCACTGAGGGGAGTGGTAGTGCACCCCCTTCACTGTGCATGATGGTTTGGCCTGCAGTCTTAGGCCGTCCAAGCCATCATGCGCAGTGAACCTCTCTCCAACCCCAGCTGCATTGCGGAGGTTGGAGAGAGCAGGCACAGACTGCCAGTGTGTCCTGGAGCGCCAATCGAGGGCACTCAGGCCAATCCTGAAGCTGCTCTCATTTGAAAGCAGCTTCAGGAGTGGCAGCAGGGCATTCTGAGAGCCTGTGTCTTTCCCAAGAAGCAGAGCAGAGGAGCGCGCCGCGAGACGCGGCGGGCTGAATGTACTTTTTTTATTATTTTTTATGTTGCCCCCCTCTCTTCGTAACCCCTATGTCTCCTCCTACCCCCTCCCCCCCGCCTGCCTGCCTGGCCAGTCTTCCCAAACACAGGCCACTACTGCAACTGACAAGGTGTCAGCGAGTTACCAGTAAGTAGCTCGCCATTGACTGGTTGGAGACCCCTGGCAAAAAAAAAACAAAAAAAAATCGATCGGGCATTGGGTGCCAGTCTACTGCTTTTGTCAATACTTGTTCTGACAAGGTTTTTGTGAAATGTTTTGTTCGAGGAGCTGCTGGCCCTCGTTTAAGTATACATAAAATTGTCTAAAAGCCAAAATAAATGTTGGTCTCAATAAGCATACACTACCACAGAGGTACCTGGCATTGAAAAGACGTCCTTTGTTTAAGGATGTGCTTCTTGTGAAACAGCAGAATGCTGTCACTCAAGGTGAAGTTTTTTAATGGCAAAAGTGGGCTGTCCTCTGTCCCATGCTGTATTGGGTGAAATAAAAATGCGAATGACAGTACTAGGCCAATGGATGAAGAAGGCTGCTAAAGTGCATTTAAGAATGTACATTATATGTATCATTTGAGTAAAATCAAAAAGGTCTTGGCTAATGCCAGACCTAAACCTGAACTGTCATTTAGGTTGATAATTTAGTATGCATTTTGCTACCCCTGCAAGAAGGCCTAGACATCCTAGCAGGATACTATAGTGTATGGTCCCAAAAGAAAAGCATGGTTTGGCAAAAATATTAAACAGTAAAAAGAATTTTCACTGCAGCAAAGAGATCCTTGAAGAAAAGAAACCACACACCATGCCTAACGTTTGCAACATTTCCGTACCTCAGTAAGCTTCATGTAGGTCGAGAGCCTAAGTAAAAGACAACCCCCAACAATACAGTGATTAAGAAAAGATACAAACCGTGTGGTTAAGTGGCAGAAAAGGGGAAAGAATAGCATGCTGCACGTTACAACATAAGACATCCAAACGGGAATTAAGATGATAAAATCAGAACAGATAAAAAATAAGCAGATACTAATGTTAATACACATGCCACCTGGTGTATAAAAACACTGCTCATGGTTCAGCTTTGAAAAGTGTCCTGTTGCATTCCTTGCAGCAGCGTAGCTCTGTAGTAGCGCGGACAGAGGAAGTGACGAAGACCTTGAAAAGGAGTGAAGGAAGTAAAATGAGGTTTCTTGGAAACTACAACAATGCTTCGCCAGACCACTGACATGAGAATAAAGCTCTAATTTCTTTGTTCACATTCACTATAAGGTCTCTTGGCGCTAGGCAGCAGAAGACAACAACTAGCAACCGGGTTAGACATAAGCTTGTCGAATCAAACAGGTTTTGAATAGATTCTTGAAACTCGCATAGTTGGATGATGCTCTGATTCCAGGGGAGCGTGTTCCCAGTGAGGGGGCTAGTACGAATAATCTGACCTCCTCCTACCCTTTTCCTTTTGCTTCTTGGCACCATGAGTAACTTGTGGCGAGCCGATCTAAGATGGCGAGTGGGGGTGTAGCGCTGAATTCTAGAAGATACAAAGACAGGACTTTTGCCATGAAGAGCCTCCAAAATAGTGCAAGCTGTTTTAAAGTCTGTCTTCTGAACCACTGGCAGCCAGTGGGGTTTTTTCATCAGAGACTTCGTGTGACAGTGTCGTGGCTGATAATAGACCAGGCTCCTCCATCTAGTAGATTCGGAGCTACTGGTAGCTCTCCCCCTAGCAGCAACTAGCTCTCCTCTGTCCAGCCCTGTTAACTAATTTATAAACTTTTAATTGGCTAAATAAATTTATGTACAGGAAAATTGGAAATTGTGTTTTCAAGACAAGTGAGTATTTTCTGAACTCATAAGCTGATGTTTGGAGAAAAATATTTGAATTCCCGAAACATATTTAAAGCTTACCAATAGTATTATCTTGGTACCAAGGGCATTCAAGGGCATTCAAGCTATAGCTATTATGTATTATCTATGTAAAGGCATTCTTAAGTGAGAAAGCCTTTTTTTACATTACAACTGACTACACTGCTTGATGCACTGAGATGATCATGGCTAGTAATCTTGAATGGGGTGGCTACTAATGTTATCTTGTTCTGATGTGGTCTCTATAACAACACTAATATTGTTAGTAGCTCAGGATGGTTTTTATTGATCATAAGTAGCTCTTATTGCAGAAAAAGTTGGAGTCCCCTGTAATAGACCAACGAGGCTGCCTGATGCTGCACTAATTGCAGCCAGAAATTTCAAAAACTTCAAAGTACTATGCGGACCTTAATTAGTAGGTACAAATGTGTGTTTTGTGTGTGTTTTGTACTTGTATAGCGCACAGCTACCCACAGTGGGTTTCCCGCCGCTTGTACGAATACCGCAAGGGAACCCTTCCTGGCTTTCCCTGTGAAGTGTCCACTCCTGGGCACCCCCATGGTGCAGACCAGGCATCCCTCGCGTTGTGGGGGCTGTTGTGGAGACTAAGCAAGCTATTGCCCAGAGTTGCAGCGTGGGACCCATGATCAGAATAGGCACTGAGGCGAGAATATACGGTCAGGATAATTAATGAGCCCGAGACCCGCCGAGGCAGGAATCGAACCCTGGTCCCTCGCCAGAGCTCTGCATCAAGGTCTGCCTGCTCTAACCATTGAGCCACACTTCTTCCAAATGTTCACATTGCACTAGGCAATGCTGCTGGAAATAGCAGTGCCCCTTAAAACAGTGAACCATAGAAGCATCTGAATCAAGCACACGTGCCAGAACGACCTTAAGTAAAATCACGTGAAAAAGGGCCTATAAACAGCACATGAACGCGCCGTTGTAAATGTTGCTGTGAGACCATAAAAATAACAAATATATATATATAAACCTCCCTCCCTAAAACCACACCTCCCTGCAGTTGGCTGCATGCAGTCTTTTATCCGTAACAGATCTTTCAGCAACAGCGCCATACCACTACTGGCCAGGCGCAGTATTCAAACCTAGCAACATACCCAGGGTCAGAATACGGAGACAGACAATCCCATGTCACCACTGACTGTCCATGGAGACAGTGTAGGAATTGAGAGATTGATTGACTGCTTCAAACCACCACTGGGACAGGACATGATAGCCCCGACATGAGTAACACAACCAGTGTTGGAATGGGGAGAGGGATCGCTCTCAAGCATAGGTTACACATCCAGTATTAGAACGGGGAGTGGAGTGGCTCCATACAACCACTAGACCGAATATGCTTACCTGACATGGCTACAATGTCGGAATAGAGCACGGCGGACTACCTCCAGGCAACCACTAAAATGTGTGCCTTTAGGCGCGTGACCCAATTGCTCAATCTCTACTTAGTTTTTTAAATACTCTTTGCTTTTACCTCACACGATCATGCCACATTACTGTCTTTAAGCAGATATAATACAATATAGCCTTACAGCCTGCTGACGAGGGCTATACCGGTACTTAAATGCCCTGAAACAAGTTATGGGTCCGAGCCACAGGCGAGTGTCTACAACAAATGAGAGGGCCTTTCAACAACCAGCATAGCCTGAGGCAGAAGGGTTATAAGGCTATTAGAACATTCCACCCACTAAGGGTAGAATGTTCTAAATTAAAAAGACAGAAACAGGAAGATAAGCATTGGAAGGTCGAAGCTCCGGGCTTATACCAGCCGTTATAAGCCCAGAGCCACCATACTATCTCAACATTCCAATGTTCTAAAATCCCTTTTAGTTGTTACAATATGTAATCAAGGTCATAAAAGAGATATGCGTTCCCAAATGGGGAAAAAGAGAAACTAAAACAAAAAAAATAAGTAGCACTTCATTTGTGGCGAATCCTAATCGGAAATAAATTACTAGTCATCCCTGATACGGTCTCACGCTTACACTTTTGCAATAACTTATGTCGGAGAAAACTTTCAATGCAATACTGACAAGAGTAGAAATTGAGTGCTGTGTGCAACCTTTGCTGTTACTAATCTTTTAGAGGAGTAATCATATGCATGCTGTGTGACTACTGCCCTGAAGCCTGCCAGGCCCCGTTCAGATGTACCTTTACTCGTGGAATATAGGGAGCAGGGCATCCATAATGGAGTCTTCCTGAGATAGGCAGGTCAGTGGGTGAAGTGCTCTCAGGTGGACAATCAATATTAAATGTCAAAGCACAGTTGAAAATAAAGGTGGACAGGTCACTACAGCTTTTTGAGCCCGTCAGTGGCATTGCTCCTAGAATCAGGCTGGTGGTGTAAGATGGCGCGATGTTCTATGACTAGGAATCAAAGTAAGTGCTGCACCTGAGTGTAGCACCTGCCTGGCGAGGGGGGACGTCAAGGGGCGGGGACTCGTGCGTTGGAATGGATTTCGGTCTTATAGCTTGATGCTGCAATGCCAGTGTTGGTGACCCTTTCTGAATGACTGACAGGGATAGGATAATGCCTCGTTGTCTCAAGGTCAAATACCAGCCTGCTTAAAAACAGGACAAGTCATCCCACTCCTAAAAAAAACGACTGAGAACCCTTTAGATGCGAACAACTTTAGACCGGTAACCAATATTCCCATGTTGGCCAAAATTCTGGAAAAATGTGTCCAACATCAATTGAGCCTACACATCTCTAAATTCAAGCTTCTAAATGACTGCCAATCCGGTTTCCGTCCAAATCACAGTACAGAAACTGCGATTCTGCACATAGTAGATGACGCTTTACTGGCTCTGGACCAGAATAAAACATGCCTCCTAATCTTATTGGACCTGTCGTCAGCTTTCGACACGGTGAACCATGCCTATATCCTCGATCGACTTAAAAACAGGATGGGATTCGAGGGGACAGTGCTATCCTGGTTCAGCTCCTTTCTGGAGAATAGATCACAAAAAATAATGGTCAATCAAACCCTTTCAAATGCAACTGACAATACTATAGGAGTTCCTCAAGGCTCAACACTATCTCCATCACTTTTCAATCTATACGTAGAACCTCTTACGGAAATACTTCAAAATGCTAACATTGCTTACCATATGTATGCTGATGACACTCAGCTGTACATTAAGGTTGCGTCGACTGAAGATTTAAAGACAATGAACATTGCTCTAGCAAGAACACTTCTATGGCTAACCAAGAACCACCTAAAACTTAATCCTCAAAAAACGGAATTCCTCCTGATTACTCCTAAAAAAAGCAAAACATTGATTGCTGAATGGTCCAACCTCATCACAGCTCTAAAGTGCACTCCGAAGATTGTGGAGTCAACTAAATCTCTGGGTATCATTCTGGACAAAAACCTTAATATGTCTGTACATATCAACACAATGGCAAAAAACGCCAGGTTCCACTTAAGCTACTTAAGAAAACTAAAGCCTTTCTTAAACAAAACAGACCTCAAAACAGCAGTTCAGGCATTGGTCATCTCAAGGATTGAATACGGTTGCACAACCTTAGCCGGGCTCCCTAAGATCTCAACAGCCCCACTGAAAGCATGCCTTAATGCAGCCACAAGACTCATAGCGGGATCCAAAAAATTTGACCATATCTCCCCCCACTTGAAAGCTCTCAACTGGCTTCCTTTCGAAGCACGAATCCAGTTCAAGCTGGCATGTGTCACACACAAAGCAATTCACAACAAATATCCAGTCTACCTCGCCAAGAAACTCACGTTGTCGGGAGGGTCCCGTTCCTCCAGGAGCAATGCTGATCTACTACTGAAACCGGCGCGCTTCCATAAGAAAAGAACTTATGACCGAGCATTCTCAGGGGCGGCACCGAGAATTTGGAACGCCCTCCCCCCGGAGTTGAGAAGAATTCCAACCATCGCAAAATTTAAAAAGGAAGCAAAATCGTTTTATATGAGGAAATTTCTCCCTTAAATCCTTATAACTGTACTTCTTTTATTTCATTCGGCCTGGCTGGTAGAATTTCCACACAAGCAACTCACTGTACTAGGTTGAAATGTTATTCTAGTTTTTATCTCATTTAGTTCCAAAGACTTTATAGAAATCTATATGTGAACTTTTTGGTTATGTTAGCTCTTACGGATTTGCTAATACGTAATCACCTATGGCTAGTAACATGTAAAGTTAAGAATGTTGTTTATATGCTATTGTAAAGCGCTCTGATACCCTGTGCAGGGTCATGTTCGCGCTATAAAAAACACTAAAAATAAATAAATAAAATAAAATAGGGATTTCCAGACACAAGAGTTTCCTGGATCAGGTCAGGCTCAGTACAGCATTTGCAGCATGTGAACCCGGAGTTCCTGTGCTCTGGTAATCCACTGAGTCATTGAGACCCACCGTCATGCACTACCCCGTGTTGTTAAAAGCATGTAAATCAGATGTGAAGCGTCATTAGGTGGCTTACTCACACTAAACTATTAGAAAAATCAACAAACCTAGAACAAACGCCCACCACATGTCTCTAATCTCTAGACGCTTTGCTAAATATCTTCCGGTTTCATTGCAAGATCTCAGGTTCCTTATGCACTCAGGACTTGCTTCCATTTAAAATGAAGCCAGGATTACACAAACAACGTGCTTAACAAAAGTTCACCTCAGCATATATGGAAAACTCCACCGAACCTCATTCATGACACCACTTGTTCCCACAGAGACCATTCTATTAACTCACAACAACCATGCAATCGAAGAGCTGCCTCAAACGCTCATGATGTGCAGCGCAAATGGTTCAATACAATGATTTAATTCCTCATTATACTGTGTTAATAACTGCAACATATTTTACTCTAATAAACATTTTGTAATGTGGTAAATTAAATGTGTAGTGTCTACCATGTTCCACATGTTGATCTAATGTTTTCTGGGGTCACATTATTTGTGCTTGTAAGCCAAAAATAGGTAAAAACAGGTAAAGTCATGCAAATTTTTCAGGTAAAGTTCCTATTTTTAAGAATAGTGACCCTATTAGGCTATTGATATGCAAGGTTGTATCGCTTCATGATGGTGGTTTACAATCAAGTTCTTGAACTTGATGTTCCGTCATCATTACAGCTACTACTAGGGACATGGATGGTGACAGACCAGTGATGTTTTCACTGTTACGAGTGTCCGACGAAAAATAAAAAAATTGGAATATGACCCTCTCAGCAGGATCACCCCAAACCTTTTGCCTTCCTCCTCCACTTTTTCTGACCTAGTTTGTGTTGGCCTTAGGACTCTGAGTACTTTACCACTGCTAACCAGTGCTAATATTCATTTGATCTCTCCTCTAAACATGGTAATACTAGCTCATCCCCCATTGGCATATATAATTTACTTATAAGTCCCTAGTACAGTGAGTGCACTGCATGTGCCCAGGGTCTGTAAATTAAATGCTCCTAGTGAGCCTGTAGCACTGATTGTGCCGCCCTCCTAAGTAGCCCCTTAACCATTTCCCGAGCCAGCCATTGCAGAGCCTGTATTTGCACTTTACACTGCCTTTTCGACCTGGCAAAATAAACCTTTTTGCCAGGCCCAAACCTTCCCTCTTCATACATATGTGTGACCCTTTAGGTAGGCCCTGGAGAACCCAGAGAGCAAGGTACAACGTACTTAAAAAGCAGGACATGTACTTTTAAGTTTTGTGTGTCCTGGTAGTGAAAAACTCTTAAATTCGTTTTTCAATACTGCAAGGCTCATATCTCCCATAGGATACATGAGTTACTTTATTACAATTTATAAGTGTAATTTTCAAATGGAAAGATGTAACTGATTCAAATCTGATGTCTCTGGAATTCCAATTTAAAATCCTAACTTATCGTGAAGTTGGAATTTAAATGATAATTCTGAAAATGCCACTTTTAGAAAGTTGGCATTTTCTTATTTTAGCCATTTGGAGCCTGCAGCCTGTCCCTGATCACATGTCTTGTGTAGGTGATATGTGGGCTTGGTGTACCCCCCCACCCCCCTCCACTCCCTCAGACAGCCTCACAACAATGGATGCTTAGGTGTGACTTGATGGGCCATCCTTGCAGGATGCGTGGGAGGAGCTGGTCACAGCCTCACTTACACCTGAATAGGCTATGTCCTACACACAAAGGGCTGAACACTCCCCTTTAGTAAGTCTGGAGCCAGAGCAGAAAGGGCAGGATGTCTGTGCACTTCAAATGCCTGTCTTTAAAGTCTCCCCCACTTCAAAGGCGGAACTGGGTAGAAGTAATGGACCTCTAACACCACCACTCCAGAACCCTTCTGACCTGTGAAGGAGGGCTTGCTGTGCTGCTGAAAGTACTGCCACTCTGATGAACTACTGTTTTGCTGTACTCCTGCCTTTCTGTGCTGACCTGCTGCCCTTTTGCCTAGGTGAGGGAATTGGACTTGCCTCACATGAACTCAGAGTGACTCATTGACTAGCTGGCTGGGTTCTTGATCTGAAGACTTCCAAACAACCTGCTTCTGCACCTAGACTCTGCCACCTGTCAGTCTACCCTGCCCAGTGATGCCACCCCAGCCCCAGACCCTTGGAAGTGGACCCAAAGTGGTTCCCCAGCAGAATCGAAGCATCCTCTGCTGAGCGACGCATCCCCCCGAGCAGAACCGACATCTCCTTGGCTGAGCGGTGCATCTTCGAGCAGAACTGACGCATTGCCGCTGTTGGGTGGATTGGATCCGTTGCAAGATGCAAGAGACTTGCATCATCTATGCATCCTGCATCCTGGGACTGACATCGCCTTCAGAACTGCTATTGCACAGTGCTTTTCTTGGTGCCAGCTCCTCACATCCCTCCTCAACAGCAGCCTCGACAATGAGGCTCGGTATCCCAGCTTCACTGCTCATCGGAAAGGATGCATCATGTCCACTACATCTCGCAACCTCGACACCTGCCTTCGCATCACAAGCCCAGTCAAAAGGATTCTCGTCGTTGACGCATCAGGACCTTGCACCGTATCCTTGTAGCCTCTCGGAACCGACGCATTGCCTGTGCTGCACAATGCATCTTTGAAGTGGATCGATGCAAACGCTCCGCAACCAGGGTTTAAGGTACTTTGGTTCAGCGGGCCTAACTTGATCCCTGTAGCCAGCCCATGCTCCTTCACCATATATCCCAAAAAGTACTTTTTGCTTCTTGGCGCCATTTGACTTAAATACTCTGAAATTCAATTTCTCAAGTTCTACTTATTGGATTTTTGTCGCTTTGGTCTTTTTATTTATTAAATTAAGCTCTATGTTTCTAACATGGTGTGGAATCTTTTTGTGTGGTGTTTTCATTGTTTTACTGTTTGAAGTGTTGCAGAAATAATTTACACATAGCACCTAAATTAGGCCAGATTGCTCTGTGCTAAAATAACAAAGAGGGAGCACAGGTTAATTTAGCATTTGCTTGGCCCATACCAGGATTATGGTTACTGGTTGAACAAGGCTTACACCCCAGTCAACCAACAACCTAGTTTCTGACACAAAGCAATCTTGCATCCCGTCTAAGACATGAAAAACCAAATAAAGGTATTTTTTACTCATGGTCTAGTAGTTGAGGAATCAGAAATTAATATTTTATTCTTCACTAGGCAAAACTCCTTACCTAGCAAATGGTAGGTCACAGACCATGTAGCTGAGATGGTCAAGAGCATGGAAAAGAAAGTATGCCTTACATGCCATCTGGGTAGGAACAGAATTAAACAGTCCACTGTGAATGGAAAACTTTGAGGACATTTTTATTCTGACCCCCAAAATGGTCACTCTTTTCTCCAGTATGCGATGTGACACTAACAGAAGTATTGCACAAATGTATTTCGCTTACCAGGGCAAACTCTCAGAAGCTGTAAGCCTGTCAATAAAAATATTAGAAATACCTGAGAAGGCTGCAGCTTAACCCTGAAACTTTTTCCAACTGTGCACAGCGCAAGTCCTGTTTTTAGGCATTGCCAATCCAGCCATTTTCCTTTAAAGAAGAAAAGATTTTTTGACGAAGATTGGTAGCAAAATAAGTGAGTTGGCCTCCTCATTGGTGGCACTCAAGCCCATGGGATGGTCTTCATCGACAAGAATATAAGAGGAATGGCTAAATGTGAATTTATTTGCCTCTATATATAATGTCCAGATGTCCCTGAAGAGGGAGTTTTCACCTTATATTTTATCAAGGATGAGTTGGGTAGTGAAGTAACTGTCCTACATGGTTATTTCACAATCCAACAGACTTAACGCTTCTTCTAGGATGTTGCTGCAGGATTCCAGGATTCAGGTATCCAAGCTCCGTGTTCTTTAGCCAAAGAAGAAAGGGGCTTCAAAGTTGAGGAGCTCCAATTACAGGTACAGGTAACAGGGCCGAGGGTCACCTGTCTTTATTCACAGTTAAAGTGGAAAAAGCTCATATTGGATTCATGGGTTCTGTAGACAATCAGAGAATTTTACATCCATTTTTCCATCATCCTCTTTTAACGAATATTTATTCTTCTATTCTACTTTTTAGAGAAAGTATCACTTCTGATCACTCAAGAAGTTTACACAACAAGATCGGAGGGATAAATTCCATTCTCTGTTATATTTTCAGACTAATACACGCTTGAAGCTTTGAAAAATAGTGCGAAGTTAAAACAGTAATTTATTAGATGCTTTGTACCAAGGGGAATACACCAAACGATCTCACAGTTTTATCACAAGTTAAAGTAAGATGCTGATGATTGCGAATTGGAATTAAGGGATCAGTTTACTAAGGAAGGGATTGTGATGGGGAGAGAACAAATCCCTAAAGCCACTAGATCCATGTTTACATCAGTAAAATATTGAGCCCAGTTTCTAATGGCAAAATAAAATGTGTATTATACACTTTAACAGCTACCACAGATATTCATGAATAAATGATACACCTGTCCCAAATGTAATCATCCTAACACAAATTATATTTTCACTGCTTGTCCAGTGCTAGATACTTTTTGGAGAGGGACTGACGACTTGTCTAGAGAGAAAACGGAGAGCGAGGTAATCTGTGAACCAAGTTTGATTCTGTCGGGTAAAGTCAACAAAGCAGACATTCATCAGCAGATTCAGTATTTGCTGAAAATAGCCATAGAACTGGCGTGTTTGAAGATAGCATGGAAATAGGATGAACATACTCATCTCGTGTGTTGTACATGGGTAGAGGAAATCAATTAGAGTATACAGGGGAACATCTTTTTTTCCACAGGGGAATAATAAGTATATTTGTCACAGTTGGGTGCGAGTAACAGGCATGGAGCAGTAAGAGCACTTTATTAACACATAGCCAGAGACTGCTTGATATAAAAGGTACCTCAGTTTCCAACTGGAATGAGGATCGGGTACCTAGGATGTTGATAATGTGAATACATCAAAATAAATTACTGACAAAATGGATTTACTAAAATTCACATATCTGGGGATGTGGGAGAGGTAGCCCGATATTGTTATTCAAATCACTACTTGATAGCACGATTTGTGAATGAAGCACAGGAAATGGGACTATGGAAAGGAACTATGCTTCCTTGGGAGGTGGAAGTATTTTCCTATTTTTGCTGGGTTTTTTAAAAGCAGAATTATTTTCCCAAAAACAAAATTAGTAAAGTATCAAATGGTCCTTTCAAACGCATGACTGTACACCAGAAGCGAGTGCTGAGTTAGTCAAACAATGGTTAGGCCGAAAACCTCTAGTTGATGCTGAAATATTTATTTTAGTTATGCATCTCTAAAAATACAGTCTTCTGCTACATCCTAGTGAAAGCGCCTTTGAGCGTTTATTTAGCTTTGTACTATACATGACACTGGTTTTGTAAGCAACACTAGTGAGAAAAGGTAACAAAAAACATCATCCTGTAATCAACTTGAAGGCGCTCACTTCAATGGTTTTAAAGAAAGATTTTAATTAGAAAAACTATCCATCCGTGAGCACACTGCTTCTCGGAGGCAGGATGGCAAGAATGGTCCTGAAGAATGCATTGTATCCAGGATCCCAGCCGAGTTAGAGCTCACATGTCTTACATATAGCAAATCAGTCCTCACCCTGCTCCAATAGGAACAGTGCAGCCTGAACTGCTAGGTCAGGTACTCCCTGAACCGGAACTCAGCCAGAAAGTGCCGGTTCACTAATGTGATGATTGGACATAATTGCACTGTGGAAGACCGTCTTAAATATAAGGTGATGCAGCAAGAAGCTAGGCATAGGCTCAAAAGGCATGCACACGAGGAATGTCAAGACCAAGTGAAGGTTAGAGCAGGTGATTTAAACCAGGATAGGAGGTTGGTCACATTTAGTATGGTCAAAATGGCAGACAAATAACCTTTTACAGTGCCTAGTGCAAGGCCTTTCGGCTCAAGACAAGACAAAAAAAAAAAGAAATCCAACAGCTTTGTCAGTAGTCAGTGTCCTGGGCACCACACCTGGTTACAAATTTATTCCAGAACCCAGCATAAATGGATTTCATGGAGGGACGTCTGGCAGCAAGAATGACATCCACCACTTCAAGTGGAGAAACTGAATGCAATCAATTGCCACTGCTCATTATGCTCTCATTGAGGTGTGAGTTGCGTAAGTTCAGGTGGAGGACCCTACCCTGCTGCTGATGGACAAGGTCCTCACTAAGTGGTAACCTGATCCAAGCACAGATGATCATGCATAGAAGTTCTATGTACCACACTCCCCTGACCAATTCAGGCCTATTAAGTTGACTCAGGCACAGTTGTTCTTGCTCTTCATCCGAACTCGGACAGGAGAGATAGTGGTGGGAAAGGTCCCTTAGTCCACACTTGATGCAGTACCCCATAGAAGTGGTGTACTCGGTTATAACCTGCCCACCTTCCACAACCCTCCACCCCTGATGGGACAGCAGAAAAACAGTCAGGGACTGGCAAACGGCCCAGATCACCAAAGGCTGATGGGGAGCGGGGACCTCCCATGGAGACCGTAGATCTTTGAGGTCCACCTACCCCAGATGTTTCCGTCACCAACTCAGCAGCAATGCGCTGGGTGAGGAACCGAGCGTGGCCTCTCGCAGGACAGAATGTGAAAGTCATCTCCATTGCAGATTGCATCCATCTCCTCAAAAGCCAGGGTAGAATCGGAAAGGAAGCCTTGATGCTGGGCCCACTGGGACTACCCCTGCAGAGCTTACATGTGCCACCTCGCATATTTGACAAGGATTTGGGGGAGGTGCGCTAGGAAGAAGCAATTTAAAACTTTTTTTGCTGTGAAGAAGAACTTTGCAGAGTGCCCACATTCCCCTATCTGGGGATTACCTTCGATGAGAGAGGGAATTGGGGCCCGCAACTTAAAAACAGAAATATCTCCTTCGCAAGAACTACTTCCGCACTCCTGGGCTTTACCAAAAAACTGGGGGCAAGGCCTATAATAGCCTTAATGAAGATCTACAAAGCGAAATACCTTGCAGTAGCCACATATGGTAGCTCAATATCCGCCTACAGCGCCCCAGATTGCCATCAGGTGACTGAAAATAAATTTATGAGATCCGTCCTGTCAGTGCCTAAGTCCACTCCCTCATATACTATCCTTTCTGAATTGGGGGAGGGTTAATATGCTGGATGAAGACCTGGTTGAACCAGGAAATCTCCCTGAACCATATTATCATGAAAGATTGTCTACTACTAGAAAATTCCAGTAAAATTCAGTGGCTGACATACATCAAAAACACCTTTCTTAAATTAGGGAGACCGGAGCTTTTCTCGTCACCAGAGATAATAACATCTAATGACATTATACAAATTAAGGGAGCTATGGTACAGATGTTGACTCTGGAGAGAGAGGTACTAGAGCTTAGAAAACCCACTGTAAGGGCTAATTTTATGGTAGCCAGTTCATCAGGACCTGAAATTTATCTTAATTTGGTGAACCGTTCCTACCATAGGTTTTTTTTTTAACTCGTTTTCGTTTTAACTTGATCCATCTGAATTTAGGACATTTTTAGGTCTCGTGACCTATCAATGCGCATGCGCATTGTGAGAAGCGAGACTATAGGGCTTTAAACAAAGCTTACCTAACTGTGGCGATTTGGTGCTGTGCCCGTGGCTTTAAGGTCAATGCGCAAGCGCATTGACCTAAAATGCGCGTGCACAGCACCAAATCGCCAGCCATCTGTTCCCCAGCTTGGATCTCCTGGCTGCTCCTCCCCTAATTATCCGCACATCAAAGGCTGCTCCCGCCCCCTGCTTCACACTTCAAACGAATGCTACCGAGAGCATTTCCCGGCCGGCCGCTTTTAATTTCATTTCGCAAGCAGTTCCCCCTCACCCTCACTCACCCTCACCCTCACTCACCCTCACCCTCACTCACCCTCACCCTCACCCTCACTCACCCTCAACCCCTCACCCTCACCCTCACTCACCCTCAACCCCTCACCCACCCTCAACCCCTCACCCTCACTCACCCTCACCCTCACTCACCCTCACCCTCACTCACCCTCACCCTCACTCACCCTCACCCTCACTCACCCTCACCCTCACTCACCCTCACCCTCACTCACCCTCACCCTCACTCACCCTCAACCCCTCACCCTCACTCACCCTCAACCCCTCACCCTCACCCTCACTCACCCTCAACCCCTCACCCTCACTCACCCTCAACCCCTCACCCTCACTCACCCTCTACCCCTCACCCTCTCACTCACCCTCACTCTCACTCACCCTCACTCACCCTCAACCCCTCACTCTCACTCACCCTCACTCACCCTCACCCACCCTCAACCCCTCACCCTCACTCACCCTCACCCTCACTCACCCTCAACCCCTCACCCACCCTCAACCCCTCACCCTCACTCACCCTCACCCCCTCACCCTCACTCACCCTCAACCCCTCACCCTCACCCTCAACCCCTCACCCTCACTCACCCTCAACCCCTCACCTTCACTCACCCTCAACCCCTCACCCTCACTCACCCTCACTCACCCTCACCCTCACTCACCCACCCTCACTCACCCTCACCCTCACTCACCCTCACTCACCCCCAACCCCTCACCCTCACTCACCCTCACCCTCACTCACCCTCAACCCCTCACCCTAAACCCCTCACTCACCCTCAACCCCTCACCCTCACTCACCCTCACCCTCACTCACCCTCAACCCCTCACCCTCACCCTCACTCACCCTCACCCTCACTCACCCTCAACCCCTCACCCTCACCCTCACTCACCCTCACTCACCCTCACCCTCCCTCACCCTCACTCACCCTCAACCCCTCACCCTCACTCACCCTCAACCCCTCACCCTCACCCTCACTCACCCTCAACCCCTCACTCACCCTCAACCCCTCACCCTCACCCTCACTCACTCTCAACCCCTCACCCTCACTCACCCTCTACCCCTCACCCTCACTCATCTACCCCTCACCCTCAACCCCTCACTCACCCTCACTCACCCTCAACCCCTCACCCTCACTCACCCTCACTCACCCTCACCCTCACTCACCCTCACTCTCCCTCACCCTCACTCTCCCTCAACCCCTCACCCTCACCCTCACTCACCCTCACTCACCCTCAACTCCTCACCCTCAACCCCTCACTCACCCTCACCCTCACTCACCCTCACCCTCACTCACCCTCACTCACCCTCACCCTCACTCACCCTCACTCAACCCCTCACCCTCACTCACTCACCCTCAACCCCTCACCCTCAACCCCTCACCCTCAACCCCTCACTCACCCTCACCCTCACAATGCGCATGCGCATTGAGAGAAGCGAGACTATAGGGCTTTAAACAAAGCTTACCTAACTGTGGCGATTTGGTGCTGTGCCCGTGGCTTTTAGGTCAATGCGCAAGCGCATTGACCTAAAATGCGTGTGCACAGCACCAAATCGCCAGCCATCTGTTCCCCAGCTTGGATCTCCTGGCTGCTCCTCCCCTAATTATCCGCACATCAAAGGCTGCTCCCGCCCCCTGCTTCACACTTCAAACGAATGCTACCGAGAGCATTTCCCGGCCGGCCGCTTTTAATTTCATTTCGCAAGCAGTTCCCCCTCACCCTCACTCCCCCTCACCCTCACTCACCCTCACCCTCACTCACCCTCAACCCCTCACCCTCACTCACCCTCAACCCCTCACCCCCACCCTCACTCACCCTCACTCACCCTCACTCACCCTCAACCCCTCACCCTCACTCACCCTCACCCACCCTCACCCTCCCTCACCCTCACCCTCAACCCCTCACCCTCACTCACCCTCACCCTCACTCACCCTCAACCCCTCACTCACTCTCAACCCCTCACCCTCACCCTCACTCACCCTCAACCCCTCACCCTCACTCACCCTCTACCCCTCACCCTCACTCACCCTCTACCCCTCACCCTCTCACTCACCCTCACTCCCCCTCACCCTCACTCCCCCTCACCCTCACTCACCCTCACCCTCACTCACCCTCAACCCCTCACTCACCCTCAACCCCTCACCCTCACTCACCCTCAACCCCTCACCCTCACTCACCCTCTACCCCTCACCCTCACTCACCCTCTACCCCTCACCCTCTCACTCACCCTCACTCTCACTCACCCTCACTCACCCTCAACCCCTCACCCTCACTCACCCTCAACCCCTCACCCTCACTCACCCTCACCCTCACTCACCCTCAACCCTCACTCACCCTCAACCCCTCACCCTCAACCCCTCACCCTCACTCACCCTCACCCTCACTCACCCTCAACCCCTCACCCTCACTCACCCTCAACCCCTCACCCTCACTCACCCTCAACCCCTCACCTTCACTCACCCTCAACCCCTCACCCTCACTCACCCTCACTCACCCTCACTCACTCACCCTCACCCTCACCCTCACTCACCCCCAACCCCTCACCCTCAACCCCTCACCCTCAACCCCTCACCCTCAACCCCTCACCCTAAACCCCTCACTCACCCTCAACCCCTCACCCTCACTCACCCTCAACCCCTCACCCTCACCCTCACTCACCCTCACCCCCTCACCCTCACCCTCACTCACCCTCAACCCCTCACCCCCTCACCCTCACTCACCCTCACCCTCACCCTCACTCACCCTCACCCTCACTCACCCTCACTCACCCTCACCCTCACTCACCCTCACTCACCCTCACTCACCCTCAACCCCTCACCCTCACTCACCCTCAACCCCTCACTCACCCTCAACCCCTCACCCTCAACCCCTCACCCTCACTCACCCTCTACCCCTCACCCTCACTCACCCTCTACCCCTCACCCTCAACCCCTCACTCACCCTCACTCTCACTCACCCTCAACCCCTCACCCTCACTCACCCTCACTCACCCTCACCCTCACTCTCACTCACCCTCACTCACCCTCACCCTCACTCTCCCTCAACCCCTCACCCTCACCCTCACTCACCCTCAACCCCTCACCCTCAACCCCTCACCCTCAGTCACCCTCAACCCCTCACTCACCCTCACCCTCACCCTCACTCACCCTCAACCCCTCACCCTCACTCACCCTCAACCCCTCACCCTCACTCACCCTCACCCACCCTCACTCACCCTCAACCCCTCACCCTCACTCACCCTCAACCCCTCACCCTCAGTCACCCTCAACCCCTCACCCTCAGTCACCCTCAACCCCTCACTCACCCTCACTCACCCTCACTCACCCTCACCCTCACCCACCCTCAACCCCTCACCCTCACTCACTCACCCTCAACCCCTCACCCACCCTCACCCTCACTCACCCTCAACCCCTCACCCTCACCCTCACTCACCCTCAACCCCTCACCCTCACTCACCCTCAACCCCTCACCCTCACTCACCCTCAACCCCTCACCCTCACTCACCCTCTACCCCTCACCCTCACTCACCCTCTACCCCTCACCCTCAACCCCTCACTCACCCTCACTCTCACTCACCCTCACTCACCCTCACCCCTCACCCTCACTCACCCTCACCCTCACTCACCCTCACTCACCCTCAACCCCTTACCCTCACTCACCCTCACTCACCCTCAACCCCTACCCCTCACCCTCACTCACCCTCACCCTCACTCACCCTCAACCCCTCACCCTCACCCCCTCACCCTCACTCACCCTCAACCCCTCACCCTCACTCACCCTCACTCACCCTCACTCACCCTCACCCTCACTCACCTCACCCTCACTCACCCTCACTCACCCTCACTCACCCTCACCCTCACTCACCCTCACCCTCACTCACCCTCAACCCCTCACCCTCACTCACCCTCAACCCCTCACCCTCACTCACCCTCACCCACCCTCACCCTCACTCACCCTCAACCCCTCACCCTCACTCACCCTCAACCCCTCGCCCTCAACCCCTCACTCACCCTCTCTCACTCACCCTCTCTCACTCACCCTCAACCCCTCACCCACCCTCACTCACCCTCAACCCCTCACCCTCACTCACCCTCAACCCCTCACCCTCACTCACCCTCAACCCCTCACCCTCACTCACCCTCACTCACCCTCTACCCCTCACCCTCAACCCCTCACTCACCCTCACTCTCACTCACCCTCAACCCCTCACCCTCACCCTCACTCACCCTCACTCACCCTCACCCTCACTCACCCTCACCCTCACTCACCCTCACTCACCCTCACTCACCCTCAACCCCTCACCCTCAACCCCTCACTCACCCTCAACCCCTCACCCTCACTCACCCTCAACCCCTCACCCTCACTCACCCTCACTCACCCTCACCCTCACTCACCCTCAACCCCTCACCCTCACTCACCCTCAACCCCTCACCCTCACTCACCCTCACCCTCAACCCCTCACCCTCACTCACCCTCAACCCCTCACCCTCACTCACCCTCAACCCCTCACCCTCAACCCCTCACTCACCCTCACTCTCACTCACTCACCCTCAACCCCTCACCCTCACCCTCACTCACCCTCACCCTCACTCACCCTCAACCCCTCACCCACCCTCACCCTCACTCACCCTCAACCCCTCACCCTCACTCACCCTCAACCCCTCACCCTCACTCACCCTCAACCCCTCACCCTCACCCTCAACCCCTCACCCTCACTCACCCTCACTCACCCTCACTCACCCTCACTCACCCTCAACCCCTCACCCTCACTCACCCTCAACCCCTCACTCACCCTCACTTACCCTCACCCTCACTCACCCTCAACCCCTCACCCTCACTCACCCTCAACCCCTCACCCTCACTCACCCTCAACCCCTCACCCTCACCCTCACTCACCCTCAACCCCTCACTCACCCTCACTCTCACTCATCCTCACTCACCCTCAACCCCTCACCCTCACCCTCACTCACCCTCACCCACCCTCAACCCCTCACCCTAACTCACCCTCACCCTCACTCACCCTCAACCCCTCACCCTCACCCTCACTCACCCTCACTCACCCTCAACCCCTCACCCTCACTCTCCCTCACTCACCCTCACCCTCACTCACCCTCACCCTCACTCACCCTCACTCACCCTCAACCCCTCACCCTCACTCACCCTCAACCCCTCACTCACCCTCAACCCCTCACCCTCACCCTCACTCACCCTCACTCACCCTCAACCCCTCACCCACCCTCACCCTCACTCACCCTCAACCCCTCACCCTCACTCACCCTCAACCCCTCACCCTCACCCTCACTCACCCTCACCCTCACTCACCCTCAACCCCTCACCCTCAACCCCTCACCCTCAACCCCTCACCCTCACTCACCCTCACAACACATATTGTGTTACAATAGGTGTCACATTTGCGAAAGATAAAACTATTGGCATTGTAAATAACAAAGCTATTAATTCGCTATTTTCAAAACAAGCACATAAATAAAAAATGTGTCCTTTACAATACCAATAGCTCAAACTTTCCTAATGCGAAACCTATTGCATTGCTGTGCTTCTCTCCCCTGCTGCACTCTCCTGCTCTCTAGAGATGTGGCCTAACGACCAGAGCTGCCATCTAAGTCACGTAAATACAAAACATGTTGCATTCCAAATGCTATAGGTGTCACATTCGCGAAGTTATAACTATTGGCATTGTAAATGACAAAGCCATCAATTTAGCAATTTTAAAAACCAACAAATAAATAAAATATGTCATTTACAAGACCAATAACTCCAACTTTTCTAATGCGAGACCTATTGCATTTCCAATGCTTGTTCTAATTGGAGTACCCCTGAAAATGCAATGCCGTGTTCATGTGACAACTTTTCCACTCAGAACACAATGCATTTTCTGATGTTTTGTGGTCACTTTACGGAACTAAGGATGAAATTCCTGGTTCCAATACTTAAGGAGGCGGGGTTCCTGCAAGTCAAACCTGCTCTTTTGTATTTACAATTATTAAAGACCCCCCCGGATCACTTTTCATGTAGCTAGTTTTTTAGCGGGTGCTGTCAGGATTAGGAGTAGAATAATGATTAAAAATGATTAATTGTACTTAAATGAATTTGGATACAGGTTAGAAAGATGTTTGCACTGTAAAAAATGATAAGGTTGTGTAATTAAATTGGCTGATGCTTTTATCCTATTTATTGTGATTTTATAAAAATGTTATGTAACTGCCGGTAGATTCTTAATTGGTTTTATATTTTTCTTTTATTATGTGTAAATAATGAGTTTAATGTATGTTTCGTATTGTACCATTGTCTTTTTATGATATTGATTTATCGAAATAAAGTATTCTGACTGACTGACTGACAAGGAGGTTGCCCAAGCCAAGGCTAAGGAACCAAGAAGACTCATGAACCCATCTCTGTGTAATGGAATCAGGGAGACTTCAACTCGTTTATGGTGAAACTCAACTAAATTAGAAGTTTCGCCATCGTCCAGAAGTGAACTGCTGCAAGCCCACTTACAGTAACCAGCCATCAAGGTACCGGAATACAGGAACTACTGTCTTCCGCAGATGGGCAGCGATCGCCTCCATCACTTTTGTGAACACCCGAAGAGCACTTGTGAGGCCAAGGCAAGTACAGCAAACTGGAAATACTAATAGCCCACAGTGAACTGTAGATAATGCCTGTGGGAATGCAGGATGGGTATGTGAAAATATACATTCTTCAAGTCCAAGGACACAATCCAGTTTCACAGGTCCAAAACAGAAAGCATCTGAGCCTATGTGAGGGTTTTGAATATGTACTTCTATACAATAGCATTCAGGGGCTGGAAGTAAGCCACCTTCCCTTGTCGAGATGAAGAAGTAGCAGGCATAACAATCCCTGGCTTTCTCCGTGTCCAACTCCCTTATGGTAGCCTTGGACAGCAACAGATGTACAACCTGTAGAAGGATGGACAGGTGCTCTTACAAAATTCAGTGTGGCATGGGAGGGATATCTGATGGCAAGAAGAGAAAGCGTAGCACATAGCCTTTTTCAACAATTTTCAAGATTCACATGTGCCGCTGAAGGGAAACTAAAGCAGTCTGTTGACCATTGTACCAGTTGAAGAGGAGTTAGAGGACTGATGCCTCCACTGGCCTGTGCGCTGTCTGCTGGTTCTGATGCCTTGATAAGACTGGGCAATGTGCAGCATCTCTGGCCGGAAAGGCTGTCTCTGTCTATATGCCAACCCTCTGAAATAGCCCTAAATTCCCAAAACTTGTGCGGAAATTACTTTGCAGTGTTTAACAGCCCCAAGAAAGCCCTGCTGCTCTGCTGTCTTTTTTTTTTTAATGTTTTTATTGAAGAAAAAAAAAACAGCGGCAGTTATGGCATTAATTATACTGTAATGTTAAGTTTCAGTTATCCATGTTCATGTAATCTGATAACATTTAAGGCATCAGTTACGTACTACATTTCACATTTGTCTAGACAGGACCATTTGTGTACAGTCTTACTCGATCTCATCATTTTCTTCATGCTCTGCTGTCTTTAAAGCATTCCAAAGCAGAGACCAACTTCTTTGTGAAGAGGCAAGATCCATCAAAGGGCATATCCATTAGTGATGCCTGTACATAGTGGATATTCCAGTGGACATCCCACAGGCATGTCTATGAAGGACAACACTGGTATCGACAACACTGGTATCGACTAGCCTGGCAAGACAGTCCATGGTATACAAATAGGGAGAGATAATACACATGGCCAAGTACTGTCCATCATGGCCAGTCTGAGCCAGAGAAGGCTTAAAATGCCTCGGGACTGCTGGCAAGATCTTGCCTGCCATTTCTCAAAGAGCATGTGTCCATCAGCTCAATAAACTGACTGTGTTTACTGGATCACAGTGTCAGAGTGGCATAAGAAAACATATGTTTGCCAAAGGCATGAATACTTTGGGATTCTCTAGCCTGAGGTTTAGTTGGAAATCTTTTATGATTCAGCATACAAGTCGAGACCTGTACAATTAGACTCTCAAGAGTAGGGTGCTTGGTGATCAAATCTGGATCACCGAGCGCTGGCCTTGGCTGTCTGTCCAACCCCCACTCCCCAACCCCCCGTTGACTGAATCTCATACACTGCCCCATTAAGCATCTTCAGCAGCCTATATCCCGTGCTTCAGGACCACTTCTATTGAACTCTACGGCAAGGAGATAAAAGTGCCTGAAACTCACTGAGAATGCTTCTTCCTAACTTTTACTATGGACCTTGCTGGTTCCCTTAACTGGCCCCCTGCTGGAGTTTGTCATCTAAAGTAACTAGAAGTAAATGCATTGGGTAAGTAAATGGTGCACATTTATTATACATTGTAAAGTCTGTATCTCTGGAATGCTCTGGTGCATCATCTTTATTTTGGTGTCAACGAAATATATAAAAATACTGTTTTTATAAATTGGTGTCAGATTTCCTCGAGTGTCATATGTATTTATTCTTCAATTGTTTTGGTGCCGTTTAAATGCTTAACACTAGTTCCTTTGTGTAGTCCTCATTGCTCAGAGCCACAGCTATCCAGAACTGAGTTAAAGGTTTCACAAACAAAACCTACTGGTCTTAAAGGAGTTGGTAAGTGTATTAAATGGTGAGGTCTCACAGCCACACCATACAATACCTCCCATTTCCTCACAATCATTATAATGAGGGGAGAGCAAGCCACCCCCTCACCATCAATATCCTGTGGTGCACCCTGCTCTAGCACAGGAACACAGAGAGAACCAAAAAGATAATGGAGCCTCTGCTGAAAGGTGCAATGCAGCAGAAGCACCGCGTTAGAGTCAAGCGGCCTGAAAAATAGTTGCACTTTTATAATAAATAGCGCAACATTAGCTCGGGATCGGGTGTCGGCGTCAGCAATGGATCCGGCGTCAGCACTGGATCATCCATCAAAGCTGGGACAGTTGAAACCAGCTTGACTCCTTAGGCCAGAGTGAAAGTCTGTACTACAGTTGGTACAGACCCAAAAACTGGTCCTAAGAGAACTGACCATGCCAAGGAGAGACCCACCAGCTGTAAAATGACTTGAGGTCCATAAGATTCTGTAAGGCTCAAAAGTAAGAGGGAGCCAGAAGCATACTGAAACTTTGCAGCATAGACTATATGTAAGCTTAAATCTGCTGTATGATCGATGTCGCCCCGGAACGTGGGTCGGTTGGGACCAACGGAGGAATCAGTTCAGTGGCCGGGACCTCGATATGTGTGGAATACATTTTGATATCCTTGCACCTTTTCTTTGAAGTCAAAGTGGTGGGATGGGGTTGAATCACATTTCTCTTTCTTATGTTTCCGCTTTAATTTCGAAGGACCATGTGGGAAATGGTACTTCAAGAGGAAATAGAGCTGTAGCGGGAACAGCCCCGGGAAAGGGACTCAGAGCAAGATCTGCAAAAAGACTGTGTTCAGTGATGTTTAACTTTACCAACCAGTCTCAAATCACCTTCAGCTACATTACGGCACATTTAGCACACGACATATCCGCAGCTCAGGCACCAAAAGCAAACCTCGTCCGAGTTCTTGACCGACATTTGATTCCCGCAGTTATGGCACGGCTTGATTCCTGTTGTTTTAGTAGAGAACTTTATTTCCTATCACACTTAAAAAGTTTTGGAATCTACTGAAGATTGACAAAGTCGGGAGCAGAGCTCTGGATATGCGTTGGGAGGCGCAGAAACAAAGGACCGTACGTCAACATGCAGGAGTGGCGCTTATATCCACCTACGCGCTGCCACTTATGGGGCAGGTTGGAGTCAGTGTGGAGACGTTCAACACGACCTATTGGCACGCTGGAGCACTGCTACAAAATTCTCTGGTTCCAATCTGGCACCAGGGGGATATGCTAACGTGAGCAATCTGCTGCTAGAATTATCCATCAGAAATTTACTAATGCACTTCACTCAGTTTTGAGAGTAAATGCACTTTAGCTATATGAAGATTGAGGCAGTGTGCCAGTGTGCTTTAGTTAAGAAATAGCGAAACCTCAGAGAGTTGTGCGCTTTAAAGGTCTGTGTCACTAACATTGGACCAGAGGTACCAATTATATTATTTCTGCAACATCCAAAGTCTCCAACACGTGCTAGAATAGTTGTGGATCAGGCAGTTTGCGGTTGTGAGAAAAGAAAAAGCTTTATATTCTGCTCGAGACACTATACCTAGGCACCCTGCAACATTCTCTCTCACTATTTGCAGCCCTCAGCCCAAATCCTGTGGGTTAACCTAATTTGCTGAACATGCCTGCACCAACAGACGGTAGATGTACAAGTGGGGTGCACAGAAAATGGGGCTTGGTAGTCGAAGTGGTTTTACATTCAATGGCTGTATAAGGTTGCCACATGCATTTTATTTGTAGGGTCTATAAGAGATGAACACAGAATTGAGAACTAATCAATCAATAAATAAACATAATAACTTTATTGTCTATCTGCAATCATTTCTAGAATCTCAAAACAAAGCAGAACTTTGCAGCAATATCCAGGCATTGGTGATTGCGGAGGACCAGTCTGGCTGCTGCATTTTGAATGATCTACAGTCTTCTTATGAGCTGGTCGGCAATCCATGTGTACAGGGCATTTCCATATGCTAGTCTGCTGGTGAGGAGGGCTTGAGTGATCATGTCCAGCTGTTATCTGATAGCCACTTGAAGATTTTCTTCAGCATCATTAGTGTGTTGAAGCAGACAGATCACTGCGTTGACTTGGGCGGTCATGTCCAGTTTGTGGTCTATGATGAGTCTGAGGTTTCTCGCTTGCGAGCAGGGCTTGGGTCCAAGGCCTTTTGCCCATCAGGTGGAGTCCCATAGCGAGACATTCTTCCCGAAGACTACTACCTTTGTCTTGTCAGATTTGAGGCTTCTGGATTTTATCCAGTTGGCCACTTCTGTCATGTATGTAGTGACTTTGTTCCAAGTGGTGGGTGTATTGTCTGAGAGGAACCGAATCAGTTGCATGCTGTCGGTGTAAGTGAGGATGTTAATGTTGCGAACTCGTATGACGTCAGCTAGCAGGGTCACGTAGTTGTTGAAGAGTGTTGTGCTGAGCGAGGATCTCTGTGGGGCTCAACCAATAAGTTCTACCAGTGAGGAAGGAGCAGATCCATTCGAGGAAGAGTTCCCGGATAACTGCTTTGTGAAGTAGTTGGATTAGGAGGGAATGGGAGATTGTTTTGAAGCTGGTAATATGTCTAGAAGGGCAGTTTGCATGCTGTGGTTGTCCTGATTGTGTGGTGTTGAGAAGCTGGTGGTTGGAGAGGTGGTAGGAGAGTTGCTTTTTGATGGTTTTTCCCAGGACTTTGGCAGGGAAGGGAAGGAGAGATACCGTTCTGTAACTGGCAAGTTTGTTTGGGTCAACGGAGGGTTTCTTTTGGAGGGCACTGATGGCTGTGTGTTACCATGGCTCTAGGTAGGTGGCTGTACTGATGGTGGTATTGAGAATAGGGGAGATGGTTTTGTGATAGGGATTGCTCCTTTGTCAAAGGTGTGGTGGGGGTAAGGGTTCATTTGGACCCCAGAGTGTGGTCTTCAAGATTGTTGGGGTTTACTCTGAGCTAATGGGGTCCCATGTGGTGATTGTGTTGACTTCGTTTGTCCCTGGGAGACTTCTGGAGAGGGCCAGGGGGTCCAGTTTGGGGGAGGGCAATTGCTGTATATGGCTACAATTTTGCTGCAAAAACGGTTTGAGAGATCGCTGCACAGCTGTTGTGATTAGGTGTGCTGAAGTCCTTGATGATTGAGAAGATTTCTTTGCTGCTGTGGGATCTGGAGTTAAGTGGCTCGACTAGGGCTTTTCTCTTGGTTTCTCGGATGAGCTGGTGGTACCTCCTCTGGGCAGCTTTGAAGTTAGCTTTTTTGTGTTGGTATCTCTAGGACTCGGGTCCACTAGTAGTGGCCAACTACCCAAGACTGTATAGACTGCATAGACAGTCGGCTCCCTTTAAATCTGTATACTGGTAAAGCCTTACAGGTAAATTATCGTTGGGCTAAAGCTATACAGCTTTTTGGTGGGGAGACTTGGTTAACTTTGGCTAAATATGACCTAGAAATATATGGAGTGTCATGGCATATTCAAACTAGGAATAAGAATATTAGTGCTTTATGCCGGTTACAACACTAAGATGACTGGCAAAGCCTAAGAGGTATATTTCCTTTGGGCCTATATATTTTTTCTCCCCCTAAGTGGATAGACCTTCCCGATATTCGCGAACATAATCAGGAAAAGTGTGGAGTGTCATTCTATACTCTAATTACAGATAGCATAAACTTTTGTTCACATGCCGGCTACACCACTAAGGCGATCTGCCGGGTATACAACTAAGGCAATTTCCCAACCAGAAAGTGTAAGGCCACTTTATTTCACACTTTTTGTAACCTTACTTTCACTCCAACGTTTTTGACTACCCTTAGTATGGTAATTTAGTGTATTGCTAGTTTTGTATTATATATCGGGGCATCTTACTCTCCGTATTGGTGTTTTTGTTTTTAGTTTAATTCTTGTTTATAACTGGATCCTCCTTTCTTTTTAATCATATTATTCTTCCTTTTTCCTTTTTCTTTTTTAGTATTTTTGTGCCCGACGGTTGGAACATGTGGCATCCTTGCTCGTCCTTTCGGTTTTGAATTAACTTTTCCATACAATAGGATTAATGAAATTACAGGTAATAATTTAGTACCTATAATCAGATTGTGCCATTAGCAGGTGGCACTTAGAGACTATTGTTATGATTAGGTCAGGTATTATCTGACTGTAT
This sequence comes from Lissotriton helveticus, assembly GCF_964261635.1. Lineage (NCBI taxonomy): Eukaryota > Metazoa > Chordata > Amphibia > Caudata > Salamandridae > Lissotriton > Lissotriton helveticus. The sequence goes on from NC_136068.1 coordinate 1,290,686,326, forward strand.
TCTCATTAACATCAATGTCCCAAGATGGGACGTATACAGATGTAAACAAATCAGGCGAAAAGAATAAGTTTGCGTTTCTTGTATCTTTTTTCTCACCCTGCCTTTCCCCCCCTTTTTTTTTTAATTTTGCCTTCTATTAAAGTTGATTTTGTCTGCAGTTTGACTAAAGAGTGAAATAAGGCAATTTGGTACCTAGAGTTTTGAATAAGTTATGAATGTAGTTATGTATATTATCACACTGTTAATATGTATAGATTACACTAGCAAATGTATATAGTCTTTCTTTCCCTGGAGTTATTTATCCGTATAGGATGTATGTGCATAATGTGTATATATATATATATATTCACATTATGCACATACATCCTATATATATATATATATATATATATATATATATATATATATATATAAAAAAACTTTTGTGGTCACATTTTTATCCTATGTTAGGAGATTTATGAGGTGTATGTTTTAATGTGTTGGATTAATTACCCATTGTTCACGAATGTTTTCGGTCTGACTGGTTGGATGCAATACCAACCGTCCAGATATACATTATTAATAGCTATGTCCTATGTTGTTATGATTTCAGTACGTTAAGACGGTGACCTGATGAAGGCGATCTCGCCGAAACGCGCGTAGTCCTACTACCGCCTTGCCTTCATCATTTGTGTCCAAGTTTTAGTTTGTACTGTGTCTTAGTTTTGTATACTTGCTTTAATCAATGGAAAAATAATGTCTGACAAAACTGTTTAGTAATATCATTATAACAAGTATTAATAATCTCAAATAATAAATTTAAATATGATCCATATTCTGATTTCTTCAGTCTGTCATGTTTAGGCCATAGCTGTATTACATCCGTTTTTGGGTTCTTCTTAAGTGTTTTACAGCCTTTTGACCTAGCTATAGACCATTTCTTGCCCTATGTATAGCTAGTCTATTAATTATATAGGGGTCCCCTGCTTTCTAATCAACTACCCAAGACTGAGCATAAAAAGGATACAGTATGCAATGAACTGCAGAAGCCTCTGGTGGAGATTGTGAAGCTGCACTGCTACACATGCCTGTAAGAGGGGTTGAGAAAAGTTTACTTTACCTGGTGGTTCCATGAGAAAGCGCCCACAAAAGCTGTGCCATTCCTCTCCAGCAGCAGCAACAACAAGACAAAGTAAGGTGCATCTGAACATCCAATGCAGGATGAATACCTCCCGGGTTTGTGGATGCTATCCCCTGGTTCAGAAGAAAAGGTTTACCGTTGTCCTAGGTTGCCTTCTACAACAAGCATTGGCAACGCCCATTGGTCTCGCCTATGTGATATCTAAGGACTGGTCAATGATTTGTTCAGAAGTTGTCAACACCTCTAATAAAAGGATCATCGTATACATTATAGCACAATATAATCTAGATATATATTATATAGAATATATGATAGTATTATATTATGATATGATATATAGTGTATAGTATGGTATGATATTGCCTGGCATTGTATAGTATGGTATGTCCTTTATTTGTATACTATGGTATGGAATGGGACGGGAGAGTATAGTATGGTATGACATGGCCTGTCATTGTTATTGTATGATATGGCCTGTTGCTGTATAGTATGACAGGATATGGACTGACATTATTTAGTATGGTATGGTCTGTCATTATATAGTATGGCATGGTCCGTCATTATATAGTATGGCATGCTAGGACTATAGTATGGCCTGCCATTATATAGTATAGTATGGTATGGCCTGTTATTGTATTGTATGGTATGTTGTGGCATGGCCTGTCACTGTACAGTACGGTATGGTCTTTCATTGTACAGTAAGGCATGTTACGGCAAGTGATTATATATTACAGTATGGTAGGGCCTGTCATAGTATAGTATGGTATAGTATAGTATGGCTTGTCATTTTATAGTATATTATAGTATGGTTTGTCACTGTATTGTATGGCATGGGATTGCGGTCATGGTATGATATGGCCAGTCACTGTATAGTATGGTAAGTTCTGTCATTTACAGTACGGTATAGTATGGCCTGTTATTGCAAGGTATGGCCTGGCATTGTATATAACGGTAAGGTATTAAGGTATGGTGTGTCATTTTATAGTATGGACTGTGCCATCTTGCGGCTCTGCAATTAAGTGGCACTAGAACACAAGTTAATAGTACCGCTGTGCATGTCATGTCTTCGGATTAAAAACAAAGGGTGGAGTTGCCACACGGGATTACACTTGATAGCTGTGTTTTATAGTCAGATGTTTGCAGCAGGCGCCCTGGTCAGGGAACCGTCTCGCGCTCTTATTTAGGGCCAGGTTCTTGTTTAGAAATGTGTCATACTAAAACACCGCTGGTTTATCATTCAGGCACAAAGGTAAAAGAAAAGCATGCGACCACATCCTGCACAAAAAATAACAAAGTGCTATTTATATAACACGTGTTGACACATTTGTGTTGTTCATGGCACTTTACGTCAATGGTGTTACTGACACCCAGATTAGTGTTCCTCCTATTATGCTCTGAGAGGATAAAAAGCTGTGTCACCACGGTTGTGAGCAAACCACCAGATAACACATGTATCCCAGCAATCAATAGTTATCTTAAGAAACTGTTTTTAATTGCTTATTGTTTCTAGAAGAATCTAGAGAGGGGCTTTTAGCTTTCCCATTAGTGGGCTACATTGCCACTTTTGATTTCTCCATTTTCATTATTGAGCGTGTGTCTGCGCATGTCAACTTCCTTTTGTCTTACAGTTCTTGTTTTTTTCCCTGGCGCTTGCATGGACTAGTACCGATTGATTTTGTTAATAATGTTCTTCTGTGTTGCTTGCACCCAGTTGTGTTTTTTAAGTGTGTATTGTTTGTCTGTGTGTACTTTTTACAAACTCTGCTTTTATGTCCTTTCGTTTTTGCTTTTTCATCTTGGCCCGCCGCTCTTGTTGTTTGCTTTCCGGATCTTTCAAAACTTCACTTTCATTTAAGCCGCTTTGCTACAGCCAGTCTTGTCCAAGCCACAAAACACAACATCATTTATTACATTTTATTAAAATTACATGCTGCAGCATTCACTAAGGGTGCATTTCTTTATGAAAAGTCCTAATTTTGTATGCATTCTGTGTAATGCCGCCTTCCTTCCCAATTTGGGAAAGCGAACATAAGTTACATGTTTTTAAATTGTACCAACTGGTGATATCGGCACATACCCAAATGCATGTGTAACACACCATACATACTCATACCATAAAATACTACGCAATAACACGCCATGGCATACTACACTATATGATACTATACAACAACAAGGGGCGCGGCTTGATGCCGGCGATGGCGGCCGCCTGAACGAGGAGCTCCACAGCCGAGCCCTCGATTATCCTGGTGAAACGGCAGACGGGGCCCCCACCTCCTGCACAGCGGTAGGGGAAGCAGCAGCCCCCGCCCGGAGCTCGAAATCGGCCAGAACGAGCTGCCCGGGGATTAGCTGCAGCCCGGCCTCGGACTGCCGGTGTACCGCGGGAGCCGCGCCCAAGATGGCGCCCGCGGCACTTTGGTGAAATCACAGAAGAGCCGAGCCGGATCGTGCAGCGGTGGGCTACTGCGTCCTCCCTGAGAGCAGGAGCCACCTGTGGGAGAATTGAGGAGGTACCCCCGGCACACATAGAGAGGCGGGCGCGACCCGTGGCCATACTGAGCACCGAGACGCCTGCCAGGACGAGCAGGGGACCGGACTATCACCCCCCGGGGGGCGCGTCTCACCATAGCGGAGGACGGCGAGCAGGGAGTGGGAAGCCGTGGGTGACTAGCCGACCGTGGGTGATGACCAGGGGTTGATGCGGCGTTGACCCCCGACGAAGCAGGAGGGCCAATTAATACTGAGAGCTGGTTGACCCGCGAGGGTATCCGAACGTTCGGCGAGAGCTGGACGGACACAGCGGATGGAGCGCCGAGATCTCGCCTGGCTGCGGCGCGACCCTCTCCCTGCCGGGGAAATGGGGAATGCCCCTTGCGCTCTGCCCTGTCGCTGAGGGGGGGGGGGGCTGCATGATTGCTGGAGGAGTGGCTCTGTGGAGCGGCTTGATCGAGACTGCGGACGGCCGACTGAGCGACTGCGCTCCACTGCGACTGGGGGCATAAGATCTGGGGCCTAGCACCGGAAAGAAAGCGGCCAGTGGGGGGCGAATTTTGTGGTTGCCCCGCGATGGGGCCCGGTAATGACGGCCATGATGAGCCCTGTTAGGTACGTTCCTGGTACATCTGAGGAGGGTTGTGGAGCGCAACCCGCTGACTCGTCCCCAGCCGACTGCGGCGGAGATCGTTGCCCTTGACTCATACCCGCATCCCGCGTGAGGCGCTGCTGAGCCCACTCGTGCGCTACCACAACTAGGGTACAATCCCTCGAAGGTGTGGCGTGCGTGGAGCGGGAATTCACGATCATTATTGGCTGGCCCACGTGGGACAGCCGCGACCCACCTACCAGGTTGGAGCACGTGGGGGTTGGCTTGAGCACCTTAGATGATGCGGAAGCCGAGAGGGGGCAGAGGCGGTGCCCATTCTTCTGCGGAGGGAGAACCCCCTGAACGGAGAGAGCAGACGGAGCCCGGACTGATGCAGGACACCCAGTTGCAGCAACAGCTGGATAAAATCCTAACGCCATATCTGAATCGCGCACGGCGCTCCAGCAGGACATTTCCCAAGTGGCCACAGGATTAGGGCTGTTGAGAGCCGATCATGGGAAACTGGCAGACAAGGTCAAATTGGTAGAAGACGAGCTTCATACCATTAAGCCAGAGCATAATGACATTAAAGCAACTGTGGCGCACATGGCAGAGCGTGTCGAGGCTCTGGAACGAAGAGCGGAGGATGCTGAAGGCCGTAACCGACGAAACAACATCCGCGTGGTGGGTCTGCCGGAGAAAGTCGAGGGGTCAGACATGGTATGATACCTGGAAGATTGGCTAAAGACAGTGGTGGTACCGAAGGGTCTATCTGCCTTCTATACTTTGGAACGAGCCCATCGGGTGCAGCTCACCCACCTCAACAGGGGAGCCCTCCGCGACCGGTTGTTGCTAGACTGTTGCACTTCGGAGACCGGGACTTAATCTGGCAGAAAGCTCGAGCAGATGGTCCATACCAAGTGGAGAACAGCAGAGTCAATATCTTCCCGGACTACACCTATGAAACCCAGCGTCGGCGCACCTCTTTTCTGGCCGTCAAGAGGGAGTTGCGAAACGAGGGCCTCCAATATTCTCTCTTGTTCCCGGCCAAGCTGAGGGTTGCGATAGATGGCAAAACGTGGTTCTTTGAAACTCCGGACGATGCCTCTGCCTGGCTGGAACTTTACAAGGTGGGGAAAGATACTGATGGGCGAAGCACACTGCCCGCACCAGTGGGGTTACCACAGCGATAGTCGCGACGGATTCATAACAGAGGGCGGGGTTTGAGGACACCTTTCTTGTCGGAGGCAGAGGAGGGACGGCGCGATGTCTTGGCGATGGTGTCTACGTTATCAGGAAGCAAGAGGCTCCATCTCTGGCGGGTACAGGCTCAGAAAAGGAAGCTGGTCGGTCGGACACAGAGCAGTCTGAGGTGGACAGTGAGCACTTACCGGAGGTGACCCCGAAGACGGCGGAGGGAATGCTCGACGAGGGGTGATCGACCCAGAGGAGATAGTGTGAAAGTGCAGAGCTGGGACTGAGGTGGACTCTTGGGTGCGACTTGTTTAGAGCTATGATGTTTCGGGAGGGGGAGGCCCTGAGACGCCATGTTTATAATGGGCTTGGTTGCACGAGGGGCGCTGATTCAGCAGGGCGGCTACCCGTTGGTACACAGGTCCCCCTCTCTGCCCTTAAGGCATACCCGCAGTGTCTGCTGTTGAGTTTTGTGGGTGTTGAGTGGATATATTGGTTTGGATGGGAACTAGATGGGAGAAGCTAGGACCTGTTTTTGGGGGTTGGGGGGTTTTGGGAGTTTGGGGGAAAGTTGGGGGGGCAATCACAGACTCTGGCACGGATGGACGATTCTCAATGAGCAAGCACCTATGGGAGAATGGGTGGTACCACTAATTTGAAATGTGTAACCTGGAATGTGAGGGGGCTACACACCATGATGAGATGCCATAAAATTCACACTTACCTAGTTCGTAGGGGGGTACATATTGCGCTGCTACAGGAAACTCACTTAACGAAGGCGGAGGGTATAGCGCTACAGCGTAGATGGAGGGGTCAAGTGTATAACACCACATACTCTGCTTTTGCGAGGGGAGCGCTGATTTGGATTAGGGCAGGGGTCCCTTTTCAGGTGAATAGCCAGGCGATAGACCCAGAGGGCAGATTTGTGGCCATTGCAGGGAATGTAGCGTTTATGCACCTAACATGGATCAGCTGAGCTTTCTGGCAAGAATGTCTGGGTCGCTGGCGAAATACCTCGCGGGTCCCCTGATAATGGGGGGGGGGAGATACTTCAATTCAGTTACGGAAGTGTCCCATGATAGGTCGCACCCCCCACCCCCCTGGCGACACCCCGATCCATCGATTGACCATGGGTAGGCTTGATTGGCAGACGCGTTGGGAGTTATTAGTTGATGCTTGGCGTGCGCAGCACACTAGAGAACGGGATTACTCATATTTTTCTGGTATGCATGAACTGCATGTGCGATTGGACTCAATACTGTGCTCCCCAACAATTATGCCGACTATTGTCCGAACGGAATACCTAACTAGGACGCTATCTGATCATAACCCACTGCTGGTCACCATGCAATGGATGATTGAGACCTTGTGCGTCCCCACGTGGAGGTTGCGCCCTGAGACCCTAGATGACCCGCTTTTCAATGCTGCGCTGGAAGAGGAGATTACCCACTATTTTGCGGAGAAAGCCGGCTCGACCGCAACGAGGGCTACCGAATGGGATGCCTTCAAGGTGGTTGTGAGGGGCCTTTGTATAGGAAAGTATGCGGGAGTGCGGAAAGTTCTACTGACCGACCTGAACAAAGCGGAGGAAGTACTTCGCCAGGCGGAGGTGGCACGGCCTGGCCACCCTGAATTGCAAGAGGAGGTTAGTGTAGCGAAGGAGGCGGTGGTAACGGAGGTGGAACGCTTGCGCAGCTTTGATCACAAGGCTTATATGGTAAGGACCCATGCGGACGGAGACAGGGCTAGGACGTTACTGGCCTGGCTGGCGAACCCCACTAAACGTAGTTCCCCCATAATGGCGTTAGATACTGAGGGTGGAGAGATGGTTCACACTCAAAGCGAGATCCGGCAGTGTTTCGCGTGGTACTATGAGGAGCTTTACAAAAGTACACTGATGGATGGAAACCCTGCACCAGATAGTTATTTGGAAGGACTGTGCCTGCCGGGCCTTGATCGGGAACAGGCGAATGATTTAGGCAGGGATATAGAGCTGGGAAAGATCCGAGGCGCCATTAAACACATGGCTCGCAACAAAACCCCTGGGTTGGATGGGCTGCCTATAGAATTGCATGGGAAATTTGTATACCTATTGGCTCCAAGACTCCAGGAAGTTTATAAGGAATCAAAGAACATGGGGCAACTGTCCAGCTCTATGCGAGAAGCACTGGTAATCCCGCTGCTGAAAACAGGGAGGGACAGTATGAATACGGCCTCCTACAGGCCATTATCGATGTTGACCACCGACTATAAAATACTGAGCAGTATTTTGGCGACTCGGCTGCTAAAGCATATGACTACGCTGGTCAACCAGGCTGGTTTCATACCGACGTGCGACACGACCGCGAACATCAGACGGTTGGTGCGGCAATTAGAAGACGACCACCCGGAGGCGAGGCAGCCAGTGGTGCTCTCGGTAGATATTGAAAAAGCTTTTCATAGCTTAGAGTGGGAGTATTTGTACAAGGCGATGGGATGTTATGGATTAGGCGAGCACTATACAGAATGGACGAAGGTCCTGTACTCGTCTGCGGTGGCCAGAGTGAGGGTTGGCACGCTGATAGCCTCGCAATACCCAATGGAACGAGGGACGAGGCAGGGATGTTCGTTGTCCCCATTGTTGTTCGCCCTGGCGGTGGAACCCCTTGCGATTACGGCTCGGGGGGGAGGGGGGGCAACACTATGAGGGGCTGGAGAGTAGAGAGGGTCGGCAGTACATATCACTCTACGCGGATGACCTGTTACTCTTCCTTGAAGATGCTGACAGTGCGCTGCTGGGGGCTGAGCGCTTGCTCTCGGACTTCGGAGGAATTTCAGGTCTGAGAGTGAACTGGTACAAGACATGCATGTTCCCGGTCAGGAAGGGGGAGGCTCGCCCAGACACGGTTCGAGCGGTGTGATGGGAACCTACCTGCTTCACATACTTAGGGGTGAACATCTATCACACTGCGGCGGACATGCTAGAGGGTAATGTGGGTCGCGCCCTGCGGGCACAGAGAAGCAGCATGGACTTTTGGGCCACCCTCCCGTTGTCAGTTATGGGCCGTATAGCCCTTTTAAAAATGGTAGCGCTTCCTCGGTTCTTATATTATTTTAGAACACTGCCCGTGTGGATACCGAGCTCCACTTTTAAACTGTTGAAGTCGCTTATAGTGTCCTTCCTTTGGGGCGCAGGCAGATGCAGAGTCGCGCAAGCGACGCTGATGCGGCATAAGGTTGAGGGTGGTCTGGCGCTCCCAGACTTTGAGCTGTATTATCTTGCGGCCCAGCTGCATATTTTTACACAGGAGGTAGCGAGAGAATTCCGGGGACCGTAACATAGGAGAGGCCATGGAATACCGCGCCACTTCCTCTCATTTATAGTGCTCCAGCAGAGACTAGACCCCAGGGACTTTACTCACAGAGGAAAAAACGCTCAGACTCTGTTGGAACCGATCGCAGCGCAGAGCGGGAGTGCTATACCCATACGCGCCTGAAATTCCACTGGGCATGTTGACGGCATTGCCGCACGGCGGGGACTGGTCGCAACTACAGATTTGAGAGGAGGCGGGACTCCACATGGTGGGGGACCTCCATGAGGATGGGGCTATGCTGCTCTACCAGACACTCCAGGAGGGATTCGATTTATCGAGGGGGGGCTTCCTATTTCATGCAGCGTTAACAAGAGCGATGCAGGCGCATTGGCTTGAGGGACTAACAGAGCACAAGACGTCGATGGCATGCCAGTATACCATGATGGCGGCTGGGACGTTTAAGGCGGTCACGTGTCTATACTCGAGAATGACCAATGAAGGAATGTCACCCCTGACGACACTGAAAAGAAAATGGGAAGTGGCTCTGGGGAAGGACATTCCTGACACGGCCTGGGTGCAGATAGTGCGGAGGGCCTGGAAGAGCACGAGGAACGCAAGGTTCCAGTTAATACACTTTTACATACTCCATAGAGCGTACTTGACGCCATGGAAACTCCGGCAATATTTTAAAGTAGCTGACGCAGCATGTCCCAGATGCAGGAGGGGTGGGGTAGACCTGGATCACATGCTATGGTCCTGCCCAGAGATAGGCTGCTATTGGGAAGAAGTGGGTGAGACCCTGAATGCGATCACAGAGAGACAACTGGTATTTGATATGGCCACCAGCATCCTCCATTGGTTCTCCCACACGTCCAAGAATAAGATCACGAGTAAATTTGTGGACATGGGGCTTATATTGGCAAAGCGTGAAATTACGAAGCACTGGAAGGCTACTGTGGGACCTAGCAGTACGAGGTGGAGGGGAGAGTTCACCAAATGGGCTAACAGTGAGGGTGCACTAAGGTATCAGCTGGCACGCAGACAAAATGATAAGGCATTAGAAGGAGCGACGGCATGGGAAGTCTTAGTGCAGGTGCTGCGCGAATACGAGCCGCAGGATGATGAGCAGGATGGGCCACTGATCCAGGGTAGCACTGAGGCAAGATAGGTACACATATGGATCAATATGACTACTCCTGTGCATGTGCGATAGGAAGAATGGACAGGGTTGTGCGCGTCTGTGATGGGGAGGTGGGGAGGTAGGGAGGGATAGTAGATTTGTTAGGGGGAAGAGACGGGCTATATTTTGCAGTCATTGTTCAAATTGTACCACTTGTTGTAAAGTGTTACTATATCAACATAAAGCATAAGGTACATGGTAGGGAGGGGTCATGATGGATTCCACAGGGATGATAGGGAAATTGATATATGATTGTGTATGGATGTTTTGTGCAAAAAGACAATAAACTAAGTCTTGAAAAAAAAAATGATACTATACAACAAAAGACCATAACACCATTATTATACATTAACAAACCATACCATACTATACCATACCAGGTCATATTATACAATGCAATGACAGTCCATAACTATACAAGTTTATACCATACTATACAATAACAGTCCATACATACTATGCTGTGCAATGACAAACCATACCATATAATACTATCCATTCAAGTCACCCTCACCTCCCTTTCCCTTCCCACCCTGAACCACCGTCACCTCCCTTTACTTCTACCAGCCCCTGAACCCTAAAGTCACCCTTATCTTCCTCTACCTTTAAACATCCCAAAACCCTAAAATACCATTAAAAAAAACTACAGAGTATGTTATTTAAAAATACTAACCTGCATAGTAAAGTTACAAATACTTATATGTGGGGGTACTTGACTGCTTGGTAAAGGCCGGACATGGTAAAGGCTGTTTCCCCTTCAGGCAGGACACAAATGTTTTGGAGGCACAGTCTTTTTATGCCAGCTTGTTTGGTGGTCACCTTCACCACTTTGACAGTTACCCCCACTCCCTATAATTTAGGTCTCATTTGAGACAGCGACAGTTTTGTCCCACCCTTGCTTCCTACAGTTTAGGGTTCACCTGAGACATTGCACGCACAATCACTTTCAACACATTCTGTTTACTTAGGGGGGCTTAGACCCGCCCATTGCTTACCATATGTTGGTTTCATGGTCACTCATTTTCTAGCTTCTCTTCTGGTCAGCAATTGTTGGCTTGACTTCCTCTACCTGTGTTTTTGCCTGCCCTGGAGCATGGCCAAAGTACTGCTTCCCTTGCCCTGTGTCCTTACACTGCTCGCTACTTTCAGGGGTACTTTTTAGGTCGAGTGTGAGCCAGCGTGCATGCGCTGCTCTGCGAGGCGTCTTGTAATCACTGGAAACTTTTCTGTGTGGGTCTGACTCCCCCCACGCATTTGGTTGACTGTTGCCTTTGTCAATTTGAAATAGAAGGCTGCAAATGGCTGAAAGCGGGCGCATGTCCCACCTTTTTGGCAAATTTTCACTCCCACAGCATTTTGCTTGCGGGAGCGAGGAGCTCGCGCAGGGCGGCAGCTGCAGTGCCTCCTTGTCTCCCCCACTACTCCTATTGAGCAGTTTGTTTAGTTAACCTTGCGCTCCGCAGCGCTGGCGTTTCTTATATTTAGGACTTGCAGATGGACACATTCCGTGCAGCGCGCACCACTCGCTGGCACCCTTACAGCGTGCGCACATCGCACCCCACTCGCAGGACGTGGGATGCTCATGGAATGCTAAGTAAACAGTACCCACGTGCACAGTGAGGCAAATCACAGGCTTAACCCAGATGCGTGCAATAGACCGAAATAGGATCAGAAAAGGAATATACGGGGCAGTAGCCATTCACAAAAACAACAAGCCGTGCCGAGAGCAGCCCTAAATTAACAACCAGATTCTTGAGATATTCCGTAGTATTACGGACCAGGATCTCAAGCGGATGGGTACACAAAGAGAAAACCTTATGTAGAATCTTGTGGGGTCACACAGGAGGACCGGTGCAAGAGTGCGGGACACAGGAGTTGCAAATGAAAAGGCGGGCCAGGGGGCCTGACCGTTGTGAATTCGTATGATTAATCCAAATGAAAGGGCAGTGCCTAGTACCAGATTATGTGTGCTGCTTACGAGGAGGAGGAAGGGATAAGGAGGATGTGGCCGTAGGTCATTCGAAGCCCCAACAGAGCCAAAGAAGGAAACTGCTATTAAACAACCAAATAAACAGCAGACTTCACGCGACGCGGATTGCTGCTGCTCGAGCCCCTACCACAGATGCTGCGGATCCCACCTCTGCACCCAGACCACAAGCTCGCAGCAACGAGGCAGATTAGCAGCACTCCTCCCACAGCACTCCTGCAATGGAGTCTTGTTTGACTAGTAAAGCAAGGCTGGCACGATACGGACATCCGCGCAGAGATTACAGAACACGCACCTCCCTAGGGATTAGACTTCTTTACCGGCGTTTTCTGGTTTCAGTGCCAGATAAAACGTTTTGGTTTTCATGGAAATCTCGGACAGACCAAACCACTCTGAAGGCAGTAACTAAACAAGCATTTACAATGCAACGGTCTCGCTTTTACAAAAGTTAGAGCTATTGGCATTGTAAATGACAAACTTTATTTATGTGGTGGTTTTGAAAACAGAGAAATAAATGGCATTGTGATTTACCATGACAATACCTTAATCTTTCGCAAATGCGAGACCTATTGCATTTGCACGCACACACACACACAGAGCCACACACACACACACACACAGCCACACACACACACACACCGAGCCACACACACACCGAGCCACACACACACACACACCGAGCCACACACACACACACACACCGAGCCACACACACACACACACACACACACACACACACCGAGCCACACACACACACACACCGAGCCACACACACAGCCAAACACACAGAGCCACACACACACAGAGCCACACACACACAGAGCCACACACACAGAGAGCCACACACACAGAGAGCCACACACACAGAGAGCCACACACACAGAGAGCCACACACACACAGAGCCACACACACACAGAGCCACACACACAGAGCCACACACACAGAGCCACACACACAGAGCCACACACACAGAGCCACACACACAGAGCCACACACACAGAGCCACACACACAGAGCCACACACACAGAGCCACACACACAGAGCCACACACACAGAGCCACACACACAGAGCCACAAACCAGGCGGCTTTTGGTGGGTCCTATCTGCGTTGGCAATTATCACCCCACTCTCGGTATTCTTCCCCCGGGTGTCCAGCCTACACTCCACTGTGCTCCCCAAAAGGACAGTGCCCACCTTGTGATAACCGAGCACAGCACCCCAAACCAGGTACCGCCTCGACCCTATCAGAACCCACATCACCCAACTGGGCTTAATTTGTATTAAAAAAAATTACAGTTGCCCAAAATGTTTGTTATGAGGCTGCAACTAATTCCCTCCCAGTTCGCAATGCCCGCTTCCTTCTAAAGGTTATTTCCCACTTCTCCCCACTGGTACCACTTACTTCAGTATAGAGAGTGTCAAAGCCAGATTGCAGCCAGCAGTCCAGCTTCCCACAGGGTGTGTGTGGGGGTGGTGGGGTGGGCGCAGGGGGCGGCGGGGTGGGCGCAGGGGGCGGCCAGGGAGAGTTAGACAAGAGTTCCCATGGCACTTTCCATACTTTAAAAGTTGTGTAACTCCTTCACAAAGTTTCCCATAGAAAAGTAATTACAATAGGCACACCTGACAATAACTCTGTATGCTCTGCAAAGAGGCCATGGATTGAATGGGCACTATTGAGAATCTTTATGGCACGGTGACTTTCGCTAATAGAGACTCGCACTGCCTTCCCTCATCCTAAACTACAGAGTCTCAGGCATGCTATCATTACCACTCAAAATTTGGGGGGTGTGGGGTGCACTCCAAGTCTCAACATTTTCAGCCAATTTGTCCTTGTTCCTCATTAGCGTGCAGGTCGGTATTGTGCTAAACCCAAAGGCACATGTAGATAAGACAGTGGAAGGAAGCAACTTCATGCTCCACCGGCCGCACAGTTGCTTGATGCCTCTTGGCAATCAAATTATTCACCATACTATTATCATCCGATTATTTCCATTTTTAAACTGTTCATCATGTATTTAATCTAAAAATTTCAACCTTTTCCAATAGTCCACAGACGGGTAATTATGCCTTTTTCTAGATTCCAATGTACATGCTGTGCCCATCCAGACCTCTTGCATAAACATGACAGATGCAGGGGGTTCATCCAAAACAGCGTTTATTAAAACCAATGCATTTCAAGCATCAAGTGCTCTTCGTCCGGGTACGCTGAAATCAATACAGAAATACATTTCCATTAGTATCATCTACTGTTGTTAATATATTTAGTCATTGTTCTATAATGATACCAAATGTGTGCAAATTCATTCGTAGCATACCTCTCTTTCAACTAAACTACTGTTATAACACCCTCAGGGGCCATCTCACATTTCTCACTAGTCCTCCAGTGTTTACACAAGCTAAGAAATGACCTCTTTTTTCAAAATGATCTATGCATCGACATTCGTCACTGTTCTCCTGTACCTCTCGAAAATACCATCTTTTGCGTTTCCAATATCCCCTTCCATGTTAACAACTCACCGCTTCCCTGTCGTGGTTATAATAATCTACCATCACCGCATCTTGCACTGACTTATTTAATCACGGTCTTCCGCTCTTCCAACTTCTTAACCAAACAGGCCGCTTAATCCTTCGCTTTCACCCAAACAGTGCCGAGCCCGTGTTTAACATAGTCTCACTCGGTGCTTAAAGCAAATCAATCCTCATACCTGTTGCATGCGCTCACGCTACTCGTCAGCCAAGTGCTTTTCTCAAAGTGAACCATTTGCCTCCCTTGTTTTCAACCCTCACTCACGACACTCCCCTTTCTGATTGCAGTGCTAATTGCATGCTAATACTCTCCCGCTGTTAAGGTGTTTCTTGAGGCAACAAATATATAGGAACTACATGGCCCATAATGCCGGTGGCTAAATCATCAAATACTACACATTCACATAAGTTCTAAAAGGAGAATTCTCATGCGTGCTACTACTGAAATGTCCCAGAATACTCTGTTGATCGCCAGCTTGTCTATACAAAGTAAACTCTGCTTTATCCAAGAACCCAGATGGTTGCTCCGGCGTGTGAACCGGAAGACCGTGATTTAATAAGTAAGTGCAAGATGCGGTGATGGTAGATTATTATAACCACGACAGGGAAGCGGTGGGTTGTTAATATGGAAGGGGATATTGGAAACGCAAAAGATGGTATTTTCGAGAGGTACAGGAGAACAGTGACGAATGTCGATGCATAGATCATTTTGAAAAAAGAGGTCATTTCTTAGCTTGTGTAAACACTGGAGGACTAGTGAGAAATGTGAGATGGCCCCTGAGGGTGTTATAACAGTAGTTTAGTTGAAAGAGAGTTATGCTACGAATGAATTTGCACACATTTGGTATCATTATAGAACAATGACTAAATATATTAACAACAGTAGATGATACTAATGGAAATGTATTTCTGTATTGATTTCAGCGTACCCGGACGAAGAGCACTTGATGCTCGAAATGCGTTGGTTTTAATAAACGCTGTTTTGGATGAACCCCCTGCATCTGTCATGTTTATGCAAGAGGTCTGGATGGGCACAGCATGTACATTGGAATCTAGAAAAAGGCAT
This sequence comes from Lissotriton helveticus, assembly GCF_964261635.1. Classification (NCBI taxonomy): domain Eukaryota; kingdom Metazoa; phylum Chordata; class Amphibia; order Caudata; family Salamandridae; genus Lissotriton; species Lissotriton helveticus. Next base: position 1,290,701,779 of record NC_136068.1, read on the forward strand.
AATTACCCATCTGTGGACTAATGGAAAAGGTTGAAATTTTTAGATTAAATACATGATGAACAGTTTAAAAATGGAAATAATCGAATGATAATAGTATGGTGAATAAATTGATTGCCAAGAGGCATCAAGCAACTGTGCGGCCGGTGGAGCATGAAGTTGCTTTCTTCCACTATCATTACCACTCAGCCACTTCTGGAACTCACTCCAAAACCTAAAGGCGGCTCAGTTTGAAGTATGTGCTATACAACATTCATATGTTAAACGAAAAACAAAACTGCAGAAACACATCATCTGGGAAAAGAAATCACTCTCAGGAAATAGGAGTCCACATACCATGCATTTTGCAGTAAAGCGTGAAAGCATCACAGACTTGAATGAACATAAGGGTTGTTGCACATATTGTTGAGAAAGAAATCATTTTCTTTCCTTTCAAACACAAGGGCTTGAAAGAAAGGCCCACTTTCAAAGTTTGTTTTTAATTTAAAAACTGTTGGTGCTAACCATCCCCCATAAAGCTCTATCTCACACACTTTCACACTCACATATTCTCTCTCTCTCTCTCTCTCTTTGTCACTCACTCCTCTGTCTCTTTATCCCTGATTGCAATGACAGGCAACCCAATACGTTTTAATAAATAAGGCAGCACAAGTTTCTCACTATTTACAAAATACTAGTGTGTAGTCAAAAAGTATTGTTTAGCATCAAAAGAGTCGTCCTCCAGTACAATAGGAACCAATGAGCAGGGTGAGGTGGGCACTGATAGGGTGAGGTGAGCTCTGCTGTTGCGATCTCTGGCGTGTGAGATAGGTGTAGTGAATACAAACTAACCACAGCCAATAAGGCGCACCACATCACCTTCTGCAGAACTGACTGCTCTCGCCACACACAGGCCACAAAACCACTTTACTAGAGCGCACCGCATAATTACAAAGCTCCCTTTTCCACCCCAAAACCCACTGCCCAAAAACCTACCGCATGCAACTCACCAGAGATCACCAGTGTCAATCACCATTTGAGAGCCCACTTCACCCAGCAAGAGAGCACAACAGCAGAGCCCACATACGAAAGCCTGTCTCACACCGCCAGAAATCACGATAGCACAGCCGATCTCTGCAGAGCCCCTACCTCACCCCACTACTGATCACCAATACGGAGCCTGCCTCACCAGAGGCCCCATCCCCATGTCAGATCCCACCTCAGTTCACATGAGCCTACCAGACTAGAGGCGACCTCATCACCACAGCGCCCACTTCACCAGAGCCCCATCAGTACATGAGGGCCCACCTCACTCCGCCACAGATCACAGAGCCAAGCTCACCAGAACCAACATCTCCACTGCCCGCCTCACCCACTGCAGAGCCTAATTCACCACAGCTTATGTCAACCCAACAAAGCCCACCTCAATCCGCCCAAGATCACAACCGTAGAACCCTGGTCACTAGAGCCTGCCACAGTACTACCTTCCGAAGCCAATGCCACCTTTCACAACTAGAAGCTATTCTAGACGAAAGGCCGTTTCACATGAGGCCGCTTTACCACATAAGACTCCATAGATCACTCAGAACCCAAATCACCAGAGTCCATCTCACCACATCAGAGCCTTCCTCGCTGCGCAGGAGTAGACTACAGTAGAACCCACCGCACCAGAGACCACATCACCACACCAGAGTCTACTCCACACTGCCAAAGATCATTACTACAGAGCCCAACTCACCAGACCCAAAATCACCATATGAGAGTCAACCTGACCCTGCCGGTGACCACAAGAAAACCCATCTCACACTACAGCCCACTTCACCTCACCCGGGATCCCAACTACAGAGCTCGACACATCAGAGCCCCATCACCACATTAGAGCCTAGCCCACCTCACCTCGGAAGAGACCACAAAGGACTCACAAAACCCACCTTGCCACAGCCCACTTAACCACACCAGAGCCTTCTTCAGCCCACTTTACATCACTATTACAGGACTCACTTCGCCAGAGCACAATTACCACATCGAAGCCAACCTCACCATGTAAGAGCTCACGCAGAACACACAGGGGGGGGGGGGGGGGAGCCTGGCCTTGTACGGTGGCCCCGCTGGCCCAAGCCGAGGCAGCATGGCCGCAGGAGAGGGAGGGAGGGGTGGGGGCCCGGAGAGTGCAGAGGGAAGGGGGGAGGCAATAGCAGGATGGAGGAGAGCTGCGGCAGAGGGAAGGGGGGGCGAGCGGAGCCGAGCAGCTCCGGAAAGAGATTGGCAAACTTTGAACCCAGACCACACCGTTTTAATTAAATGACTACCCTCACCCTTTGACATCTCCCCACCACTGTTACCTGCGACACAAAAGACTACCCCCCCAATCCCCCCGCCACCCTCCAGGCCACCCCACCGCCTCTGTCTCTACTACATAATACTGCCTCCACCCCGCACTCACGGGCCGGGGCTTCTTTTTGGTGCCCATGCTCTCGTAGAACAAGTTACTTACCTTCGGTAACGATATATCTGTAAGAAACAGTAGTTAGTATTAGATTCCTTACCTTAGAATATCCCCAGGCGTCAGTCTGGATCCGGAAACTTTTGCGTAGCAGTACCCCTGCGCGTCGGTAGGCGTCGTCTGCAGGCGTCCCCTGCGGCTCCGCGTCGTCGGCGTCGTGCGCCGTGATGACGTCGCTGGAGTATATAGACGCCGCCTCCGCGCGCTGACGTCAGTTCTTTGCACACAGCTTTTCCGCGCCAGAACACGCAGAGCCATGTGAGAACCAACACTGGTGCCATTTGAAACTAGGGCCCTGAAAGGGATGTCCTTAACCCTAGGTATCAGTTCGCAGAACGGGGAGGACGGGTGGGGCGGTAAGGAATCTAATACTAACTACTGTTTCTTACAGATATATCGTTACCGAAGGTAAGTAACTTGTTCATCTGAAAGAAACAGGTTAGTATTAGATTCCTTACCTTAGAATAGATACCCCAGCAATACCAACCCCGGTGGTGGGTCTGCGAACCAATACAACCTACACCAGAAAGTCCTGGAGGACCGAACGGCCAAAGAAGCCATCCCTCCGGACTTGACTGTCCAGGCAGTAGTGCCTCGCAAAGGTGTGCAGCGAGGCCCACGTAGCCGCCTGGCAAATGTCCTGCAAAGGGACTCCCCGGCCCAGGGCAGTAGTAGCCGCCGTAGCCCGAGTGGAATGGGCCCTCAGCCCAACAGGAGGCTCCTTCCGAGCCAAAGAGTAGCATGCTTTGATGCACAGGACGACCCACCGAGAGATGGTCCGTTTCTGTACCGCCCTTCCCTTCTTCTCACCCACGTAGCCAACAAACAGTTGGTCATCCACCCGGAACTGGCGTGTGCGATCCATATAGAATGAAAGCGCACGTTTTGGGTCCAGACGATGGAGCCGCTCTTCATCCTTTGAAGGATGCGGAGGCGGGAAGAAGGAGGGCAAGGTGATGGACTGCCCAATGTGAAAAGCAGAGACCACCTTGGGCAGGAAAGAAGGTCTAGTCCGAAGAACCACCTTATCAGGATGAACAGACAAGAAAGGAGGTTGAATAGAAAGAGCCTGGAGCTCACTCACTCTCCTGGCAGAGGTGATGGCTACCAGGAAGGCCGTCTTTAAGGTGAGAAGACGGAGAGGACAGGAATGAAGGGGCTCAAAGGGAGCGCACATCAGGAAAGTCAAAACCAAGTTCAAGTCCCACTGAGGCATCACGAACGGAGTTGGAGGATACATGTGCGTGATGCCCTTCAAGAATCTTAACACAATAGGGGACTTGAACAAAGATGGCTGATCAGGTAGCCTCAAGAAGGCGGAAAGGGCAGAAAGATAGCCCTTGATAGTGCCCAGAGCAGAGCCCTGCTGGGCAAGGGAAAGGAGGAAGAGGAGAACCTCAGACAGAGGGGCAGAAAGGGGATCCACAGCCTTTGCTGTGCACCATGCCACAAATCTGTTCCACCGGCAGGCGTATACCGACTTTGTGGAGGGACGCCTGGCTGCCAGAATAACATCACAGACTTCAGGAGGCAAGTCAAATGGCCTCAACTGTCGCCGCTCAATCTCCACGCATGGAGGTGGAGACTGGACAGGTTCGGGTGGAGGACCGTCCCCTGCTGCTGCGACAGAAGGTCCTCCTGAAGGGGCAGGCGGATCGAGGGACCGACTGTCATGCTGAGTAGCTCGGGATACCAGTACCTTCGAGCCCAGTCCGGAGCCACAAGGATAACTTGGGCCCGGTCGCGCCTGATCTTCTTCAGCACTCTGGGCAGAAGTGGTATAGGCGGAAAGGCGTACAACAGACCGCAACTCCACTCGCGCCGAAAGGCGTCGCCGAGCGAGTGCCGTCTTGGAAACTCCAACGCGCAGAACTGATGACATTGCGCGTTCTCTTCTGTGGCGAATAGATCTAACCAAGGCTCTCCCCATTGCTGAAAGAGGCCTCTCGCCACATCCGAGTTCAGACGCCATTCGTGATCCACCGAGCACCGACGGCTGAGTTCGTCCGCCCTGGCGTTCAGAGAACCTGCCAGGTGTTGAACCGTCAGAGTCACGCCCTGACGTTCCAGCCATTGCCAGAGGCGCAGAGCCTCTTGGCAAAGGGTCCACGACCCCACACCGCCCTGTTTGTTGCAGTACCACATGGCGGTGGTGTTGTCCGTGAACACCTGCACTACACTCCCGTCGACAAAGGGGAGGAATGCCTTCAGTGCTAGGCGGATCGCCCGCAGCTCCAACATGTTGATATGGAGCCGGGACTCCGCCGGAGACCAGAGGCCTCTGATCTCCGCCTCTCCCAAGTGGCCACCCCAGCCTTGGAGGGACGCGTCCGTCACAACCACGTGCTCCGGTTGGGGAAGGGAGAGGGATCTGCCCCTGACCCAATCGCGGTCCGTAAGCCACCACTGCAACTGTCTCGCAGTGCCCTCCGAGATCAGGACATGGTCGGATAGGTTGCCCTGATGCTGGGCCCACTGAAACTTCAGGTCCCACTGCAGAGCCCGCATCCGCCATCTGGCGTGATGCACCAGAAGGATGCAGGAGGCCATCAGCCCCAGAAGCCGCAGCGTCAACCTGACCGAAACCCGGGATAACGGCTGAAAGATGGGAATCAGAGCCTGAATATCCCGGACCCGCCGTTCCGGAGGATAAACCCGAAACTGCGCCGAGTCGAGAACCGCTCCGATGAAAAGGAGCTTTTGAGAGGGACACAGGTGTGATTTCGGCACATTGATGGAAAACCCCAGCTCGTGCAGGAGGTCTGCCGTCATCTGAAGGTGGTGGACGACTGTCTGGGGCGAGCCCGCCTTCAACAGCCAGTCGTCGAGGTAGGGGAAGACTGAAACCCCTAACCGGCGCAGATGAGCTGCGACCACCACCATCACTTTCGTGAACACCCGTGGGGCGCTGGTAAGGCCGAATGGGAGCACGATAAACTGAAAGTGCTCGTGGCCCACCGTGAACCACAGGTAACGCCGGTGGGCCGGCAGGACGGGGATGTGAAAGTACGCATCCTGCAAGTCCAACGCTACCATCCAGTCTTGTGGGTCTAGAGCAGCCAAGACCTGAGCCAAAGTCAACATCTTGAACTTCTCCTTCCGGAGGAAGCCGTTGACGTTCCGTAGATCCAAGATAGGACGCAGGCCTCCCTTGTCCTTCTTGGGTACCAGAAAGTAGTGGGAGTAGCAACCACACCCTACTTCTGGCCCAGGAACGCGCTCGATGGCCCCCTTGGCCAAGAGGGCCGTAACTTCCTCCTGCAGAAGTGTCAAGTGGTCCCCCGACACACGGTGGTTCTGCGGTGGCATGGCTGGAGGAGTGGACTCGAAGGGGAGGGCATAGCCCCTTCGGAAAAGCTGCAGCACCCACCTGTCCGATGTTATCGCGCGCCAGCGGGAGTGGTGATGGCGAACCCTGCCACCCACTGGCGTCACGTGAGCCCGAAAGCTCGGACTAGGAAGGCTTGGATGCCGCAGCGGAGGGAGGCGTGGACTGACCACGACGCTGGCCTCTACCGCCACCACGGCGGAAACCACGGGCGCCACCGCGCTGGGGAGCGCTCTGCGCCGCGTGGCTGGCAGCACGTGTGGGACCTCCCCTCCCTTGGCCACGAAAGGGCCGAAACGAACCCGTCTGCTGGCGCTGGGTCGAGAGACCCAAGGACTTGGCCGTGACCCTGGAGTCCTTGAAGCGCTCCAGCGCGTGGTCCGCTTTGTCACCAAATAGGCGACTGCCATCAAATGGCATGTCCATTAGTGTATTTTGGACGTCTGGTGAGAAGTTGGCAGATCTCAGCCAGGCATGGCGACGAATCGCCACCGTAGTGGACATGGCCCGTCCCAGTGAGTCCGTGGTGTCCAGACCACAACGGATCGAGTACCGCGCCGCATCCCGGCCTTCAACAAAGGCCCGGGTGAGCTTGTCCCGCACTTCCTGGGGGCATTGCGGCAAACACTCCTCGACCGTATCCCACAGGGAGTGGGTGTAGCTGGCCAAGAGGCACGCGGTGTTACAAGACCGCAGTCCAGCGCTCAAAGAGGAAAACACTTTTTTTCCAAATTGGTCGTACCTCTTTGATTCCCGGTCGGGCGGAGCCGACGGAAATGCGGACTGTGAAGTGGAGGCCTGGATCACCAGACTCTCCGGGGAGGGATGGGTGGACAGGAAGGCAGGGTCGTCCGAGCAGGGACGGTGACGCCTGGCAACGTTCCGGTCAACCGGCGCACCAGAAGCGGGCCTGGACCAGGTGCCCAGAAGGACATCCGTCAGGGCCTCATTAAACGGCAGCAGAGGCTCCTGGGGGCATGACTGCGGTTTAAAAACTTCCGTCAGAGTATTCGGTTTGACCTTCGCGACGGGAAGCTCAAGGTGTAAGGCCTTGGCAGCCCTCATCAGGACCACCGAATAGGCAGCACCCGCCTCGGACGCCACAGGGGACGGAGAGACAAACCCAGGGTTGAGCGACTCGTCCAGGCCACTGGCATCACCCAGATCACCTACCCAGTCCACATCGTACTGGCAGGCACGGGATAGAGGGTCCTCAGACCCCTCCCAACCCTCTCCATACTCCTCCTCGTCATACCCATATTCTGGGTCGACGATATAGACATCGGGGTCAACGGGCCCCATCGGCGTCGGGTCCGGCGTCGGCCGACGCCGGTCCGGCTCCGAGTCCGGAGTCGGGGAGGAAAGGGGGGTGGCGCCGCGCGGCGTCGGTGCCGGGGACCCGACGCCGGCCGGAGCCGACGGCGGAGTCGCTGCACCACGCGGGGGCGGTACCACGGGTTGGCCCACAGGAACCGACGCCGGAGAGGCCGGGAGACCAGCCGGCGACGAACCAGAGGGAACCAGCGGCGCCGGGGCCGGAGCCACCGGCGGCGCCGGGGCAGGAGCACCCGAACCGCTCGGGCCCCCAGACGGGACCGACGGGCCCGCAGGCGCCGAAGGCCCCGCCGGAGAAGACCTCGCCCTCATAGCAATGAGGAAGGCCTCGATCTCCTCACGCGACGCGCCTTCCCCAGGGACCGACAGGTGTGGGGTAGACGGCGTCGGCGACCCATGCGGGACCGCGGGGGTGGGGTCACCCGAGCCCCCGGCCGCAGCACGCGGGCGTCGGGGGGAGTCGGGGGTGCGATGGCGACGCCCCGACTTCTTGTGCTTACCTGACGAGCCGGAGGAATGGTGGCGACTCCCGGAGCGCCCATGGCGGCTCCGCGACCGTTCCCTCGACCGCTCCCTCGACCTCCGACCGGACCGGGACCGCTCTCGACGCGGGGCCGACAACCGGAGCTCGAGAAGCTTGCGGGACCGCTCCCGCCTAGCTTTTCCAGTCAAGGCCCGACAGTCGACGCAGGACTCCACGTCGTGGTCCGCGCCCAGACACCGGAGGCAGAGTCGATGGTGGTCGGTGACCGACATCATGCGGTCGCACTCGTCACAACTCTTGAAACCGGGCATCCTACCGGCACCGTAAAGATCAATCAGTTAACAAAAAACTTGGTCAAAGACCGGAGTACTGCTCTTCGGATCTGCGCTAACTGGCGCGGAAAAAAGAAGAACTGACGTCAGCGCGCGGAGGCGGCGTCTATATACTCCAGCGACGTCATCACGGCGCACGACGCCGACGACGCGGAGCCGCAGGGGACGCCTGCAGACGACGCCTACCGACGCGCAGGGGTACTGCTACGCAAAAGTTTCCGGATCCAGACTGACGCCTGGGGATATTCTAAGGTAAGGAATCTAATACTAACCTGTTTCTTTCAGATGAAGGCTTTCGCTGCCTGCCAGTCCATCTCTCCCTCGGAGGTGACATGCTTGAGGCCCGGTGCGCTGTCCTTCTGGCCCGGCACCTCCAGAAAGCCGGAGGAGCCGGCCGAGGGGGTGGTGCTGTTGGCGGCGACGGACAACTTCGGTCCCAGCGCGGAGGAGCTCATGGTGCGGCTGGAGGAGAAGGGAGTTGTGCGAGGCGCTGCGATCCCCGGCTCAGTCAGAGGCGCTGTGTTCGGGGTGTGCCCTGCCACAGGCTGGGAGGATTGCGGAAGCAGGGCTGGCTCTGGCAGGGCGCATCCTTATCCATATGTGTATTGGGAATGCCCGCCCGCTTATCATCTCAAAGTACCCCTGCTAGACTAGAGGAAGAGACCTCCGCATGTGCAGAGAGGGACGGGCAGTCTGGGTCACAGGCAGGGTCAATAGCTGGGTCTGCAGAGCTGTGCCCTGCCCATGCAGCCCTCCCATCGGACAGAACGGCCGTCTGGGGCTATGGGGTGCAGGGCCCAATCAGAACAATTGCCCCTTTTCTTGTTGTAGGTGCTCCTCTCCCATGTGGTCTAAAATGGCTGCTGCATGATCAGTTTGTGTTTTGTAAAGACATGCAGCCGCCGTCCGCCCGCGCTCTCTCCTCAGCGTGCACCCCCCCTCGGTGCTGCCTTGAGTTTTTGTACATACAAGGCCAAACAGGACGTGGCCTAACGGCTAGAGCGGTTCCATGCTGCGGAACCAAGTTCGAGTCTTGGCATGGACGCTCAACAGCCTGTGGTTCTGGGCAAATCACCTAATCTCCCAGTGCCACACAAGATAAATCTGTCTGTCTGTAACGTAACTGTGATCAGGTAATGTGCTCTGATACATTCGGGTAGAATTTGCGCGATATCAAATGGCAGGAAAAATTGACTTTATAGAACAGAATCAGCATCACCGGTCTGACCGTGTCCAGTTACCGGAGACATCGATTTAAAGGCAAACTAGTTCTAACGAGTGCTCAGGGATTGGGTTATTGAAGAGTGCCCAGCAGCGGCTCGTCCAAGCTCAGCTGGCCCCCGAGGCGGCTTCTGTGGCGCTGCCCCTCCTGGGCACTGCGGGCGCCGGCTGCGCTATCTTCCTCACCTCAGGTGGGGCCTCGGGCTGCTGCTGCATTGGGTCCCGGAGAGGGCGGGTCGCCCCTGCTCTAAGAGGCCGCAGTGAGCTGCGGGCGGCCGGGGTACAGGGGAAGAGCCGAGGTCCGGCTGGGGGAGATGTGAAGGCACGACGGGGCGGCACAGCCGAGCAAGAGAGGAGCGCTCCACACGACCACGTTTCTCCAAGGCCAAGCAGAAATGCCTCGGAAAAACGCAGCCTCATTTTGGGATTCGGGCGTGTTTTTCTTTCTCTCCTCTTCCCATTGGCTGGAAGGTAAAATTCCAGCCAATGGGAAGAGGAAAGAAAGAAAGTAAAAAACACACCCCGAATCCCAAAAAGACGGGGCTTAAACGGAGTGACGCCCCTCTCCTCCAGTGGCTGGCCTCCGTTTAGGAAGCCAGCCAATGGAGAAGAGGGGTGGGTTTAAGCCCCTTGCTGAAAAACATAAGTTCTCCCCTGCAAGACTGCGCAAGCGCAGCCTTCGCAGGCGAAGACCTAAAAAGCAGCCTTAGTTCAGTGAGTCACAGCCCTTCCCTTCTTTCAGCCACTGTAAATCTGCACACTGTAGTGTGCACTCGCAGGGGTAGGCAGGAATTCAGCTACCTATCTCCATGCAGCTTTCGTCACTTGTTTTTTGTCCTATCTGACTTTTGACTTTTATAGGTCTGAGGCCCCTTGGGCTTCACATTAGTTTAAGTGGATCACCTTTCTAATAAAATCCACGGTCGCAAGATATTTCTAAAGAATATACCATTTATTCTATCACCTATAACAAATATATAAATATTTTTGCAAAGAATGTTTATTATACTGGAATTGCGAACGAGAATGTAATACTTTACACCAGTTTTGCGCTCGTCGAAACCCCCCCCTCTTGTTTACGGGAATTTAATATCTTCCTAACATTGAAATATATTTCCTCTACCCAACCAATCAGGGTAGTATTTCTTCTTCTTTCTGCCACTCTCTCTGCAATAGGGTTCGATGGCTACGTTCTAGTCTTTTTTAACCAACCCATACGCACCAGTACTTAAATGAACTCTACTTCCGGTCACGTGTCCGTTTCTGAAACACGGCGCCGGGAAACTCTAAGAGGGAGAATTTTGTTTATCAGGTAAGCGCTCTGGGTCCCTTAACATCTGCAGCCTTATGTAGTTTGGTAACTACATTAGAAAAACGCTTTGGATCCTGTGTAGTCCATGTGGACTTAACCCCTCCTTTTCTTTTCTTCTAAAGACAAGGCACTCTGTGGTTACAAGCGTACCCGCCCAAACCACGAAGACCTTTCTCCTCCCGGTCTCCACCTAACCTGCTAATTACCGAGGTAGGTGTGACTCTATACTTATGCTCCCTCTCTGCCTGCGTGCTTAACGACACGTCAACCAAAAATGATACTTACATTGCGCTTTAAAACTTGCTCTAATTGCAGATCTGTTCTCTACACTAAAGATATTATTGTTCGAAAATCCGACACTTGGGATTTCCTACTACGCCCCGACCGTGGCAAATACCCTTATAACAAAAACCAAAAAAACACAATTTTGATTTTCCCGGTGAGTTTTTACCATTTTAGACAGCACCGTCAGTATAATTCATGACTACAATTACCACGAGTTAATAGATCCTGTGTAGCCCTGTCCCCCCGTTTTGTGTAATACTACTATTTTTGAAACACTGCTCCCCCCTCTTTTACTTTTGGTGTAATTTATAAAAAACTTTCTCTTCCAACGTTGAAACCTAACGCCCAGCGTGTGTTTACTTTTTTTCATTTTTTCATTTTTTACTTTTTCACTATTTTTACGTATTCTATTTTTTCCTCCTTCTTTCTTTTCTCTCTTTGTTATGAAATCCTATCTATGACAAACACCAGAGTCTACGCACTGACCGGTCCTTTCGCGCCCCTTCTTGTGTTCTAGTTGAACAAGTACATCCTATCTCGAAAGCCACTTCTTACAGGTATGTCTGGCATTTCAAGTCGGCATTTTGATTTAAATAGGATAAACTTCGTCAAGATGAGTTGTGCACAATTGCGTCTACTAATTCTAAGTACTGCAAGCTCAGCAAACTAATAGATGAATACTCACGAATATGTAACACTGCCATCACTTTTCGTGTATTCTGAATCCATTATGTTTACATACGTCACTCACGAGTCACTGGGGATATCGTCCTTTCTATTTACACACACTATCTGCCTCACCACTTCACCTCTCAGACCGGCCAGTATTCCAAATGTATAATAACTAGTTACACTATTTGCTTTTATATAAAAAATATCGTTTGTCACCTCACACTCCACCTTGTCACATATGTCACTTTACTCATGACTGTTCTTCACACAGACACCAAGTCACCCCCCCACCTTTTTAGCATGCCTTGTGTCACTATGGTGACACTAAGAGTCACCCGTTTTTGACAAAATTCTACAAACAGAACATGTTTAGTGAAGATATAATTTGTATTTTTTGTTTAGCCCTGAAGATTCGCATTTGTTCCCTGCGATGAAACACGTGTTGGCTTTTGAAACGGAACAATAAACAGAAAATGGACACTCTAATTACAGACTACTAATTGACTTACACTTCTCACTCGACTATTGGTCACTGAATTACGTACCTCCACTATCTGTTTAGATTGATGTGCTATATGTTACTATTACATGTAAACAATTTAATTCAAACTTTGAAGCTTTCTATGTATTGTGTTAGTGCAGGGGCACAGTTGTTCTTATTCATTGCAGACCAGTTTTCTGGTCTTTCTGAGTGGTTGTGAGGTACTACCACTCGCCCCATTGCCTACACCATTTACTCTTGTTTTCCATCATCTAGCGGTTACCCAGGTGTGCGCCCAGTGTTTCTGGATTTCTAAAAGACCTCTGCAGTTGTTTTTTTATCTCCATGCAGCTAGTTTATAGGCTAGCCTTTGAAAGCAGTACACGCTTCCATTAATATGCCGATTTAAAGCCACGTCCGAATCTGTCCTCTATCAACTGCACTGTCCATGCATCAGGCAGACTTAAACGTGGGGCAAAAGTACAGCTGGGTAGGCTAAAGAGATATCAAGCCTTAGCATCTCACTGAGGCGAGGTGGCCCTGTGCTGCAGCTACCGTGGTTCAAACGGGCGAAGCATGGCTATATGCTACGGCTCTTACACCCAAAGCATGGCACAGCCAAATGTCAGACGTAGAGAGGGACTTAGGCTAGGACTAAGTGGCTTAGTCTGCAATAAGCAACAAAACTGTTCCATTTGATCAGTTTACCCTACTCTGCTGAGCACTGTGAATGCGGACTTGGCTGGGGATACTGATACTGTTCTAGGTTAGGTTTCTTTCCTATATGGTAGCTCTTTTAAGCCTGAATCACACACTTCAATGTCCTAATACTAGTCTGTGCTAAGCCTCAAGAATGCATACTTGTCTCCAGAGTGTTCAATGTCCACAAGACATTTTTTATGGTAATTCTTTTTTTTAATTCCGTCATTCAGTTGTACATAATATCTTCTTGGTTATATACAAAGTAACACAAATATTTAGAATACTTTTTTAATATAACTTTTCGACATGCTGCACAGCCGCCACAATGCTCTATAACAGCTTAAAAACATTGGCAAAGCAGAGAGCTCTGCCTGAACACTTATAAGAAACCAAAGGTGAGACCTATTGGCTATGCCAATGTTTGTTTTTCCTTTTACTAGTACCCCCTCCCTTCCACATTGTTGCTTGCCCTGCAGCCCTCCTACGGCATCCTTGCTTGTCTGGTTCACCCCTCCCCTGTTGTTGCTTGCCCCGTCCACACAAACTCCTTCCCTCTTCCTTGCTTGCCCCCAACTGTCAGACTAGAAAAAAAAAGTTCCATCAATGGGTGTCAAGATGGTACAAGATGCAAACAGCACTGCCTGCTCTGGGCGGCCGTTTGGAGCGGCCTACATGTAGAACCAAAATAGAAAACTTCCCTTAGTCGTAAAAGAATTGACATTTTTATTGTTAAAACAGACAATAATCCCACACTAAGGAAACAGATCACAGCCCATCGCGTCTTTTTTTTCTAACTTTCAGCCATGCTGCACAGCAGGTATTCATTCCGATGTACACCATAGCTAAAAGGACTTGACAAGACCTAGTGACTTTGCCAGTGCGCGTTATTTTACGTTGTTCATTGTAACAATGAGGCGCGTCACCGCGGCCCGGCCTCTCCATCCAAGCCTTCTAAATTCCCCGTTGTTCTTCTATACTTTACTCTACCATTGGATAGATTAGCGGTTTAGACATTGTGCATCGCATTTGTAAGACTGCTTAAACGGCTGTATCTTGATTAGATTTCTAAACGTTTACATTTGACATTGGTAAACTAACATGAATTATCTGAGCGGAGAATCGGGCAGCAGTCACTGCTGCAGCGCCCTGAAGCAAGAAGATGCGCAATCTTAGGTGTACTAGGGTAAACTGGTACACTAAGGCATTCCATACGCTCTTCCCGGTCAAATCAGGGCTCCCCAGTGCACACAGACTCAGCTGAGAACTATGCACTCAGCACACAACCCTGCGAGCAGCAGAAATGCACGAAAGCTGCGCAGTGCGGGGGGGGGGGGGAGGGGGAGGAGAGAGACTGGGAGGGGGAGAGAGAGACTGGGAGAGAGAGAGACGGGGAGAGAGAGACAGAGAGAGCGCTCGGCGAACATCCCAGAATGCCTCGCACGGTACAAAAACAACGGAGCTGCAGCATCATCAGCAGCACGGACCGGGCGCAGCACGGCGGAAGCAGCAGCAGCACTGCACCTGCTCAGGTCCTGACCAAGGAGAGTGCAGGCGCGGGAGGGAGGCCCGTCCGACAGCAGCTGCAGGTGAAAGACGCTCAGCCCGGCTGGATAGGAGCAGGGGGGACGGAGAAGCGCGGGCAGCAAGGGGGCGAGGGAAGGGCATCAGCCCTGGCCACGAACAGAGGGTTGGGAAATAATCGGGGAAAGGGTGGGATCGAGAGACGGGTATAAGGAACAGATTCCATAAACGAGATCATGTTTTAAGTCACAGAGCGTTATATGCAAAGCAAACTGGGGCCGCGTCCCTTACGCTCAACTGCAGTCATGTGGTAGGGGGGGGGGGTGCGTTTTCTGCCTGTGTCAGCATTTATTTATCTTTTTTAGAATATTCATTTGCTGTCTCGGTATGGCCATGCATTTCTCGTCGCACGGATTTGCGTGTGCAAACCTTCTTTTGTATACGTAGCCGTCTGTGTAAATGAGCGCGTGGAAGAGGCGGTGTATACAGAGCAAAAATGGCAACATTTTAGGCCAGGACAGTGTAAGATTTAGAAAAAAAACGGAGGAATGCATTTTCCCCATTGACTTATGTTGAACCAGAGGTCGTTTTAGTTGGGCCGTTACAATCGAGTGTGGGGTGGGGGCGGGAGTGTTGTGTTTCACAAATCGGGAGTAACCCACCTGAATCGGCTCCGATGGCAAGTATGCCAGAATCATGCTTGTATATAGCTTCAGTCAAGTCTGTGTTGCCACTTGCCAGACGGTTCGGTGTATCTGTATGCGCACAAGTTTGTGTGAAATTAATCGTGGCTTTCCTGATTGTGCCAGTGTTTTCTCCGTAGCACAGGAAAGGCCGTAGGTAATGTTCAGCATTGGGGGATGGCCACATAGATGCAGAGAATGCTGGTCTGCGGGGACCGCTCCTACCTCAGAGTGACAAGAACATTACTGTACTATTTTGTAGCAATTCCCTGGGGGCCTGCTGCTGGGCACAACAATGTAATGTAGCACCTAGAAACTTCTATTTTTGCAGAATGTTATAGAGGTGGACGACTCAAACTGACAGGGAGAGTCGAGCCAATGGTCTGGGCCAGCTCTTAGAGCCTCTACACGAGCCGCGCCTCGAAAACAGCACCTAAATCATACAACAAACATCAGGGGAAAATATGATACACTTTAAAATTAAAAAGGGTATTTCATTAACATGCAGAGACGTTTTATCTTAATACATCAAATCTTTTTGTACAGAGCACACCAAAGGTGCTCCGATATGTGATCATAATAAAGTAGGCTTTGTAAAAGAAATTATTTGCATAGGATCACACAAGTTGATCATGGGGGGAAGCCAGGACTGGTCCGATGTTTTCTAGTTTCACATTATACAATTCACCTACTGGATGGCAACCTTTTTCTCTCCTTTTTAAACCCAAAGTTTTATGCTAAGTTTTTAACTCTTAGTCACGATAGTGTGTCGGGGCAGGCAGCAGCCACAATAAAGGTAGGTTTGTTTTGGGCTTCACGGTCTAAGAGGACCTCGAGCTGGCAATAGCCAGGCCTCCGGCTCCAACCTTAAGCGTCTCGCCCACCTCCCGTAGGTTAGCAGCATGAATGAGATTCAAAACTGTGATATCTCGGAAATTGTAAAGGCTAAATTGACGTTTGGAATGACTGCAGAATCTGGATAACCACCCGCAACCATTGAAACCAGACACCCCTATGCACAGAATGTAAATCTGTGAGATTTCTGGGATTGCATAGGGCACACTACGGGCATGATCGGGTGCAGAAGTGCATAGGCTCACCAGCAATGAAGCAGGAAAGCATTTCTGCATCTGCACATCCTGGTGATGCACAATCTGTAGTTTTTGATCTCAGTTGTTTCTCCGGACAGCAGCCATGAAGTAACCTCATGGCCTCTGGGCGGTCTCACTTCTTTCTGGTTTCATCTGCACGGATGTACGAGTAAGTGGGGTCGCGCTGATTGGTCTAGGGTCAGCTTCACTCCTTGCAGGAGATACCAGCTCCCCTCCCCAAAACTATAGTTATCATGTCAAAATGTTCTAAGATTCCGGGATTGGCTTTAGCCCGGGGAAGCACAGCCACTTGCAAACAGGGGTCTCCTCGAGGTTCAGGCTGTGCACAAGTTATTGGCCTGAATGGCCTTTATTTAAGCATGGAGGTACAGGCACGAAGCGTAGGCCACCGAAAAGTCTGCTGGGTTCAAAATTTGAAATTCTCTCCCAATCAGGGAAAACTTCCTACTTTGTTAAGAATACTCAGGGGCTCCTGGTGCAGGTAGTCACTGATCAGACCACTTGGGAATGGTCAAGGTGTACTTAAATTTTAGATTCAGACTGAGCCAAGCAGAAGGCCACCATTGCTATGTAACTGACAGCAAGAGGGCAACAGGAGGGTGTGGAGAGGGAGTGGATCTGATTCTAAGCAAGTAAAGGGACAGCAACCTTCACCAATCCAACAGGAAGGAGTTCTTGGTCGGGTAGGAGTTCCTGAGCACAGGAACATGCAGGTGGTCATATCCATCCTGGTCTTGTCCACCATGGACAAACACTTTCCATGGAGATCGCCGTTTTGCACAACCACCAATTCTCCCCAAGGGTTGCCCTCCATAAATTCCACCCAGTGACGCACTCACAGGCACAATACACACTACGCCCACACCTATCGCCGAGTTAGGATAAGACTGAACAGGCCTTTACTAGAGAGAGCCAAGGGGCATTCTACCACCAGGCCTGATCTACGATTATTACCAATTACCTCACAGCCCGGGAGAGGGGGGTAGTCACCACCCTCACTCCAGCCAGAGAGACACATAGGATGTGGTGCTTTCCTTGTCAGTAGGGCCTGGGTCTACTGGCAAATGACAATATTGACCTATGGAGAACTTAGTTGACTGAGTTCACTGAAATAGAAGGCTAGCTGAAAAGCATTAACAGGGCAGCGTGGCACAGCTTTTCCAAGCCTTGCAGATAGACTTTCAACACGTTCTCATGGATATAACTGCATCACCTGCACAGATTACATTAAACTGCTGGAAATTTCCAGATGCCGCTGGACGCCTTGGGAAAGGGTCATGAATGATGAATAGTCTGTGAGAATCAGTATCAAATACAGTTAAACGTACATGCATCTTACCCACATTTTAACACAAGATAAAAAAAAATTTGTAGCAAGGTTTTTGTTTTCTAGTATGTATTGATTTTACTGTGTTTAACAGAACAGTGCTAATCTGCTCCTGTGTTGAGTAGCACTTTATAAAAATTTAGTCTGTGAATCAATTGCGAAACACGCCACTATGGTCACGAGGCTATCCAATCAAAAACACACTAACATTTTTACACAACCACATTTTCCTGAGCAACATATCTAACATGCTTATGATGCATAAGCAACCGAAGACCAACCTTTTCATTGCAACAGCAAACTCAGCCGCAAGCCCTCTTAATGCAAAGCATGCCGAATCCTCTTTACTTCAAATATCAGCCCACCATACTGTGCCCCATCCTTTCAACCAAAACAGGGTCTGAGGCTCACCTCCCAAATGGATTTCTATTCAGAGGTACACGTACTACAAGATGGCATAGCTCACGATATAAAAGTCAAACTAAAAGTGTATATTAGTATCTTCTGAATTTAGCAGGACTCTGCAGTGGCTCTGCTGCAGGATTAGAGGAGGTGGATTCGTTTTCATACTGTATACCTTCACCCACTCTTACTTTATCTCTTTCAGCATGGGTGCCAACATCCCGCCAGTACCACCCTCTGAGCACAGTCCTTCCCAGGCGCTTGAAGACCTGAAAGCACGGCTGCTGGATGATTCTTGGGCTCTAGGAGGGCTGGTGGTGCTTGGGTCCTTCTGCATCCTCGTCATGGCCCTGCTCGCCTTTGCAGCCCTCTTCGGCTGCTGCTCTGGTTCAGAGCGCAAGACAGGGCATCGATAGCCCAGAAGACCGGATGGACCGACATCAGCAGTTATCAGCACAATGCTCCTCAGTTTGATCGCTTTTCCATGAGAACCCTGGATACTGGTCTCTCTTCATGCCAGTTCTTGATGCCAGTCTATGACCCTAGCTGGGTTGTACCATGTGTCTGGATGAGTCTAGGGCCTGCCTGATGTCAGGTTATAGTCAATGGCAAGAAAGCAGTAAGCACCAGCTGGGTGGGCTTGTGCCAGACAGTATTTCTGGGGACTGCTATCACTCCATTGGCTCACCTGCTTCCCAAGCTACCAGTGAAGACACATCAGCATTTCTTTTTCCATAGGAGGAAACAAGCGCTTTCAAGAAGGATGCAGGAGATTAGCTGCCAGGAACCACAGTTTTGAGATCTCACGCCTAAGATGAGAAAATAGTAATCTTGCCTGTTTAATAGCGCCATAAGCCTATCCAATGTGTTGTCTAAGGCCTGAGACAATAATAATATGTCTATACCCAAAGTAACTAAGTCTGCCGTCTGAGGCAATATTCCGTTGGCATACCACTAGGGACGACTCTACAGTCTTAGACCTAAGCCCGTACATACATGGTTATACCTGGACAAGTACCTCTGTTTGACACCTCGGTCTGACACCTTGGTCTGTGAGATCTTCTTAACTCGAGGGACGTGAGTGGTCAGTTGATAGCCCTGTTTTCAGAGTCACAAACTTGTGCAGCCTTCATTTACCCGAAAGCTAGCTCTCCTGTCCGAAGCATGAGTGTGTATGCTGTCCGAGGTCTGAGCCTGTGTCCAGTGTTTATGTCCTGAGTGACCGCTTGGAGGTTTGGGCCTCTAGCGCAACCTTGAGCCCCAAGGGGAAACAATGCTATCTGAAGCCTGTTCCTTTAAGACACAGTATTACTTCTGGACACTGAAAGCCCCGAAGTAGCGTCTTCCTTCTGTGAGGTGGCCTAGCAGTCGCTCAATGCTTTGCAGTGAGCGGAGTGGGAATGCAGTGTTGCTCAGCACTGATCAATCTCAAAGCTAAACTGAAGGACATTTCCTCAAAGGGTGGTGGTACAGTGTGGGTGAATTACTTTTCTGGAAAGCCCCAAGGTCTAAGCAATGGATCAACTAAGAGGACTGTTCAGAGAAGTGTAAAAGATAACACGAGTCAGCAAATAGAACATGGTTGATGTAGAAAACTTTCATAACGTTTCCACCAATAGACAACGTTATAAATTACCTTTATTAAAATATGTATTTTAGAAAACTAAAGATCATCAAAGTAAAGGTAAAAATGGGTGGGTCCCACCAATTTCTCCTATTTCTACCTTCGTCAGCCTTTCTAAAAGTCCAAGATGGATGAGGAAGAGCAGAAAAAGTCAGTAGCGGGGTAAACAGGTGGCGGGCGCTTCATAACATCTTACCAACAGCCGACTGTACATGTCTAGTCTTTATGTGGCATCCTTTACAAATGAATAACCGTTTTTAGGTCTCGGCTAGCGTAGGCTGCGCTCATGCGCAGTCTCGCTGGCGAGATTTAATGTTTTGGAGTAGCGAGGTTAAGCCCTGCCCCTCTTCTCCATTGGCTGGCCTCCTAAACGGCGGCCAGCCATTGGAGAAGAGATCCCAGTGACGTTCTTTTTTCGATCTAAGCCCCGTCGATTTGGGGGGTGAGGGGGGAGGGGGGTGTTTTTTACTTTCTTTCTACCTAGTGACGTTCTCAGTCAAAAACACGCCCCCTAGTCTGAAAAGGAGGGGGCTTACAGAGAATGTCTTGGCATCGGTGCGCTTGTTTTCTGAACTGCTTGTTTTCCTTAGGGGCAAGCGGGTTAAGGACATAAGAAACGTATTTCCCATAACAACACTGAACATTAAAGTTTCACTTTGTTTTAATAATTTGCTGCTGGTATAGCCATAAGGCGGAGAGAATCACTGATGTTTAGCTTGGATGTAAGCCCCGAGATTAGAGCACGTAAAATTGCTCTTGTGGTGTTTACTTTCGGACAGGAATGCGGTGATGTATTTCCCTCTGGTTCTGATGTTGGGAGTAGTCAGGATCCTCCTGGCTTCAGACCCTCGGTGAGGCACGCACTCCGACTGGAAGAAACATGTGTTGATCTCGGTACCGCAGTTTCCGCATTCCGGCACACGCCAGGGCTCAGCTTGGACTACAGAGGCTTGATTGCGCCCAGCTAGGAGCAGCGTGGCTCCGGGCCGTCTGCGTGACATGAGCGCGTCTGCGGGAACTGAGGCAGCGCACAGGGGAGGGGTTGTAATTACCCGCAGATGCCTACCACCATAGCACACACATGGTGCCGCAAATGTCTGAGCGCTACGAGAACTCGTCTTGGCGAGCTCTATGCACATAATGTAGGCATGCGGAAATAATGCAGATTGAATAAATCGCAAACAAATGTCATATCTAACCTTGTTTTCGAATATCAGTCTCTGGTACATATAAATAACGTAGTAATGTATTAAAATGGCAATTCCAACTCCACCGACACCCCCACTCACACATAAAACAGGATTCTCCTTATACCCAAGAATGTGGTCTCGCTCATTTTGTGGTCAGGCACACGCAGACTACACTCAGGTGATTACTCATTGCCTCAGTGACTTTAGATGCTCTGACTCAGTCACAAATAGCTCCAGTCCTGCGCCCAGGCTTTGTTTTCACCATCTTGACACGGATAACAAATTAACACCAATTATCTAGTCCCAGAGGTCACGGGGAGGTGGTTGCAGAAGAGTTTGTGTAGAACCGGTTCTCTGCTGGCTTCCCAGAAGCACATGCAGCCGAACAACACCGCAAAACAGTTCCAGGCACTAATATTGTACTGTTTGATAAGGACTACATCTTGAGAAGTAACTGCAGCGTGCGCTATACGCACATATCATTCATTAAATACTGGAATGGGGTGCGTGGATGGTGCTTTTGAGATGCAAGGCCGAGTGCTCCCTGCAAAGGCGCTCTGTGTGTGTGGCTGTGTGTGTGTGTGGCTGTGTGTGTGTGTGTGTGGCTGTGTGTGTGGCTGTGTGTGTGTGTGTGGCTGTGTGTGTGTGGCTCTGTGTGTGTGGCTCTGTGTGTGTGTGTGGCTCTCTGTGTGTATGTGTGGGTGCAAATGCAATAGGTCTCACATTTGCGAGAGATTAAGCTATTGGCATTGCAAATGACAATGCCATTTATTTATCTGTTTTCAATACCAACACATAAATACTAATTTTGTCATTTACAATGCCAATAGCTCTAACTTTTGCAAAGGCGAGACCGTTGCATTGTAAATGCTTGTTTAAAATAGTACCTAGTTCATGTTTATACCAATGATGGTGAAAACATATCCACGTTCATATGCTACAGCCTCATCACGATCAAAACATGAAAATCGCAGACCGACACGCCTATGGCAAGCCGGCAACTCCACACCAAGAAATCAGCCAGAACATGCAAGACAGAAAGAAAGGGCAACCCTCTATCAATATGGAAACCTTGTTGAAGACAAAATGAAGAGAAACTGCAACGTGACCAATACTCCTCAGCACAATTTAAACTGCGTCTGGAATCTTAAAGAATATACTTTTGTATTAACTAACAACATTAAATATGTTCAGTTCACAGTTAGTTATTTGCGTTTGCCTCTGTGTAAAGTTCAGGGCATCTCACTGATTTTTGTGAATAATATCGGATCTGAAAATCACAATTTGATGGTTCAGTGAATTTCTGTGTTAATTTCTGGGACATTCAGATAACCTTGTTTGTGACACAACAGCAGGACTTTGAGCATGCATCCGTCTCTAGGAACATGTCTTATACACAGACACACAGGTCTTAAAAATGGACAGATACGACAGCTTTAATTATCACCTATTGAGCTAATTGGTTAAAGTCTTATGTTTTTAATACAATGACTTGCGCTTGCCTGAAGATGTGCGTCAAGGTGCTAGTACCTCTCAATGCTTAATTTCTCCTGTACCCATACAAACCTGCTCAAATAAAGGTTTTATTTAAAAAATGCACCACTTTGCTTTAAAGTGCCTTGTTTTGTTTGGGTTAAATTGCCAAATACTTTCAGTCCACAAGTCAGGAAATATCAGGAATTAACGGCATCTCTTGTGACTGTATCATAAATACTAGAAAAATATAAGAGCACATTTACCTTCAAACGCTTATGTATCTTAATGGTGCACAATTTGCAATGATGTTTTTAAAAAACGTAGACAAATTCATCTTACAGCCTACTTCGGGGCTATGAGAACCTTAAAGGAGAAGCGGTTTGAATGACGCATGTTAGTATATGTGTTGTGTGTGTCATCTCCCCGAACAGATGCAGAACTCCACAGACAAGAGGGTCTACCACATGAGTGGAGTTAATTTGATAAGAGGATGAAGGATATAATAGCCACATTCTAATTCTTAAAGAAAAGAAACAGAGTACAGGTGTGTGCATCGTTCATAAGAAAAACATATCTGAAAGACTGAAGGTTCAGGGATAAGGAGGCAAAGAGGACAATTTTAACTGCTAATCACAACCAGATGGCTCTCGGTCCCTCATTTTGAACTCATTCAAAGTCTAGAAGTTTTAAAGCCTTGGTCATATTCTCATCCAAGCTCAATCCGCTTCTGCCTGACTCACTCATCTTTGCCTCGTCTACCAGAAACCATGGTATTCTCTTCAACCCATCCATGAACCTGGATTTGTCCATCACAATGCAGTGATGGCAGCACTATGCCAATTTTTGACTGACAATACTAAAGAGTTGGTGTATTAAGCTGGCTCTTTATCTAGTGAATCAAAACGAGGTACACTGTGTAAAGAGTCCAGCCAACCCTTATTGGTTTACAGAGGCAAAAAGGATAATACTAAATGTTCTCTTTTGTGGTAGAGTGGGCTAGAAGTTTAGACTTATCAGAGGATAGTGCTAAGCATTTGTTGTACTCACAGAGGCAATAAATGAGACACACACTCAAGAATATATCCAAGACCAATTTAGAAAAATAAGTCATATTTGTATTAAAATGTTGATACTAAGAACGTTGTTACCAGGTACTTTTTAAAATATTTAATTTCACAGGTAAGAAAACAGTTCACTTAATGTTTTCCTACGGGAGAAAAGGCATATATTGCATACTGGTATTTACGGTTAGTTTCCAGGGTTCTCCTTCGGGACTTGGGGTCGTAGGGGGCCAAGGTCCAAAGTACCACCAGCAGTTGCTCGTTACCTGCCATGGGGCATCTGGGTGCAGAGATACTGGTCGGGTTGGTAGTTTTGCATGCTACGTTGGTGGAAAGAAAGGGGGTCACCTAGAAACAGGATTCTGTGGGGTACTTGGGGACAAGTCCGGGAGCTCCCAACAGGCAGTTCGGTACATGAGGGTCCTGGGAGCAAGAGAGAACATCCAGTTCATCGGTTACCAGGCTAAGAGGATAGGTTGGCTGGTATCTGTGTGTCCTTGCGGTTGTAAGTCTCACAGGTTGAGGGTGCAGAAATCAGAACAGCTGGGCCAATCTGCAGGTTGGTCTCTGCGGTGCTGACGTCCCTCGACAGCTGCTGAGTCTCTGGCTGTTAAGAGTCTCGACTGAACTTAAACAGGCCTTGGCTGCTGCAAGGGATTGGGCACCACTCGTATCGGTGCTGGTATCCTCTCACTTGGTGGGGAGACAGATCTGATCTTCAGGAGCACAGTAACTCTTCCTGAGGGGGCTGATACGTCAGGCTGGCCGGGGAGCAGCAACTCAGTAAACTGGACTTTGCTGGCAATTTGCGAAGGGCTGGCAGTCTACTGGGGTTCTTGGTAATTGCTCAGCTGCAGGACGAGCCACTTGGTCGCAATTGTAGAGACTGGTGCAGGCAAGAAGGGATTGGCACCAAAAGTCCACAGCAGTCTTCAGTTCTCGATCTCTTGCAGCTTTTCTTGGTCTTCTTCTGGATCCTTCGAAACTCTAAATTCCTGGCATCAGGAATGCCTCTAAATACTCAATTTAGGGGCGTTAAGGGGAGTACACCTTCTATATGACCTCTTCCTACGGGAAGTGGGCATAACCCTGACCTAGTGAGTCTAATTCCACTAAAAATCAAGATGGTGGAATTCTCCTTTTCGTGTTCACACCAGGCAGCACCCGTGAGAGGTGATACTTGCCTGATATGGAACACGCCTCCTGACTAGCTAATTATGCCATTGGTCGTGGAGCCAAATAGCTGCAGGGCATCTGGTGGCATCTCTCAAGTCTGGAGGAAGCAGGGGTCGCATATTAAAAGCGGCAGAGGGCTTTGAAGCCTCCTGTTTTGATATGCTGATCACTTAGCCATCCTGCTTGGAGGAGGTGACAACACCTCCAGCCAGAGCAGGCATTGTTTCTGCCCTCAGAGAGTGTGGGCTCTCAACTGCATGGGATAAGAAACCAGTCTGTGGTGGCAGGCTGGTCTACACCAGTCAGCCAGTACACTAGTAGTCGGTAGGTTTTCAGGGGTCAATGCTATGGTGCCCTCTGGGTTTATGTATAAAAAAATCGATCACTGGAATCAGTATTAATACAAGCTGCTTCATACCAAACATCTTGGGATTCAGTGAAGCCATCATCTAGCTGGGGAAATCGTAATTATCAATTTCCAGGACATGTACTTAAAATGGCTTCCCTGCTCACTTGTGTTATCTGAGAATCGACGTAGACATTACAGGGGTATGCAGATAGGTCTACACATGTGGTAAAGTGCACCCTGCGAGGGCTGTAAGACCTGCTGTAGGGACAACTTAACTATACTGCATGCAGTGTCCGTAGACATGGCACACAAGAGGTGTACTGTGTCGTATTTTCACTTTTCTCTGCATCATGTCACACAGCCTGCAATGGCTCTTTTCATGAGTGCGCTGAGGGGTCTCTTAGGCATAATATATGCTGCAGCCCTAGGGACCCTCTTTAGTACCTCGTGCCAGGGGTACCATTTAATAGGGACTTAAAGGGTGGTAAATGTATTGGCAATTGTGGTAACAATTGTGTAGTTTTAGGGGAATAGATCTTGCACAGAGGGCCTGAATAGCAGGAACCCAGTGTACTAGTGTACAAATTGCATCAGATACCAGGCAAAAAGTGGGCGTGACCCTGTCAAAAAAGGAGCACTTTCCTAGAGTTGGGAATTGACTGCCAGCCATTTGGCTTTGGGAAGGTTAGTTTTGTAAAACTTTTTTTTGAAGAGCTGCTAGGCCTTCACCCTTACAAAAAAAATAAAAACATTGCTAAAAGCAAGAATATTTTTTTCGTCTCAAAAAGCACACATTGCCGATGTAGTCCTATCACTGAAAGGAACTACTTGTGTACAAATGTGTTCCTTGTTAAAGAGCAGAATGCCAACACTCACAGTGAAATTAGCCAGTGGCGTAAGTGGAATAACCGATTTTCCCAAGCTGTAGTGGGAGGAAGAAAAATGTGAATTGCACAACAGATAAATGGATAAATAGGACTGACTAAGAAATATATATATACACATTTTAGTCAAATATAAAGGTATTGGCTAACACCAGACCTAAAAAAGCAAAATATCCCATTTTCATTCAATTTCACACG
The DNA here is from genome assembly GCF_964261635.1 of Lissotriton helveticus. Lineage (NCBI taxonomy): Eukaryota > Metazoa > Chordata > Amphibia > Caudata > Salamandridae > Lissotriton > Lissotriton helveticus. The sequence goes on from NC_136068.1 coordinate 1,290,727,413, forward strand.
GTCTGAAGCACTGAGGATTACGCTAGACTACTGTAAGAGTCGGCTAGTGGGTCTCCCCAGCACACAATCACGCAGCCCTCCCACTAGATAAGGTTGTCAAGTTTACTGGCCAAACCCCATAAAACTTCCCAAAGCACACGCATACCTCTGCTTATCGTCTCCAAGAGGGACGAGTCTCCACCAAAAATAGGGACCTCTACTAACTGTTGACAGGAGTACAACAATGCTATAAATTGCTTACTCTGGAGTACCTTTGCAACTCCATCACCTGTAACTCTCCCGCCCACAATCTAAGATCAACCGATCAACATTTTCTAACGATTATTCTTAAGATTATTTCATTTTCTAGGACCCCTCCAGTGGAATTTACTTTCATTAGTATCATGAGTGGACATTAAAACAACCCTGATTAATCTTTTCCTAACACTGAAGGAAACAGTGATCAGCACCAAATAAATCTTGCTTCATCCATTGTAAACATTCACATAACAGACTGTATGTAACAGCATATTTAAATTAGTCTGTCCATTGTATTCACTCTCATTCACAAATAAAGGCACCTTTGCCCTTCTTTGTTACTGATCAGTCTCATTCTATTTGTTTAATACCATGTCACTCCATCCACATGTAGTATTTCTAATCACAATGTTTTTGCCCAATAAATAAAATGGCAATTGTGAGAAGCTTTAAGAGTAAGAGGTCACAAAATTAAAATGGAGGATGCAGCTCAGGAGACAATGGTCAAAATACACAACTGGATGGAAGGCTCAGTGGTGTCTGGATGGCCAACGCTGCGGAGTAGGTTATAACCTGACACAGATGGGTGGAACCTTAGTAGAAAGATGGAAAGGTAGGAGGATGGTGTAGACAAGATGGAGATCACAGCACATGATTGGAGTAGCAACAAAGGCCCATGTCACTGGAGGAGATGGCAGGGCATCCCCACACCCCTCCCATTTACAACAGAGCTCGGCCCCTGACCTCAAGACCCCACACTATATAAATCCAAACAAACAAACAAACACTTTTCTGATTCATGGGACATGAAATCGAGCTCAGAACACAATCAGGATATCCGAAATGAAACCTTCATGTTTCAACACAATGTAATAAATGGGCAGTAGAAAAGGGGGTAAGGATTTCCAGTAAATGTAGACATTTGGACAGGTTTCTTGCTATTCATTACCAGGCCTCTTCAACTCTTAGTAGCGCTCTGTCGATTTGAAAATTACAACATACTCGCCCAATACCAGTTCAGTTTCAAGGACAAAGAATGTACCACAATTGCCCTGTCTGCAGTATATGGGATGGCACCTTGGATAGGAGGCACTCCATCTCCCCAGCAACATATATTAACCCTCAACTTCTCTGCTGGCAAGTGGCAGTATATCCAAGCTCACCCTAATATAAAACCTATGTGTTACAATACCATCCTTCAGTAAACAACTCCCCTTCAGAGATCCATACAAGTCAGTTGGGGCGACTTACGACATTCTGCAGTTTCCATCCTTTTCAGCATTTATGTGCCCCCCACGCCGAAAATAATAATCTTACCAGGAATCTGTCCCTAACCTACCACGAGTAAGGGGACATTCAGGTAGAGGAAAGTCACAAACCCTGAGGTCTACATACCCAAACTACACATTGAATGGAGGGGGTGCAGGGAGTTGGCTCAGGACAAACCGGGCCACGGCGGTTCTAGACCCCACACTGTGAACTCCACTGCTCTTAAAAATTGCCCCTTCCAAAGTCTTCACTGTTCTCATTAGCAGGATCTTTTCAACCAGGGGGTACATAAGTGCAGATCTGTGCATGTACAGTTGCACTAAAGTGGTCATCAAGGTGGCGTCCCTCCAAATCTGTGGTCAGAAAGAGCTTCCTCTACATACCTCTGGAATCGCAGCCAGTGTTTGCGGGTATCCTTGTTAATTGAAAACATGGCGACACTAACGCCACCTGTGGAGGCAACTCAGACTTCCAGTTCAGTAGATATCAAAAGGTTCAGAATGCTACCGCCAGACTCATGATGCCTTAACCTCTTCTATGCTAATGACAAGGTCAGCTCGTTTTGCAGTACCACTGAAGCTGTGCTTATGACGAGCTGACCTTGTCATGAACAATGCAAATCTGGAGCCTTCAGCACAGGAGGAAAATCTCCTGTAGCATTGTTATAAGAATAAAAATGCAAAAAGAACAATTGATGGGCAGAATGCAGAATAATGTCATACATTCACCCCAGTACGAAGATCTGGGCCTACATCCATGCTTTTTGCTCACCATGCCATTCCAGTTTAAACCCAGCCATATGCAAATCAGTCTTGACCCTGTGCCTCATGGGAACAGACCAGCCCGAACTGCCAGGCCAGGTCCTCCCTGCACTGGAAACAAGCATCCTAGGACCGGTTTCGGGGTTTCACTCCTCTTCAGCCAGGATAGCTTGACTCCAATAGCATGGAGAGCACGAGACCCTCGTCTGGGCATACCCGTCCCACTCAGGGTGACAAATGCAAAAAGAACAATTGATGGACAGAATGCAGAGCAATGTCATACATTCACCCCAGTACAAAGATCTGGGCCTAAATCCATTGCTCTTTTGCTCACCATGCCATTCCAGTTTGAACCCAGCCATATGCAAATCAGTCTCGACTCTGTGCCTCATGGGAACAGTCTAGCCCTAAGTGGATGGATATGCCCAGACGTGGGTCCCTTGCTCACTGTGCCACTGGATTCAAGATAGCCTGGCTGGTGAATGGTGACATTCCCTGAAACCGGTCCCAGGATGCTTGTTTCCGGTCCAGGGAGGACCTGGCTTGGCAGTTCAATCTGGACTGTTCCCAGGAGCCACAGGGTCAAGACTGATATTGCATATAGCTGGGTCTGAACTAGGGTGGCGTAGTGGGCAAAAAACGATGGATTTAACCCAGAACTTTTTTACTGGGGGAGAGTGGTTGACTCATTCAGCATTCCATCCATCATTTGTTGCAGTTACACTTAAAAGAATAAAAAGGCCTGCATCCCACACACAAGAGAAACTATTGCCTGTCTGTCAAAGCCCAGACCCTACACCTGTTTCTGCCTCATACATAATGCCTGCTAGGGACAGCAAACACATACAGCAAAGAATATAGTGCTCAGAGCCTTTTAGACTTGTTCTGCTCATGCCGCAATCAACACACGTAGGGCAAAGTGACAGAAGATGTTCTAGGCAAGTCCCTGGCATTGGCTACATTATCACAAGTTTCTGCATGCACCACAGCCTCCTCCTACCCCAGGAGCACACGTAGACCCCTTTCAGACCTGGGTAGTAGCTTCTCAAGGTCTGTACACTTAAGTATAATCCTAAATCATGGCTTTTGAATGCCTTTAGAGCAGAAAACAGTTCTTAATCAGAGGCTGTCATGGGCATCTTGACTGGAGTCCAATATTCATATCAGTGTAGAAGATCACCAGTGCGCTCAACCTCAGTGCTGGAGTTCACAGTAGCAGACATTCTAAATTTACTTTTTGTATTAGGGGTTTCCTGTCGGAGTATAGACGTGTAGATTGCTTATTGGTCCTGCTTTCTTGCGTGCCTCCCACGACCCTTGTACAAGGCAGGCCTGGGCGTAGTTCGATGAGCTTTGCTATACGGAACACCGCGAAGTTACAAAAAATTGTGAAATTCCGCGAGTGGCGAGTCCAGAGAGAACTGCAGTTTGAGCTGGTAATCTTGCCGCTCGGGTAGAAATTCTACACGAGCGGCAGCTTGCAAACTTACCGTTCGCGATTGCAATCTTACAGTTCGCGATCGCGAGCAGGATAAAAACTCCGCTACACATCGCGAAGCAGAGTTATCTGCATTCCGCAAGCACCGCGGAGTGCAGAAAACTCCGCGAACTAAGCGAAGTTCACCACCCAGGCCTAGTACAAGGCCCGCAAATGTTTGGAGATGACATCTAAAAAATAGCTTCTAGAAAACGCTTTCCTGTGAGCAGGACTGCGTGCTCAGGCAGGACTTAGGAATGTGTAGTAGGATGAGCAATGCGCTGCCAGCTCCAGAATAACCTGCAGATAAACAGAAATGTATCCAAGAAGTCTGTGTTTCAACCACACTGCGCTGCCGCCACCTTCCTGTGGTTAATGCAGATCCCTTATGAACCCGCATGAAATAAACTCACTTGTTTTCAAGCAGTAAACTCGGGATCGAATGTGCTGCGAGATGCGCTTCCCTTTCTTGCAGAAACGCCAGGGTCATCTCAGAGGCCATGTGCCAAGCTAAACAGTAGAGCCAACCCTCCCCAACTCTCACCCTTCAGGAGCAGCAGCCAATGATTTTTCAGTACGATACTCCAGACCGAACTCACTCAATGTACAACAAATGGCCTCAGACGTAGAAAAATCAAGCCAGTCGCCACTTTCTTCCGTAAAAGTCTCCAAGCACAGGGGGCACATCAGCCTTGGAATCTCGGTGGCTGCAGGTTTCACTTCAGAGGCAGCGAGGTTGAGACCATAGAGGCTGTTTGAGACGAGACTTTGTTTCGGTATGGCATGCTATCCAAGTTTAATGTTAACATAACCGTAGAGGATGTATCGGTTATAGTTAGTGCTTTTAATGGGTCGGTACTCATCGGTACTGAGTACTGGCACTTCTGAATTGTCTGGCCCTCAGTACCGGCACTTTTCTTAGTCAGGGAGAGTACCGGTACCCTAATTGAGAGCACAGCAGGCTCAGGTTACTTATATACTCTAGCTCAGGGCAGATGCCGCCCTGCTTCCGAGGAGCTTGCAAAACACTGAGCCGTTCAGTGGCCTTTTGCACAATCGCTGCTGGAGATTACAGCAGCTCTCACTTGAATGGCCCCTGAGAGAGCTTGCATTGTGTCCTGCTGTGATCAGCAGGACAGGGTCTAGACAGACCCTGCACTGTCGATCAGGTGTGCAATGGCTATTAGGCTTAAAGTGGTCAGCCCCCCTCCGCCTTCCTCCATCAGGCGTGTGAAATTGGCTGGGGCTGCCAGTCTGTAATCCTGTCCCATTTAGGGCACTACACTGGCCGTACTAAAGTGTGCAGCAGCGTCACACAATCCTCTACCTTACCCAAAGCCGTTTTTTTTCCAATCACTAATTGCTGTCCCCTATAACTGCCAAACTGAAGAAGATCGATACATTTATCAAAATAGCTCCAAACAGTGCCCTAGCAAGGCTTTGATGCCTACAAATTCAGCAGCCACTTCCCAGGGGCCCATGGCTGACTGGACATCCATGCAGGATGGGCAGAAGGAGCAGGGTAACAGTACCACTAATAAAAACATCGGGCCATATTACAATTTGCCAAATAAAATTAATGGTCGGGAGACTAAAGTTCTGCCAATTACGAATCTAATCTCATCACAGGAAATCTCAGCCCCCAGAGGAGTCCAAGAAAACGGGGAGGGAGGCACCACAAAAAAGAAACTAAAAACCTTCTGATAATTCATTCACCACCAGCAGCCTGCCCACATGTGGTGGTGATGGCAGGAGTTCCACCATTGAGAGATTGACAGATCGGGTCTCATGGGGATCTGAAGAACAAGTGTCTAAAGATGGGTGAGAAAGTTCAGGGACTATCAAATATCAAAAGCCCACGACAATCGTCTTACCCGTCAAGTAAGGAGGATTGGTAGGGGAACGAAAGACCACCTAGGTGGCTGCGTAATCATCAACTTCAGGAACCCTGCTGTGGCCCACCAATTGTTATTCTGTTTTCATTTTCATCAGGCAAGGGGGCACTGACTTAGTACTCCATTAGCTGGGGTATTTTTATAACGCCTATCGGCCTCAGAGAGAACAAAGGTTCAATCCTAAATAACAATTATTCACTCCCCGCTGCACTTTGCACCTTCAGCCTTCATTGGGTGGTCTCCTGTTTAACGTGCCAGTAAACAACAGGTTTGGACCATTGGACCATGTTGACTGACTTAATGATGACACACTGCAGTGGTGATAAATGTTCTCTCGGTACTAGATCAGATGGCAGCCCCAGCAGAAGGGTCCCACCCCAGTGTTGGCGTCTGAAAAGGATACTCCGTGTGCAGCTATCTCTTAACCATCACTAGGGGCGGACACCACCAGGTCTACAACCTGAGATTCAGGAATTGTCCCGTGACTTTAATGGGCATGGGGCAGATGGTGATCCAAAGACACCCCTGGAGGTGTAATAGCATCATGTAACCTTTCCAGGGAACAGTGCCCGGAAACCTTTCTCCCGCCCCTGCTACTGATTGTGTCCAAACGAGGAAAAAGAGGCTTGTGAAATTGGCTGGGACTGCCAGTCAGTAATCCTGTCCCATTTAGGGAAATGCACTGGCCGTACTTAAGTGTGCGGCAGGGTCACACAATCCTCTACCTTCCCCAAAGCCCTTTTTTTCCATCACTAATCGCTGCCTTTATAGGATACCATGACTGATCTGAATACTGGCTCCAAAGGTGTAAAGTTAGCCCTTCCCGTAGAGAAATGAACAGCAGGGAACGCTGCAGCACTCCAGGAATGAGCTCCAGAACAACTGGCAAATGGATTTGGTTGAGGGTAAGTTAAGATGAACATAGAGGGAAGGGGGAGGGATGACTGTATAGAAGTGAGCTAACAGGTGAAGTTAGGATTGGCACTTTTTTCACATACAAAATGATATGTGTCGAGTTCTGAAATCATGAATGGGCTTTGAAATTGTATTTTAACACAAATTTGTGTACAGTCAAAAATCCTGTGCAATGCTTGTTAACTTTAATAATTATATATATATATATATATATATATATATATATATATATATATATATATATATATATAAGTGAGCAAAGCCCTTGAGCTATGAGAGGGAACACTGCTCGCCACCTGCCCTCCGGCTCTGGACGCCTGTAGCTGCTCGCATTGTTGAGCTTCGTTGTTTAAAATCGATTCCGACGCGTTTCAAGGCGATACACGCCCCTTAATCATGGATTCAGCAAACAAAGGGGGACATTAATTTCACCGCTTCTCTCTAACGGCCATTTATTGCTGTAGAGTATACCACGTGGTCGTGGCACATGCTGGTGCATGCTGGTGATGGTAGTCCTTGGCCGTGGAGAGGGGAACCACTTCTTTCTACCCAGGAGGAAACGCAGCCGGGGAGAGAAGGACACAGAAGGCGAAACGATTCGCAGCTTCATTGAATGCTCACCACCGCAAGCAAACCAAGAACGCAGATTTGAACTTCAACCTACTCAAGGTTTGTTAATAAAGAAAGCAGACATTACAAAGGGACTCAGCCCACTAAGGGTTCTACTTTTTCTTCCACCGCCTCTAAAGGACTACCATCACCAGCATGCACCAGCATGTGCCACGACCACGTGGTATACTCTACAGCAATAAATGGCCGTTAGAGAGAAGCGGTGAAATTAATGTCCCCCTTTTGTTTGCTGAATCCATGATTAAGGGGCGTGTATCGCCTTGAAACGCGTCGGAATCGATTTTAAACAACGAAGCTCAACAATGCGAGCAGCTACAGGCGTCCAGAGCCGGAGGGCAGGTGGCGAGCAGTGTTCCCTCTCATAGCTCAAGGGCTTTGCTCACTTATATATATATATATATATATATATAAATATATATCTTTGTATGCTTGCCAACCTGTGTGTGCCTATTTTTGTGTGAGAGAAAGAGGGAGAGAATCAGGACACTCTCATGAGATATTTTAAAGGGAATGGGTGGAATGCTTTTGTGTTCATCTCAGCTTGTTTCGCTCTCAGTGTGTGTGCCCACTTGAGAATATATAGTATGGTGCCAAACAACAACAAATAACATATGGCATTAAGAAGCAGCAAATATGACAAAACAAGGAAATGTTAACATATCACCCTGTTTATCTTTCATTTTGTGTAATGAGTTAATCTGATTTGTTTACATAAACCCATTTCTCATGCGTTTTGAGATGTGCTGCAACTGGTACAGAAGTCATTATGTATCATCATACCGCCCTTAGCCCCGCCCTAGCCCCGCCCATTTGCCACACCTCTAATTTACTTTAATGAGTACCTGCACTTATTTTTTTCCATTTAACGCACTGGTTATAGTTAGGGTTGTTTTCTTGCACAAAAATCCAGATCCATCGCAGTACACATTTATTTATTTATTTATTTATTAAAACATTTATAAAGCGCGAACGAAGGCCCATGGGCATCTCGGCGCTAAGAATCTCTGCGTGTTTAACCAGCAAGGGGAGCTAGAGTTTATTGATTAAAAAGCCAGGTCTTGAGTTGCTTGCGAAAAGACCAAAGTGAGGTACTCGTTTTGATCGAGTATGGCAAGGTATTCCAGAGTTTAGATGCGGCTACAAGGAATCTTCTATCTCCCCATGAGACAGATTTGGTGCGGGGTACCACCAATTCGTGTGAGCTGGATGAACGTAATGTTCTGGAGGGACTGTAAGGGATGAGATTTTGAGTAAAAAAAGCAGGTACGACATTATGTAAAGCCTTATACACTAAGCAGAGGGACTTGAACTTAATTCTATTTCTTACAGGCAGCCAATGCAACTGTCTTATAGTTTCTAATGCAGATCGGTGTTTAGGGATTCGTCCAAGGAGCCTGGCGGCTGCATTTTGGATAATTTGCATTTTTTGTAACACTTTTTCTTGGGCACCTAAAAACAGAGCATTACAGTAGTCTAATGTAGACAAAACCAGGGAGGTCACCAAGGTTTTTCCGGCATTCTCCGGTAGAAATGGCAAGATTTTTTTTATGAGCCGTAATTTATGGAAGGCCGAAGAGGAGATCTGGTTTGCGTGAGGTAGAAAATTGAGGCGATTGTCAAACATGACTCCCAGATTCCTCTCCTCACCTTATTAACCGGAACCGGGGGCTGGCCCAAAGATAACGGCCACCATGCCCCCTTCCTGTACGTTACAAGGTCTGAATGGGATTTCAAACAACGAAGTTAAAAGAAAGAAAAAAAACACTCCTCCGAGGTGTGAGCAACAACACAAAGGAGGATCGGGCCTGCCCTGACGAGGCATGCTGCTTGGGACAGGCACCGCCCACATGCTGTGGCCCCTGCTGCTGGCATCCACCCATGGAGGTCAAGAAGACACCGCCCTGCCTGGGATCGGTAGACTCGGGACAGTAGCAGGCGTGGCAAGCTGATTCACAGAGCAACAAACAACGGAGGATTACAGGCGCTTCTTGGACCGAGAATGAGACAACTGGAATTCTGCTGACAGTGAATGAACGAATGAAACATTTACAAGTTTCAATAACATCTGACATCTTTCATTGTAGGGGGAGCGCCACAACGCAACGCTTTCTTGTGTTTGGTGGAACATAAGTTTTTGGTTGTTGGTTATGTGATTTTGAAGAAAATCTAATTAAAAATATACCTCTACTAAGAAATCTTTTCATCTAACCTGTTCAATCAAAATGTTCAAGATGAGAGGGGTCTACAATTTCGGTATAACTCAACTCACCGAAAGTCGTTTTTTAAATTGCCCTTTATTATAGGTGTAACTATCGTTCTTCTTGAAAAACAAAAATAGACAATTAATTTCCAAGACTAACTAGGTACTTACCTTTGGTAACACAATTTATTTTTATTTCCAATACTTTTTATTGAGGTATTTACAAGGTACAGTATACAGGAGTAGAGTCACTGTCCCCTAGAGGGGAGGAAGCAAAGTATTCAGAACAGTTATGTTTGTCGGTGGGGTTACAACGGCTTGTGGGGCCTGCGTCAAAACATTCGTATGCTTATATGTCGTTTTATAGGTGGTGCGGAAGTCCTCCTCACAATTTCTAAAAACATATTTCTCACCTTTAGACTATATATATCCAGGCACCAGACATGAAAGTGAGAGTTTTCAAGCAATAGTTCTTATGTGCCACTAGATGGCGCCATTTGATTCTAAATTGGCCTTGCACTGCCCAGGAAGTGATTGAGCGGAGCCACATCTAGGCCCACCCCTATGTGGGGACCTAAGTTTCTGTATGTGGCCTCAAACATGTATCAAGACAAATTGCAAGCGCGGGAAAACTAACTTGGGACCTTTGTAACAGGTACAGGATTCCAATCCACAGAACGGGGACGCAAGAGAATAATGAAGTACCCTGAAGGTAAGTATCATGGATATTCCTAACTGGAGATTCCTCACCTTTAGAACAGCTACCCAAGCAGTATCTCCCAAAAGGCGGAGGGTCGTGCAAGACGAACAGACAAAATGACAATCCCTCTGCGGACCTGGCTGTCGAGGCAGTAGTGGTCGGTAAATATATTTACCAATCCCCATGCTGTTGCCTGACAGATTGTAAGACCGGACTCTCCTTGCTCATGCCATCATATCTGTGTTAGCTTTGATGGAATGGGACAGTAGGCCTTCATTCAGGGAGCTCCTTCTTGGCCAGAGCATAGCATATTTTTACGCATAGCATGACCCACCTAGACAGAACCCTCTTCTGTTCCACCTTTCCTTTTCTAGCACCAGCAGACCCAAAGAAGAGCTCATCACCACAATACCCGATGAACTGGACCACATGGAAGGGCGACACTACTATAGGCAAGAAGGCAGCTTGGGTTCTCACCATTACTTTGTCAGGGAAGGTAGTGGAGTATGGAGGTTGCACTGACCGCACCTGCTCATTGGCACGGGGCGTAGTGACAGGAATACGAACAGTGCGGATTGTCGAGTTGCAAGTAACAGCTATGCATGGGCACGAACGGTGGGCATTTGGGAAACGACGCGGACCAAATTAAGGCCCCGCTGAGAGTTGATGAAGGGTTTTGGAGGAAACATAAGCATCAAGCTTTTCAGAAAAACATAAAGAAGGCGATTTAATTGGGGAAGGCTGCTCTGGCAAATATGAAAAAACCAAAAAGGCAGGCACGTAATCTTTAACGGTGCCTACTGTAAAGCCTTATTGTGCTAACATCAAACAAACAATAGCACATCTAATAAATTGGCCTGTACGAAATCACAGTGATGATCTCTACTCCAGGCCACAAACGTCTCCCAGTGCCATGAGTAAATGGACTTCATTGAAGGCTGTATAGCTGCTAGACGACATCCACCACGTCATAGGGAAAATCCAAACGCTTAGTTGCTGCAGTACAATCTATGCATGGAGGTGGAACTGTGGAGGTACGGTGCGGAACCCTACCCTGCTACTGATAAAGGAGGTCCTCACGAAGGGGTAGCTGGATCAGAGGGCAAGTGTTTAGGGTTAAAGATCCAGGCACCATGCTCTCATGGTCCAGTCCAGGTCTGTTCAAGATGTCTTGGGCCCAGTCTGCTCTGACTTTCAGAACTCTGGCCAGGAGAGGTAATGACAGGAATGTGCTGCACATACTCCCTGTACTTAAAATTGTGGGTTATGGCACTTAGATTAGGGGAGTGGCATTTTTTGAAAGATTTACCTCTTTGGCGTCACACATCAGATGAGCAACAGTGCAGGGGTTGCGCGGACTTGGTGGAGTCCTTGGAGCATGTTGTATGTCCCTGCCCTGCATTGCTTGCCCAGCGCAAACTAAAACTGAGGCCAGAGTGGAACAGATTGGGAGTCCGGTCCTGTAGGTAGGCAATTATTGCGGCATTGAACCCAGAGAATACTGCTTTAAATAGAAGGGTCACAATTTTTATTCACCGTGCATATCCCAAATTTAACCAGCAACTTGCAGGCCCGGTAACAATCTCGAGGAAGTGCACAGGTGACTTTGTATAAAAACCCCTGCATCACTATGGAATGTGATGTCGACGCCTTGATACTGACTATAGACAACTGATAGCTGCTTCACTAAACTGTTCTTATCATTTGCAACTCAGTGTCTTACTTGTAATGTTTAGCAGCAACAGTCAGTGTCTTTTTATATTATTAATTGTTTTTAATGATATACTGCTGCTATGTGGTTTTAAAATATACAGTTCTATCATATTTTGGTCATTTTAAACTCTCAGTTTTGTATACGTATGGTATGTATGCTCTGCTTTTATGATGATATTTTTTATCAAATAAAGTTCTTTCCATGGCAGGAATGTGCACAACAGACCTTTGGTGCATGGAAGGCAGAATGACTCTCGCCATTATCTTCCTAGTGGAAACTACTGCATGCAGTAGATTTGACTCAAGGTATACAACTCCTGCCTTCTTATGGCTCCTTAATTTTTTTGTTCTTTAAGAACACGGTGACCAAGTCACACATCCTGTAATGATAGCTGCAACATAATTTTCTCTGTTGTGGCCAGGCAATCAGGTTTCAGGTACCTGGGTCCATGAACTTAAATGGAAGACAGGAAAAAAAGCTCTCTCATCCAATCAGATTAGTAGTTTGTTTTTACATTTAGTCTGCAGAGGGTCTACAAACCTTGATTCACAGACCATCCATGGACTAACAGTTCGAGCCTCTCTATCTCTTTAACCCATGTAAGCCCACCTTAAATTATTTGTAAACGCGGATTTCTAATATAACTACTGAATGCATTTACAGAAAACCAAGCAAAGGCACTTCATTGAGTAAAGTTCTACTTTCACACAAAGTGTGGTAAAATGCCGCTCACTCTCTTTCTGTATTAAAGAGCACATTTCTTATTGGGGTTAAAATGGCAAATGTGAAATTTGTTTCCTTTTCCCTTCCACCCTTAACAGATCTGAATTAAAAGTGCCATGCCAAACCCAAGTCGGATGTACTTTTTTAAAGGAAAGTTTTGTGCAGATTTATCGAATGGCAAGTTATTAAAATAAACAAAAAAATGCCTTTTCCATGGATATTGACAACAACTACAGTTATGTTCTCATCATAATTTTTTTTAAGGCATGAGGTTGATGATACAAATAAAGAGGTCTGTCTCTAGGCAAAACTTGAAAATTATCAGGTCCGAAAAAGATATACTTTATTGGCTTCCAGTTATGGCTAGAATGAAACATAAGATTTTGAGCTGAACCATTTACAGCATGAGCAGGTCATCCACGCCTTCAGAACAGCAAAATCAGCAGATACTTCCTCAGCCTCTGTGTACCTCTGCAGTTACTGTAATCTCTTACCATACCCTCCCCGCCACCAAATTACACCAGCAGGGGGCAGACCGGTTAGCTGATGAGACAGAACTAAACCCATGGAATAGCCTTGCCATGAAAATACGGATGAGAATCACTATTCCCACTTTCAGGAAGAATATAACAAGTTACCTAGCTTTGATAATGCCTTATCTGGTAGAGACTATCCAGCTGCAGAGTCCTTTCCTTAGAATATTCCCCAGGCGTAAGACTGGATCTGGAAAATCTTGCACTGTACCCCTGCACACCAGTAGGTGGCGTCGAACAGCTCAGCGCCTACATAGACATCGTCCGCAGCAGATGTGACATTTGCGGTGCCTATATAGGCGCCACCCCAGTGCACTGACTTCAGCTTCTTTTTGTGACTATTTCTGCGCCAGAAGCACAGAGCCACGAAAGAAGGCTGATCGACCCGTGTGCAGATACTAAGGGCTACGAGGACTTTTTTAGGTAGGGAAAAGGGTTTCCAGAACAAAGAGGACGGGAGGGTAGGTAAGGAATCGGCAGCTAAATGGAGTCTACCAGAAAAAGCATTAGCAAGGTAATTAACTCGTTCATCTGCTATAGACTTCTAGCTATCGATTCTTTACCTTCGATATCAAAACTCTCAGGTGGAGGGACTGCAAACTGGCTCAGACCAAAAAGGCCAGGAGGACCAAACATGCAAAATGCCCCTCACGACTGATCGGACTGTCCAGGTAGCAGTGTTTTGTAAACCTGTGCAAAGATGCCCACACGCTCTAAGGCAGTAGACACAGCTTTGGCTTACATGGAATAAGTCTGCAAGCCCTCAGGGTCTGCTTCCTGGCCATTCTGCAGCAGATCTTAATGCAAAGTACTATCCACCTGGAGGTAGTCCATTTCTGCACAGACTTCCCCTTCTTCTTTGTTACGGTACTCGTAGGGTCCGTGTGGTGGAGTCTTTCTTCCTCTTTGGAGGGATGAATTGGAGCAAAGAAGGTCAGCAACGTGATGTTTTGGCCAACGTGAACGGGTGTCACATCCTTCAGAAGAAAGGATGCATAGGTTCAAAGAAAGAGTTTGTCCAGAAAGAAGCTGGTGTATGGCGGTTGGACAGAAAAGGCCTGCAGCTCATCGACTCTCCTGGCCGATGTGATGGCCACCAAGAAGACTATCTTTATTGTCAAGAGTCTGAGAAGACTGGTATGCATGGGTTCAAAGGGAGAATACATCTAAAGTGTTAGAACCAAATTAAGATCCCATTGGGGCATAACAAAAGGTTTGGGAGGAAACCTGTTGGACTTGGCCCTTTCTGCAGGGTCATCCCAGAACTTTTTGCCTTCCTCCTGTATTTTTTTCTGACCTCTCGTCATTGATTTTAGGACTATGGGCACTTTATCACTGCTGTTCAGTGCTAAAGTGCATTTGCCCTCTATGGTAAACTTGGCAAGATTGGTCCACACCTGTTTGGATATTTAATTTACCTGTCAGTCCCTTATGCAGCGGTATCTCATACACCCAGGGCCAGTAAATTAAATGCTACTGGTGGGCTTGCAGCACTGCTTGCGCCACCCACCAAAGTAGCCTTTCAAACCAGTCTCAGGCCTCTGCCACTGCAGGGCCTGCACGCGCAGTTTACTGCCGCTGTGATGTGGCACATTTAGTGGTTGCACGTCATCTACCTGCTCTCCTTCCTGATCACTGAGTGGTGGGCCCTTTTACTAGCCCTGGCGGGAAGAGCTTTTTGGCTGCTCTCCTCACTGATCAATGCGTGGTGGGGGGCTTGAACTGGTTGTTGGAGCCTGAGACATGGGTTAACACTCAGAGTATGGCAGGCGCAGAGGAGCGCATTCGCGCCGCGAAGAGATGCCGCAGAGCTGAGGTCCGGTTGAAGGGAACGGCCCAGGAGGGCATTGCCAGGCAACCAAGGTGTTTGCTGGCTGAAACGGCTGGGGACACGTCGGCGTACTTCGCCGCCCCAGTCGCAAAGAGCCATGTGGCCGCGCTCGGCCCAGGGAAGCAGCGACTCCTGCGGAAGCCCGGCAGGGAGGAGAGTGCATGTGGGACAAGTGCCTAGCAGCACAGTGATGTATGTGATTATGTTCTAATGTTTTTTTATGGATAAGGCAAAGTCTATTGTTATATAACTTTGTGTGGACTTTCTCTTGTGGTGTGCCTCGTGTGTCGCTGCTGTGTGAGTGTGTTGCCCAAACGCTTTACACGTTGCCACTTGGATAAGCCTGACTGCTGTCCCAAGCTACCAAGAGGGTGAACAGGCGTTATCTTCAGCATACAACTCCCTTGCCCTAACTAGAGTGATGGTTTCTGCCTGGCTTAGGCGCATGTCCTAGCAAAACCTGAAATCCTATTTCTTTCAAAACCTATGCTGAAAACCTTTCAGAAAGCGTCACATTGGGTGACTTAAACAAGGAAAGTTGGTACAGCAACCATCAATCGCAAAAATTACCGAAAGAAATCCCTTAACTGTGTCAGTGTCAATAACAAAGGAAGACCCCCCTGCCACTGATGTCCAAAAGCAGAAGAGCGCACTTTTTAATGGAATAATAAATTCCTGCATGCTGACCAAACCAACATAGGTTAAAGAAAATAAACTGCTATGCGTGAATTATACAATAATAAAAATTTAATACAAAATGTGATCACATTATATAATTTCAATAAATATAACATAATCCAGCATCCATATTGAATCAATAATATAAGAAATAAAAAGCACAGAAATAAAGATAGTTCTCATCCCCCACTCAAAACACCATTCTTACTTCATCAACTATTCCTACTCACAACCCAGTTCTCATATACCATACATACTAAATTCTCATCACTCAGTCTTCATACTATCCTTTAGCGTGTCTACAATGTGGGTACAAAACCCAGTAGTATATAACAGGAGTAGGACAAGTAGAAGTCATCCAAGTATTGTTGTATAATATGAACTCCAACTGTTGATGTATATTCTCCAATACATTCAAATACACAGAGTGTGTCCCTGAAACATTAATTCAAACATGGAGAAGAAACCAGGGAAAAATACTAGTAACAAAAAGTAATTCTGTAATACATACTGTAGATTAATACTTAATACAGGTGCCACAATAAGACACTATAATGTTTATAGTTGTAATCATTTGGCATAGAGTTCTTAATATGATGTTGACATTCTAATGCCCCAGTCCTAATCTTCGCTGACGCGCGTTTCCGTGACTCCCCGGTCCGGTGTCACAGCTTCATCAGGGCGCTCAAGTGGTATACTCCAATAGTACACAGTGGAATGAAGAGAGGGGGAAAAACGGCAACAAAACGTATATATGATGTTTTGAAGAGAACTGTAAGAGTGTCAAAGGGGAACATACCCCTCAAAAAAATCTGAAAGCAGGCAACAGTCCTGGTCCCGGAGACGTGGGGAGCGATCTCATGCGATGTAAATCTCTACCACGCGTCGTAGTGGATTACAACAGATCCAAATATGAATCAATTAAAATGAGCAGACCATGGGTCCATAGCTGCGCATAGTGCGGCCTCCTTAGAAGCAAGGTCCGGAATGAGTCAGATGTTGGTTTGGTCAGTACGCAGGAATTTAGTATACCATTAAAAGTGAGATATTCCACTTTTGGACAGCAAGGAGATCTTCCTTTGTTTTCTTTTTCCTGTCATTGCCCTTGGCCCCCTGCCCACATTTTTCAGGGCCCTCTTATTTTATATTGTGGTCAGAGCAAGGCCTTGCTGGGCTAAGGTGGACAGGGGTGCAGAATTGGGTCAACGTGTTTCTCAGCTCACCAAGCCACAATCATGTCCCAACAGCAGTCATATTTTTGTTAATCAATGCCTGGCTACCAGGTTGACGTAACAGACCACAGGAGGAAGATCGAGTACCCTCAACTGTCGCCACTAAATTTCACACATGAAAGGGGAGCATGCACAGGTTCGGTTTCAGGACCCTGCCTTGTTGCAACAGCAGCAGATCCTCTTGAAAGTCTAGCCTGATCAGAGAACAGATAATCATGCTGAGGAGTTCTGGTTATACTCTCTTCGCCCAACCTGGAGCCACCAGGGTGACTTGGGCCTTGTCAATTTTTATCTTTTTCATAACTCCAGGGAGGAGCGGTATCGGTAAGAAAGCATATAGGAATCCTATATTCCAGTTTAGTTCAAACGCATCTCCAAACAAGAGTCACTTTGGAAACACCAGTGTGCATAAGTGCTGACAACGACCGTTCTCAGCGGGGGCAAATAATTCGCGCCAAGGTTATCCTCGGTCCTGAAGCCACCTCCAGATGCAGACACTACTTGTGGTCCACAATGCATTGACAGCTGAGTTTGTCAGCCCCGGCATGTAGAGATCCTGCTAGGTGATGCATGAGTCATGACCAGAAAAATGTCCGGACGTTCCAGCCATGTCCAGAGTCACAGAGCTTCCTGGCACAGGGTCCAGGACCCCACTCCACCCCGCTTGTTGCAGTACCACTTGTGGTAGTGTTGTCCGTGAACACATGGACCAGCTTCTCTTTGATGGAAGGAAGCAGAGCTTTCAATGCTAAGCAAAGCGACCTCAGGTACAGAAAGCTGATGTGAAGTAGAGTCTCCACCAGAGACCAGAGGTCTCTAATCTCCACCTCTGCCAGGTGGCTGCACCAGCCTAGAAGTGACGCATCAGTCACCACTGTCAGCTTTGTGTGGGGAAGAGAGAGGGGTCTGTTGCTGACCAAATCGCGGTCTGTTAACCACCACTGCAGATCTTTCGCTATCTCCTTCGAAATCAGAATCAGGTCTGACCAATTCCCCTGCTGCAGCGCCCACTGGAGCTTTAGATCCCTTAGCAGAGCCCGCATATGCCATTGATGGTACTTCACCAGCAGGACGCAGAAGACCATCAGACCCAGCAGTCTAAGTCAGTCTCACTGAAATCCAGAACTGAGGTGGAAGCATCGGGATCATAGCCTGAATGTCCTGGACTCTCCCCTCCAGAGGGTATGCACGGAATTGCACTGTGTCCAAAATGGGTCTGATAAAAGGGAGGGTCTGAGAAGGACTCAGGTGTGACTTCGGCACATTGAGATGGAGATGCAGGAGATGCACTATATTCTGGAGGTGGACAATGACTGGACTGCCTATGGTGAGCCCTTCAACAACCAGTTGTTGAGGTAGCGGAAGACTGATATCTCCGACCTTCACAGATGTGCTGGAACCACCGCCATCGCCTTCGTGAACACTCATGGGGCACTGGTAAGGCCAAATGGGAACACATCGTACTGGAAATGCTCCTGGCCCACCACGAATATTAGGTAATACCAATGCAAATTGGCCTGCAAGATGGGAACATCAAAATAAGCATTCTGCAGGTCTACTGCTACCATCCAGTTTCCAGGGCTCACTGCAGACAGGACTCGAGCTACTGTTAATTTCTCAGGAAGGCATTGAGGGGAAACAGATCTAGGATAGGACAGAGGCCTCCATTCTTCTTTGGCACCAGAAAGTAGTGGGAATAGCAAAAACAACCTATTTCTGACTTTGGCACCCTCTCGATGGATCCTTTGCCCAAAACCTGCACTTCCTTGGGAAAAAAAGAGGTGGTTCTCAGTCAGCTGACCCAAGGGCAGTGGCAGGGGCAGCAGGGTTTCCAAGAATGGAAGAGTATAACCCCCACAAGTAAAATCTGGAAGCCCACTTGTCCGAAGTTAAGACTCGTCATTGGTGCAGGTGGTACCGATCCAGCCTCCATCTGGGTACCTGTGTGGTTGCAAGGGCATACTAAATGGGTTTTGAGGCTGGGGCTGCCATGGAGGGGTCTGGGGGGAAAGACTAGCTAGATCTCTGACCTTGGTTTCAAAGGTACTTGTGGGAGCCGTGTCAGTGGGCACGGAAAGGCTTGGGCAGTGCTGGCTCTGTTAGAAAGGACGTAGCCACGGAAGGAGAGAAAAGCAGGGTGATGCTGGGGTGGGGCCATGGCAATCCAAAACGACCAAGCGGTGACCCTAATCTCCTTGAATCACTCAAGCACTGAATCAGCTTTGTCGCCGATCAGGCAAGAGTCATCGAAAGGCTTGGCCATGAGGGATGCCTAGACATCCCCCAAAAAGCCAGATGACTTCTGCATGCGTGGTGGCGGAGTGTCACCGATGAAGCAATAGACCTGCTCAGCAAGTCTGTCCCATCAACTACCTCAGCTGCTCTCCTCACCCCCATAGCAAAGGAGGGCTATTCCTCCGGAGCCACATTAGGAGATGCCATACCGATCTCTGGCGAGGTGTCCTGACCACTGGCATCTGCCAGCTCATCATACCAGTTATCATCCAATTGGGCCAAAGGCTCCTCATGGGAGTCAGGGTAGCCATAAGGCTCTTCGGATCCACCCCAGTCAAAATACCCACAGGGCTTAATCAAGAAAAGGAGGCATCATTTCCAACCCAGACAGTCATTAGGGTTCGTTCAGCAGCAGTGTTGATATTGAACGACACCGGTCCGGCTCTGTATCGTAGTCAGGAATGACTATGGGCTTGGCACTAGGAATAGCACAATAGGACCAAATCACAGCAAATGCCAAGAATTTGCAACCAGTCAGTCCAGATGCAGGAAGGGTTCCAGAGGGCCCAATTGGCACCGAGGGCAAACCTGCTGATGTAAGTCCAGTCAGTGCACCTTCCAGAACCGTGGGCCCCAAAAGGTGCTCCAGAGGGGTCCACAACCCAAAAATGAGGTGCACACCATCATGAAAATCCTTAAGTTGGGTGGGGGGTCACTCTAGCTCTGGGAAATTCAGGGAGGTGCAGAGCAGATCAAGGGTGTGGCTCCGCAATGAATGAATGAATATAAGTCTTATAAAGCGCGGACTTAGCTCGGCGCTGTGGGTGCAGAAAGAAATGTTCTGATGTCAGCGCACGGGGGTGGTGCCCATATACGCACTGTGCACGTCATATACGGCGTGGACGATGTCAATGCGGAGTCATTCAGTGACACCTACTGATGCGCAGGGGTAATGCTCAGATTTTCCAGATCTAGTCTGATGCCTGAGGAGTATTCAAAGGTAAGGAATCTGCGGCTAGAAGTCTCTATCAATTTATAAACATTTCTCTTCTTCGAAGACTTGGTGACCCAGAATCCACTGCCTATCCTCACTTCATCTGCCAGTGGCTTTACTGTTCCTTTTTCGGAGTTCAGGGTAACAAATGCAAAGCACTTCAATGGTTTAATGCTTAGAGTCTGCTCAATATAAGAAGCATTAATACAAATAAACTCAAGGGTGTGCTGCTCTGGGCTCCACCAGGATCCGCCTCAATAGAAGCACTCTTTTGAAGTAGGACTCTGTGTACCCAGAAATGTTAGTAATGTAACCTAAAGAAAACCACTACTGCAGGAATTTGGTAATGATATCACTAGCCTCTAGTGGGGCCTGGCTCGTCTTCACCAGACTGACTCAAAACATGGAGCACAGGGGAGTCTACAATACAAAGCAAGTATATCATGTTTAGCAAGCAGCACAGGAAATGTGAGCTGTCAGAGCACGACTCCTTTACCAGTCACATCAAACTCTATTACTCCAAGCTCCACATCACATCGATATCATCTTGGAATAATATGTTTGAACCGCATCACACTCCTATTTTAACCTCATTCGAGTTAGTTGCCCGCACTGCTCTCTATGGATCTCCCTCCTCCTGAAGCCTGACTCAACCCACTACTTTTAGGAGCGCAGTGCGCACCGTTAAACCATTCTCAGGTAGTTGGACAGCCCAGTGAATTAATGTTTTCCTGCAAACATGCATCTGCAAGTTAAATGGCAACTAAGGCTGATAACATTACTGTAGAACTGGTCACAAAAACATCTTTTTAACACCCTTAAGTCTCAAGACTGGGATAATAAAATGTTCATAAAAAGTAAGTTATCAGTTCAAAAATCATACATAATTGGTAATGCTGTGAAAAGGTAAACCTTTTATACAGATCTTGCCTCACTTACCCCAGTGCCTCACCAAAGTCGACCATCGCCTCAAAGGCAGCCATCGAAGCCTTGTCGCTATCCTTTATTCCTCCTCGCTTTGCCTGAGTACAAAATGGAAGAACAGATGAAAGCAGCGCCCTCCTCTTACCACAATGATAAAACTAGAGTTCGTAAAACACCACAAGAGATACAACTAGAGTGTTACCCAACTCTAAAAGGAGGACCCTCATCTGACAAGACCAACATGTCCTACCACCCAAACTTGAGAGAAACGCAGGACACACAAATTAAGGAAGATCCCATGGCCCTCATATCCACAAGCGAGTCTCAGGGTTCCCACTGTAAGGAATAAGGGCCTCTATCTAACCACCAGGGATAAACCTATGGACCACTTCAAAACACGAGAGGCTTTAAAATGCATATCTTTGTCAGGTAGGAGTACAGACAATGACACTCTTACTGTAAGTGTGCTGCTATTAACTGAGATGAAAATCAGAGGCCGCGCAATCAAATGTGAAAGATAACGCTAGAAGAAACTGGAAAAATATCTACCATAGAAAAACAAACCACCCCAGAATTCTTCTACAAACTTCAAAGACCACCTGAAGTCATTTAAGCAACAGAGTTAGGATTACTTAAATCAGATGGGGCTCCATCTTGGAATTCCTCCCTCTATTTACCTTGAAGGGAATTTGTATCCCCTTTCCCTTTTTCTCCACCTTTTTATGTATATAAATTGTGGCAATTGCAAAATATGGCAATCAGGTTAGTTTACACCCAACAAAAATTTGATTGGGTCTCCGAGGTTCTCTAGGGCCTGCATTGCCTTTCAGTAACCTGAAGATACAAGGTAAAGGCCCTCCGATTCCCTGGCTGGGCGTTTCATGGCGAGGTAAAGATAAACTCCAGCAATACAACCCTCATGTGCCTTTCTCGTTTCTTTAGCAGACATCCTGTCAAGATGCCTTTTGGTGCACGTGCTCTGACAAACAATATACTGTGCGATCTGGAATGGGTTTTCTTTGTTTTTTACGTTTTAGCTTCTGTGTTCAGAGAGAAACTCAACCATCTGCTGGCTACCAAGAGAGAGCTAGGATACCCAAGCTACCACTTTGTGCTTGCCAAACTCTCTCTATTTTGACGGGAGATTTACCCAAATTCTTTCAGTGTGGAGCAACTATCTCAATGACTGAGGGGCCATCATGAACCTCAAACTTGGAGTGACAGTAAAGAAAATAGTAGTGTACGTGTGGGGAAGGGGATCCCTCAGTAGTTTGGGGTGAGCAGATGAGTCACACATGCATGCTGGACTGCAGTGGCCACTGACCTGCTTGGGGCATGGCAGTGTAGCACATTGGCATTTATATCCAGTAAAATACTGTGTTAAACACACACTGTTGAGATCTATTGTTTCAAATTAGTCTGGGTGTGAAATTCCGCTCAGCTCCCATAGTACTCCCCACTCCGAAAGTGCACGGTGTTCCGAAAAACGCAGAACTGTGCTTTTTCCTCGCATACCAACGTTAAGTTGTGACTGCAAGCAAGGAAAATATTACTCTAGACCACCTCCCTGCAAGATTTCTCTATGCGGGCAGTCGTGGATGGCCGCTACCGCTCACGTTGAGAAACCTTCCGTTTGCATTGAGGAAGCTGCCGCTGAAGTAGAACATCTACTTTAGTGACCGAAAGAAGCAGCACCCTCTTGCACTGCACATGGTGCCATTCGCACTGATTTTCCAGCACGGGACAAACACCCAATGCTAAAAATCAGCATGAATGGTGTGATTTAACACACACCGCCACTTGCGGAACTCTGAGTAGAGTGGTGAAGTTTTTTTTGGTCACTTCTCCACGAACTCGCCCTGGGCCTAGTTCAAATCTTGACAGGGCTTATAGAGTCATTTATGCGCTTGAGGCTAGGTAACAGCTGCACCTGCTAATTAGGGCATTACAAAAAGAAAAATGTTACAAGTACACTGAAAGACATTTTTACAACAACTCACCTGGCTCTTTGCAGTATCTTTCTTGATCAGGAAGCTGACTTGGTCCCGGTCGCACCGGGAGTAGTAAAGTCGGCACCAAGAAGGCTTCCCGTCTCTACCAGCTCTTCCAGACTCTTGGTAATAGCCAGCCATTGACTTAGCTAGATTCCAATGAGCTACAAATCTAATACAGTACAATAAAAGGGACAATGTGATAAGGGGTCAGAGTCAACAATGTAGCACATGCCTCATTCTGGCAACCAGATGAAAACTGTCATGACTACAGTCACTTACCGGACATTGGCCTTGTCCACGCCCATGCCGAAGCTGATGGTAGCTACTATAACTGGTACTACTTGCTCCATCCACTCACTCTGAATTAAAGCTCTGAGATTTCCATTTAGTCCTGCCAGCGGGGATAAATATAAACAGAACTGAATTATTTATAATCTCTCCTTGCAATGCCTACTGCCTCCAGTACCATACAACAGCCAGTACTAACATGAACAACCATCTATTCGAGGCATGTGTGCTGTAGATACACATGCTTTGCATACTCCTGCCCTGCCATCTAGTTTTGGGTACGGATGTTTGCAAGTTGTTTTTCTTCAAAGAAGTCTTTTCCGATCACGAGGTAAGGTGACTGACTCCCCTTTTCGGTGATAGTGCGCATGGGCATCAACTCCATTGTTTTCTTTCCGCCATCAGGTGCGGACGTATATTGCAGCGCTCAGATTCAAAACCGTTAATCAGGATCCCGTTGGTGCACAATTTACTCTACCCTCATTGGTATGGTGCGTGTCGAATTTCAGAAAACTTTCATTATCCAGTCGGAAAACTCTAACCGCGGCCTTCGGGCCAAGCTAGTTTCCCTCTAATTCCACTCAAAAATCCATTTTCGAGTCTTCTGACAACGGAACGGACAGCAATTCAATTTTGTCCTTGGTGCCATTCCAAATACCCATGCACCGACCTTCATAAAGTCTGTAACCTCGGTCTTTCCCCGGATCATAAATAAGACTACTGTAACACTTGTCGGTCGTTCCGATCCAAAAAGACTCTGCCGGACCATCGAGCTCGACGAAGAGAGATGCAGCGGCAGAGTATCTAGGACACCCACAATATCTTCAGAGAAGATATCGAAAACGAAGAAATAGAAGCATCAGCAACAGAAGAGGAGGAAACTTTCTCTGGCCAGGAACCCGATTCAGAGTTGGAGATCGAACTAGAGTCCGACAATGTTCCACCAGGACGGGGTGCCATGAGTACCAAAGCCCATTTGTCCACCAAACTTGCTTCCACCAAACAAAAGCCTGTTGGACCACCACTGCATCAGGCCATGGTAGACATTGAAGCTCTGATTCCAATGCCCCACCATCCGGCTCGGCACCAAAACAGCAAGTCAAGCCTTCCGGCTCGGATTTGAGCCGAGATGACACCCTTTCGATTCTGAAACATGCAGGATCAAAAGATAAAAGATAGACCCAGTTCAGCACCGAAACGTTTGTCACCAAAACAAAGATGCTCCTCTAAAGCCACCGCAGCCTATTCTAGAAAGCATGACACAAAAAAACAAAACAAAAAAAAATCCATATATGCCCTGACAATGGGCACATTACAACTAAGCCAGTAATACCATCTTCCAAACAAAAAATAGACAATGAATATAAAATCCCTCTTAAAAAGGATAAGGACATGGCTACTAGCCCTATTAACATTCCTCAAACCCCTCCACCTTCTTCACCAGTACCTATTATACCAGCTTCAGAACCTCTACACATCGCAGGTATAGGAGATGACGATGACACGTATGATAGGCCACCACCAGATCCATGGGATAACTATAATATAGATCAGTCAGTCAGTCAGTGACACTTATAAAGCGCGCTACATACCCGTAGGGTCTCAAGGCGCTGGGGGGGGGGGGGGGGGGGGGGTGCCGCTACTGCTCGAACAGCCAGGTCTTCAGCTTCTTCCTGAAGGAGAGGTGGTCTTGGGTCAGGCGCAGGTCGGTCGGGAGGGAGTTCCAGGTCTTGGCGGCCAGGTAGGAGAAGGACCTTCCTCCTGTAGTCGTTTTTCGGATGCGGGGGACGGCGGCGAGGGCGTGGTTGGCTGATCGGAGGTGGCGTTTGGGAGCGTAGAAGTTGACTCGGCTGTTGAGGTAGCTCGGGCCTTGGTCGTGTAGGGCTTTGTGTGCGTGGGTGAGGAGGCGGAAGGTGATTCTTTTGTTGACGGGGAGCCAGTGAAGGTCTCTCAGATGTCCGGAGATGTGGCTGGTTCGCGGGATGTCGAGGATGAGTCTGGCTGAGGCGTTCTGGATCCGCTGGAGTCTCTTCTGGAGCTTGGCGGTGGTACCGGCGTAGAGGGCGTTGCCGTAGTCCAGTCGGCTGGTGACGAGGGCCTGGGTGACGGTCTTCCTGGTCTCGGTGGGGATCCACCAGAAGATCTTCCGTAGCATGCGTAGGATGTTGAAGCACGCCGAGGAGACGTTGTTGACTTGCCTGGTCATGGAGAGGGAGGGGTCCAGGATGAAGCCCAGGTTGCGTGCATGGTCTGTCGGTTTGGGTGCGGTGCCCAGGGCGGGAGGCCACCAGGAGTCGTCCCAGGCGGAGGGTGAGGAGCCCAGGATGAGGACCTCCGTCTTGTCCGAGTTCAGTTTCAGGCGGCTGGTCGTCATCCACTCGGCTACCTCTTTCATCCCTTCGTGTAGGTTGGCTCTGGCGGCGGCGGGGTCGTTGGTCAGGGAGAGGATCAGCTGGGTGTCGTCGGCGTAGGAGATTATGCTGAGGTTGTGTTTGCGTACGATGGCCGCGAGGGGGCTCATGTAGACGTTGAAGAGGGTGGGGCTCAGAGATGATCCTTGGGGGACGCCGCAGATGACTTTGGAGGCCTCTGACTTGTACGGTGGTAGGCGGACTATCTATGTTCTTCCGTCGAGGAAGGAGATGATCCATTCCAGCGCCTTGTCCTGGATTCCGATGTTGCTGAGGCGCCGTACTAGGGTGCGGTGGCAGACCGTGTCGAATGCCGCGGAGAGGTCTAGGAGGATGAGGGCCGCTGTTTCTCCATTGTCCATCAGGGCTCGGATGTCATCGGTGGCGGCGATGAGGGCGGTCTCGGTGCTGTGGTTGGCTCGGAAGCCGGACTGTGAGGGGTCGAGGGATCCGTTCGTCTCGAGGAAGGCGGCCATCTGCTTGTTGACGGTCTTCTCGATGACTTTGGCTGGAAACGGGAGGAGCGAGATGGGGCGGTAATTCTTGAGGTCGGTGGGGTCCACTGTTGGTTTCTTGAGTAGAGCGCTGAGTTCGGCGTGTTTCCAGCTCTCAGGGAAGATGGTGGTGTCGAAGGATGTGTTGATGATGTCTCGCAGGTGGGGTGCGATGACAGCGTCGGCCTTGTTGAAGACGTGGTGAGGGCAGGGGTCGGTTGGTGATCCGGAGTGGATGGAGTTCATCGTGCGGATGGTGTCTTCGGTGCTGATCGGGGTCCAGGCGTGGAGGGTGGTGGTGGGGGGTGGTTGCTCGGTCATGGTGTGCGTTGGTTGGTTGTTGAAGCTGTTGTGTATGTCCGCGATCTTGTTGTGGAAGTATGAAGCGAGGGAGTTGCAGAGGTCTTGCGATGGGGTGATGTCGTTGTTTCCTGCGCTGGGGTTGGAGAGCTCTTTCACGATGTTGAAGAGTTCCTTGCAGTTGTGTGCGTTGTTGTCCAGCCGGTCCTTGAATGCTGTTTTCTTGGCGGCGCGGATCAGCTGGTGGTGTTTCCGGGTGGCAAGTTTGAAGGAGGTCCTGTTGTCCGGTGTCGGTTCCCTTCTCCAGACTTTCTCGAGGGCTCGGCAATTCTTCTTGGAGCTCTTGAGTTCGTCGGTGAACCATGGGGCCTTCTTGCTGCCGGGTCTGCTAGGCGGGGTCCTCAGTGGGGCGAGTTCGTCCGCGCAGTTGCTGATCCACTTCGTGAGGTTGTCGGCGGCCTGGCTGGGGTTCGCTGAGCTGGCAGGGGGGTGCTGGCTCAGGGAGGTGGCGAGCTGGTCTGCTGTGATCTTGTTCCAGCTTCTGCGGGCGGCCTGTTGCTGGTGTTGGTGGCTCGTCGTTCTCTTGAAGGTGAAGTGGACGCAGCTGTGGTCCGTCCATTGAAGCTCTGTGGCGTGGCTGAAGTCGATGTCTGGGCTGGAGGAGAAGACTGCGTCGAGTGTGTGTCCGGCGAGGTGGGTGGGGGTGGACACCAGTTGCTTGAGTCCCAGGTTGGCGAGGTTGTCGAGCAGGGTGCTGGTGTTGCGGTCGCTGTTGTTCTCCAGATGGAAGTTGACACAGATGCAGACACAGATCTAGATCTATATCCGGCTAAGCCTTCCCCTCCTGATGATAATACTGCATATCAAGAGTTAATTGCTAGGGCAGTGACTTTACGTAAGGAAGCCATAGAAGAGTATTTTCTGTTTGAAACTTTAGGAAACACAAGGAGAACATCACAGTCATTGCCTATGTGAACGGGTATGATGCGACATGCAATCGATATTTTTAAAGATCCAGTTAGGGCACGTATCATAACACCTAGGGTGGACAAAAAATATAAACCCCCACCATCTGACCCAGTTTTTATTAAGGGCCAGTGGCCTTTGGATTCTTTAGTGGCCTCTAATGCCCATAAAAGGACAAACTCACAAACCTCAGGGGTGGCACGACCTTCAGATAAAGAATCAAAACTAATAGATGCCTCAGGGGAAAAGAGTAGCTGCTCAATCAGCCAACCATTGGCGTACAGCCAATACACAAGGTCTGTTGGCTGGATGCAATAGGGCCCACTGGAACGAAATAGAAGATTTATTACAATATCTCCCAGAAGAACACAAGAGAAGAGGGCAGGAACTGGTACAAGAAGGAAAACTTATTTTCAATTCTTCTATTAGGTGTGCGTTAGATGCTGCGGATACTACAGCCAGAGGAGTAAACACCAGTATTCTTCTAAGAAGACACGCGTGGCTAAGAATCTCTGGTTTTAATACAGAAGTTCAACAACCTATCCTTAATGCCCCTGTTGATAAAAAACACCTCTTCGGGCCTCAAGTGGACCAATCACGTGAGAAAATGAAGAAGGATACAGAGGTGACAAAGTCTATGGGAGCGTTACAGTCTCCTTCTAACAGAGGCTTCTTTCGCCGCTCATTTCATAGAAGAGGCTCCAAAAGTAATATCACGGATACGGCGGCATCTTGATACAAGACCCAAACACAATTCTCCCCTGCTAGAGGATTTTATAAAGTTGGATATAGAGGATTTTTTTTAAAGGAAGAGGTAGAGGCACACCAACAAGTTCCTCTCCATCCCCTAACAAATAGTTACTTCATATCCCTTCCCCCCGATTATTTTTCTCCCGTCGGGGGAAGACTGCAACAATTTATTTCCATTTGGCAGTCTTTAACATCAGACAAATGGCCATTGGGCATTATCCAACATGGTTATTGCCTGGAGTTCACAAACAACACTCCCAATATTCCACCTCGTACTCACAAACTCTCTTTACAGCACCAACATCTAATCAAACAAGAGGTATGGGCTCTTCTACAAAAAGGAGCTATAGAACCAGTTTCACTGCAACATCAAGTGTTAAGGGTGTATTCACTCTATTTCCTAGTTCCCAAAAAGAATGGTTCTTTAAGGCAAATCTTAGATCTCAGGCCATTAAACCTGTTGATATTATCAGAACACTTCCATATGGTCACACTTCAACAAGTGCCTCCACTTTTACAACAAGGTGACTTTATGTCAACACTGGATCTAAAGTACGCAAACTTTCACATTTCCATTCACCCAGCACATTGCAAATACCTCAGATTTGTCATAGGACAAAAACACTATTAGTTCAAACTACTACCATTCAGAGTAACAACTGCACCCAGAGTGTTTTATCAAATGCCTAGCAGTAGCAGCAGCTCATCTACAAAGACAGCAAATTAATATCTTCCCATGTCAGGACGATAGGCTCATAAAAGCCAACACACTCAAATGACAATGAACCTTGTACATCAGTTGGGATTTACAATCCATGCACAAAAATCCCATCTTCAACCCTCACAAATGCAACCTTATCTAGGAGCTATTCTAAACACTCAAATAGCTCCAGCATATTGCAATAAAGCCAAGATAAACAATTTTCAAACACTGCTACTACACTTCCAAGACAACCAGTATCTCCTAGTCGGGACCTTTATGCAATTACATGGGCTGATGGCATCATGCATTGCAATAGTGCCTAATGCAAGACTAAATATGTGTTTTCTTCAGGAATGCTTAGCACGTCTGTGGAATCAATCACATGGTCAGTTAAAAGATCTAGACACGTCGCACTCATCAGTCTTTGCAGTGGTGGAACACACAAAATCTATCAAAAAGGCGGGCGTTTATCGACCCTAATCCACACATCGTGCTCACAACAGACACACCTCTCACAGGGTAGGGTGTACATTTACAACATTTAACAGTTCAGGGTCTTTGGACCACCAAACAATAAAACCTTAACATCAACTACCTACAGCTGCAAGCAGTTAGTTCAGCTGGCGTTAAAAGCATTTCTACATAACCTATTAGGGAAAGTGACAATATGACAACAATCTACTATCTACAAAAACAGAGTGGCGGGAGGGGGGGATAGACCCTCACTTTACAACTGTCACGCCTTTCTCAGAACATTTGGCCGTGGGGGCGGTTCATCACAAGATTCAACTATAAGCAGAACATCTTCCAGGAACAGATGACTTTTCTGACCTCTTCAGCAGGATGCGGCAACAATTCCACGAGTGGGAACTCCACCCCCAAGTGCTCCTTCCCTAGTTCCAAAAATGGGGACTTCCAAAAATAGATCTCTTTGCGACAGCAGAGAACTCAAAATGCCCAGACTTTGCCTCCAGGTTCCTACACATTCTATCCAAAGGCAATGTCCTATGGATGAACTGGTCAGGGAAATTTGCTCAAGCTTTTCCGCCTCTCCCTCTCCTTCCATTTCTAGTTCGGAAGCTCAGCCAGACATCCCTCACACAAATTCTAGTGGCTTCCACATGGGTTTGTCAACCACGTTACTAGAACTAACAGTAATCCTACACCAGAAGCTTCACCCCAATCCAAACCTTCTCACACAGAACCATGGAGAAATCAGACATCCAAATCCAAAGGAGCTCAACTTAGCGATTTGGCTCTTGAAATCAATTAATTTGGAAACCCGAACCTACCGTCAGATTGTATGACAATTCTGAAAGAAGCAAGAAAACCTACCACTAGGAAATGTTATGCAGCAAAATAGAAAAGGTTTGTTATATATTGTAATAAAAACACAGTTGATCCACTGGATGCATTTATACAAAATATTATTGGTTATCTTTTGCATCTACAACGAGCAAGCTTAGCCTATACATCTATTAGACTACATCTTGCAGCAGTAGCTGCTTATCTTCAAAATAAACAACATTTATCCTTATTCAAAGTTCCAGTAATTAAAGCCTTTGTGGAAGGCCTTAGTAGAACAATACCACCCAGGGTACCACCTGCACCTGTCTGGAACCTTAACATTGTTCTAACAAGGCTTATGGGTCCAACTTTTAAACCATTACACAATTGGTCACTACAATTTATTTCGTGGAAGGTTGCCTTTCTAATTCCTATAACTTCACTAAAACATGTTGGTGGGCTACAGGCATTAACCTTAGAAGAACCCTTCTTTCAACTTCCTAAAGATAGAGTGGTTCTTCGTACTAACACAAAATTCCTTCAAAAGGTGGCCTCTTCTTTTCATATTAACCAATCAGTTGACCTGTGTTATTCCCTCAACCTGATTCAGTAGCAGAAAGAGCTATGCATACACTTGTTGTCAAAATAGCACTATTATATTATATTGATAGGACAAAAGATGTTCGCAAAACAAAACAATTTTGTTGCCTTTGCTTCACCTCAAAAAGGAAATCCTATCTCTAAATCGAGTATTTCTAGATGGATTGTCAAATTTATTCAGACTTGTTATGTTAAGGCTAAAAGAACTTTAACTATACCTCCTTGAGCACATTCTACTCGCAAAATAGAAGCATCTATGGCCTTTTTGGGTAACATTCCCATAGCGGACATATGTAAGGCAGCTAAATGGCCTACACCACACACATTTATGAAACATTATTGTGTGGATGTATTAGCACGTCATCAAGCTAATGTAAGACAAGCAGTGCTAAAAACACTTTTCAAACACCTCCAACACCCACTGGTTAGCCACTGCTTTGAGAGAATACTGCTATACAGACTATGCTAATCACGTGTATATACAGCACACATACCTCAAATGGATTATATTACTTAACATGTAAGCATCTGTTCTTGGCATGTAGCGCTGTAGATTCACATGCGTCTTCCCCCCACCCCCCTCGTCTAGGACACCGGTGGTTGTTGCAGTTGTTATTACTTACGTTACATACACATGCACATCTCTATACTACACTTACTTACTCCATTCTCACCCTCTTGCAGGAAAACAATCTAACAATGGAGTCGAAGCCCATGTGCACTATCACCGAAAGGAGGAGTCACTTACCTTGTGACTGGAAAAGACTTCTTCAAAGAAAAATAACTTGCAAACATCCAGACCAAACACTAGGTGGCAGGAGTATTTGAATCTACAGCTCTACATGCCAAGAACAGATGCTTACAGAGTAGATAACAATCTATACCATGTCCCCTCAATAGTATTATTTAGAATATACTTAACCACCATCCAGAAATCTCCTACACTACTCGGTCAACCATCTTCAACACAATTCACCAAGACACAGTCATCGAGAACCAAACTTACTAAGACTCTCACTTACAGCCACCATCTAGAACCGGACGATGACATACCAAAAAACAAAATCCTCCTTCAACCATCAAGTATTCATTTCATTTATGTTTGAAGTTTGGTAAAGCACCGTTATGTCTTCTTCTGAACGCGTTAGAGTGCCTTGCTATAGTTGCTACTGTCTAAACATAATTTAACAGACACATAAAAAGGCTTTTTAACATTTGGTTCAGTGTTATTGTGCAAAGGTCCCGGAACTGGTCATTCTATAAATTGAGCTTGGTATTTAGTGTTGATACAGTAGGTAGGTGAAAGGGAACATATTAAAAATGTGTGTAAAAAGGGGTGAGCGCGTGGATGAGATGCGTGATCATGAAATTATCCATAACTCAAACTGCCGAGACCACTTCCTCAGCCTTCATTGAAGCCCAACCACAAGGCACTAAGGAGCATATAATCCACTATGATTACTATGACAGCTGTCATTGATAACTCAACTTAACTCAACACCTCCATATTCTTCATCAATGACCCAACTGTGGAGCATGCACAAATGATATAATCCACTAGCATTCCTTAAACAATTTTTGTCCAGGTTCCAAACGAATAAGACTACACCTAAAACTTTCATAGTAGAGTCAAACAGTATTACAACCCATGAGATGTCCTCTCAACCATAAATCCAATTTCATTCCAAATCACCACTCTATCAACAATCACTTAAGCTTCAACCTGCCATGAACCCTCCCTCAAGCAGCACTAAATATGCAGCCAGCACACATCCATCCACAATCATCAATTATGGAGGAAATCACTCTGCTTTCCAATCATTGTCACCTCAAACTCTAGGGACCCTCCACTCTACCCATTTTCACCTAGGTGTCAACCAGTCCTGCTCCCTTCTTGTCATCATCTAATAACCAACCCACACTACCTTCTTGAACCATCACAGTTAATACTACCTGTGTGAGACCGCATCAGTGAGTTAAACTATGAGCCCATGGCTTACCTGCATGGTAGGCCTTGGCTTTCACACCTCTTTGTGACAGCTGCACTGCTACCTCCTCGCAGGCATCTCGTGTCCTGCAGTACACAATACCACAACCGCCAAAACCCTGCAGAGAAAAAGAGAGAAGAAACTGCTCAGTATTCACACCACAGGCTCACAAAACAGCCTTCGGGTAGCACACAATCGATACTTAAGCAACTGTTTATGAATTACCACAATAGACACAACACGGACAGACATTTCTCTTACACACACACACACACACACACACACACATACGGTGAAAAACATTACTAGGCGATAGGAGAAAGAATTGTGGCAATTCAAGTCAAATGATTTCATGATTGTTTTTTGACTGAAAAAGGACCATTTTCCCCTGCTATGGAGAGACATTACATTAAAATGAACAGAGGGTCTCCCCTCGCTGGTGAGCACTTCAGAAAGGCATTATAGAATCATTATATTAGTTTAACAAAACACTGGCAACAACACTGTACAGCACTATTTTCTTTGAACATTAGCTGTCTGCATACATAAAATATTTGCAGACTCAAACAACTTAGCGCATTGTATATCTACAATGACTAATTTCGAAATGTCCTGATTAAAAAAAAAGAAAAAAACTTACTTGCAGCAAAAACGTAAAACTGAGATAAAATAAACAGTAGGGCGGCGGGGGCAGGGACTGGAAAGGAGAGGTTGGAGAATAAAAAAAAAGAAAAACCACTTACCTGCCGCTCCTCTCTGCTGCCGACCGCCTTGCTCCTTCTGCTTATCGTGTCTCGGATGTTGGAAGGGGATGGTCCCTCAGCGCACAGACCCCCCACCCAATACAGATGCTGCTCTCACATGAGAGCAGCACCAGGATTGGTCTGAGCAGCCGTGTTTGCCGCCCAGACGGTGCCTAGGAGCCGGGTTGGAGAAGCATAAGTGCGCATGTGTGTTTGGCCGGCCTAGGACGACCGGCCAAACATACATGCGCACTTATATGTGCACAGTACTCCTCCTTGCATGGCCCGGCCCCACCTATCCTGTCGGACGTAATTAAATCTGACAGAGATAAATAAAATGATAATAACAACGTGTTATTATTGTTCTATCATCTGTTGTAGTGCTGGCAGTGGGGCAACGCTCCTCTTCTATTACGGAGGAGGCACCCCTAAAAATAAAGTTAAAGAAAAACATGACAAATGAAAAAAAGCTGAAAAGAACAAGTTCTTTTCCTTTGGTAACACTCTTCCTGATAGATTCTCTATTTAACCACAGATTTTTCCCCTGGTGAATACCCCAGACTGTTTTACGAGATGTTGCTCAGTAATTTCCTTGCTTGCTGGTAGGTGGTGTTGTGAGGCTCTGCGTTGGGTCTGTCCCGCTAGGGAAGGGACGTCGGGAACATATTAAACCATCACCTTCGCACGTCGACATCAGTTTCTTTCTAATATCTACCTGTGCAGTCAGACATGGAGCCAGCATAATTCAAATTTGACAGTGTCCAGCTCTCTAAATGGAACCATTTTAAATGGTGAAAAGAAGCATGCTGCACACAATGGGCAGGAGGGAGGGTCGGAAGGAATTTGCGCTAGATAGAGATTCTACAAGAAAGAGCGCAAACATTTTGAACACTACGTTCTTAGCTGTGGTGAAAAGATCGAGCCAGGGTTTGCCATTGCTGGAAGGCACCCTACACCACCACAGAGTGTATTGACCATTTGTGATCCGGTTCACAACCTTAGCTGAGCTCATCTGCCCTAACATTTAAAAATCCTGCCAGGTTTTGTGCAATCAAGGAAAAGCCTTGATGACCCAACAAGTTGTAGAAGCATACAGCCTCCTGGTGAACAATACACAACCCTAATCGCCCAGCTTGTTACAGTACCACATGGTGGTGGTGGTGTTGTCCGTGAAGACCTGCGCCTGGCCCACTTGATGGTCAGAAGAAAGAATTTCTTCTTTTTAAAACAAATATTTTTATTGAGATTTTCTGGTGCAGTAGCAAAAGAGAAAACCAGATACAATTTCATTGTTCCCTAAAAATAGAAAGGATACAAAAAAAAAACTGTACTGTACAAATTTCAATTCAGAGCAATTATAGAATTAAAAGTGCCGGTCAGATGATAACAGTATACATTCCATAAAAATCATCTTATGACTAAAAGAACCTAAAATGATGTTTAAAAAGGATTCAACAGTTAATGTAAGCATTTGACATACAATAATTTAAAATACCATTATAGCCTTGCTTCCCTCCACTTTTTAAGAGGTGCCCATATTCTTCTACCCATTTCCCGAATTTTTTTGCCCTTCTGTTCATATAGACACGACTCTATATAATGCATGCCCAATAATCTTGCAAGCCACATTTGGAATGAGGGAGCGGTGGTATCTTTCCATCCCGATGAAATGAGGATCCGGAGTACCTCTACTGAAATAAAAACAAAGGCTTCTACATATTTCCCCAGCATCACCTTATCATCCGTGCCTAATAACATCAGGGTAGGGGATAGATCGATTTTATGACCTAGCAGCCCCTCCCAAAATGTTATAATCTCCTTCCAAATATTAACTAACAAATCACATTGGTGAAACATATGTATTAAGTCTGCTGGGCCAGTCTTACATCTGGGACACCTATCGTCCTCCCTGACCCCCCAAGCAAATCGCTTCGCTGGGGTATGATACAGATTGAACAATGTTTTGTAATGCTGGGCCCTCAAATTTGAGGACCGAAATAATTTCTTATTCAGAAGTAGGGCTAGATCCAGATCAACATCAGGATTTACCAACTTAGATGCCAGAGCTGATTCAACCTTCTCCAGATCATCTTGAATTCCCAACAGAAGATGATTATATACTACTCTAATCTTCTTACCCACTTTTTACTCAGAAATCGACCAATGGTTTGCCTGCAGCCAGCGAAATCTTGGGCCTAAGAGCCGACAAGGTTTGTGCAATCTGACCATATAAAAACCAATGGTTCGGAGGGATACCAAACTTCTGCTGAATTACTTCAAACCCCAGTATTTCATCTCTCACCACAATATCTCCCAAAGTCTTAACTCCATACTCCTTCCAAACCAGTGAATTTCTATCAGTACCTAATTGAGGAAAGAGACTAGAATTCCACAAATGGAGGTATGGGTTTATCTTTGAAATATTAAGAAACTTTAGGATCGCCTTCCAGGTCCCCCACGCCCCTTCCAAAATTTTAAGCCGGGCCTCTTATAGTCCCTGCGGTCAACTTCACGCATCAATAAACCAATAGCCTTTCTCCCCTGTAACAACTCAAAAATAGAAGGGGGGCTCTGGATATCCCCATTTTCGACAATCGAGTTGGCATCTGGTTGAAAAAGGATAGCCATTTGTGTCAAAAGGCAGGTCCAATGATAAAGCCTGAGATTTGGCATGGCTAACCCGCCCCTTTCCAGTGGGAGTGACATGAAATTAATAGAGCGTCATACTTTCCCATACTGCCAAATAAACCTTATAAAAATCGATTGCAGACTTTTAATTCATTTCTCCTCAATTAAAAGCGGTATAGCCCGAAATAAATACAAAACTTTGGGAAATTGTCATTTTTAAAATATTTACCCTCCCTATCAGTGAAAGATGTAACACGTCTATTCTTTTCAAATAAGCTTCTATTGTTTTAATGAGTGGAAGATAGTTATCTGCAACAATCTTATCGACTGAGGCATTGACTCTCACCCCTAGGTAAACCGCCGAATCCACAAATCTAGCAGCAGATTTAACAATATTTTTTGTACAGATTATTTGTGTCTTCCCTTCATTTAGTAAGTACCCTGATCGGCTACCAAAGTCCTTTGCCAATTGAGCCAGTGCTGGCATCGCCTACTGAGGATCCCTATTTATAATCACCAGATCGACGGCGTAGGCTAAAAGTTAATTTACAAATCCATTAAGTACCACTGGGCTAATCCGTGGGCCAGAAGAATTTCAATGCCAAGCAAATTGCCTGCAACTCCAACAGACCGATGTGGAGACTGGTTTCTGATGGAGAAGAGTGTCCTCTGATTTCCAACACTCCCAAATGACCACCCCAACGCGGCAACAATACATCAGTTATAACCCTTGGATCTGGGTGGGGTAGGGAGAGGCATCTGCCACTGGTTCAACTGCGGTCCAGCAACCACCACTGCAAATTGTTCTCAATTTCCTCTGACACCTGGATGGAGTTGGATAGGTTTCCATGGTGCGGAACCAACTGAGAATTAAGATCCCACTGCAGAGCAAGCATGTGCCACCTAAGGTGGACCGCCAGCAGGATGCAAGAGGCCAAGAAGTCACAAAGCCCCTCACACTGAGACCCAGGCCAAAGCCTGAAACAGCAGGATCATAACCCAAATGTCCTGGACTCGTTAAGGCTGAGAAAAGGCCCGATAGCACTGCATCAAGGATGGCTCCACTGAATAGGAGTCTCTGAAAATGAGTAAGGTGTGACTTCGGCACATTGATGGAGAAAACCAAGAATGTTAAAAGGTTTGCCGTCGTCAGGAGATGGTTCACGACTGATTGAGGTGAGTCCACCTTCAGCAACCAGTTGCCAAGGTATGAGAATAGTGGTATTCCAAACATCCAGAGGTTTGCAGTAATCACTACCTTCACTTTTGTGAACACCCAAGGGTGCTGGTGAGGCCAAAGGAGAGTATAGAAAAACTGAAAGCTCCCGTGGCCTACAGGAAACTGCAGGTAACGTCTATGGCACTTCGAGGTTGGATGTGAACAGAGGCACTCTGCAAATCCAAAGCTACCGTCCAGTTGCCTGGATCCTGGGTTAACAAAACTTATGCCAGAGTGGGCATCTCAAACATATTCTTTTTAAGAAAGAAATTCAGAGGGCGGATATCTAAAACAGGACAATGCCATGCATAGTTTTGAGGCAACCGAAAGTAACAGGAGTATCAACCAGTCCCGATTTCTAGTGCCTGCTCCTTTTCTATGGCTTCCTTCTCCAAGGGAGTCTGAACTTCCTTTTGTAAAATGGACCAGCGGCGACCGCTCCATTAGAGCGGAGGAGCGCTGCCCCCGCGACCACCAGCAAATAAAACGGGTTTTAAACCTGTTCTATTATAGCTTAATTTAATCTCCTGGACCCGCCCCAGGACTGACGGGTCTTGGGGGCGGGTCCAGGGGATGACACTGCTGGTGGGGGTGAGGGGGGAACTCCATTCACTGCGCATTAGGTGTTTAACTGTATTTATTTATTTTGCCCCCTGACCTCCCTATCCCCTCCACGTTCCTTCTCCAGCCCAGCCCGGCCCACCCTGCCACTTTGGCAGGGGACAGGCCGCTACTGGAATGGACAAGTGGTCATCTGAAAGCCTTTGTGGCATAGGTGGCATGTTTGGAGGGGTGGATAAGAAGGGTAGGGCATAACCACCCTGGAAGATTGGAAGCACCCATCTGAACGATGTGATGCTCCACCCATAGAGGAAATAGCTTAGGCTGCATACAACTGGGTGACGTGCTGCTGAGGCCAAACTAAAGGGGGTTTGCAGCGGGAGTGTGGGGACAGGTTAGATTGGGTACTACGTTGTCCATGAATGCCTTGAGGTGGACGGCCTGATCTCCAACCTCTACTACGATAGGATTAGAAGTCAGGTGATGTTTAGGCAAGTTTTGGCCTTGAAAAGAACAATATTGTTGGGAAACTGCAGCA
Organism: Lissotriton helveticus; assembly: GCF_964261635.1. Taxonomy (NCBI): domain Eukaryota; kingdom Metazoa; phylum Chordata; class Amphibia; order Caudata; family Salamandridae; genus Lissotriton; species Lissotriton helveticus. The sequence goes on from NC_136068.1 coordinate 1,290,765,831, forward strand.
TGGGTGCTGAAAGGCCAAGTGAGAGTGCTGTACCCTTACTGTCTTTAAAGCGCTGCTGGGCCGAGCCCGCCATGTCTGTGAAGAGATGGGTACCATATAATGGCATGTCCATAATTGATGCTTGGACATCACTGGAAAAGCCTGTGGATTTGACCATGTGTGGAGCCAGAGTGCCACACTGGTACCAACTATCCTACCTAAATAGTCAGTAGTGTACAGGCCTGATTATATGACATACTTCATGTAAAAAAGCATGTAAATGAGAGAAGGTCAGTCTGATATGGTGTTTCTATCCAAGCTGTTCAATTCCACTGTATGCCGGACCGTGGCCGTAATTCTTGGCCACCTCAGCCACCCTGCCTCACACACCATTCCTAGAACCCCCCCATCCTGAAATGCAACTGTCAGTAGGCAAGACTCACAGGTCAAGGAAAAGAGATACTTTTCAACACAAAACCTTACCTCATATTAACACTTCTTTAACCTCAGGATATGTTCTATGTGCAAGTTGAAATTAAAGACATGCACTGCATTTTCAAACAAACTTAAAACCATTTCCTTAATTTTCAAATAAGTGAAATGGCTCCTGTGTAGTAATCTACAAAAAGTAATAGCGGAGCATTATTCTGCACGATTCGCTGTAGTGCATACATTAGTGAAATGCATGTTTTACTTGCCAACTCTCCCTTGTTTGAAGTAGGTTTCTCTCTCCTGAAAAACATTTGAATAGATTTAACACTGCACCACTACAAACTCATGCATTGCAAAGTCTTGGAAGAGGATTTACTTTCCAGCACGGAGGGTATTTTGCACAGGAAAGGTGCGCTTTTCATTGTAGAAACTGTGCTTTCCACTGCTTTGTACCACTTTGCATCAAGGAGGAGATACACTGTGGTAATGTGGGTATTTCAGCACTATCGTGAACTATGAAAATAGCCATAGAGGACTTTAGGTAAAAGAAACACTTCTTGTGTTTGTCCATCCCCTGGATGATGGATGCATGACTTTTGTCCTTCCACTGTACTAGGTGTTCTATTGGGTGGAGCACTCCATGACAAAGCATGTGTTTTCAGATGTCTTCTTTGAATGCTTCTTTCCACCAGACACACTTTGTGTTCCTCTCTGTCACCTGTGCTTCTCCCACTGCCCCTCTATGTTGCTCTCTCTCGCCTGTTTCTGTGCCCTCTACCTAGGGGCAGCTTCTCTGCAATGGCGGAGGAGCAACGCCCCACTGGCGAAGAACCAGCAGCTGAAAATAAAACAATATGTTATTACTGTTTTACTTTTCAGCTGCTGACTCTGAGCCAGCTCTGTAGGGAGGAGCGGGGCCGGGGCCATGGGAGGGGGAAGGAGGACTGGTTCTTGCACTGTAAGTGCACGTGCGTGTTTGGCCGGCAGTCTCAGGCTGGCCAAACACACATGCGCACTTAGGTTTCTCCAACCCGTCAGTATTGAACAGCCGGCTGGAGAAACAGCATAGACTCCCTGTCCTGAGCAAAGTGTCAAAGCAGCTCGCTCAGGCCAATGCTGTGCTGCTCTCATAGTATGAGAGCAGCACGAGGATTCCAAAGGGAGTCTGATGCTGCCCCAGTGCCTGATGGGACAAAGAGGTAGGAAGAAGACAATCAATGTGCGATGCGAGAGGTGGCCAGTAGCTTCAGGTAAGTCATTTGAAAAATTATTTTAATTATTAACCACCCCATGCTCTCCCACCTGCACTCCCCCCACATCCCCTCCACCCATCCACCGCCCACTTTTTCATTTGGCTGCCACCACTGCCTCTACCTCACCTTCTGTATGGTTTGCCTCCACCTGTGTCCTTTGCGATGCTTCACCTCCCATATCATCTGTGCTTTCACCCGTGCTTCAAAAAAACACTTTTGTGCTACTTATTTTTTTTCTATTTAAAGATCCAACTCGATTAAAAAAAGACAAATTCTCACATCATTTTGTAAAGGCGTGTCTAACCGCCGAAGATGGCGTCAACATAACCAAAGGGCTCCCGGACTGGAGTCCGGACGGATGTATGATGATAGAACACCTACCATCGCAACGCGGTATGTTACATCACGGTTTTGACAACGCAAGTCGTTACATTGACTTCCGCTGGAGGGCGATGAACTTTGGAGTTGGAATAGTAATTCACACTATTTCTGTCTACGTACAGTAGGGAAGTTGTTGGAATAGTAATTCACACTATTCCTTAGTCTAGAGCGCTCTCCAGTGCAAGTCGATGTAACGACTTGCGTTGTTAAAACCACGATGTAACCATATCGCGTTGTAATGGTTTCATGGTAAAGGATGTTTCCCCATCAGATCACACTAGGGACCATCCACCAATAGAGAGGCATGCTGAATATTGCCTACCTCCGGATGGCAACGATGGAGGAGAATGGGGCGGGGGGAATGACCTGTAGCATCTCCCGATAACTCCCTGAGACAGAAATTACCCCATTGGACTTGCCTATGCCTAGACCGGGCCGGCGATCTGCGACCCAGCACAAGAGGACTGCACTGAATATTGCGCGGAACATAAGCCGGCAGTTTGTACTGCTGCTAACAACAATCCCGCGCATCCGGACGGTAACCTACTTGGTGCAGCTGCGGGAGCATTGGATGGGCAACTGAGCTGATCTGAACATGGCGGCTGCGCTTCCCCAATCGTCCCGGCACAGAGAGCAGAAGCACAGAGCTGTGAGTGATCGGGCCTTAGCTGTAGGCCTGTGGATGTGCTGTATTTGCACTGTCTTGGTGTGTCGTCAATCGTCTCGGGAATGAGTCCGTATGGCTTTCTAGCAATTCAAAGATTAATTCCAGCTGAAGAAGGTCCATGATAAGTGAATCATTCTTTATCAGAGCAATTCCTTGCTACTACCAAATATCAAAGATCCTGCTTTGGATTACTTTCTCTCATATGAAAGAGAGCATTACTGCCAGCTATAATTCACTCGTCCTGAAGATGGTCCGAAAGACTCAAGCAGAACAGACCGAATCGTCGACTTCTTCGTCTATTTCCACAGGAATTCAACATCCTGCAACATCATTTCTTTCTCATTGAGAGATTTGTTGCTTTCAAATTGACTTGGAATAGATGTACAATCATGTATTCTTAGGATTATTTGATTTTTTAATTCTTTACATGATTTTCTGCTGAATGATTTTATTCTTATAATCAAAAATATATAAAATAAGATATATCGCTTCAAAACTACTAGGTTCTCCCGTGTGTTATTCAATTGATTTTTTGCTATTTGTTGTCTTTAGACACGTAGGTGTTTGTTCCGTTTGGACTAACTCCCATGATTTACTCTTGAACTACTTTAATATTTTGTCAAATAAAATCAGTTGTAGGCCTCTTTCACTATTTATAGCACTGCCCAAGCCTCCAAGGGTTTATTGGGTCTCCTTTACCTTCAACTGAACTTGACCACAGCAGCTCAGATGTTTTCGGATTTTGCATCCCTTTCGGGCCTTTGCGTAAACGTTAACAAATCATATGCCTTTTCATTTGAGGGAACTTATACTGAGATGGCCATAGCTTTTGGAGAGACGATGATACCAGTAGCTCTCATTAAGTTTTGATATTTGGAGATCCAGATTTACAGATAATCAATAAATCTTCTAGAGGAGAACCCACAAAAAGCTATTATATCTCTCAGATCTCAAATTCTCTTCTGGGACGCATTGCCATTATCGGCGGCGGGCCAACCAGCGCTTTCCAATATGGTGATGCTGCAGCGCCTCCTTTATTACTTTGTGAGCTTGCCAGTGTTAATTCCATCCCGTTTTTCAAAGCACTGAATACCCTGATCATAGATCTAGTGTGGGGTGTTGGATAGCGGAGGGTTAGTCTCACTAAACTGCAGCTGCCCTCTGACGGTTGGAATGGGACCCTGGTCTTCAAAGCCGACTGCTTGGCAGGCCAGCTGCAGTGGCTTTCTTCATGGCTGGTAGGGCAGAACCAAAAATAGGTTAAACCAGGCCAAGCTCCACCACCTGATCTGCTCCGGATCCCTCCACCATGTATTGCTCAACTGCTGCTGTGTGTCGCTCTTGTATACTGGAAACTGGCCAATGCCTAAACAGCACCAACAACACCATATGCTCCCAATATACCCGTAGTGGGCCTTCCCACGACAACCGGAGCACTCCTGGGATCAGGGTGGAGTCATGACGGTTTGAGACTTATTCGGAGACACCATTGTTTGGAGTCACACAGATTTTTACTAACGCACAGAACATTACAGGTTCTTTGTTTTTGACACATCAGTATCACACAATACATTAAACGATACTGGGCCCAGAAGGTAAAGAACCCCCCTACGAATGAGTTTGTGCTGGCGATGCATACCATGGGCCACGGTAGGCATCTCATCTGGTGGATGTATAGAGGGTTTGTTGAACATTTTGAGATCTCACCAAGACCTAGGACGGGGGCTCTGAGACAAGAAATGGGTCTCCCGCTTGAATATTATAAAAAAAAAAAAAAAAAAATCCCACAACTCCAGATTTAAATGTATTCAGTGTTCAATATTACATAGAGTGTACCTCTATGTAATATTGGCGTGACCAAGGTGCCACACTGATAACGCGGCCTTAACATATGTTAAGGGCTTGCTCTGCTTTATCTTCCTATTGGACACAGATTTGCGGATCTGGCATTACTACTAACTAAACGCCTCTTGACTAGGCGGTGGAAGTCAGTGAATGTGCCCATATAGTGGAGAAGTGTGGCTCACTGGTTAGAGCGGCAGACTCTGAAGCAGAGATCAGGCCCGGGACCAGGGTTCAAGTCCCGAGGCGGCAGGGTCTTGAGTTCAATGTCCGCGGACTAGATAATTCTCGCATCAGCGCCTACTCTAATCATAGGTCCCACGCTGCAACTCTGGACAATAGCTTGCTTAATCTCCACAACGACCCCTACATCACTGGGATGCCTGGCTTCACCTTGGGGGTGCCCAGGGGAGGCATCTCACAGGGAGAGCCAGGAAGGGTTCCACAGCGTTATACAGCACCGGGACGCCCCGTTGGGGCAGCTGTGCGCTTTACAAAATACACTACATTTACATTACACAGTGGAGGAGGAGGTAAAGAGGTGGGGCTTGGCGGAGAGCACAGCTTTACGCAGAGAAGAGTATAAGGGTCCGTGGAAAAATCCAATAGCAATAGAGTGGGATGCATTACTGGAACACTTTAAAGCTCAAGACACTAATGATATCTAACCCATAACTTACTGGGGAGACCTGGACTATGTATTTACTTATGCACTCATACGGCTACAATACGGTTATACCACCTTGAGCGCCTAGTGGAGAGCCCCAAGGGGTACACTGACATCTATGCTGCACGCTTATACCATGATTTGTACACCACAACATTATAGGACCTCAGAGATACTGCTGAACACCGTCCGGATCCCTGTTCACGTGTTACAATAAGAGTGAATTTATAGGCGAGATGTCCAGTTTAAGAGAGTGGGGGGGGGATTTTGAACAAGTTTGAACAGTGCAGAGTATAAACTATGACAGATGAATGGTACCGCTGATGCCGCGGCGCTGTGTTTTTCTTATTTAAATACCATTCTTAATTCAGAGACTGTAATTCTGAACATTCTGTTATGTACAATGATATGTGGAATGGGTTAATATCTCCAGTTCGTCCACAGTGTGAAATATCTGTATTACACTACTAACAAATGGCTGAAAATTAATAGTTTGTTTACATTTTTTTATTTTGTTGTAGCGAATATGTGGAATGTATGCTTACAAAATGAGTATCAACAAACAAGAATGCCAGGGCTCAAGTTCAGCTCACAACCGCTTTTTATTTAGCTGGTGAGTACCTTTTTTTCATTGATTCCGAAGGTTTATTATTTTCATTTCAGCATTTTCAAAATTCAAAATTATTCACATATAAATTATGCTACAGAGGATTAAACTTTCCTTCAATAGTCAAAACGATACAAACATGAGTCATAAGTAACAATACTTTCGAAAAATGAACAAATCATCACATTCATAAATAGTTGCACTTTCACTATTTAAACAAGAAAACAAACTCAATTTTGTACACCTTAAAGTATTCAGGTACAGGTCCTTGTGACCAAGCAAATTTAATTGTTAGGACCTAACACATTGGGCCATATGATTTCGGTTAAGTCGCCCTATGTTCGTGTGCAAACCCATGGAAATTAGGTTGCCTTTGAGACAGCCGAACAGCCGACGCGTTTCCAAACCCTTTGTTCAGTTATTAGGGTTCTTCCTCAGGGCTGAGCTGTGTACCTATGGTGTAAAATTGGGGGACATTTAGTATCTCCTATTCTCGAGTATTCATTTGACCAGTATTCTCGAGTATTCATTTGACCAGTATTCGGCTGTTCGGCTGTCTCAAAGGCAACCTAATTTCCATGGGTTTGCACACGAACATAGGGCGACTTAACCGAAATCATATGGCCCAATGTGTTAGGTCCTAACAATTAAATTTGCTTGGTCACAAGGACCTGTACCTGAATACTTTAAGGTGTACAAAATTGAGTTTGTTTTCTTGTTTAAATAGTGAAAGTGCAACTATTTATGAATGTGATGATTTGTTCATTTTTCGAAAGTATTGTTACTTATGACTCATGTTTGTATCGTTTTGACTATTGAAGGAAAGTTTAATCCTCTGTAGCATAATTTATATGTGAATAATTTTGAATTTTGAAAATGCTGAAATGAAAATAATAAACCTTCGGAATCAATGAAAAGAAGGTACACACCAGCTAAATAAAAAGCGGTTGTGAGCTGAACTTGAGCCCTGGCATTCTTGTTTGTTGATACTATATATTGTCCAGCCAGGACTCGTAGGACAAAGCCCTCCTAGAGATAAAAATACAAAATGAGTGGCTGCAGTGTTAAAGCACATTGTTTTGGGTTTGTTGTCTTTAGGCATGCTGCACAGCATCGAGCATGCTATAAGGGCTTGGCTCAGCACTGCTTTCTCCCCTTGCGCATTGCAGTGCATGCCGTACTACGTGGCAGTAAAATAGTACATTTACCTCATTATTTTACAACTTTTTTTAAGCTATCCTTCTTCAAATATTCATCACCCCATTTCTTTTAAATCACCATAACTCTTAAACCCCATTGCAACACAGGATTCGGACATCCCCCCTGCTTAGACATGCAATTTCACAGATCTACACAACACTCACCTGAACCAGCCTCTAGCCCCTGGGTAAGCTAAAATATAGGTGGGAGCAAGACTAGGAATAACTGAAGACTCAGAGTGGGAGGAAGCATGTAGGTACATAAGAGAAGTTGTAATTAGAGTGGGGTTTTGGCTCATACAGCTTAAGAACCAGCACAGAGCATACTATGTGCACACCAGAGTATACAAAATGGCAGGACCCCTACTGATAAAATGCATCTGTGGCTCCAATCAGAGGAACACTCGTACATCCTGTGGGTGTATCCAAAACTGCAGGCCTCTGGCTGAGCACAAGGGGTTGTATGGAACAGGTGACGGGAAAGACAATCGACCTAACAGCACAGGTGGTGTGCTTAGGAATGTAGGGGGAGCAGACAATACACAGATATGCCCTTATTTTCTGCAATGTAGCACTGATGGTGGCCAGGAGGGATATTATGAAGTTGAGGAGTAGTTGGACAATACACACCAAGACTCAATGGGCTCGTTATATGGACTGGTGCATGCAAGCAAACAGAACGGCATACCAAGCATGAGGGACCCCAAGAAATTCAACAAATTATGGGGTCTGTGGGAGGAAATACGACACTTGGAGGACTGAAAGGGGCCACAGGCAACGTGATCACAATAAATGAATAACGAGTAAAGTCATCAGGGCCAACAAGATGCGGTCATGTCAAGCCTAATAAAAATATTGGATACTGCGTGGGGAAGTGGATGGGTTCCTGATATGGACATGCTGAGATGCCACAGTTCATATACAATGTTCGTGAATAGTATGCTTTGTATACTACAGAATAACAAATAAAATGTAATTTTTTAAAAAGTTATTGGCACATGGACAAGGACACCAGAGTAATGAATTGGGGACACAGATGTTGGGACACTGACTACGGGACACTGAAACTGGGTAGGCCAAGAAATGGAGGCACTGGTTATGGTACAGGAACAGTGACCAGGGGAAACAAGGGAAACTAACATTTGCACTAACCAACATTATTTAATGGAGAAGGCACTCCTTTGCCTCCTCCATTAAGAAATGTTTTTATTTATTTTATTTTGTAGGTTATTTATATTTCTGATGACAGTGGGCAGTCATCATCTTGGGGTGCACCTTTATGCTGGACAGATTATCCAGATTACTGGCCCTGTGTAATTGTTTATACATTTGCACAAACACTGGTATTAAGAACCTGACCCAGGAACCAGACACGTCGACAGACAAACTGGGGAACCAACAAATGCACATGAATACTGATGGAGAACACGGACACATGGTGCTGGGACACTGAGACAAAAACACTGACATGAATACATTGAGGCAGGAACACAGGTTTATTAACGTAGACACTGGAACATCAGCATGTACATGGAGAAGTTCACTGATGCCACTAACACACAGTCCCAGATACTGTGAGGGACTGACAATAGGACACTTAGAGATACAAGAGACAATGCTGTTGGAATAGCGACACTGGGAAAATGACACAGACGTGGACGTTAGCATACTGGCACTGGGACACCGACACAGGGACATGGAGACACTGGCACAGTTGCACAGACATGAACAGTTTCCCAATGTGGGGATGCGCATATATGGGCATTGTGAACTATTAATGGGAGGCACCCTGCGACACTAAAATGAGGACATGTGGATCACGCACAAAGTGGCACTAGGAGATGAGGACACAGGGACACTAATGCAAGGACACAAAGGCTAGGGCTGTGAGATCATCTGATCGACCACGGGCATAAGAACAAACAAGTCTAAAGGCAAAATTAAACGACGTTGTTCTTTGTAGGCTGCTAGAACTAAGTCCGCATGACATTGTCACATGCTGTTCATCAGCTAGACTTCCAAATCTTTAACCTTGCGACAAGAAGGCAGTCTATATTCCTCCAAAGACAATGACACCACAGCCCTATGCAAAAAAACACAAGAACCCCGCCTCAGCCAAAGTAAGTTCCCAGAATGCACGTTTTCAGGTTTACAGCACTGGGAGAAGGCCACATGCTTTCTGCTGTCATAGTAAAGGAAAGGGAGGGGACTTCTATCAGGCAAGGCTCACTCAGGTCTGCTGCCTGTGCAGTAGAAGAGGGATGAGTTGTTCCCTTATTGGTTGAGCCTCCTTAATCAGTTAAACTGCATTTCCTTTCACATGCCACTCAATTAGAAGCACGACGCGTTTTGACCTTCAGTGGGTGGGACCAAGGGAAATACTTCTTTTCACTGTCTTCGTCAGAGCGGGGCTTAAGTCTTGTAGGACGTGTGGTGCCGTGTTAAGCTTGCATGATGGAATATGGTGTAGCTTCTTGGTTCATTTGTTGTGGCGGTTCTTTGGGCGTTCTGCTTCAGTTTGCTTCGTTTCTGACTTTTATTCGGGTTTCTTCCTTTCAGTCTGCTTGAAAAGGTCGCTGAAGGTCGAAACGCGTTGGCTCCCACCCAAGAGAGGTTCTCGTGCACAAGTCCTCCCGCGGGGTGCCTGCAGTAATCCCCCAAGCCCAGCGTTCGCACGCGCTGATCCGGGCTACCCCATCCCTGGCTTCCCCAGCTCCAGGCAGCCAAATTGAGGGATGCTGCCGGCCCTGCTTCACTCACTGAGTGGGGCAACCGCCGCCCCCGACCAACCTCCTCAACGCGTCCAGAACTCGACCGCTCTCCATGGAGCCCTCCAACCGGCCATAGGCCCCAAAGGCTCAGGCCCACGGAGTCCGCTGATTCTCAAGCTTGCCTGCAGGGCTCAGGCACAGCCTTAAGCCCCTAGGGCCCAAGTCTCACAGTCACAACGCGGCCCACCTGTAGCCCGACTGCCCTTGATCCAGTGGACCGGGTCGATGGAGATCCACCGGCCTGCACCACTCTCCAGGGGCAACTGCTGCTCCCAACCGGATCTCCTCACAACAGGCTGAAACCTGCCAGGGCAAAGCAGCCAACCAGGGCAATGGGGCCGCCCCCTCCTGTCATGTATCCCAGGCCAGTGGGTCGAAGAAACCTAAAACCACGCCACAAAGGCCCAGCACACCGGGACCACCGCTGTGGCTCAGCCCCATCCCTCCCAAGGTACAAATGGCTCCTCTCTGGTACGGCTAAATAAAGGTTGCTACGAACCAGGCTGTTCTCCCCTCACGGGCTACGATAAGGGCAGGATGAAGCAGGATTACAGATGGGCCAGAGGGAGCTGCGGAGATTTACATCCTGTCGACCCTCTTGCCTGGCCACGCTCTGTTCCTTCCAATCTTATTACCTTGGTAGTCAATGCCGCTATTATCAGGGCTTGATTTTGCCAATGCATGCGGTTTGTGGCTTCCCTCCAGCTATCCCTAAAAGCTTCAGGTACCGCTGAATATGGGAGTATGTGTGGTCTAAAACTGCAGAAAATTCAACATGTTTTGGAACCCACAGGAAGCTTTTTCAGAGTCTGGATCAAACCAGCGATATAGCAAATGTTGTGCTCAACTGTCCTCTTGGTTCAGCTTCCTCTAATTTAGATTCTCATGGTTTTAACGAACACCCTGTGGTGCACGTGCTGTTTTTCTATTATTGCCCCTTCTCTTTGGAACAAACTTGCACTCCATCTGCAACCCATAATCATAGCACATTTAGGAAAACATTTTAAATCATACTTGTTTTATTGAATTGAGAAGATCATTCCCAAGAATAATAGATCACAGTGCCAAGATGGCACTATCTGTGCCTTGCTTTACAGGTACTGTACTTTCGAATGTGGCCTGGCACAATGCAGTAAAATATGTCAGGATAAAGCGGTCTGTGATGTAGAAAACGGTGCTTTCATACATTATTTAGATAAACTCTAAGTGTGCCCTGCAGCTCACATGGTTAGGAGCCTAATGTATAAAAGTAGGACTAGCATTTTAAACAAACGTATGAGTCTTTGGTGACTAGAGCCACCAAATGCCATCTGACGCTGAGAATATTTCTACAATCTGAGAGGAAAATATTAAAACCTTGGTTCAAAGTTATCCAAACTCTGGTTCAGTGGTGAAGTGGTTTCCTAGATTGGAAATGTAACTTTTAAAAATCGCGTTTTGTGATGGTAGTAACCCAACAGTTTAGTTGGTGTGCCCTTTTGCCCGGTATCAGTATCATCAGAATAACAATGTGCTGTGAAAAAGTGCTCTCCTTGGAAACGATAGATTAACTTTTAAAGGTAGGAAAACTAGAGCGAGTCAATCTCCAAACACCTACCAGGGTTGTGTGATTTGTATGTGGACAACAGATGGTATCACAAAGAAACAGAGCAGCAGCCTGGCGTTTTCACATTAGAGTTCCACAAGGTGGCATGCACGATAGAAGCACTTTATTGGGAGCGCCCTCTCACACATTTACCGCTGCTCCCAGCAGGAGCAAACCCGTTGATGAAGAGGTGGTGGTTTTTCATTTCCATAGGGCTGGATCTTGGACTGTAATTGGAGCGTTTCAGAACGGAGCCTTACTTTGGTAATCTTAGAGAGGAATCTGGTGCAAGAGCAGAGACCTCTATGCCCTCGGTGTACGCCTTAGTTTTGCACTTGTATATCTTTTCGTGACCAATCAAATTATGTCAGTCATCATTCTTTGAAGCTTTTCATCAGCGTGAGCACATTAAAGATGGCCCTGTGAATTCAGGATTTTCTGCTGATCGTCAAGTGTGACAGATGGGAATCTGCAGCTAAACACTCTTCACAATCAAACCATGGAAGTAACCATTAAGGTGCTGATGAACTGGTTATCAGTAATTATCTCTTCTTTGACTATCTCTCAAAAGATTCTCTCCAATCCTTAAGCAAATGGTCTGAAAACTGTCCCAATACATCTCAAACGGCCCTGTTGTATCTTCCTATAAGGGCTGAACAGCTGGTTGCTTATAGAGCAGTCGAGATCAGAGCAAAGGAGGCAGACAGACATGTTGCATTTCCGTAGTACTAAAGAAACAGACACGCTCAATTTCTTTAGAGTTAAAGAAGCAAACCAGGCAATCAGATGTCAGAATCTTTCTCTTTAGGAGCAGATCTTAGTCAGGGGCTCTCAACAACCTCGCCAGATATCTCTCTGTAGCTTTAATAGAGGATGGAGTTAAGAATGTCTCCTTAGTAAGCTGTAGCAAACCTCGGACTAATGGCACTTGGGGTCTTGCTGAGACTTTAGGTCATAGAGTCCTTAAGATCAAAGTTTCTTCCTATGGGACTGCAGTATGAATACGGGGCTTTCAGGCCAGCTTGCTGATCATTTCATACCATGTCACAACAACATCCAATGGAGAGATACTAGTCTACATCACCACAGACCCCCGGCCGTGGCAAGTATCATCACTAATTGGAATTCATATCTGGACGCCAAATGTCAGAGTGACTGGAAAGTCCTACTGGCTGGATAAGGATCTATTTATGAGCACTGATGATAGACAAGTTGTGGGGTTGCAGAAAAATTAACTTCAATTAAAAAACAAAAGTGGTGAAACATTTTTGTACCCTAAACTAAAGCAGTTAAGATGGTCTGCAGTGAATGTATTTTAAAATGTAAAAAGATAATGTAGCTGGGCAGGAAAAACAATCTGCACACATAACTAGCTTTGAGTCAATGAAAATAGTGTTCTGGTGGAGTTTGCAGCTTGGTTGACGTTTACAAAATACATGACAAAGTTCCATGTATAAAGAAAGATTATTTTCTTTATATTTTAAGACTATGAAGAATTTGGTATTCACACTGTAACCCCTAAAAAACAATGTGATTGTTTTGTCAGGTGCATTTTAAGATTGATTTCTTTTTTATTTATAAGTTGTGTATGATTAAATAACATCCTAGGGAGATTAAGGTTTTGTTTTGGGGACTGTGGGGAGGCAGTAAAAGTAATTTAATTCAGGCTCTCAAAAAGTATTAACGTTAGAATAAGTGATTCTGCAATTACATGCATTTTAAAAAGGAGACAACGTGTAAAATAAATATCTTCTGCACTACGCGATTTTATTACAATGTTCATTTCTCAAATGGTCTTTCTCATTTCGTACGGGCTACATAAGAACGAGATTTTATCTTCCGGCATCTTTTGTCAGTTGTCGTTTCTACAGCGAACTTTCACATTAAATCGATGACGGGGCAACCTCGATCAACCTCCATGATGGAGAAATAAGCAAGGCGGACCTTCAAGGCACTTCTGCTGGAGGCAGAACTGCTTCCACTTTCACACGGCGGAGTCGGGGATTGGGTCGTCGTTCTTATGCTTGTCACCTTTTTGACACGAATGCTTCTAGACTTGATACTTACAAGAGTCTAGTGTCTGGAGGCATACAGGGTCTCATGTCAAGTCTTGTTGGTGAGTATCTCAATGCCTATGGCTAGCAGAGTCAGCTAAGGAGACCCAAACATTAATAAAAAGGCTTCTGCACCAAGTGCTTAGAGTACGCGGACATCATCCAACTGCGCATCAACTGTTGGCAGCAATGGCACCACTTCTTTCATGGACTTGTGCAGGTGTTGAAGGGTGCTCCCACAGAACAGAGCATTGTGAGCTCTATCTCAGTAATACAGCCTCCTATGCAGCACCTCCTGAAAAAATCACAACCCTCAACAGAAAGGCAATGCGGAAGACAAACCACTCAACGCATGACTTTCTCATCCCATCACAGTAAAGGAATTTGACAAAAGGAGCTGACATAATGGTGCAAAAATACGCGAGAAGAAGATCAACCCAACAGCAAGAAAAAAGATAAAGACAGAGAGCCATTATCAACGTTTAAAACGCTATAAGAAGCCAAAAGTTCCATTCTAAAGTGAATTTCAAGTCAAGAAGTTTGAAAAGGCAGGAGTGTGTTTATGGATAATTTCTATATAATGCCCAAAAAATTAATTGGACAATTGATCCCTCAGAAAACGATGGAACAGTGGACATTACAGAATTCCCCAATAGAGCAGGATCAATTTTCTTCTTCTTGAAAAACTCAGTGCCTATGGTACTTCTTCTGCAATATTGTTTTTGTTGTGGGGTGGTGGAGGTTGTGGGAAAAGAGTTCAGAAAAAGCCAAATGTGATTTATACTTTCATTTTAAAAATGCAGATGGGCAAGTTAACAATAACAATAATAAAGGCTGCTTCTTTGAAGCATGTTTTCTGAGCCAACATGCTTTTGAAAATTAATATTTTAACATTTAAAATGTGTTCTGGGATTCAACACATAGGCAGAGATATTTTGTTTTGTATAGCAAACAAAATACTATGAGGGAGCACTACATGCTGACAGCATAATATTCTAACAGAGACACTCCTGAAATCAGCGAGCATCAAACCCAGAGTTTTAGTGTGACAACAAGTATTTAACCTCCACTGGGGAAATCAAAATGGATGGCTGGTATAATTTGTGTTGTATTTAAGAGAAGTCAAAAGTTTCAATTATTAATTTTGCAACCTGAGAAACTGAATTACTGTATTTGATGAACTGATGAAAGGATGTTTATTTGTGGCAATAAAGGAGATTGTTTTAGATTACTTGACGCTACAAGTGCAGAATGTTTGATTATTGATCTTCACGGAAATCCATAAATACAAAAAAAATGAAATTAAATAAATCCGTCTAAAGTTCTGAATACATGGAATCAATATCAGCAAACACGTAGGGTAGTCAAATTTTGAACATTAAAACTTGTTTACATATCACAGTTCAGCTTAGCTGTTCTGTCCCAGTGATCTGGAGCTTTGGAAGATGTGACGGGGACACAACAGCTTTCCACAGTAGCTATGCAATAGTGTTTTGTTTTTAAAAACAAAGAAAAGAAAATAATAAAAATCTCACAGACTGACGTGTACCCCAACACAGACCTGCAGCTCTAGAAAAAACCTACCCCTTCCTTGTTCTTCTCGCCCAGGGCCTTTAGGCAGAAATCCTTGAGGTGATCATAGGGGTTGGCCAGTAGCTCCTTGAACAACACATCATAGAAGAGGTTGGATCTGAAGCATGGAGTCTTGAAGTTCGCCACAGGAGACTTGAGCCCCAGGGAGCCAATAATGTCCTGCTGTACCTTTGTTGTGGCAGTGGCTGTCAGAGCAATGCAAGGCACATGTGGAATGCGGGAGCGCAAGGTCCCTAACTTTAGGTAATCAGGTCGGAAGTCATGGCCCCACTGGGAGACACAGTGTGCCTCATCAACGATCAGGTAGGACAAGAGGTGACGGGCCAAGAGGGAGGTCAGTGTAGACTGAAATGCTGCGGAGGCGGCCATCTCAGGTGTTATGTAAAGCAGCTTGATTAGTGGCTTCTCGCTCGCCAGGTCGTCCAGGATCTTCCGGCGCTCAGCTAATAGCAGTTTGGAGTTCAGCGTGCAGGCTCGGATCTGTAGTGCCAATAGGTGCTCCACCTGGTCCTGTATGAGGAAATAGAGAAGAGAGGTCACAATCAGTGTGCTCACACAAGACTGCAAAAGGCTGCACTCGACACAAATGGACAGGCCTTTAAACACGTTAGAAGATTTAAGCAAAGACCAGTGTCTCTAGAGGGCATAAAGGGCTGGAGATAGGACCGCCCAAGGTTTATTGCCCGACATGTGACTGGATTAGCCACAGACCAACTAGATTTCAAGAGGAACTGGAAGGATTATGTTACTTACCCTGTAACCATCTGTTCTTGGCATGTAGAGCTGTAGATTCGCATGCTGTGCATACTTCTGCCAAATGTTGGGTCCGGATGTTTGTCAGTAGTTTTTCTTCCAAGAAGTCTTTTCCAGTCACAAGGTAAGGTGGATCCTACTTTCGGTGATATTGCAGATGGGCATCGACTCCATTGTTAGAATGTTCTCCAGCAAGAGGGTGAGATTGAAGTAAGTAAGTGAAAACAGAGATGTCCATGCATATGTAATGTAAATTATGAGAACTGCAACAATCACAAGTGCCAGGGGAGGTGGGTGAACGCATGTGAATCTACAGCTCTACATGCCAAGAACAGATGCTTACAACGTAAGTTACATATTCCGTTCAAGGCATGTGTGCTGTATATACACATGCTTTGCATAGACTATGCAGCAGTATTCTCCCAAATCAGTAGCTAACTGGTAGGTGTTGCAGTTGCTTGAAAAGGTGTCTTCAGCACTGCTTGCCCTACATTGGCTTGTTGACGTATTAAGACCACCAAACAATAGTGTTTAGTAAATGTGTGTAGTGTGGACCATGTTATAAATCTATCTGTAAATCCAGTATTTGTAAAGTGTGAACTACTCACCCTTAAGGGTCTCAAGGCCCTGGGGGCTGTCGTGTAAATTATTTGAGCTATTGCCCAGAGTCACATGGTGCTGAGCTGATCTGCCACCGAAGCCGGGGATCGAACCGTGACCCCTGCACTCCGAAGTCAGCTGCCCTGCCCACTGCACCACACTTCTGTTGCTGCCTTACAAATGTCAGGACTCTGGTAGAAGGTAAGCCACCACGGCTTTTCTGAACACTGAACTGTTGGCACAAAGAAAACAATATTTTTATTCAATGTACCGGCTGCTGCTGTTGGGGGTACCTTGTTTCTCCGCTGACTCTTCTGGGACGCCACTAACAGCCCTGGGCACGAAGCCGCATATCTGCTGATAGGTGCGAGGCGCCCAAAAACCGCCATTGCTGCCCGGAAAACTATAACCCCCGGCATTCCGTGCGGCCCGCACACCACGCAACGCACCGAGAGAGCCAGGACGTGCTCAAAAGGGGGCTAGGGCTCCCGCAGCCAAGGGCGGGCCCGTCTGCGCCCATCCGCGCCACACCGTGGCAGGGGAGGGCCACATTACTGAATATTTGAATACTGCGCCCCATTGAAAACCAACAGTAAAGCTCCAAAGGGCAATTTGTACTCGGACCCTGCAGGAACAGCCCGAACCCACAAAGGAAGTGTGACTGGTGAGACGATTTGAACTGCAATTGTGCCTTGCCTTAATTTTGTGTTTCCCCCAATTGTTAATGTTAATTTGTGACACTGGCGCAATTACCAGATTTTAAGACTTCGCCCTTTTTGGACATTTTACCCTTTTAAAATCCTTTTTATTTGACCTTCATGCCCTGTGGCATAAACCAAGCAATGAGGTTTTTGTGTTAGTATTTATGTGTGTTGCTTTTTTATAATATAGTCCCATATTCTTGTTTTCAGCCATCATATCCAGCGTTATCTATCAACAACATTAGACGCTCTAGGTCCCGTGACAGCTTATATATTTGGTCTGGTGTTAGGGTGACTTATTAGTCATTTAAGCTGTAGGATGTCAAAGCGTAAACTATTGAAAACCCCTAAAAATATGGATTCCCATGGTTCAACTATCGATGCCTATTTAGTGAAGGGGGTTAGCGCCATTAACGTCGAAATTAATAGGGCAGAACGCCGCCTATCTCTTGGAGTGGGCAATGGCTCAGAGAACATACCTGCCCCAGAGGTAGATGTTACCTCGAATAATGTCCAAGAATCTATCCTTTTGGCGAGTTTGGAGACCCTCACTCACAGTCAAGATTTATCTTTGCAAAATGTGGTCCCTCGATACCACCTACTAGTGGGTCCCCAACCCCGAAAAGGAACTGTAGGAAAGACCTACTATGACGATTGAGTAGGAATTGGCACGTTTTTTTAGATGGCTTTGAGATGGCGGAGCTATTTTTGGTTACTATCATGGTTTGTTTACATACTGCGGGCTTAGTCCGTTGTTTGTTTTCATGGCAGGTTTAATACGTATGCGTGGCGTTTTGGGATTACGCGATACCCTCCAGCAGGTCGAAGAAAAAACACGTCGGTACCGGTTTAGCTTGTTATTACAGGTACGTTTAAGGCTCACGTGTTTTGTTATTTTTTAACACGGTCCATTGAGCGGTATCGGTTTTTTCATTTAGCTCGTTTCTGTTTAGAGAAGTGAAGCGGACTTCACCGTCTGGTAAACATTCCCCGTTGACGCCTTTTCCGTGTCCGGAGGCGGCAGGTTTTGGACACGTTACATGAACTGTTGTCATCAGTTACTAATCAGGTAGGCTTCGTGATTTTTAGTGAGATCCGAAAGGCACTGTAATTATTTCAAAACGTTTGGTGATTGTTACTTTGTCATTTTGCAGTTTGTATCTCCGGTTAATGAAGTCATCCACAGTGACACTTTCTTCGTGTATTCTCTCTGAGGATTTCTTTGTTCTACGAGCAGTTGAGGTCAGTACATTAGTCAGAAGTATCTTTCCTGGTCACATGTTTCGGATTACAGTCATTCTATTTGGTTTTCCTTTTAACATAGTGTTTAATTATTTACAGTTGCAACGAGCGACAGACCTTCATGCCTGTGGGCATGGTTCTTTTCATTTCGGAATTTTGTTGAGTAAGTTTGTCTCGACACTGTGCATGTTTTAGACATTGTTAGTGCCTTGCACATAGGATTTGTTGATCTTTCGAGTTTTTTGCTTCGATTCTCTTCACTTTTTTTTCTGATTTGTTTTTTGAAGGTGCACTCATTTGCTATGTTATAATTTCCATATTTGTGTCCATTTGTGATTACATGTTATACATTGATAACATCTCCTTATGCAGTACATAGAATTTTCTAGCAGTTTTGTACTAGTCTGTGCCTTGGACATTGCAAGATGAATGTAGTTATATTTGATTTATTTTCATATTTTCAGGTTGAGCCCCGGACGAAGGGCCTCTCGGCCCGATATGCATTGGGCAATTCTTCAAACTTGCTATGGATTTCAAGTGTTATTGATGAAATTGTTACTTTGTATTATGTTTCTGTATCATTCAATTCGAGTAAAAATTACCAATTGACGGTTTAATGTATTTATTTGAATTTGAGTTATTGGGAATTATCAATGGATTGTATGTTGTTATAAATGTTAAAATTCTAATGATTTTCTGCCACTAGCTAAGGCCAAGTGGTTCCACTTGATTTTTGTTATAGTTAGTTCCAACACAATAGGGACATTGTGTACGCCTAGGCAGCACGCTTTGTTTCAACGTTCTAAGATAGATGATCTTTTATTAGAATAAAGGAGTGCACCTTGCCTTTCAGTTAATAGTTATGGTTAACGTACCACCTCTAGAGGCGGAACAAAAAGAAAGCTATGGTACCTTAAAAAATAAGGTGGTGCACTGGCTGCACCAAAATTGCAATTTCCCAGTGGCTCATGCTGACCAGGTACTGCGGACTAGAAGGGTGAACTGGATCGGGCCCTCAAGAAAGACTCTGCAAGGGGACTGTATAGTTATTAACTTTAAGAACACCTCTTGGGCACGAATGTCCCTTGAAAGAGCAGCTACTAGCCCGCATATAGATCGTATTGCCTCACTTTAACCCCTTGGTTATTTTTATAGACACTTAAGCTACCCATTGATTGGAGGCAGGGATCCAATAACAAGCAGATCTAACAGTAGCCAATCCACAGTTATACCCTGTTTTGCCTACATACAATAGATTCCATATCCTAAGTACATTAGATTCTAACGATTGACTGGACACAGCATGTATATCCAGAAGGGTGGGGGGAGATACTAGGCTGTTGGACTCAGGTTTTCCAATAAGAAGTGGGTTAATTAAAAATTCTGATGTTATTACCATGCCTAAATGTTTACCAAGTGTCAATAATGAAATTGTATATCAAGGAGAGTGCAAAGCCGCAAAAAAGGGGGCTAAAGTAGATGTGAGTAATGGGCATGGAACAGCAGTGAACATAACTTCCCCAGTATTGTTAGAAGATTGTAGCGAGGCGATCAGTGAAGTTGCTATCAGTGTTCCTACTAGCCCAGGAACTGCCCGACCTGTATTTCAAGGAACCCCCTTTTTTAAAGGATACACTATTGTCACTTGGAATATAGCTGGAATCGCAAGTAAGATTGATTTGTTAGGATGGAAGGAATTTATTTGTTTACACGATATTGTGTGTTTGCAGGAAACTTGCAGTACCGTAAATGTCCATTTTGACGGGGTTTACCACATATAATTTGCCCGCAACTCCATCGCCTTCTGGTAGAGCAAAGGGGTGATTGTTAATTCTACTAAAAAATGATTTGCCCATGAGAGTCAAAAGATGTTTTAACATAGGACATCATTCGCAGTTACTTTGGTTACACCATAGGGATGGCCGGGATGTCCTACTGATTAACTTTTATAATAATGTATTTGATTCTATTAGTCATAGCGTAGTTAAAGAATTGAAATAGGAATTAGATAAAATGGTTATTGTGGATACTATTAATTTGAATATAGTTTGGCTTGGTGATTTTAATGGTATATGTACCCCCAGTCGATGGCAAAAGTGTGTGGGTTCCAAAATGATGAAGGCAATGACTATTTACATTTCCCACATACCTCCTGTGGTAATATCCTAAAAGCACTCCTGACAGAATTTGATCTAGATATTTTGCAGTGTGCAAAAGATGGGAACAGGCAGGAGATCCCAACCTTTACAGGAAGGTCAGCACATAGTAGTATTGATTGTGTTATTGTTTCTGCAAACATTGTGAATCTATGCTCTACCCCGCAGATTGTTGACTTGTTAATGAGTGACCACAATTCAATCATTATGAGACTGCACTTATGGGGGAACAAGATAGTTGAATCATGTACTTTTATGAATAACATTGCTCCGTGCCGCCCTAATGGTACTAGAATTAAATGGAAGGGTGCCAACTCCTGTGAAATATATAAAGAAATTATACAGGCCTGTGGTAATGAAATAGAAGACAGCTTATTGGTCAAGACCGAAACAATTAAGATCCTGACCAATTTCCTTACTATCAATGAATCTATTTCCAAATTATTTACTGCGACGCCATATAGGAAACAAACACAGGTCAGGGGTTGGTTCGACCATTCATGTACTGTCTCTTTGAATCGATTGAAAACAGCACTTTCGAATAAACCAAGGGATAGTGCAGTAGTCTATGACCTAAGAGCAGAATACAATTATAAGTTAAAACGCAGGAAGAAGGAGCTTCAACAGGAGGCGTGGGACAACCTTGCATTTGCTGCAGAAACCTCTAACAATAAACTATTCTGGGATACGGTGAATTCTAAACTCCTCAAAAACGAATCCGTCCCTGAACTTTTAGTTCATGTGAGCTGTGAGTAATGGGTGGCTTATTTTTCTAGTATTTTTAACCCTAGTCATGTATTTATGATACATACCTAGGTATAGGTAATAGTAAAGGGGGGAAAGCACCAGGTGCTGATGGTGTCCCTATCGACGTATATAAATCCATACCAGAATTGTGGGGGCCTATACTTACAAAAGTTTTTAACGCTGCAGTAACCGAGGGTTGCCTGTCCTCATGGGGGGAATCCGTTATTATTCCCATTCACAAAAAGGGTGACAAATCTGAAGCGAAAAACTATCGACCCATCTCCTTACTCGACTTTTCAGTCAAAATTATGAGCAGGGTTTTATTGTTACGATTGGAGGAGTGGGTTTTGGATAGTAATATTTTGGCCCAGGCACAATATGGTTTTAGAAAGGGGTTAGGTACGTTAGGACAGAGTATTAACTTGGAGCTTTTAGTTGGAAAATATACACAAGTTAAACAGGGTCGGATTTTTTTATATTTTGTAGATTTGAGCAGCGCCTTTGATTTGGTGGATCATGGTGTTTTATGGCATGTTTTACTTAACCTTGGCGCCCCGAAACCCATCATTTACTTTTTAGCTAGGCTGTACGAAAATGTATCAACCAAAGTACGGTACGGTCAGAAGGGTGAATGTACCCTCAATTTTAATGTAAAACGTGGTATCCGCCAAGGCTGCGTTTTAGCCCCGCTGCTTTTTACCTTGTTCATTAATAAAGTTGACGCAACACTTAAACTGATACAAGCGGATTCCTCATTAGTGGAGGGCAAGAAAGTCCCAGTCCTGCTTTATGCGGACGATGCCGTGCTTTTATCTAGAACGCCGGTAGGTCTCCAGAGGTTAATTGATGGGTTTGCAGCTTTCATTAGTAAGAGGAAGCTGTTGGTAAATAAGACCAAAACTTTTACAATGGTATGCGGCTCCAAATATAAATGTCTGAAACCCTTTTTTATTGAAGGCAACAAAGCACAAAATGTGGAAATTTTTTGTTATTTAGGTATTTCCTTTTCTTCGGATGGGAAATGGAACCACAAAATGTCCCATGGTCGGACCAAATGAGGAAAAGTATATACGGTGTTTTTAAATTTGCTTCTAATTTGGGGAACCACTGCATTAAAGACATGATTGACATCTCTAAAGCCAGATGCACATCGGAAGTACTCTATGGGGCTGGGCTTTGGGGATACCAACCATGCTGTGATTTACAAACGGAAGATAATTCTTTTTTAAAGAAGCTTTTAGGTCTTCCGGTCTCAGCCTCCTCTGAACTTATTCACTGTGAGGTTGGTCTTAACTATTTGATGGATTTAATACCCATGAGACCGCTTCAGTTATGGAGATCATTATGGTCGAAAGAGGAGACTATTTTTACTAAGTCTATTATAAATGAATGCTTGTGTTTGGATAACTATTTAAAGATAGCCTGCCTCAATTATTTAGCCAATTCTTTAGGGATCATATTTGACCGAACTATCTTGGGAAATCACAATGAAACATCTGCTTTGTCAAAACAGGACTTAAAGAGTACCTTCCTGTTTCATAAGAATGAACGCAGGATGGAAATAGCAAGGAAACAAACCATGTATCGGCTTTATCATCTGCATATAGATACGTGGGCTTCCAAGCATACCTTTCACTTGTCACAAGACCTTCCCATCGCTATGTATTAACTAGAATGAGGTTAGGCCTTGTGAATCAATTGGTTGCGTTCCCCGCGATGAAACAGCACCCTGTTTCCCCAGGTCCCTGCGACAGGAACACAAAGCAGAGCACCTTGCATTATTTTACTTTTATGTGACTTGTTTCTGTCTTTTAGAATTGCTTATCTTAAACCATTGTTTAAAAAGTATGAAGCCAAAACCACTAATGCTGCTATGACCGTACTTTTTGCACTTAAAGAACCTGAGATTTGTTTTTATACTGCTACATTTATTTGATGTTCAATTAAGGCTAGAAAGAGTATGTTCTAACGTAAATTACCATCTCCATAATGTTTGGAGGTGGTCCTATCAATGAAGCTCCTTGCACTTTATATTTTGCACTTCCGAAGCCAATGTGTCCTGGTCTTCCGTTATCAAAATTATGTAATACTGCTATGAGTCTATTGTTTACGTTAGGAGATATGCTGCAGTTTACACACTTTATATTTTGCACTTTCTGAAGCGCTGTGTTTTGGATCTTTGTCACCAAATTATGTAAAGCTGCTATGTGTCTACTGTTTACATTAGGAGAATTGCCGCAATGTATGATGTCTAAGGGTATCAGTATTTGTACGCCACTTTTTAATATGGATGTTGACCTTTTATCAACTGTTTTTAACTTATGTGACTATATATTGTGTTTTTATGGTTGCATGTCCCAACCGAATAAAGTTTATTTTGAATTGAATCAACAATATTGTCTATTTATAAATATGTTTATCACCAGTGTTTTCCAGTATAATATCGCTTATCTGCATTGTGCGGATGTGGCATTATTGTAGTTCTCCATCCTAAATGTGGCAGTCCAAGTTACCAAGTGAGCATATTTAAGTTTTGACTGCCCAATGCATACTTTCCAGTGTCGCATATCCCAAGGGAGTAGTTTGTTTTTTCCCAGCAGGTCATGCTAATTCAAACACCCCACTGTATGAATTGGTATGCTAATGGCATCACACAGATTTAAGAGCATAGGGATTATCTCAGATTTGCTGCTGATATCCATACTGAGGAATTCTTGCTGCTCTCCTAATATCACATCAAAGCCAAGCGGCACATTGAAGAACCTTTATTCTCACATTAAAAAAACTTAGGTGCTGAATATTTAGATACATAACTCTTACAACCATAATGCAAGATTGGATAAGGATAACAGATCAAATACCCTTTTGTCCGTAACTCTTAATATTAAACTAATTTTTTTTATTGTAATGGTCAACATCATGATTGTTAAATTTGGCAGTGCTAGTACCCCTTTTTAAATCCAAAATATAAAGGAATTGCATAGAATAAATACACGTGTTACAGAATAGTTGACATTGCAATAGTGTGGCTCTGCCATAGATACAGAGGGGAAATGCACCTTCGCTTTTGGATGTTCTCAGTTTTCCTACTGACAGACTCTATATTTGCAGTAACCAGAGTGGTCCAATCTTGTGTAATCTAATATCTCCCAGCTCTTGAATTTATTGAAAGGCAGATTTTCAGTTCGTGACATTAGACTTATTTTTGTTCATGCAATTCCTACACATCTGGCCAAACTCTTCTGTGATTTTGTCTACCTGTGAGATGGCTTGAGCCGCAAATTACCAAACCATCTGTAAACAGCACGTTGTCATTTTCATAATCAAAGTATTTAAACAAGAGAAGTCCTGATCCTGATCATAGTATCTGTGCATCAACCTTGACTATTATATACTTGCCCTATGTTGGGCGGCACCTTACTTTGTTAGGTATCTTTATGTTTCTTTCTTTCGGGTCCTGAGATAGTTCCTCACCCCATATTCTTGCACCACCACTACATGTACTTCTAATTTTAACTGTTCTTATTGCATATTAATGTTTGCTTTGCTTACCTCCTGCTTCCTACTCATGTGTAAAGGACTCAGATACCCTCGTGGGTCATGTTTGCGCTATATAAAACTCTAAATGAATAAATAAATAAATGTCAGCTATGGGAATGTTACCTAAAACGGCCATAGATGCTCCTAGTGGAATGTGCTCTAGAAGGTATAGATAAAGTTCTTTTAGCTTCAGCATAGTAAGTTTGAATGCATTTAACAATCCATCTTGAAATACCCGATTTAGAGATAGGATTACCTTTCTGAGGTGTAGTAAATGCAACAAACAGTTGCTTTGTCTTACAAAATTCTTTTGTCCTTTCAACATAGTACCATAACGCTCTTCTGACATCAAGTGTGTGTAGAGCACTTTCTGCTACTGAATGAGATTGAGGGAAGAACACCGGTAGCTCAACTGGTTGTTTAATATGAAAAGCAGAAACAACTTTTGGAAGTAATTTTGGGTTGGTGCGAAGAACTACTCTATCTTTATGAAGCCGAAAGAAGGGTTCTTCTGAGATTAATGCCTGTAGCTCACCAACTCTCCTTAATGAAGTGATAGCAATGAGGAAGGCAACCTTCCATGAAAGTAACTGTAATGGACAATTGTGTAACGACTCAAAAGGTGGACCCATGAGTCTTGTAAGCACAATGTTCAGATTCCAAACTGGTGGAGGAGGTACTCTGGGTGGTTTTAGTCTAAGACCCACCATAAAGGCTTTAATTACTGGAACCTTGAACAAAGATGAATGTTGCATGTTTTGCAAATATGCGGCTACTGCTGCCAGGTGCAATCAAGTGGATGTGTTGGCTAGACCAGCTCGCAGTAGGTGCAAAAGGTAACAAATAATATTTTGGATTGAGGCATCTAGCGAATCAATATTGTTGTTGTTGAAATATACAACACATCTTTTCCATTTTGCCACATAGCATACTCTGGCGGTAGGCTTCCTTGCCTCTTTAAGAATAGTCATACAATCTGGCGGCAAATCTAAGTATCCAAACTCTAGGCCTGCAGGATCCAAATCGCTAGATTGAGCTCCTTGGAGTTTGGGTGTCTGATTTCTCCATGGTTCTGAGTGAGAATGCTGGAAATGAGATGCAGAGAACCACTGATGGTTCCAAGAGTGTGGTGAACCACAGTTGACGGGCCCATGTGGGAGCCACCAAAATCATTGTGAGGGATCCTTGCCTGAGCTTCCGAACCAAAAACGGAAGGCGAGGGAGACGCAGAAAAGCATAAGCAAATATCCCTGACCAATTCATCTATAGGGCATTGCCATTGGATAGAGGATGTGGGAACCTGGAGGCGAAGTTTGGCATTTTGAGTTGTCCAATGTGGCGAACAGATTTGTAGGAATCGCCATTCTTGAAAGTATGTAAGGAGAACCTGGGGATAAAGTTCCCACTTATGCATTTGTTGCCGCCTCCTGCTGAGGAGGTTGTCAATTTGATTGTTCACTCCTGCCAGGAGTGCCAGAAGATGAATTCTGTGATGGATTGCCCAACGTCAAATGGTCTGAGAGAGGCCTGATAGCTTCAGAGATTGTCCCTCCTCCTCCCCTGCTTTTGTAAATAGTACATAGCGGTCATATTGCCCGCACTGACTAAGAAAACCTTTCCTATGAAGTTAAACTGAAAAGCTTTTAGTGCTAGATACAAAGCTAGAAGTTCTAGATAGTTGATGTGGAGACTTTTGTGCTTGTTGACCCACAGACCCTGAATTGTCAAGTTTTGTAGATGAGCACCCCAACCTGTGAGAGATGCATCTGCTGTTAGCACAGTCTGTTGAACAGGGTCGATGAAGGGCCGCCCTTTTGATACGTTTTGTGTGTTCCACCACTGCAGAGAGAGCAATGGGTGTCTACCAACACTGATCTGTTAATTGACAATGTGATTGATTTCTAAGCATTCTTGTAGGGGACACATTTGTCATCTTGCATGAGGCACTATTGCGATGCATGATGCAATCATTCCTAGCAGTTGCATGAAAGTCCTGAATGCGAAGAATTGGTTGGTGTGAAACTGTAGTAACAGAGTTTGAATATTTAGAATTCTGGCTGCATTGGGAGAGGCTAGAGCTGTGTGAGTGTTTAGAGTCACTCCCAGATCGGACTGCATTTGTGAAGGCTGAAGATGAGACTTTTGCACATCAACTGTAAAACCCAATTGGTGGAGTAGGTTTAACATATTCTGAGTGTGTTGCAAATAGGTTTGAAGTGTGCTGGCTTTGACGAGCGAATCGTCTAGGTATGGAAAGGCATGGATCTGTTGTCTTCTGAGATGAGCTGCGACTACTGCTAGACATTTTGTGAACACTCTGGGAACAGTAGTTACTCCGAATGGGAGTACTTTGAACTGATAGTGTTTTCCTGCTATCACAAATCTGAGTTTTTGTGGTGTGCTGGGTGAACCGGAATGTGAAAGTATACATCTTAAGTCTAGTGTGGACATAATAGCGCCTTGCTGTAGACGTGGAAGCACATGTTGGAATGTAACCATATGGAAATGCTCTGACAGTATGTACAGGTTTAACATTCTTGGGTCCAAAATTCGTGTTAAGGAGCTGTCCTTTTTGGGAATTAAAAAGTACAGAGTAAATCCCTGAACATTGGTACTGTGATGGAACTAGTTCTTTGGCTCCCTTTGTTAAAAAAGCTTATACCTCTTGTTAGAGGAGCTGTAGGTACTCTGATGAGAGTTTGTGAGTGTGAGGTTGAATAGTGGGAAGATTGCTGGGGAGCTCTAGGCAATAACCATGTCGAATAATATCTAGTACCCGTTTGTCTAATATTATAGACTGCCAAATAGGGGGAAATTGTTGACTTCTTCCCCCAACAGGTGTTAAATGTTCGGAAAGAAATGTAGGCAAGTCACTGCTTATTGAGGAATGGGGAGTTTGGCATTGGCATACTTTTCCCCCTGCCTTTGAAATGGTTTCCTTTATACCCTCCTCTATAAAAACCTCGAGAGGTTTGTGTGTTTGATTTATATGAGGAAGCACTAGGGTCCAAGGACATACTTTTGGACCCTCTTCTATAAAACGAGTGACGAAAGGAGCCTCTGTTTGATGGAGACTGAATCACTCTCATAGACTTCGCCACATCTATGTCCTTTTTCATTTTTTCTAGGGCTTCATCTACTTGAGGCCCAAAAATATGTTGTTTATTAAAAGGGGGATTCAAAATAGACTGCTTATCCTCAGGTTCAAAACCTGAAATTCTAACCCAAGCATGTCGTCGTAGGAGAACGCTGGTGTTAATTCCCCTTGCTGCACTGTCAGCAGCATCTAAAGCACATCTAATTGAGGAATTAGATATATGAGTTTGCCTTCTTGTACTAATTCCTGTGCTTTTTTCTTGTGCTCCTCTGAGAGGTATTGAAGTAGATCTTCCATCTCGTCAAACTGGGCTCTATCATACCTGGCTAGTAGGCCATGTGTGTTAGCAATACGCCAGTGGTTAGCGGCTTGAGCAGCCACTCTTTTACCGGATGCATCTATCAACTTAGACTCTTTCTCTGGGGGAGGTGCATCTGCAGAGGTCTGTGAATTTTCTCTCTTACGAGTATTAGAGACTACTAGTGAGTCTAAAGGCAACTGTCCCTTAATAAAAATGGGATTAGAAGGTGGAGGTTTACATTTTTTGTCAACTCTAGCTGTTAATATGTAGGCATAAACAGGCTCCTTAAATATCAGCATGTCTCATCATGCCCTTTAACATAGGTAGACTCTGACTTGTCCTATGTGTAGACCCTAGCCTCTCAAATAAAGTCTTCTTCCAAAGACTCTTTATATAATGTAACCTCATGGTGAGCTGCTGCTCTTGAAATCAGCTCTTGATAAGCTACATTATCATCTCAAGGTGATGGCTTCACAGGGTACAAATCTGGATCATTATCCATGGGTGGATCAATATTAAAGTCATCCTATGGGTCTGCTAGTAAATGACTTGTCATTGTCATGATCATCCCCTATATCATGCTGAGTATGTGGAGACCCCTAAGGTGTTATGCGTAAAGGATCTGAGATTGGCAATTGTGGTAGTGGTGAAGATGGTGGAGGGGGATTGAGGATTAGGGTAAATAGGGCTTGTAGCCATGTCCTTTTTCTTGAGAGGAATTTTATAACCAGTGTCCTCTGGACTAACTTACCGTTTGGAAGATGGTTTTGCCAAAATAGGTCCAGTATCTGGATTGATGTAGGTTTTCTTCTACTTAGGGTCTAACTTTTCTTTCATAAGGTCTAGGATCAGTTCCGGAGGCTTTGGAAGGCCCTCTTTTGATTTCGGTGCCAAAGGTTTCGGTGCCAAATCGAGATTCACTCTTTTGTCCTCTGAAGCAGAAGGGTTCGGTAATAAACCCGGCTTGCCTCTTTTGTCTTTCGGAGCAGAAGGTTTTGGCTCCGAAAACGGCTTTTCTCGGCTCGAGCCCGAGCCGGAAGGCTTGACCAGTTGTTTTGGTACCGGGCCCAAGGGCGAAGCGTCAGAAACACCATCTCGGTGCCGACCATGGCACGAAGGCGGAGGTGGTATCGAAGTTTTTTGTTTGGTCTAAGAGAGTTTGGGGGGGGCAAAGGGGCTTTAGCACCCATGGCACCCTGTCCCGGTGGAATGTCTTCAGACTCCAACTCGATTTCCAGCTCGGAATCAGATTCTGGGATAGAGAAGGCTTCCTCCTCTTCTGCTGCCCCTTCATGTTTGGATTCTTCTCCAAAGATATCCGGAGTATATTGGATGATCTGTCGCTGAATTTCCCTTCGTCAAGCCAGACGATCCCATAGAGCCTTTTTCAATCAAAAAGACCGACTAGCCTCACAATCTTCTTCTTTGTGCACCAAGTTGCAGACTTTATGCAGGTCTGTGTGAGGGTACTTGTAGTGGCACCGAGGACAAAATTGAACACAATCCGTTCCATCAATGGAAGGCTGGCTAGTACGGAACAGAGTAGAAGTCAACCGACGCAGTTAGGCCCAAACGCCACCCATGATGTCTTCGACCGAAGGTGGAGTTTTCCGATCGATTCGATACACTGAGAATAGTGAAACACGTATGATAACAATACCATCGAGGGTACAGTGGATTGTGCACCGAGGGGAACCCAAAAGACAGTCTTGAACCGAAGTGCCGCAAACCACGTTCAAACTCGATGGCGGAAAGAAAACAATCTAACAATGGAGTCGATGCCCATGTGCAATATCACCGAAAGGAGGAGTCATCTTCAACGTGACTGGAAAATACTTCTTTGAAGAAAAACAACTTGCAAACATCCGGACCTAATACTAGATGGCAGGAGTATGCAAAGCATGTGTATCTAGGGCACACGTGCCTCGCACTATTATTTTTAAATAGCCTAGTCTGCATCTCAAACTGAATCAACAATTAAAGCATAGTTATGGTTATGAAGGCTGTACAGTGCACAGGTATGGAATCCCTGCCACCCCAACTCACTAGTGCTTCATGACTCTGTCCACAACATACAGTCATGTAAGCACTCTTGTTAACAAGTGGCAAGTCGTCTGGTGCACTGTTGTGGTGTCTAACCGACCTCCAGATCGCTTGGGATTTATGAATCACATCAGATTAGATCATCCTTCTAGTTGATATTTTATTCCAGGAGTTATGTAGTGCATTCAAAGTTTTTATTAATTAAATGTACATCTTAAATGTTCATCACAGCATCACAGGGTACCCTCCTGGGTGATAGGGCGCTTTATACATGAACATAACGTAACCTATTACAATGCATTTAGGGACAAGATCAAAGGCCTTTTGTTTAAGCAAGTAGCTAATCTCCTTCTCCATGCCAGGGGAGAGCCCTGCACTCGGGCAAACATCAGCGACACTACAGAGGATGTACTAGCTAATGCATGCCTCCTCTGAGGATCTGACATAAGTCAGAGTTTATCCTCCAGAGTCAGTCAACGTTGTTTGCAGCAATCATACACAAAGGGCACAAACATGAAAATCAATTAAGAGAATTACTGATTAATGTCGACATTAGCACACACCTGCGGTTAACGGATGAATCATACAATTTTAAAAATTCACTAATCTAGTGGTAAAATGTCCAGTCTCATCCTTAAGTACAATGTTTTCCCATGAGAAAGGGTATTCACTTGTGAATTTCTCAGTGGCCAAACTTTGCAGACAGACCAAATGAGGAAAACGCCCAAAATGGTCTATTGAGTGGTGACAAGTACCTATACTAATGTGACCAGCTTTTTCTGCATCAATTTGCAATTCTTCTATAATTCAGGAATATTAATGATCATGCACGTCACTGTATAATCATTTGGGGAGAGAGAGATAGAAGCCTTATTTTTCATCCGGCTGTAATCTGGGCAGTAACTTGACTGAAGTCAGGGATAGACTGGACTGCTACCAAGTAGCCATCTTTGTTTTCCCTTGCTGTTCTCGTACTTGTCGCAGCTTTTAAGATTCAAATGTTATTTCACATGGCAAAATTACATTTGTTTTAATATAGTTTTCAACAATATGTTTGGGAAAAATCAAAGTATCAAGAGTCGGCTCCAAAAGATGTAGGCATTTAACAAGTACGGGAAAATCTCATTCATGTTCATAGAGTGTCACAGCAAAGGGACTGCATGGGGTATTATCAGTATTTTTGCTAAACGGGCCCAAATAGATGTGGAAGCTTGTGGTGCACATCTGCTCTGTAGTTCAGTCAGCAGCTGTTTATTTGTGGGCTGTCAGAAATGAAGGTACCGTGAAGTATGTGACTGGTTTATGAAGTAGGTCCATTGAGCAACGCCATGTAGTACATTTTGTGGCACTACATTTGTTGAATGAGTGAACAAGCACAGTTGCAGACTGAGTCGTCATGGGCTGGACGTGGCAGAGACGTAGAATCAGAAAACAGTTGCTATTGGTGTAGTAGGAGTCATATAAAGAGTTGCCTTTCGGGTGATGTGTGAGAATGTCACATCATTCTTTGTGGTGTGCTTGCAAATAGTTCAGTTGCACAGAGTCCTACTGCAGAGTGGGGTCAACCACGATCCAGGGCTTGGTCCATACTGGGAGTGCTGCTCACAGCACGTTCTTTTCCTTGCGTGAGGTATACGGACTCGAGAAATTGGAATTTGTGAAGATATTGATTTTTTGTGTGATGCTGTGCTTCTTCTCAGTGAGGTGGCTCACAGCCTCGGTCCAAAGCTAGATAAAAGCATTATTACTGTAGAGCACCTCAAAGACACAGACATGACTCCCCATCAACGCAACAAACAGCGCAGTCGGCAGCCCCTGCACATCATAGGTTGTTGGATGACACCTTATATATGAGGCCGTCCAGAGTCTACTGGGAGGGTTGAGGAAAGCGAGGGTGGAGCGTTTATTGGGAAGCGATACAAGAGAAGATTCATTTCAGGGTTTAGAGGTGGAAACACCGGAGTTGGCACCATTCATGAGAGTGCTAATCTGCAGCAACAGGGAGAAGCCATGACCCTCGTATAGGCTTAGTTTCTTCACCATCCTGGAGGAAGGGTTGCAGAGGCCCACTGATGGAAGCCAAGTGAAGTGCAGGAGTTTGGTGGGAGTACTACTGCACATGTGGAACAGTCTTGACACGATATAAGAAAGGTTGTTTTGGGTCTTCCACCTGTCAAATTCAAAGAGGCCTTGATGACACAAGTTGTGCTATGCTGTGGTGTGTGGCAAGGCTTTTCTGCTAATATAGATATGTTGCATACAAGCCAGGCCTGATTGTATGCCAATATGAAAGCACTAATCCTTGTGGTGTGCATGGGACAGGCATAGGTCTAGAAAGCGGTTTGAACGGTAATGTTAACAATGTGTGCTTGATCACTGTATTTTATTCTGAGCTGCATTTTGACGTAAGTCATGCTAATAAAACAGAGAACTGAAAACGTATTGCTCGTTGAAAGCTGCAGAGCTATGTGTAGTAATTACAGGCAGTAGCGGCCGGTGTTCTGTCTAAGTGGCAGGGCGGGCAGGGTCATGCGACCAAATAAAAATGAATTAAATTAAAAATAAATTAAAAAAACATACCTACAGCCAGCCAGGCCATGTTGCGCTGTTCCTCTCTTCTCTTCGCAGACACAGGCTCCCAGGCTCCCAGCCTCCCCTGCGGCCAATCCTGACTCTGCACTCCTGCATTACAGCAGCCACAGGATTGGCCCAAGTGCTCTGAATTTGTGCTCCCAGGAAGACTGGGAGCCTGTGTCAAGCTCTCTCCAACCCAACAATCCAGCTGGGTTGGAGAGCGCTTCAGTGCGCAAAACGGTTTGCCGCACTGACAATAGCGCACTACCACTCCCCCTCCCCCTCTGCATGCAATCCCCCTGGCCCCGCCCCCAAGAGTAGTCAGGAAAGGAAAAATAAAACAATAAAACGTGTATATCCACTTAACTGCGCCGAACGTTCCGCGCTAGTGCAGAACGTTCTATTGCGTCGGCGGGGCGGCGACGGCCAACGGACGTGCGCAGCACTACAAAGGTAGTGCACGCAACGGCCGTCGGCAGCAGCCATGAGGCTAACAACGTTTTATTTTTCCTTTCTGGCTGCTATAAGTTGTAGGCAGTGAATTTGATGTAATCTTTGCGTTCCTCTGCTTCTGAACACCCCTCTGCATTTCATATATTCATTTCAGTGCACATTTCTTTTATAAAACGTGTTGCGTGTAGTATTGTTTGCACATGTACAACATATAATATTTGCTTTACAATTGTTTGAAAGTACATCAATTAGTGCAAGCAGGGCTGTAAATATCCTCTTATCTTAGTCACCCTGATTGTTGTTCGGCTAAGATATATGGTATAAGGCCACCTCAAGAAACACAGACAAGTACTTTTGGTGCTAAGACAGCTACTTAACTAGCGGCTAGAAGCAGCTAGCAATTTTCTGAATTTCTATTTTTCATGAATAAAAAGTTTTTCCAATACAACTTTCAAAACTTGGACTTCACTTCTCTCTGGAAAGCGTTTATGTTAAATGTTTAAAAAATACTGTTGCATTATTTGGCAAAAACTACAATTTGTACATAAATTTCCCTTGTGCGGGTCACTGTGTTCTTCTCATTGCATGTGATGTTTTGAATCACTATTTAGGGGGTGTTCACGGGTCACGCCCTCGACCAATATGCACAGGTTTCTGAGCACTTGACAAAAGACTATATTTAGTGGAATAGTGTGCAGGTAGAAAATAGCTCTGACCCCAGTCTTGCTGTGTTTTTTAAGCGGCTAGAAGCAAGGGGCTGGTAAACAAATGCTGGTTTCCTCATTCCATGCAATGAACCTATTAAACAGACGGTTACAACGTTGCAATTATTGTGACTATTTTGCTTATTAATCACTTTCACTGTCACTATTTTGTTGTTTTACATAATTACACCCATATACACTATCTGCATTGGATTAGGACAATGATTTAAATAAAATCCTCCTAAAATATAGCAATAGTGTGGTTTCCTATGTGTGTCCATTCATGGTGAAAGGCGTTTCAGAGCTCACTAGCACAGGACCAATCGTTACCCAGAACGCACCATCCTCATGTATTGTGCAGGCGATCCATGGGTTGCAGTCCACAATGTTTCCTGTTTCTAATTAGTAAATGGGCATTTGAGCCTGCACTTAGCCAGAAGGTCTAGAGAGGTTAATCCCGGGACACATTTTGCATGAAATTGCAAAACAAAACGTATTAAATTAGATCGGAGTATTTGCTAGTGTTGAAAGCCACAGAGAGGTCTCTAATGATGGTGGCTGTTGCTCCATTCCTCATACACTTGTTGTGTAAGGATGTCCCAGATACAGAAGAGGGCAGTTTTAATACTGAAGACGGTCTGATTCATATTTTCTGCAAAAACTTGTATTGGTATTATTAGTGATGCAGTTGGCATGATATTTGAAAAGGGTCAGTGGTAGCCCAGATATATCTATGTATGTATCTATGTGGAATAGTGTGGTACGAAAGTAGCCAAAAGGCGGTGGATTGCTGTACAGAGTCTGTATATTTATTTGCGACTTTTATATAGGTACCTCTGAACTAGATGGGGACTGTGCTCCTCAAAGATTTAAAACTACTGAGATAAAGGGGAAATGCAAGGATCATGCCAGGGGTTTTCTTGTATGGCGGAGGTGGCAAAAATTGGTACAAACCACTGCCTCTTGATACCAAGAACTAGTTCTTACAGGCGAAGTGGACAGATCGTGGAAAGAGTTCAGAACTGGTTACAAAAGGTGAAGGTGCAGGTTGCGCAAGTTGTGCTTGCCCTATTGTAAACTTGCTGTGCTCCTTTGTGTGTCAAGTTTGGACCTTATGTGCATATTGAATATTTTGTTTTTAATTGACTGTGTAGGATGATTCCAATAGAAAAATCACTTGACTTTTTTTTATTTCTAGGAAGATCCTAAAATGTTCTTTCTGTGAGGTCATTGTGGAGTTTATTCAAGTTCAGCAGAGGGTCTTTTTTGTGAATTCTGTACTATATTAGCTGTTTGTATATTATTTTGAGTGTAGAGGCAATAAAGTCATGGCTCATTTTGTTCAGGTTCTAGCTGAATAATTGGTCCAATTTTTTTTAAATCAGCTGGTGGTAACATGGGGGGCTAGGGAAGTGAGTGAGATCGGACTAGCCTGAACATGAGGCTTGATGTCCGCTCATTCACTTTTGTTGGCTTCTGTGGGCAGACGGGAGCACCGGAGTGGAGTGAACATGACCGGTGGGCTGTAATGTGATTAGCAACATAGCATTCTCGTAGTTTTAGTTGAAAAACAGAGGGGGGCGGGGGGTGGTCTGTTTACTATGAGGAGGGGTCTGGAGAAAAAGACTGTTTCAAGAGTATGTCCTGCAGAAATGCCCATTGAGCATGCATATCGTAGGCTTATTTAGTTAGTAACCTGGAATTACGAGGCAGCTGGGTAGCCTAGGGTGGTTAGCAAACAAGTGAAGACTAAAGAGAGAGTGATGTTGTATGCTATCTCAGAACAAGTCTCCTTGTTAGCGTTGCATTTCCCTGGTCTCAGGTCATAGGAGAAGGCAGAAAGCTTTTGATTCTCGTGCCCGGTGTGTGGAAGGACAGCTCTGAGGTTCAAACTACTCAGCAAAAAGGCGCTCATGAGTGAAGGATGGAAGAAGTCAAGGTGCAAAGGATGACAAACATGGAGATCTTCTTCCTCAGCATGGTCTTTCAGGAAACATCCATACTCCTGCAATAGTAGGTATGACTAACCTTATATCTATGTCCAGGGTTTTAAGTGGGACAAAAGAAACTAGGGGGTCTCTCAAGGGGGCATGGCCGATGTATTTAAGGGCGTGGCTTAAAACACGTAGGCTAAAAATCTGTGCTTAGCATAGTGTGCTGCCCGACGTATGTTTCTGTTTGTCATTGCATTCAGATATGTGATACAAGTAACATCATACCTACAAGAAGTCATGACTATTGGTTTTGTCAGTGGTTGTTAGTTGCAAAAGATAAATAAGCAGCAACTATGGCTTGTATATATAATGTTGAAAAAGCTTCTACTTAAATCCCTGTTGAAACCACGACAGTGTTGCTGCTCGTGAGTTTCAAAAAGAGAAGGGAAATCAGGAGAGAAAATGACTCTTTAAAGGATTTCCATTCCCCTACAACGCTCATCTGATGTCATGCCGTAACTTCTCCACTAGTGGGAAGTGAGCAGTGTGAGCACGCTTCAATGCAGTCCGGAAAAAAACGGACCGCCTGTGTCAGGGCACAAAACAGAGCACGATAGGGACCCGTTTTGAGGCCCCCTTTTAAAAACTGCCGGTGCTCAGCACCGGTGAGACCCAGCTCACTTAACGCCCTGTCTATGCCTATACTAGGTGGTTGACTCTCTATTATCACTTGTCTCAAATTCCCAATCCAATGTGGTGTCAGCATTTTTCCTGTGACACTATTCGTTGTTGGATCATATATTTATTTATAGGCTTGGGCAAGAGAAGTATATATTGCACCACATTTTTTTTTACTGATTTTACATTGTGTTCATTGGTAAGCTACCTTTATTTCACCGATTTTTGTCAACCTATATGTAGCCTGACTACCTTGGAATTCCTTATTCTGAAAGGCTTTATGCGGGGCTCACTCTTGACCCTCATTTCAGGGTGCTTTTGGTGCCTTATTTTTCAACTTCTACATCAACTACCAATTGCAATAACAAATTACCAATATTACTAAGGAGTTTTTTCTGCCTTTTCTCCCATCTAGGACCTTCTTTCAGGTGTACATTACCGTACAGGTTCGTACTGTGGCTACCAGGAGTCACCCATCACTCCTGCTTATCAAGACGGAAGCTACAGAGCCCTTTATTGAACCCAATGAAAAATGTCTTAGCTACCATAACTAAAAGTTTCAATTCTATTAAGGACACAGAGGCGAGAATTATGCTGAACTTTCTTCACTTTATTCTTTCCAGCAGCAATATAAAAGCATATAACAGGACTTTAATTCTCATTAACACTTGGGAAAAAGTCAGTTAAACAAATTGTCAAATCCGTAAACATGGACCCCTTCATAGTTGTTTGTCCCTTTTGCTGACTCTTCTTTCTTCCTGCAAGAAAAGCCAACTAGAGATGTCCTCCTTCTTGTTTAGACGAATCAGATCCTACGAAAAACACACAAGGTAGCTGGTATGATTGTTGTACATGTGTACTCCTAATGTACAGAGTATGCAAATCAGCGTAGACAGTCAAAATGCATCATACTGCAAATATATTAATCATGATAGTATACCCAACCTGACGAAAAGAATGAATCCATTATACTGGGTTGGCACATACTTGTAAAGATCTGGGTGGGCTAATCCTTACCTCTGTGTCCTTAATTGAATTGAAACTTCTAGGACATTTTTCATTCTATGTCGGGACCGGAGGCGAGGATTATGCTCGTTTAACGCTTGTCCACCACCATTGATACAATGCTGGCGACTGGTTGAAAGTAAAACCTCTTAAATGTAGAGCCAGAACACCAGTCTGCCGCATTTAAGATATCCTCCAAACAAGCCCGCAGAAAAACACTTTCGAAACAATGGCTCCTCGTACAGAAGGAGCTCCAAACAGCGGTCAATGCCAGCTTCTTGCATGGCTCATTTAACCCACCTAGCAATAGTGGGAGATGAAACCACTTTATATGGCTTGTTCAGGGAAATTAGGAGCTGCCTTTCCCCGCAAGGTCGAATATCTGCTGTCATTGTCTCATATGCCTTAATACACACAATTTGAGGAATCTGAAAAGAAAGGGTAAGAAACCACACCTGAAATACATTTTGTACTCATGGAAATATGGAAAGTAACCCCATCTGGAGTGACTACTCTACCCGCTGGGTTCAGAGGTTTGACATCCAAAACTCTTCTACACGATAACAAGCAAAACAGAGTGCCAGTTTGGCCAATAACTCCTTACTGTAGAGATATTTATTGAAATGCTGGGACAGAAAAAGAAAATTCAGGACTTTGTTGATGTCCCACATAGGGGAATACCTGGGTTCTAGAGGAAGCGATCATGATGACCAAAGAAGTTTACGAACCAGATGATGTTCCCCACTGGGTGGTCACCTATGTGGGAATGACTCTCTCTCCCCTCACTTTGTCTTTGGTGACAAGAGCCCAACTATCTAGACCAGGCAGATCACTGTTGGTACTATCGGTCCAGGCCTTTCAGATGAGAGATGCAGCATATTGCTAAAGTTCCTGGACTTTCCAGCATTCGCTGTAATCTTCCACACAATACGATGTAGAGATCTGTATATGACCAGATGATTGTGAGTCTCCTCTGAATCCTGCAGGAGATCCTGAAAGAGGGTAAAAATATGTTTAATAAGTCTGGGCTTTGTGAAGAGAGTTAAAGGTCGCAATGAACATTCCTAGTTTTCGGATGAACAGCTTATCGAATAGCCATCCTTGTGCTATTGGGCTGAAATTAGTGTTACCAGGATGTGCTTGGGAAAAACAGAAGAGCACGTGTAGCGCAGCACTTTCAAGTGCCTACAGACCCTGGGCAAGTGTAAATACTCCTGGTATGTGGGGAAGGATAAACTGATCACCCTCGGGGCTCCTGGCCAGCCACGCTGCTCCAAGGAAGTCCATATCGGAATGAGCGTAGAGGGCGGGAGCACCGACGTGCTATGCGCGTACGGGGGTATGCATGCAGCACCCTCTTGTGGTTAGAGGACCACACCACGTGTGCCACGCATGCCGCAGCGCGCAGATCAAACGAAAAGCATCTGGGGAGGAGCAACAACGCTTTCCCGTGGCCACGCTAGAAAGGAAATTAAAGTTAGCATACATAGAACAAAAGATAAATGCAATTAGCGCAATAAAGAAGTGGCCCAAAGGCCAGAGACACTTATCCCGGCTGCTGGAGCAGCAAAGAAAGAGGCAGCAGCAAAAGGAATAAAGGACTATGAAGGGGTCCCGGTTTATGGATTGGCCAATTGTTTAACTGACTTTTTTCCCCCCCCCAAGTACTTGTGGGAAATAAACAGTCCTGCCAAGCGTCAATAGCTGCCAAGGTTTCGATTGCTTATGTGTGACATTTTCATAATTTCAGTGAAATTATGAGTGACATTCAACGACTATGAGTGACACTTTCTCGCGTGCAAAATCATGCAATAAAGAAGAGGGAAATATATAAATTCAAGAAATTAAACCCATTTTGACGCTTGGCAGGACTGAGCGTCACGCAACCGGTGTGACGCTCACGCATTTCAGTGCGGTGATCCGCATCACCGCACTGAAATGCATTGTCACGCATTTTGCCACCTGTGGCAGGCATGCCAGCGGCGCCTGTGCCCGGGCTCTCTCTGCTGTTCCGAGAGAGGTGCTGTTAGCCGAGTTTCTAAACAGTTAGCAAGACTGCCGCTCTCGGCTCTGTGTAGTGGCTGAGAGCGGCACGCTACAATGTATCTCTCTGCACTCGTGGCACCAGTGGGCCGGGATTAAATCCGGATGTGCCGGCGGTAGAGTGCCGTCACGTCCGGAGGCACTAGGAAGTCCAGAAAGCGGCGGGGGAATCTGAAAGACGAGTGCAGGCTGCGCACGAGAATCAGTCTCTCTCATGCCATGATGGCCACCCGCTGCTGCCAGCAGGGGGCCGGATGAATCATTTGCGGCGGGGGGGCCGCCTGCGCCCTGCTAAACACTGCAGGCTGCACCTTGACCACCTCCTGGCAGTGGCAGCTGAGCTGGCGACAGTCAGCTCTAGTGCCTTGAGGCGTGCGCGCCGCCTGCAGTTTACACAATCCGCTGCATACAGTCAA
Source organism: Lissotriton helveticus (assembly GCF_964261635.1). Classification (NCBI taxonomy): domain Eukaryota; kingdom Metazoa; phylum Chordata; class Amphibia; order Caudata; family Salamandridae; genus Lissotriton; species Lissotriton helveticus. The sequence continues at coordinate 1,290,805,848 of NC_136068.1, forward strand.
TGAGTGTGCACTGTCCACAAAAAGAATAAGAAGTCAGTATGATGATTAGCATGGTGCGTCAGAGGCCTAGACGATGAACATGGTGCGGCGCTCACACCGGGACCGACGGACGGACCGAAGGACCGAACTTGCTCAGTGGAGGAGGATTGGAAGCATAAATATGCTGTGAGTCTGTGTTTAAGTTGAATGTTAAAATGACAAACGGATTAGAAGTTGCTACAGAGTACACGCTCTTTATTTGTGCAAGTAAGTGTAGTAGTGCTCTTCATTTAAAATGTGCCCTTAAGGTGACGCCACAGGGAGCAAAGAGAGAGAGGGGCATGCAAAAGTGACCGCCAGAGACGGCTCACAAACTTGGTCAGTTTAGGACGTAGAGGGGAGATGTGCTATGGCAGTCTGACGTGAAAAAAAGCCCCTTATCAATTAATTGTCCAGCAGGAGGAGCTTGCAGGACATAGGAAAGCACAGCATAGAGTGCATTTTTTTTAAACACCCTGCAAGGCTCCTTTATTTCAGCAGAGAGCGCCGGGCCCAGGAACAAGTCCGCATATATGGCACTTGACAATACCGCTTTGTACATGTGAACGGACTTTGGTCATAGGATAATTTCCTGTTTCCTACGTTTATTTTATATTTCACACCATTCTATACTGAATGATTTGAATGCCGCTTTTAATCTAATGTTAAACGGTTTCATCTTTTTTCGTTCATTGTAGCTGCATGTTTCTCCCAGAGTGCATGGGCACAGTGAAGTCGCACATATCATTTTGTCTAGTAAGATTGGAGTTTATGTGGACACAGCATTACACTGCGCGGTCTGAGCAGTTGTTGGTCAGGAGTGTGTGCTGTTGACTCTGGCAACCAAGTTGGGGGGGGGGGAGGTAGCTAATGGAGAAAGAGGGTCGGATAACTGAATGACTTGAAAAAAGCACTAGAAAGTGGAGAGTGCTGACTGCTTCATAGTGCTTTTAGGTCCAGATTGCAGAGACGGGGAAGGTGGGAGTGGGTGAGGGAGGAGGAATAAAAAGAGTACAAGGGAGGGAAATGAGACAGTGGCTAGGAGGGAAAAAGCATTAAAGAAGACTAAAGGGGAGGAGAGAAACAACATGAACCACACATATATTTGAAAAACTTTTTCATGAGGATTAACTGTGAATTCATGCTTTTTACTAGCTTAGTACCCTTCCATTTCTTCAGCTTTACAACAGTTGTACGCTCTTATTAGGGTTTCTTGCTGCTCAAATGGGTTTAATTTCTTGAATTTATATATTTCCCTCTTCTTTATTGCATGATTTTGCACGTGAGAAAGTGTCACTCATAGTCGTTGAATGTCACTCATAATTTCACTGAAATTATGAAAATGTCACACATAAGCAATCGAAACCTTGGCAGCTATGAATAAAGTCCTGTTATATGTTTTTATATGGCTGCTGGAAGAAATAAAGTGAATTAAGTACAGCGTACTCCTCACCCTCCGGTAGAATTCATGACATTCTGAATTCAAGATATGCCTTCTTGCACCTGGAACGCAGTGAGAGATCATACATCAATGTATTTTTCTATATGTAAATAACAGCTCCTTTGGGGAACGCTGGAAGTGAACTGTTTGTCTCATCACATAAATCTTAATTTGGTATGTCAGTGCAATAACACGTAAGCAGCATATAAGTACCTCAAATTGAATAAATATTAATTTCCGTTGAATTAAAAAAATAAAGAAACACACACACACACTCACTTTCACACACACTCACTCACACACACAAATATATTTAAGAAGATTGACAGTACTGACTGAACAAATATCTGACTGCTAAAATAATTGAAATGTGACAAAACAGAACTGCAAGCTAACTGAATTATATGTAAACCGAACGGCATCTACCATATTGAATTGGCAGTAGATTGGTGAAACTTACAAGACTGAGGGTACTTGAGAACTGATAAGAGCTTCTGTTGATGCTCCTTCTTCTGTGCAATGAACACACAATCATTTGAAAAAAGAGATCTTGTTCAGAAAGTCTCTGTTTTGAGAGATATTTAAGTAAGTAGTGTTTAAAATGAATCAGCATGCAATTACCTTATCTGAAAAAAACTTTTCAGTTGGGTGTTAGGTCTGGGGTGTTTTGAATTGTGTTGGGATAGGACTATAGGATGGGAAGGAAAAGTGAGTGAACCTGGATGCTGGCGGAGAGACTGAAGTATGTGTTGCTGTGTGAAGTTGTGTGGAGTGTTGTTGGGGATGGAGGTGTTGATACAAAGTGGTACCTGCCTGGGAGTTGCTTTGCAAATGGGTTGTAATGTGAACATTTGTGTGCTTGCATTGTGAAGAAATAGAGAATGAATTTGGGCACACAGCTGTGGTTATATTATATGGAGTGCTAATGCATCGGTTGATGCAAGAGAAAAATGCCTCTCTGAAAGTAGGCTCTGTAGCGTTATTCCAATCATGGGTAACGTCCCCAAATGCACACACAGAAATAAAGTTCCAAAATTGTGTTATTTGTTAGCATCAATAAAGTTTTATTTGCATGATTCTTCAATTGATTCAAAGTTCCTTGATGTTACTTTCACATCGATAATTCATTAGTAGCAACAATTTTCGTATTTCATGCCCAATGCATTTCGGGCTTGGCCCTTCATCGGGGGCTTTGTGTACTGACAAAAAAGGGAATTACACAACTGTTAACTCATTTGAATATGTGAAAAAAACATGGTTGAAGAGTATATACATTTACATTGCTTAAACCTAGAATACCTCACTGTGTAAACAAAGCATCAAATCACCTTCAATGTACACCAATGAAAACGTAATAGCAAATGGGGTCATATACATGGGTATGATTAAACCCGGTTTTTGATGGAGTATAATCATTGGTACACGTTTGTAACCTGATGTATCATACACGTTGAAAACATATACATTGGTGAATGTCTAAGAAACCAAAATGAAAAAGAAAACACGACGTATCCTGGAATCATACCTGAGACTTGTTAAATGTGAAGTGTTTGTCGCAGTCACCAATTGGTTAAATTTCTCGCGTGTGAGATGTCACATGGACATAGTTCTGTAACAATAGTTAGGGCAAATAGATGTAAGAACTAATAACTTAAGCGACTCGCGCTTTAACGAAATAATAGAAGAGAAGGGTTCGGTACCTTAACACCAGCTTTCACGGACCCGAGACACCTCAAGAACTTCCGGCCCATCTCCCTGCTTCCGTTCCCAGCCAAGGTCATGAAGAAGATAGTCAACAGACAGTTAACCCGATACCTCGAAGAAAACAGCATCCTGGACCCATCCCAGTCAGGGTTCCGCAGCAACCACAGCACCGAGACTGCCCTCATCGCTGCCACAGACGACATCAGGACCTTGCTGGACAACGGTTAGATCGCAGCCCTCATCCTGCTGGACCTCTCCGCCGCCTTCGACACTGTCTGCCACCACACTCTACGCGCACGCTTCCATGACGCAGGGATTAGAGACAAGGCCCTGGATTGGACCACCTCCTTCTTCTCCGGCAGAACCCAGAAAGTCCGCCTCAAGTCAAGCCTCCAAGATAATCTGTGGCGTACCCCAGGGATCATCCCTCAGCCCGACATTGTTCAACATCTACATGGCCCCTCTCGCACGCATCGCCCGACCTCAACATAATCTCCTTCGCCGACGACACTCAACTGACCCTCTCCCTCACCAAGGAACCCCCTCACCGCCAAACCAAACCTCCACGAAGGAATGAAGACCGTCGCCGACTGGATGAGGAGCAGCCGACTAAAGCTGAACACGGACAAGATGGAGGTCCTCATCCTCGGCTCCAACCCTTACAGCCTGGGACGACTCCTGGTGGCCAACTACATTGGTGGCAGCCCAGACACCCAACGACCACGCACGCAACCTGGGAGTCATCGTGACTCAATGCTCTCCATGGCCAAGCAAGTCAACGCAGTCTCAACAACCTCTACATGCTTCGCAAGATCTACAGGTGGATCCAGACAGATACAAGAAGAAAAGTCACCCAGGCCCTCGTCAGCAGCAGACTAGACTATGGAAATGCCCTCTACACGGGAGCCCCGGCCAAACTCATCAAACTACTGCAACGCCTTCAAAACGCCTCTGCATGCCTGACCCTCGACGTACCATGCCACAGCCACATCACCCCCCCACCTGAGAAACCTGCACTGGCTTCCAGTCGACAGGAGAATCTCCTTCAAACTCCTCATCCATGCACACAAGGCACACCACAAGACCGGCCCAGCCTACCTCAACAGACGACTCTTCTTCTACGTCCCTAACCGCCAGCTTCGCTCCGCTGACCTCTCCCTCACTACCGTCCCGCGCATCCGAAGAACAACCATCTGGCTGCAGATCCTTCTCCCACCTCGCCGCCAAGACCTGGAACACCCTTCCACTCAGCCTACGACAGACCCAAGACCTGGTGACCTTCAGGACGCTACTCAAGACCTGGCTGTTTGACCAGTAGCGGCACCCTTCCCCCTTTTTTTCCCAGCGCCTTAAGACCCTCGTGGGTAAGTAGTGCGCTCTACAAATTCTGTGATTGATTGATTGATTAATTGATTGATGGGATTTGGAGGACTTCTTCACATCCATACCAACAGTGCCAACTCAGTCAGGAACCAGGCATATGCAAATCAGTTGACAACCCGATGCTCGCTGTGCCACAGGATCCAAGCTACATCTCACTGTAAAGGCCCTACAAGACCTAAATTGGTGTGGGGCTGCTTGTGTTCCCTTCTAGATAGAGCCTCACCTGACAGCACAGTATAAACTAACCCCATGATTAGCAGGGTGAGTAATTATTTGCATAAGGCTGAGCTATGTCTAGAATGGCACAGTGGGTAAAGCATTACTCCCATCACCTCTTTTGTTTCATATGTAGATGTTGTATGCCTATACCCCCTACAACCAGCCCAAATGTTTGGGGACTGGGTGTAGGGGAAAGACAGGAGCACTTTCAGCCATGATTCTCACTTTCATAAGCATAAGAAGAGAAAAAACGCTTATTATCTGCAAGTGTTAATCCAAAAGAAAGGAGTTTTCAGTTAAGTTCTAAAACGCACATCTGAAAGTGGAATGGAATTTACAAAATAGTCCTGCGAGGGATCAAACCGCTGTTGGGCTTTTGATCCCACAGTCCGTCAAGTCATCGTCCAGGCAGCCATCATGTCTAGACTGGACTATGCCAGTTCTCTCTACCTGGGGGTGAATAAGGCTGAAATCCTCCATTTGCAGAGGGTTCAAATGCAGCTGCTAGAACTCTTCTTGGACTCCATAGAATCTTGCCCTACGACCAACGCCATCCTCCGACTACATTGGCTGACGGTGGCGAGGCATATCGAGTTCAAGTACCTATGCATTGCCTTCAAAATCATGAGCTTCTCCTCCCCAGATATCCTAAGAACCTGCTTTCACCCTAAACACCTACACGCCTACTGCGATCTATGGGCCAGCATCTGGCGAATGTCCCTCAGGCAAGGAAGGTGCGTGCAGGAGGACACTCCTTCCGCACCCTGGCTGCAAAACTGTGGAATTCTATTCCTGCGCACATCCGTAGCATTGACAACTATCTGGCATTCCGCAAGGCCATTAAAACACACCTTTTCCCTTCGTTTTAGGCCTGGCCTTCTGGTAGTAGCCTCCCAACCTCCGTCTGTTAGCGCTGGGACGCCCCTTTGCTGGGGCAGCTGCGCGCTATATAGAATCTGTAACAAACAAAAGATATGAAAAGCCATAAATAAACAAACATTCTCCATCTTGATGTAGTAGCCTATAGTTTTTAGGTATTGCTTTGCTCTTTCTCTTTTCCAGTCTGAGCTGGAGCTCATTCAGAAATGGCAAGCTTGGAGAGTTTGCACTTACGCAGGAGTTACCATGGCTTGTTCCAGGTCACAGGTCCCTGGAGCAATCCTTACAACTTGGCTAGAGACCCAGTGAGAAGCACATTCCCGACTGGAAGTGCAGTCCAGGGATCAACCTACCAAATAAGGTGAGATGTCTTGGATTAACAATAGTGATCAACTGAAAAAGTAATATGAATGTTGCAGTGCACGAGGAGAGATAAAACAAAATCATTGATAAGGCTACATCTGAAAGACTGATCTGGAGTATTGTGTGCCGCAGTGAAGGGTACATCTGCAGAAGGGTGTCTAACTATGAAGAATATGTATGGATATATGGTCATTTATGGAGTGCAATGATGCTTAAAGGGTGTCCTTGTGCTAACAGACAGCTTGTGAAGAGATGTCATCTTACGAACAACAAGGATTTAATTTGTGTTCTAAAGGAAGGGTGGCCTCTAGTCAGTCAAATATAAAATATAAGTGCATTACATACCTTTGCAATGACCACAGAAAAGATCTGATGCTCCCACAGACCTCAGGACTCTTAAGACGAAGTCAAAAAAATATATTTGTTGGTGCTCTTTTTCTCACAATAAATGATGGATGTTAAATAGGATACATGGTGGACATGGAACCTGAACCTTTTAAGAAGTATTTGAGGAAAAAGTGTGGCTAGGAGGCGATGGACCTGATATTGTGAGACAATGAATACTTAATATTTTTCATTGATGCTTGAAGAGGGTCACTCTTCCAGAAATTCCTTAGCGTGAATCCCCCATGTATGTTTGTATGGGATATTCATATAGGGCAAACCTAGATGAACGATAGCGCACTACCGCACAGGGTTAAAGGCAAAAAATAAACTTAATGAGTGACTGCAGTAGTAGCTGGGTTCCAATATAAGAAGTGGACTGTTATTATGTTATGATGTAGTGTATTTTATAGCGGTGAATCTTGCGCTCCTTCTTGCTTGAAACAGGGCTGGGGTGGATCCAACTGATACAGGGATGTTGTTCCAGATCCTAGGTGCATAGAATGTTATGTTATGTTATGTTATATGGATTTGTATAGCGCGCGGCTGCCCCAGCCAAGGGGCGTCCCGGCGCTGCGAACTGACCAGAGTGCAAAATGAAGGTGCACAAAAGAACGGATTATTGGAAAAGATGAGTTTTAATGGCTTTCCTAAAGGCTAAAAGGTCATGCATCCCCCGTATGGTAACAGGCAGGCTGTTCCATAGTTTGGCAACAAGGAGGCTGAAAGAACGTCCCCCAACTCTAGCAAGTCTGGTGCGTGGGATGTTCACTAGATGTTGTCCCTCTGAGCGGAGAGGTCTGCTGGGTGTATACTCAGACAGGAGGGGGCTCAGCAGTGGGGGGGAGGCGGTTTTAAGGATCTTGAAGGCCAAACACAAAGCCTTAAACTGGATCCTTCTTCCCACCGGGAGCCAATGTAGTTTCCTTAAAGTTCCAGAAACAGAAGAGTGGCGGGGTAGGCCGACCAGAGCTCTGGCAGCCGCATTCTGGACTCTCTGCAGTCTAATGATTTCGGCCAGGTTTGCTCCCAAAAGGAGAGAGCTGGCATAGTCCAGTCTTGAAAGGATCGTCGCCTGGACGATGAGCTGGCGGGTGCTGCAGTCAAAAAACTTCAGAATAGGCCTGATGTTGCGTAAAATGCCGAAGCACGTGGCGGCCACTTTCTTGGTGTGGACGGTGTATTTTAGAGCCGAGTCCATCCAGACGCCTAGATTCTTAACACAGTCTTTAGGCTTAGGGGGAGAGCCCAAAATATCAGGCCACCAGTTGTCTCCCCAGGAAGCGGTGTTTTTTCCCAAGAGGAGAATCTCGGTTTTACCGGCATTTAGTTGGAGAAAGTTCGCCGTCATCCAGTTGGTGATGTCGATGAGTGTCTGTTTGAAATGACGGGCTTCCAGACCACTGTTGTTATTCAAAGCCACCACCAACTGGGTATCATCTGCATATGATACTAAAGCCATTCCATTCCTTCTGGCCACCTCCGCCAACGGGCGGACATAGACATTGAACAGGGTAGGGCTTAGGGACGAGCCCTGCGGCACTCCCTGTCCAATGCTGTGCTCCTTCGAGATGTAAGGGGGGGTGGAGACTCTAAAGGACCTGTTAGCCAGGAAGTCTCTAAACCACCCCAGGGCTGCCCCTGTGACTCCAATTTCTTCCAGTCTCATCAAGAGGACCTCATGTGACACCGTATCAAAGGCAGCACTGAGGTCCAATAGGACCAGTGCTGCAGTGCCGCCAGCGTCAAGAATGGAACGGAGGTCCTCAGAAACACTAAGCAAGGCTGTCTCGGTGCTATGACCAGCTCTAAACCCGTGTTGGGAGTCGTCCAGGATGTTATTGGTCCGGAGGAAGTTGGACAAGATGTTATTAACGTGTGCCTCGGCCACTTTAGCGGGCCAAGGGAGCAGGGAGATCGGCCTAAAATTTTCCGGGAGTGAGGGGTCCAAGGTAGGTTTCTTCAAAATGGGGGATACCCACGCCTGCTTCCATTTGATAGGGACCCTGGCAGTGGAGAGTGACCGATTGATGAAATCACGAATGTGGTCTGTGATGAGTGCATGAGCGTCACAGAAGAGGTCAGGCTTTAAGGGGTCTGCCGGAGACCCGGATTTAATCTTTCTACAGATCTTAGAGAAAGTATCACGGTCAAGTGTGGGAAAAGAGATGAGGGAATGCCTGGAATGAAAGCCTATTACTTGTGTTTTCTTTTTGAACTTACTCTTCAAGCTGATGGTGTTCTGGCTGCAGGGGTGCAGAGTAACACAATCAATGGTGGGTGAGTTGGCCAGCCAGACAGGCGGGGGTTTCAATCACAATGACTTTGTAGATGATGCAGGAGGTTTCAGAAATGGTGTAATCTGGCAAAGGGAGAGATCAGACTTCAATTTAAGTTGCTGCAACGTGGTAATACGTCTTCACGCCCTTGAAGAGACATGCTGTGGTATGTAGGATGTTTTTACGGAAGGGCAGTGTGCAATCTCGGAGGCCCTGTAGTCTGGGAGGCCATGGAGCAGCAAGTTGAACATCAAGATCCAAGAGTATGAGGCCTTGAACTACAGTTCTAAAATTGGTTTCTGTGCGCAACAAACCTTCTTTGGTAAAAACTGAAATCAGGATGTCTAGGTGTTTTTGGTGATGTTTTCTTTAAGGGTAATGTGCTATTTAGAGAGAATGTCCTTATATGTGGTGATGCTTTACTTATCTTTGAAAAGACTTTATCTGGAATTGACACCAAGTGTACTTCACAAAATATACCCAGATCGCACTGCAAATAGTCCCAAATGTAGTTGTGCCGAGGCCCAGTTCTTACACACGATATGGGATTGTCCTGAGCTGCGCCTCTTCTCGGGATCTTTTCTGGAGAGTTTATGGCGGTGACGGGCTGGACGATACCCCAATCCATTATGGAGGTGTTATTGGGTCTACTCCCTAGGCCTAAAGAGAAAATCTTACTCGCAGGTTCCTCCAGTTGGCACTGGTGTAGGCCAAAAGAAGGACTGCAATTAATTGGATGGGTTGGTGCAACCTACGGTGGAAAAATGGGCAGTGGACTTGAGGGAATGGGCGACGGCAGAGTTCATTCGAATGAGACGTGTTCATAGGGATGGAAAGTTAGAAGAAGATGCGAGGGCATGGTATTCCATGATCGCGGAGATCCACACAGGAGAGGGCCTTGCCTCACAATTAGCAGGAGAACAACACAATGAAAATGACAGGTCAGACGGGGAGCTACTGCCGCAGGGCACCCTAAGTCTGAGTACAGTGTAGACACACCTGTTAACATGTATCATTTGACCTTTGCTGTATAATTTGTAAATGTGGTTTTTTGTTGTGTGACGCGGGGGAAGTGGGAGGGATCAGTTCAGAGTTATTATGTTATGATTTTCTTTCATGAGAACTTACCCGTTTACGTTCAGAAACAGTACTAAGCGTATTAGCGCAATATTTTGGTTGTGAACAAATGTATCCTTTTTGACAGGATTGTATTATTTCTTTGATTGGTTTGCTCTTACCCGCAAATGAGTGAGAAATGTGCACTTGCTCAGAATGTACTGTACTATGTTTTTGAGAGTTAACAAAAAATGAAATTAAAAAAAATAAAAAATGAAGAAAAAAAAAATGCAGAGCCACCTTGAGAAACAGCCTCTGGAAACAGTGTGCCAAAAAGAAATATATGGTTTTAACAAGTACAATGTGAAAGAACTGTATTAGTATGCTAAAAGGAGATCTTAGAGACAACAGGGCCCTCAGTTCACAGAGTAGGGAGGATGGGTGGGTCATTAAGGAGATCAGTCCTTTGGGTGAGCATCCTTGCTTGACCATTAATTTTTTGGATAGCCTGGTCCCCCTATATGTTTTGGACCGGCTGGGGCTCTTTTGTGGGGTCAGCTTGCAGCCCCTCCTCAGAGGACGGTATTGCTTAAGTATCTGTTTCTATCAGATGAGCAAGTTACTTACCTTTGTTAAGACCTTATTGTAAGAGACGCGATCTAGCTGCAGATTCCTTAATGACCCACCCATCCTCCCTACTCTGTGAACTGAGGGCCCTGTTGTCTCTAAGATCTCCTTTTAGCATACTAATACAGCTCTTTCACATTGTACTTGTTAAAACCATATATTTCTTTTTGGCACACTGTTTCCAGAGGCTGTTTCTCAAGGTGGCTCTGCATTTTTTTAAACCACATCCTCCACCTGCGAGCAGGAGGGCGAAGAAGTGGAGGAAGTAGGACACTCCAAGAACAGACGTAACCAAGAAGGACAGAGACAGAAAGACGAACCTGGAAAACAGCAAAACAATGTCACATACGAATATAAAGTGGAAGGCATCACCTACTACAGGAAAACAAGGGCAATCGTACAAGAACCAACGCCACCTACAGAGCTAGGGTGCCAGCAGGCGGTAACAAATTAAACAAAGAATATCAGCATGTTGAAAGTCCACCATGAAGAAAATGACGACTACCAGGGTAAAGAAAAAGGATGGCAGAATCTAAGGGAAACACATAGATGATTTTTGACAATCACACATTGTCCAACCCATGGAAACGTATGAACCAGGTAATAAACTTGACCAAAGCTCCATGGAAGCTTGAGAAACAGGTAATAAACCTAAGCTGTAGACAAAAACTGAGAGTACCAAGTATGAAGGGAGCAAACCTCTGGAAGTGGGAAAAATAAATAAAATTAGAAGACAGTGCAGAAGCGGCAGAAGTACATAGTTGGACAGTTTATAATACATACCCATAGAAAAAGTAATAAAAAAAACCACCAAAAAAGGAAGGTGGGTAAAAGGAACCCCTCCCAAGGAAGGGTAGGTGGGAAAAAGAGAACATACAGGAAAAGAAAGGGGAACCAAGCCTCCAGTGAAATAAGGATACCAAGGTATAGATCCAAACAATCAAAGGGACTTGTGTTCCAAGAGGAACAGAACTGAAGAGAACAGCAGACACAACAGCTACCCAACAGGTGCAATGGCAGATATGTATCAAACCAGCCCACAAGACGCAACAGAAGTGGCTGTAACCCAATTAGGCAGGTAAGAACACCTAAAGGGCAAAAGGAGATACAAAGAATATCAAACTGCTGAAGGTTTAACAGCACCAGGAGAACAATAAAGTAGAAAAAGGCTTTGTGAAGGGGCCACAACCCCTACCTTGGCGAAGCCGCGCCTTCCCTCACGATCCCGGCGCCCGACTCATGATCCTCGGGCGTCCATAGCAATCCAGACTCCTCCCCTCTCTCCTTCGTTGCAGGAGCCAATCACGGAAAGCGGAATCCCGGAAGGACTTTCCCGTGACCCCGGAAGTTCCTCCCACATTCCAGAGGCGGGGTCCAGAAAAGCCGGAACAGAGAACAACAGCGCGTTCAAGCAGGAAGACTCGTGGCAGGAGACAGCATGCGGAGAACCCCGGGAGCCGAACGGAGAGGCAGAAGAAGAAGACTAAGTCTGGACGGAGGACTGGTGGAGGAAGCTGGAGAGCGGCCGCAACTCGCGGAAAGAGTTGCGGCGGGCCAAGTGAGTACCGACTGCCCTTGAGTGTAAATATCGCTGTGTATAGTCAGACCCTTATTCACCTTGCACCCAGCACTGTAGAATATTGTACATAGCCAGTTTGTTGTCACTGGCACGAATGTATATATTGTCCCCTCACTGACCCGTCACTCAGTCACCCTTCGACCTACCCCCTCTTCCTCTTTCCAACTCTTACTCCTCCCGTCCCTACCTCACGTTCGCTTGGCTTCCCATCACAACCACGGTGAAGGTAGACGGCTTCATACCGTTCTGTGCCGATAGAACTAACGGCCCTCTTTTTCTCTCCTTCTCATACCTCCGAGGAGCCACCGTCCCGCTGCTCGACCGGACAACCCTTCTCTGGGAATACTCACCCAGTCTTCCAGCCAATTGCCTTCCCTCTGCGCAGAACCATCCCCGCGACGACGAACAAGAGCCTCACCTCAAGACCCTGTTCCCCCTTCCTTCCCCCCCCCTTGAACTGTGTACAAACAATAAAGATCGGCTGAGAGATAGCCCACTACATACGGCCTCATGCCTGTTATTCCGGTCCGCCTACACCCCATGATCGCAGGCTTATACAAGAACGCGGTACCCAGGCGCAGTTTGAAATAATATGCCCAAAAGATGCAGATATAAAAATGGCATTAGAAAAAGGGAATACGCCGTAAGGCGGACTTGTGGAACCTTGGACCTGATCCCATAAAACACAGATCTGTGTGTACCACAGAGCAAAACAGAGAGAAGGTCCAACCCCAAAGAAGGTCATATACTGGAACAAAAGTTAACCAAGCCAAAGATTCTGCCTGCCTGTGGTACCACTGTCACACATATGGAAGTAAGGAGCAGGGAAAAATGTAAGTCAAAGTCCTTATGAGGAATACTAAGGGTATAGGTAGCTCACAGAATGCCCATAATGTATACAAAAGAAGGTCCCCAAAAACAGGGAACAAGGCTACATTGCATCCACACAACATAAATAAATAGAATACCCGCCATAAAGTAAGTAATCTGGCGGAAAAAATCAAGCAGCAAAAAGAACCTGTAAGACCAGGTTCCCACGAGGCCGCAAAGTAAGATATGCTCCAGATGGCTGGAAACTAATACAGTCACTCATAGCATAAAATAGAAGAAAAGTGCCTTCAACAAGCAGAAACACCACACTGGGCATAACCCTAGAACGGAGAGAAGTAATTCGCCCTATGAAGGCTGCTAGGAGACTAACAAGGGGAAACAAATTGTCCCAGAGAAACCTAGTACAAACAACAGAGATAAGTCTCAGTACCATCATGACTATCCATGAACCGGCGTAATCAAAAGTAATGACAATCAAAGTAGTTTGCACAGCCTCCAGAAACCTGGAGATAAGTAACCATGCATTCCAACGTAGAGCTACAGAAGAGGCCATAGCCCCACCAACCGAATCAGTGGTATCCATAACACAGCGGTGCCAGATTTGGTAGCTTGTTGTGCCCATCTCGTACCATGGAACAAAGAGCATTCCGGATTTACATCGGCACTCCGTGGAATCCCACAAGGCGTGGGAGTAGCGAGCGAGCAGACAAGAAGTGTTCAATGATCGCAGGGCAGAGCTAGAAGTAGAGAGCATAGCCTACAACAACTGTCAAGTTTCCTGGCCATTCTTTCCAGAGGGACAGGAGAGATAAAAATCAATATTTTGGGCGGCTAAAGCAGCCTGTACCACAACACTCTGATTAGATGGATGTCTAAGTAGACACAATGGATCCTCAGGGGCCAGGGGATGTCACTAAGAAATAGAGCGATCAACAGGGAGCCATGTTTCAGGGTTAGCCCAAGCACCCAAAAGGATATCCAAAAGACAGGCTCTTCATTGGACTAGTCAGGATGTAGAATGCCAAGTAAAGGGTCTGCTGTTGACAATTCCACAGAAGCTTCAAATCCAATACAACTGAAACTTGATTGAGCATGTCCGCTAGAGCGGATCTCGCCTCCATATCCAAACCAGGAGGAGACAGGAGGCTAGAGAATATTCCAAGCCACTGGCATCACCCAAGTCAAGTACCCAGCTAGATCACATTGGGGATGGAACAGAGTTTGAAATAAGATAGGGTAAGCAAATGAATTTATCCTTTTGGATTATATGACAACTTTACGATGACCATACATCTATACCTATTTCACTCGGACCGTCGAGACGAGAAGTTGCGTTCTTATCCGCCTCAAAGAAACCCTAAATATAGAGAGGGACAAAGAGGACGAATGGCCGATAGTCTCAGCACGGCCCAAGAACAGCTAAAGGGGAAATAATTTTTATCGAACAGAAGCTTGTTGAACTCGATCTTAAAAGCGTTGCTGTGTAGCGCGATATACACATAAGAAGATTTTCTCGACAACGGAGAATAGGTGAAAGACTAATGGTCAATTATTGACTACTTGTAGCATGGTTTGTCTCCACTTTTAGATCAATTTTATAAGCAATAAACCAACAGATACACTGTGGACATACTATTTCTTTTACTCATTGGACCAATATTGTGGCAACAAATAGTATGATTTTGAAAAGGCACTTGGATTATTGAAACTTCTGCTTCCGATGTAATTATAGAATCTTAGAGAGTACAAAGTATTTGATCTTAAAAAAAGTTTAAACCCATCAAAACGCATTGACGCCCTTTCTTCATACATAATCTGTATTTAAGGCGGAGGTCCCGAGCACTGGGTACCAGGACTTCTGTTAATAATATTGGTTCAACACATATATGTAACAAACAAGGGGCACATTGAATTCCGCCTGTGTTATGTACTCTCTTTTGTATTATTGTTTTCATGTTATTTATTTTAATGAACTGTTTATATAATTGTGCTCATATATCAGGACTGATGTGTACAAACCTGATTTGATATTAGGATTTCTGATGTATGCTAGGGACAGTGTTCTTTCTGGTTTTATCAGTATATTATAAAAAAAATGTTATCTGTATTCTTTTTTATCAATAAATTATATTTTTTTAACCCTGACTAACAATGATTTCTCATGGGACATGTTTGGTACATTTCTCTCAAATATAATTGTGAGCTCGTATGAATGGTGAGCAGAAACAAACTAGAGTGTGAGGTATAGATGTATGGTGCATCGTAAGGTTGTCATATAATCCAAAAGGATAATTCTTTTGCTTACTGTATAGTGCCCTAATCCTTTTGGTTTCAAGGGGCTCCTCTTTGTTTCTACTATGAAATAAGATAGGGACACAACTTCCTTATTTCCAACACAACCATGCTCCACAGAGGGATAAAAAGAGCTCTAGAGAGCAGAGGAAAAGAGCCTGGGACGATCGACTGCATAGGCGCCGCATTTGATGTAACCAAAGCCGGTCGATGCCGACAATCTCGACATCTGAAGGAGCACCTAGTGGCACCACCATCGCCACTATCGGAACCTGCAGACAAGAGCCCGAAGCAGACATCGGAATCCGCAAACCAGAATCATGCGCTGAAGGTGGTAGCCTCAATGAGTTGTGCACCGGCGTCACTACAATTTCAGAATTCGGAAGCTGACCTAAAGCAGAGGGAGAACCCACAGCGGGGACACAGGCACAACTGCATGCACCTCTGGGGGGGCCCAAGGGCACTACAGAGGAAGTGGAGGGCCCAAAAACTGAATGAAGTGATTGATAATATTTTCTCATTTGGGTCAAAGTCGATCCATCCCCTGGATAGGTGGAGAGGCACGGGCTGAACTGGTGAACTCATGCCCCAACACTTCAACAGAAGATCGGGAACCAGCAGAAGGCGATGAAGGCGGTTTGCACTACAAATTTGACCACCTATCCGGAGACTTACCTCCGGACGTTGGAGACTCATGCCCGCTGGAACGGCACCTAGGGCGGACGCGTAGGCGGTCTAAGAAGCGTGCATGGGACTGAGGTCCACAAGAAGATTTTGATGACTGGCATTCGCATAGACTTTCTCTTCACGCCTTCAGTCGGAGCGGACTAGAGTTGCACTCTGAGTCAAAGGATTATTAACTCCTACACAAACTAACTTAAAATATTAATTACGTAGCTCTTCAGTATACTTTGCAGTGCCAGAAAAATCAAGCAATCCCCTGGTTAGGGTTCGGAGGCTAACTTCAGCTGGGAGAATTAAACGGGATAAAAGACTATTTGAAATCAGGTTTGCATATGGCTGAATGGCATTGAGAGCCAGTGAAAAAGCCTTTGTGGTGGCGCCACGTGGTCTCCACAGTCACAAATCAGATAAGCTGCTGCAGGGATTGGTGAGAGTCAGCAAATGCATCAAGGGTTTTAATGCTCTGTAAACCTTTCTGCAAACAGCTTTGAGTACAGAGAGAATAGTGAGGGACCGCAAAAGAAGCATGCTTTTTTGTTTATTTTTGTGTATTATTTTGAGGTTCAAATTGTAGAAACTGCTTTGAAGGAGGACCCCAGTTTCCAGTTGTGATTCAATAGGGCTCACAAGTCAAAAGGCTAACGGCCGCTGATCTAGTGAGATCTGAAACTTGATAGTCATGGTTAATTCCAATCAACCATCTGGACGTACACAATATATAATACGACAACACAAAATCCAAAAAAGGCTTGAAATAAGGTGTCCAAATGACAGACATAAATGGCGTAGTAGTGCGGAGAGAGACAGACACGGAAAGTGAGAATCAAGACGAATGGGGTGGATAAAAAGGAACCAGGTGAAATCTAACTCTGTAGATTTTTAGCAGATGTTACAAGCATGGTCATTAAAAAGGCATCTTGGTGCCAAAGTATACCCTAAATTCTTCCTTTGTTAAATAGACATGCTTTTAATTTGCGCAGTACTGCTATAATAAGAAGCATGTGAGAGGAAGAGGCTGGCTATTTGTCCGCTGATGAAAAAGTAACCCTAATTTCAAGCAACCAGCCCGGAGTCTTCACAGAGCCCAAGTATATGAAACCAAGTTCTGGAGACATGTTGCCACAGTATATAACCTAGCCACAATCCCCGAGTTTCAGCTTATTCTGACGATTTCTATTGACTAGCTGGATGCTGCTTTGATCAAATTTTGTCACTGAGGAGGAGGAAGAAAAAGAATGGGCTGATAGAGTGGTATTTTGTGTCATGAGCAGTGATGCAGTAATTGGACGTGAGAGAGCAGGGACACCCAGTTCGGTGCGATTTGGCTGCTATGGGCCTCCGGCAGTCCGGGCCGGGCTGAGTTGGTCTGACACTGCGCCCTGGTATCTATTGTACTCGGACTACAGGGGGACACCACACTTAACCCTCACAGGGAGCCTCCGAATGATCTCCGCTCCCTGACCGAGGTGAGGCAAGTCAGGCGTCCTCACCCTTGACCCTTATCAGAGGTGTGGTGAGCATCACCAGCGTGTTGGGGGGAGCTCAGGAGTACCATACAGATGAAGTGGTGTTCCCAGAGACTAACCAGCGTCTTGGCATTCAAGTAGGCAGGCCGCCCTAGCAAATCTTTTTTTAAGTCCTCTAAAAAAGGAAAGCCGTTACCTTCCAGCCACTTCCCTTCTGTCGAGGAGACGTCGAGGGCTTTGTGGGCAGTAAGCAGTTGCAGCAGCAGGGCCGTTTCTAGGTGTTTTACCGCCCTAGGCAAGAACTGAAAAATTCCGCCCCCTCCCTTTTACTACCATCACTCTCTCCCCCTGTCATCCAGGCTAACTTGTATTCAACATTAAACAATAAAAAAGAATGTGAGGTAGATGGCAATTCATCATTCTACAGAGGCATTAGTATGAATGCAGCCTTTAAACCGTAGTATGGGATTTGAAGATTGTCCATATTGCAGACCTCTTCTGCAGACGCGCATACAACAAGGGTCAGGTTCAGAGTTTGAGCAGCAAAAGTATCAAACTTCTGCTGCAGATTTTGCAACTTTGCATGCTGGCAGAGGGAATGTTGCCATATTTTGACATGCCCCTAGGAAGGCGTAACTCACCCGGATGGATTCCTGCTAAAATGGGCAAACCTACCTACCTGCGGAATTTCTAGCAATGGCTGAAAGTCTGTGGTAGAATGTCCACCGATGTGTTTAGTTGCTACAAATGCACCCCTAATGATAAGTTACATTATTTGCACCCATATTCCCCATACCATGGTCTCGCTATGAGGCTCCCATGAGATGAGTGCATACACAAACTTTATCTTCCCATTCTTGCCAGGTATATATGGTGGATAATATGGAAGAGAGGACAGCAGGGCGTGTTTACTGCTGGGGCATGGGGAGAGCTAGTGAAGAGGGCGCTGCCGGTCCAGGGGAGCAGGGTGGACAGGACTGTGGAAGTTTTAACTGGGGTGTAGACGATTAGAGTCTGGGCGGTGAGGCAGGAAGGTTACCATATGTAGATGCCACAGCACTTGCTTTGAAACTAGCACCCACGGAGGAGTTAGGTATAGTAGTGTTGCACTGTGTTGCTGTGGTGCCAAATACACGTATCAATGATTTACTGTTGGATCAGCGCAAGCAGTGTAGCTCTTCTACTTGCTGATCCTTCGGATGAAGCAGGCATGGACACCAAGTCGTAAATAAGCAGTGCTGTAACGCCCCTGCCCCTTAAAAGGCAGCGGATAAATGAAACCGGTGACGTGCAGTGGGACCAGTGCTACTTCTACCGGTACCCGCGGAGCACCATTGCGTCATGCTCAGTTCTTGACATGACCATGGAATCTTAAAGTGTAGGTACTCGGTATCTCAGAGTACCGGTTTGCTTCTGAGAAGTGCGGGTACTCTCGTGCTAAAAGCATTGCATCACTGCTAAGTACTTCAGGTGTTCTCCCCTTCGAATTAATAAAGTGTGGGTGCTCGGTGCCTGTAAGTATCTGCCCATTTGAAGCATAATGGTGAACAGTGCTCTACCCCCAGAAAGTGCCTTGCAAATTTAAACATCTTTTACTTCGTTCCTGGAGAAACACACAAGAGTAGATCTGAATTCTTATAGGGTGGTAATTTTACCTCTCAGAAGAACGAATGCTCCTAGAAGCGGGCAGGCACCTTGGAGTCAGCACAGGGTGCGACCATGCAAGCACAGAGGTCCGACTCCGATCGGTCGAGAGCGAATCAGAAGTCGGAAATCAGAGAGCACGGCCCCCGAATTGTAAAAGGCGTTACCCAATGCGCTTTTGAGGTCGAAGGCCATTCAAGGGGATTTTCAAACTCATGTTTTTTGCCGCCCTCCCCCTTTTGCCACCCTAGGCGGCCGCCTAGTCTTGCCTAATGGTAGAAACGCAAGCAGTAGCAGGCGGCAATTACCAGTAATCAGCAGTAGCCTGCAATTTGTGGCCCTCTAAGCACAGTGAGACAGCCTTTGCCATTAGTTGCCTGGTTTGGGCTGAGGTGCTCAGGCTAGGTCCCAGTGCAGATTGTGTCTCAAGGTCCCCCCTGCCATCTCTCCCCTCACATCATGCGGAGTACGCTGTGTAGAGTAGGGAGATGAAGTAATAGGACAAATGACTCAGCTAATAGGACCAGTAAGGCAGCAGCAGTAACAGCGGTGATACTGCGGTATGATGGTGACAAAGGCAGTATGACATATGAGCAAATGGAGGGCAAAACCCTGGTTGAAGCTGGAGAAGAGTGGAGCTCCTAGGCGCTGCCGAAAGGGCATTGATATTTGCCTCTCTGATCACAAATTGCAGTGATCTGGTAGAGCAGTAACACTGCCTTGTTCATCCGTTAAATACTAAGAAACGTTTGCAGCACTTAGTTGCCTTCAGCCAGTTGGCTTTGCTTGGTGTGGAGGACTATCTTTACTTCAGTTAAGGCTGCGCATGTCTAAGAGGAGGTAGTACTTTTGAGTCTTTTTACGTGGTGTGGCAGACCCAAACGGTTTGTTCAAGTGTGCTGTGGATAAGATGACCCTGAAGAAATTACTTTCTGGGCGTATTATCGTGCCAAATCAGTCCCTGAAGGCAAAACAATAAAGTACTCTAAACAAAAAAAAGTGCCAACGGGGAGGAGGAGCTTAGCGCGCACCCAAGATGGTCGCGTGAGCTCAGGGCTCCCGGACCTTCGCCACCTCCACCGACTATCCTGTACCCTATCCTGACTTAGAGGACGGGTTATTACTGGCACGGCCCAGCGGATTGTTTATCCGTTTTCGGACTTCGATTTGGACCTCGGGAGCCGAAGATATGGCCTCTTGAACTTTTCCGGCCTGCTCCTTGGTACTGCCCCGGGCCCGGTTTCTCTGCCAGCCGGACAGTAATTGAACAACAACGGATCATGCGAGCCTCCCTTGCCCGGCCGTCTACTTTCAGTTTCGTTTCTCGCGCTTAGACCTGTTTGACTTTGTCTCGATCGCCCCGGCTTGCTGCTTTCAACCTAACCACGATTCAACAACTGGCGACTCTGCCTCCTGCTACTCATCACCTGGTGATAGGTCCCCATTTTATTTTCCAGATTGCAGCGGGCGCATCGAGTTTAGCCATTTTTACGAGGTCTCAGACTACCCTTCGGGGCGCACGAACTAAGATGGCCGCCAAGCACGAGGGAGAGAAGCGCAAGACCAGACCGGCAATGCGAGGGGGCTCCGTGCAATCAAATGTCATGGATAGATACCCTCGCCAAGGGCTCTCCGGGCGGGTCGACTAAATCCCCGGCCAATGTTGGAGAAGACTCTCCGATGGATGAAGATCTGTCGTTGAGGGACGTCATGGGCGCCATTGCCGGGATGAAGGCCACACTGGGTCAACAGTATGATGCCCTGGCCCACAAGTTGGATACGGTCGCTATCGATGTTACTTTGATCAGGGCTGACATTGCGAAAACCAATGAAAAGGTCAAATCCCTCGATCTAAAGACATCTAGTCTTGTTACTGATGTCTCCGATTTACAGGCAGAGGTCGGTAACTTGCGAGCCGCCCGTGACTATCTCACTCGACGCCGGGACGATTTTGAGGGCCGTGCACGACGGAACAAAGTCCGTCTGGTCGGTGTCCCGGAGACATCGGAAGCATCCTCGGTGGACCTGCTGGTGGAAGATCTGGTCCTGAATCATCTAGCACCCAAGGGCCTTAGCAAGTTTTTTGCTGTAGAACGTGCACACAGGATCCCGGGTGGCCCGCCTAAGCAGGGGGCCACTCCGCGACCAATCATTGCTAGGATCTTTAGCTTTCGGGACAGGGATGCGATCCTGCAAGCGTCACGCCTATCTGGTCCAACGGCTTATGAGAACAATACAGTCAGCTTCTACCCGGACTTCACCCAGCAGGTTCAGAAACAGCGACTTGGATTCCAGGGGGTGAAAAAGAGACTAAGGAAAAGAGACATGAAATATGCTATGCTTTTCCCGGCTCGGCTGCGTGTGGTGTACAATGAACGAACATTTTTCTTTGATCATCCAGGGGCGGCAAATGACTGGCTAGACGCGCTGCCTCCGGGACCAGATCATTCTGAACACTCTCGACACTCCGGTGGAGCGGAGGGAGGCCCGGCGGAGCAGGAATAGGAGGCGGAATCGGCTCCCGGTCCATCGTATTGACTTTCGGCTGTGGTTTGGTGCTACACCACTATTGCTTGCTAACATGCTATCTCATTGGGGTGTGGGCGGGGGGGTGGGTGAGTCTTTCTCCTCAGGGGTTATTTTCGTAGCATAGTTGTATGATAGGGCGACAGGCACACTGCAAGTTGGGGTGGCTTTTGAGTCTTACGCAGGGGTGCGGGGTGGGGGGTGTGTTGTACGGGGTCGGTTGGGGGGTTGCAGTTCATGTTTCATTGTTTTCTTCAAGGCATAGTATCGATGATCTCCTGCTGTGTAGTGTCGCATCCGGTGTGGGGTGGGGATGGGGTTGATCCTTGGGATGGGGGGTAGGGGACTTAAATTACTGTGTTGGAACGTTAATGGGTTGGGGGATAGGATCAAGCGGGGCGTGGTGTTGCAGCTGTTGCGACGTTTGTCCCCTGATGTGGTTCTGCTACAGGAGACGCACTTGCTTGGCAATACGTGCCATGCCATGAATAGGCGTGGCTATCGTCTCTTGGCGCACTCAGGTTTCACTCCTGGCTCCAGGGGGGTGGGCATTCTGGTTCGGAGCTCCCTCCCTCTTGCTGTTGACAAAATCATCCTTGATGATAAGAGACGGTACGCCGCCATTGTGGGGCGCTGGGAGGGGAGGGTTATTACCCTGCTCTCCGTCTATGTACCGCCGGGTCTCCAGACTACTACTTATGCGGATCTGGGAAGAGTGATCCTGGGAGTCCCCGAGGGTCTGCTTGTAGTGGGCGGGGACTTCAATTCTGTAGTGTCGGGGATGTGTGATCGCTACCCTCCCCGGGAACTTGCAAAGTCACAATCCTGGTTGGGGGACTTCCTGGAGGCTCTAGGGCTCACCGACTGCTGGCGCCTGCTTCATCCTGGGCACTTGCAATATACCTTTCACTCTGGGGCCCACGGCAGTCTTTCGAGACTTGATTATGTGCTGATGCCCTCCTCCAAGGCATCCTCCGTAAGGGAGATGAAACATCTAGCTAGGGGCATCTCGGACCACTCCCCGCTTTGGTTGGTAGTGGACGCTCACTTGGGGTCGGAGGGTAGAGTGGCCCCGATAAACCCCTGGTATCTCTGCGATCCCAAGGTTAGGGCGGAACTACTTAAAACGATTGATCAATACTTTGCTGAAAATGTGGGTTCTGTGTCGTCCTCTGTCACGTTATGGGAAGACTGTCATTCGGGGCCAGGCCCTCTCCTTGATTGGCAATGTTAAGAGACGTCGGCGGGAGGAGGTTGTCCGTCTTGAAAAGGACATCACCGTTCTTGAAGGGGAATTGGAGTCCGAGGTCACCCCGGAAAAGCTGCACCTTTTGGGTCTCAAACAACTCGAGTATAGGGCGATGGTGATGAGCAGAGAACAGCAGGGACGTCTGTATGATGTGGGGGATAAGGTGGGGAAATTGCTTGCTTGGCTGGATAAGAGGGAATGTGCGAGTCGAGTGGTCCCTGTGATTGTGGATGTGAATGACGTGAGTATCACCGACCCTGCTGATATTGTTGAATGTTTCGCTGACTATTTCCGGGAAGTGTACTCCCCGGTATCTGATAGACCTGAGCAGGACTCCCACTTGCTCCTGCGCGATATCTCGCTGCCACGTTTGTGCGACCCTGAAAGGGATCTCCTAGAGGCTTCGCCTACAGTTGATGAAGTCGCGACTGCCATCCGCTCGGTTCGCTCGGGGAAGGCCTCGGGCCCTAATGGGCTCCCTATAGAGCTTTACAAGCTCTGTCCGGATGTGATGGCACCGTATCTACGGTCGATGTTTTTAGAATCGCTGGAGGCAGGATCCCTCCCTCCTGATCAAAGATTGGCTTCCATAGTGGTGATTCACAAGGACGGCAAGCCACATGACCGCTGCGCCTCCTTTAGGCCCATATCATTGATTAACGCTGAACCGAAGAACCTGGCCAAAGTGCTTGCCAACCGCTTGGTCACTGTCATAGGCGATCTGGTTCATCCGGACCAATCCGGATTCATACCCCATCGCAACACGGCACTGAATCTCCGGCGCTTGCATGGAGTCCTTGCGCGGGCGGCAACTCTGCGTGAACCGGACATCTTGGCGTCACTGGACGCCACCATGGCGTTTGATACGCTGGAGTGGCCATATCTTTGGGCGGTTCTCTCTAAATTCGGCTTTGGTCCTACCTTCATTGCCTGGGTGAAACTGCTGTACACCGACCCCTTAGCCCAAGTGGTGGTGAACGGTCGTGTCTCAGCCTCCTTTGCCCTCGGTAGGGGAACGCGCCAGCGCTGCCCTTTGTCTCCTCTCTTGTTTGCCCTTGCTTTGGAGCCATTGGTGGCATGGCAGAGATGGGAACCGTCCTTGAGGGGCATTAGATGGACTCCGGAGTTTGAAGATCGGGTATCCTTATACGCAGACGATATACTCCTGTATCTTACGTCGCCTCGGAGATCGCGGATTGTCCTTTTTGATGTCTTGACTTCTTTCCGTAAAAATTCCGGTCTTGTCATCAACTGGTCGAAGTCTTGCGTCTATGTTCTCTGCGGCGAGGCTCCTCTCCTGCCTCGAGGATGTCCTATCTCGGTGGTGCGGGAGGGATTCCAGTACTTGGGGATTTTTATCACCTTGGACCCTGTGCTTCGTTATGAACGCAATTTGTTGCCCCCTCTCCAGCGCCTCCGTGCTGATGTGCTTGCGTGGGGTAGGCTCCCTCTCTCTCCTCTGGGATGGGCGGCGTTGTTTAAGATGATGTCGCTCCCCCGGTTCCTTTATGCGCTGCAAAATACACTTGATATTGTGCCTGCCCACTACTTTCGTGAGATTGAAAGTCTACAGAGACAATTGATATGGGGGGGCCGTTCTCGTATCGCTCTTGCGAAGCTGACGCTCCCTTGGTATGACGGGGGTATCGCGCTCCTGGACGTCCGCCGCGAATATTGGGCCTCTCAGTTGGGGGCCATCAACCACTGCACTTATGGTCCTTTGCCGAGCCCGGCGTTTGAGATGGATAGATGGCTGCTGCCCGGTGGAGACTACAACAGGGCTCTGTACGCGAGGTCTGGTGGCAAATTTCTAACGGGCCCCACAGGGACAGCAGTGCAGGTGTGGTATCACGCAACAGCGGCCCTGGGCTGGGCTGATAAGCCGACTCGTGCTACCCCGCTTTATGCGTCGGAAAAACTTGGATCCCTCTGGAAGTCGAAGGGTTTCGATAAGTGGGATGTGATCTGTATCAGCAGGGTGAATGATGTGTGGATCAAGGGTAGAATCAAGACGTTTGAGGCGCTGAAAGTTGAGTATGAATTGACTGATAGAGAATCCTTTCGATATGCGCAAATCCGACATGCGGGTTTGTCTGTCTTTCCCCTGGGCTCAGATATTCCGGAGGCGACCCCGCTTGAAGATCGGGTACTACATGGGCATGTCCCTGATAGCACGATCTCGCTCATTTACAAAAAGTTGATCAATGCCAGAACCGACCTACTGAGTAGCCTTCGAGAGGTATGGACTAGTGATGGTCTGGAACTCGATGACGAGGATTGGCAGGCTGCGATCTCTTCCCCGAAGGAAGTGGCTATCCCGGTTTGTCCAGCTCAAAATTCTTCATAGGGTATATGTGACTGGTCCCCGTCTGGTGCGCATGGGACTCTCTGTGGATGGACTGTGCAGGCGTGGCTGTGGTTTGGTAGGCACGTTTCTCCATATCCTTTGGGAATGTCCTGCTGTGATGCGATATTGGACTCGCGTGCATGAAGTTATGAGTGAGGTCACGGGTGTGCAATCGATGCCTGAGGCGAGACGGTGTCTGTTGAATGTCTGGGAACCGAATTATTATGACCTGGCGCAGCTTCGATGGGTGACCTTGGGTAATATGATTGCCAAGAGAGACATTGCTCAGTTATGGGGTGCCCAGAGGCCACCGACAGTTCTGATGTGGCAACAAAACATGGACTGGTGCATGTTTAGGGAAAAGACGGTGTATGTTTCCCGTGGCACGCCCCGCAAATGGGGTAAAATCTGGACTCAATGGAACGCATACCGTGGTGATATATGTACCCCCCCCCATTCAGAATTGGACACTGACCCGTCATCCTCCCAGCCTGGTGTTTCCTCCACGGGTATCTAGATATCTTGCTTTTTCCTGGTCTCCTCCCCCCTCCCCAATCTCATCACATACTTCTGACATCTGATTTGCAATTGTACCCCCCCCCAGCGCCGAAATGACACATTTGTAAAGTACTGCCTTGTTTTCTGTTTTCCTTTTTCTGTTTTCTGTTATTTGAATTCAATAAAAAGATTCAACAAAAAAAAAAAAAGTGCCAACATTTCAGATTCTACCCAGCAATTTTGGATTAATTTGCCAAGCCTAACAAAGAAGTCACTGAAGAGGTAGTTCCAATACTACAGTTAGTTACTTCTGGTTAGTTCTAAAGGCCAGTCAAGTCACTTTTGAGCCGGGGCTTGGCCTTGAATTCATCACCGGTGGCTACTGTTCAAGAATGGGGTGAGGACGCCTCTCTGTCGGCTACTCAACTAACGCCTTCAGGAAAGAAGGGAAAAGCGAAGGGATGGAAGGAACCTGCCCGTTCTTGAATCTGCAATACAGACACAGGATAGTGCCCGAATCAGATATCTAAGGGGGTGCCCCAGCGCAAATACTTCTATAAATCTAACTTTCATCAAGAAGTGATCCCATCTGACCTAAGTATGGTGGATGATTTTGCACTGCCAGATATAGAGCTGCTTATGAGAAGCACAAAGATCCCGACATAGTATCAAGTGAAGGTCTGGGACCTCTTCCTCAAGGTTCTAATATTTGGCTCTCTTAACCCGATCTTTATAGCGGCACTCCCACCATGGGGGATTCTATAGATTGTGAAGCCTTCATCTCGTCCAGTGCACATTGAAAGCCACAACCCTTTTTTACACTGGCGGAGAAGGGATGACATTAGAGGCAATATTTTGAATTGAGAAAGTCATATCCTCTATTTTATCGCTCCTGGAAAAACCAGTGTCAAAAAGGGCAGTATAAATACAGTCTCTAATAACTCTAAATTAATACAGGGTAAAGTTTACTGTTTAAAATCACTATTTGAAGATCCAAAACAAACCGCACCATTAAAGCCTACAGAGGTAGAGTGGTTTCCAATCTTTAGGAAAGGGGTAAAACCAACTGTTTCTGTAAAGTCTTCAGCAATATTGACGGATGCTCCTGGTCTTCTAAAGGGTGAACATAGTGTGGAATATACCCTAGGAAGCCCCTCTGGTAATAAGCAAAAGAAAGGGAGAAGTAAGAAGAAAAGGGCACATCATGAAATCTAAATCGTAGAAAATGAGATTTGAGAATATTCCAGCCGTAGAAAATTCTGAGCCTGCTTTATCATGGTCTCCCTCGACTGTTCTGGCCAACACTCTGCTTACGGCATCTCACATTGTTGATATTCAAAATGTATCTGCTAAGCCGTAGGTGGCTTTGGCTAAAACATGTATTGACACCCAGCAAAATGTATTACTGCAGCCCATTACTGGGTTGGTACGATATCATGTTTTGAGTTCTTCTTCTAATGCTCTTCCTGGTGATCGAGGCAATGCAAAATGGTCAGACCCTTTAAATACTACAGTTGATTCTCTAGCTGGCCAAGAAATTACTCGCAAAGTATAACTGGATCATAAGAATATTCAAGATGAAGATTTTTCTATTCAAAAGTTCCCTACAGAGAACAATGGTAATATGGTTCGTTACGTTTCAGGCGTTGTCTGACAAGGAGTTCCTGTCTGTAAAGAACCAAGGCCTTCAGGTCTACCAAAGCATGGGGTAAATGTTTTTGTCCCACGAGAGCAGAGTTCAGTTTCTAGAAATGTTTCATGTAGTTCAAATAGTGGTCACTTGGGTTTAGATCTTAAGACAAATAAGTCGGATTTTGTGTTATTGTTTGATCGTGAAATGTCTCCTTTATATAAAAGCTACATTCTACAAGTGTGGTCGAACATTGAGGCCTTACAATTAGTGAAATATAGTGATACTGAAAATGTTTGTAGCAATTTATCAGGTTCAATACCTAGTACAAGAATTACCTTTGGATCAATGATTATTGTAAACCTAATATTGCAGCACTGGAAATATTTCTTTAAAATGGGTATTGGTATAATCTCGGTTGTGCAGGGAATAGATTTACACTTCAACTAGAAATAGCAATTTTGCTAAAAAAACAATGTTTATTGGTTTCATGAACTGTGTATTCATTCCTCTAATGTATGCCGGTGTCTAAAACTAAAACTCATTACAAATGATGGTTCAGGGGGTTTTGCCAATTTTCTGTTGTAGGAAAGGGCCAGTTTTTGCATGGTTGCCCCCCACTTTTTGCCTGATGTTGATGCTCTTTGACTAGGTCTGCCCCGGGTTCCTACTAACCAAGTACCGAGGGCCTACGTTCTTTCCCTACAACTGTACCTTTGCAACCCCAAATGGCACCTGTGGCCCCATGTAAGTCCCTTGTGAAAGGTACCATGGGTACCAAGGGTACTGTGACTACAGAAGGCCTCTAAGGACTGCAGCATCTATTTTGCCATCCTTAGAGGCCCTGTACCTTAACTCACACACGCACATACTGTCCTAGCAGGCTGCGTGATTTGGTGCAGAGAAATTTGTAGAGTCAACATGGCACACATACCTGTCTGCCATGCTTACAACTCACTGCCTCTGGCATAGGCAAGACACCCCTCTAGCTGGGTGCATTATACCACAAGTGAGGGTACAGGTGCATGAGCCCTGTACCTCTACAGTGTCCAAGTCCTTTCTTAGACATTGAAAGTGTAGTAAACCCATATAGAGCATATAGTCTGGGAGTTTGTCATTACGAACTCCCCAGCACCATAATGGCTTTACTGAATTCTGGGAAGTTTGCTATCAAACTTCACAGCACATTAAACCCAAGCTGACTCAAAATGCACTCAGAAGGCATCTTTGAGATGTCCCCTGAAAAACGGCCGAACTCTAGTCTCTAGTGTCACCAGCTGCCACCTCCAGACATGTTTCTGGACCTCTGGGTCGAGACCCTCCCGCTCTCGGGAGTCCTGAAACAAAGCACATCCTGGGCAGAGGTACCAAGCCTCCTCGCCCAGGATGGGCAGGGTACACGAAAGGGAAGCTTCAAAGGCTTGCCGCCTTTGTGAGTTGACCCAGCCATTTGCTGCTCCCAGCTACTGGCCCCCACTGGTTCCAACCCCCACTGTGGGGTGGAGAATCAGTGGGGAAACCAAGACAGGAGGAGAGGTGTGTCCACATTTGCCAACTCCACCCCTCAGGTGGAGGAGGCGAGGCACAACTCTGTCCCCATGGTCTTGAAGAGGATGGCATAATAATTTAACACACAACATGTTTGAAGTAATCTCAATGAATATGAGAAATTCTGAAGTAAATTTAGCAAATTGAACAAGATCCAGAATAAGTGCTGTATTTTACTAATTGATGTTGGAACAGAACAGATTTGAGAATATTGACATATTGGGTGCTGATCTTTTTTGCATATGAATCTATAAAAGATAACAATAGTGGAGAACCACCGTGTACAGGTAAGTAACTTGTTTTTTCATCAGTATTGTATCTTTTATAGATTCACATGCTTGAATCAGAATAGCAAGCAGTACTAAAAGATCAGAGGCGGTGGGGTAAGGGGAACCATCCCACCATGCGACCCAGAAACCGAATGATAATCATAGAGCATATAACATGAGCTCATAACAATGTATATATATATAAGGTGTGAACAAGAGTACGCCAGTACTCGAAACGTTGCATTTTGAAGGCTTGTGAATAAATAACCTGCCTGGATATCGTGAGGTCTGTCTCTTCTTTCGCCGCGTAAGTGGAGGTCTGAAGATTTCGGTGATATATATATATATACACACATACACACATACATATATACACATATATATATATATATATATATATATACACATCTATACATAAACTTAAATTAAAAAATATTCCAAAACATATTAAAGACTTATTATAACAAACAGTAGATTTATTTAGAAGAAAAAGACACAAAGAAAATGATACCTTATGCGAACTGATATCGCAGAGCAGCTTGACCAACTGCTACATCCGTCTTCTGCCAGGCATCCAGGCAGAAATGCTTTGTGAAGGTATAGACGTTTCTACATGTTGCTGCCCTGCAGATATCAGGCAAGGACACTCTGCCGAATAGGGCAGAGGGGACACCTTGCTTGTTGAGTGCGCTGCGACCTTGGAAACCAGAGGGTGGGCAGCCTTCTCATGACAGAAGAGAATAGTTGATGAGACTAAGCGAGCGATAGACGCCCGCGTCATAACCTGACCCTTCCGAGGGGCAGAGAAGGCAATGAGTAACCGAGTAGATTTTCGCAATGGCTGAGTCTTTTGCAAGTAGAACTTTAAACATCATTTAATGTCCAGAGAATGGAGTGCTCTCTCAGCTGGCGAAGATGGAGCTGAAAAGAAGGAGGGCAAAAACACGGACTCATTTAGAAGAAATGCAGAAGTTATTTTGGGAACAAAAGATGGATTGGTACTAAAAATCACTTTATCTGGAATGAACTGCAGGTAAGGCTCCATTGTTGTCAAGACGTGATTTTCACTAATGAGTCTAGCTGACCTGATGGCCAACAGGAAGGCCACCTTCCAGGGGATATACTTTAAGTTGCACTTGTGAACTGGCTCAAACTGTGACTTCATAAGCTGCAGCAGTACTGTATTTAATTGGCACGGCACTGGAGGAGGTCTTACTGGAGGGTAGACCCTGAATAGTCCTTTCAATAACTCTTTTATCAGTCTGTTAGACCACAAAGACAAGCAACCAGAATGTCATCTGTATCTGGAGATTGCCACTAAGTGCACTTTGCTGGACGCATGCTCCAGACCAGCTTTGGCGAGAGACAAGAGATGGGGCAAAACGTCCTCAGAGAGAGGATCGCAAGACTGCATGGCATACCATATACAGAATCTTGGGGGGCGTGGCTAACTGCCGAGCATGACAGACGCGGGCTAAGTGAGCTCCGTCTATGAAAACCCCTAAAATACTGCAAAATATCCTGATTCTGGTCAGAAAACCCACCACCGGTACCTCCGTGGCACTCTACGACTGGTGACGAAGCGGGAGGTTCGTGGGAAATCCCGGACCCCACTGGAGAGCGATTTACCCCTGGAGACGCGGAGAGGCCTATGCGGAGAGGAAAAGCCGCGACCCACAGTACTGCGGTGTCGGACCCGAAGTGGCTGCACGACTGCTTGTGAGCAACGGCGCGCTGGGGTGCGAATGACGGGGACCGCCACCGGACCGGTGCCCCTATCCTGTGGTCCCAACTACTGGATGCTCAAGACCACTAGAGGAGATATATGAGGCCGGCTCCCAGAAAAGACGGAGGAGGGGTCGAGGAGCGCGGTCGGCCATTGTGAAAGGCGCAAAAGGAACTCTGCGGGAGATCGCCGGCGGCGGCTGCTCCGGGGCCCCCACAAGTTTCTGGATCGGAGACCGCAGCGCCGAAGACCTGCGGGACGCCACCACAAGGTTAGCGGGGAATCGGGAGGAGCGACCCGCCGGATACATCCTGGATGCGGCAAGGAGCAGGGGGGCGACCGTGACATCCTGGGACAAGATCGGCGGGAGGCCCTACCGAAGGGGCTAACCTGACAGTTCGTAGAGGACTGGCTGAAGACACTTGTGGACCCCGCGGCCCTCACCCAAATGTATAGTGTAGAGAGAGCGCACAGAGTGCCTCCAAGACCACCGAAACCGGGAGCACCACCACGACCACTAATAGCTCTTCTACTACACTTCAAAGATAGGGACACGATATTAAAAGCAGCGAGAGAGTCCGGGGCGATAAAATATGACAACCAAACGGTCTCGATTTATCCGGACTTTACACGAGCAGTGCAGAAAGCAAGGGCGTCATTCTGGGGTGTCAAATGTACACTGAGAGAGCGTAATGTGAAATACGCATTGTTTTTCCCAGCACGGCTGAGAATCATTCATGAAGGCAAGTCCCATTTTTTCGATGACCCAGAAGAAGCGTCTGAATGGATTGAGATGGCACTACCACCGCCCAGGGCGAGAAACAATTCTGAGGGCACGGGACGACGGGAGCAATCCACTCATGGGAGCAACGCATCGGTCCGGAACGAGGAACCGGGGACGCGGCCAGCTAGAGATGGGGAAGCTGGAGCGGGCAGAGACGGGACACTGGCGGACTTGGGGCTGCTCACGACCACTGCACTGGCTGCACACGACACGCACATTGATACGGTGTCGAACAGTCAAGACAGCTCAAGCACGATGGCGTCGGACACAGACGCTAGTCTACACCGGTCCCCACGCATAACGGCGCAGATGGCAGAGGATATGTGACGGTCGACAGAGCGGGAGCGGAACGGTGATGTATATGTGACATTGTGAACCAGTGTTGAGGGTGGGCTAAGGTACCAGGGAAGCTATTGATTATGGGGAACTCCAACGGAGGACATTGACTATTAACTGCTGAGTAAGGAGCGGTCGAGCACACGACCCCCCCTGGCAAAGGCATGACTACTTTCAGTTTCTACCCCTGTTGGGTAGTATTGTTTGGTTCCGACCAGTTGTGGGGTGGGGACCTTATAGTTGGGAAGTTACACACCAGTATGGCACGCAACATGTATATCTTGCTGAAGAGTACACCAGAGACGTGGGCAATGTATGTGAACAGGGAGCTTACCAGTAATGTCGTTACCTAACAAATATCAGTTCTGCACCTGGAATGTGCGAGGTATGGGGTCAATCCACAAAAGGCACAGGGTAAGGGCACAGCTAAACAGGAGACAAACACAGATAGCATATTTACAAGAAACGCACCTGAATGGGGCGGAAGGAGAGAAACTAGGCCGCAAATGGAAAGGTCAGCTATATGCCACAGACTACTCAGCGTTCTCGAGGGGGGCGGCGATCTGCATACGATCTGTTTACACTAGTGGAGAAACGAGTAGACAAGAATGGGCGGTATGTCTTCGTACGGGGTACACTTGATGGCACGAGTGTAGTGTTGGGCAGTATATACGCCCCCAATACTGAGCAGGCGAAATTCTACGAGGACATTAGCGGTGTGTTGTCGGACTTGGCGGAGCACCAATGGGTGATAGGGGGGGGGACTGCAATGCGGTCATGGACACTGTACTGGACAGGTCACATCCACCACTACATGCAACGGAAAGTAAGAAACAAGCGATAGCACTGACACAATGGGCAAGCGGGTGGGATCTGGATGACGCATGGAGGGCCCTCCACACACACGACAGGGAATACACATTCTACTCCCCGCCGCACAGATTGCACACCAGGATAGAACGTATATTTTGCTCCAAGTCACTGCGAGGGGAGATAACCTCAGTATCACACATGGGTAAGACGTTATCTGACCATAGCCCGGTAGAATTAGCTTTACAATGGGGAAGGCTACCCACTCCTATTCCGACATGGCGCCTATCGCCGAGTCTACTGGAAGATGTGGTGTTCAAATCCTCGTTACTGGACGCCTGCAAGTCGTACTTCACGGAGAACGAAAACACTGCCGGCAGCAGGCAAATAGAATGGGACGCATTCAAGGCCACTTTGCGCGGGGTGGCAATGGGTACTAAAGTAGGAATGAAGCGACTAGTACAGGAGAAGCTAAGAGCAGTGGAGGGAAGCTTGGCGGTTCTAGAGAATGAGGCGGCGGGCACCGACGGTAACCTCACGCAACTGCAGGAGCTGCGAATCCAATATGCTGAATTATTAGAAGAGCTACGGCTCATAGATTATAGAGAATATACAAATAGAATCCATACGCAGGCCGACAAGGCTGGGGCACTGCTAGCGCGCATGACACGTAATACTCCGGACAGTGTCCCTATCACTAAGGTGTACGACCAGGATGGAGATATAGTGCAGACCCAATTAGATATAAATGAGACGTTTCGGAAATATTATGCAGTCCTATACGGTCTGCACACGCCACTATCGGATCCGGAGCTCGAATCCTTCCTAGCTGATATTCATATTCCCCAACCGACAGACACTCAAGTGCAGGCCCTCGCTGCACCCATCACCTTAGCGGAAGTTAGACAGTCCATAAAAGCGCTGCCGAGGAACAAAGCACCGGGCTCGGACGGCTTACTGTCGGAATTCTACTTGACTTACTTTGAGGTCCTGGCCCCCCGCCTCCTTACGCTCTACAAAGAAGCGATGAAAGGTAGTGGATTGCCTGAATCGACGCGCCAGGCGCTGATAGTGTCATTGTTGAAGCCAGGTAGGGATGTGCTGTGCTTAGAAAATTACAGGCCCTTATCGCTCCTCAACACGGATTATAAAATACTGAGCAAGATTTTGGCAACTCGACTATCACAATGTATCCCTGCCCTAATACACCCGGACCAGTGCGGTTTTGTCCCAGGCAGGAGCACCGCACTTAACCTAAGGAGATTGAGTCAGCTAATGGCTGAAGGAGAGAGTGCAGGGAATAAAGAAGGATGTATATCACTAGACCTTAAGCAGGCCTTTGACTCCCTGAGGTGGGACTATATGTTGGCTGTAATGGGCAAGTTCGGCATTCCACAGGCTTGCACGAAATGGATTGCTTTATTATATCAGTAACCCACAGCGCGCGTTAGGACTAATAGATGCATCTCTGCCCACCTTAACATTGCAAAAGGAACGAGACAGGGATGTCCATTATCGCCTTTATTATTTATAATAGCCCTGGAACCCCTGATGATAACAGCCCGCACCATGGCGGATACCATGGGGATAATCCGACTTAACACCTGCCATATCATCTCAGCATATGCAGACGACATCTTGTTGTTCCTACACAATATGGAAGGACCCCTGGAACAGTTATCGGGAGTGTTCGAGGAATTCCGGAAAATATCGGGACTCGCGATTAATGCGTCTAAGTCCCACGGGTATAGTTTCTGCAGGCCCACGATAGCCACGCACATACAATTCACCCCCACCAGATCCAAATAGCGCCAGTAACTTTCAAATACTTAGGTATACAAATCTACAGAGATGCCCAAGACCTATTCGTGGGCAACCTGGGTAGGGCCCTTAACGCGTTAAAACCACAAATACGCTTTTGGGTCACACTACCATTGTCGGACGCAGGTAGAGTAGCAATATCGAAAATGGTGGTACTACCCATATGATAAACTACTTCACGAATGTGCCTGTACTAGTCCCCACGGCCTATTTTAAGCAACTGAACACACTGCTGACGGACTTAGTCTGGGGCACGGGCAGGAGGCGTATAAGTTTAGCTAAACTACAACTGCCGACGGACGGCGGAGGGTTGGGAGTGCCTGATATGATGGCGTATGGATACACTTGTCAGCTCCAATGGCTGGCTTACTGGCTGGCAGGTCGTAACCTGCATGAATTGAACATGACAGAAGCGGATAGAGGCAGGGGACACCTACACCGGTTGTTGCTCCCTAAGACGAAAGTACCGCAATCGTCAGGCTTGTGCACCCACGATACCTCTGTTGGGCATCCCCTTGGGTACCGGAACACTCACGGAACGTAGGCTGAGGTCATGGCATGAGGCTGGGGTGTCACAAGTGGGGGACTTCTTTGCGGAGGGTAGACTGCTAACACATACAGACTTTATGCATCTACACCAGACACCGAGAACGATGTTCTTATTACATGCACAAGTCGCGCACTATATTTCCACACACTGGGCAAGGGACGGCGTGGAACCGGAAATGATGGCCCTGCTCACAATGCAATACCTCATGGGCTCAGGCAGCCACTTGACAAAAGGGATAGCCACGGGTATTAGAACAAGCAAACATACTCCGCTGCACCCACTTCGTACACGCTGGGAAAGGGATACAGGTGGTGCCATTAGTGATAGGGACTGGATAAGGGTACTAAAGCTCCCCAAGAAGGTGTCACGAAACCCTAAGTTCAAATTCATACAACTCATGATCGTGCATAGAGCATACCTAACACCACACAGGCTACGAGCGATGTTCCCTGAGGCGTCTGATCAATGCCCCAGGTGTTTCCATGAGGATGCGGGGAAGATACACATGTTCTGGGACTGCCCCAAACTGGGATATTACTGGTCCACAATCCGCCACATACTAGCAGAGCTTGCCCCAGGAAGACCATATGACTCGGTACAATACATAATCCTGGGGTTGGGACACAAAGAAAAGAAGAGGAGTGTGGCCACTAGGTTTGTAGAACTAGCACTGTTGCTAGCGAAGAGATCGATAGCCATGAAATGGAAGGCGGCAAAACCGCCGAGTGTGGGGTCTTGGAGTACTGAGGTGATGAGGTGGGGAAAGGCTGAAGGGCAGGAGCTACAAAGGGAGGAGCGGAGAGGTTTACGCAAACTACCGATTTCGTCAGACTGGAACTCGTCGATGTTGGAGTTTGAAAGGAGTGCGGAGACGCACACCCAGTGAATGTCTATACTGATTTTGAATGGGCTGAAGGGAAGAGGGTGCACACGGGGACCCATGTGAAGCGGGGGACTAGGAGGAAGCAGGAGTTGCGTACCTGTCATATAGACTGCAGAATTGAACCACATAGCGTAGTACAGCACCATTATGCAGAGGAAACGACAAGGTAAATAGATATTCTGATACGAAACGTTAAATAATGGACATTGCTCACAAATCAAACGCCATATTTCACATGTAAGTGCCGGGAGGGTGGGGGGAGGGAGGGAGTTAGCACAAGTTGGGGGAAAATGTATATACAGTAATTTGCTGGTCAAGGAAAGAAGGGATGTCTCTGAGGAAAAGGGTTAACAGAAACTGGATATATTATTGATTAGTCTTTGATACTACCATATGCAAAACTATACCCATGTGCAAGTGACAAATGTATGTGTATCAGTACACCTTTGAATGGATAATAAAAATATTTTCCCCCCAAAAAAATACCATATACAGAATCTTTTCCACTTGGCCGAGTAGCATTTGATCGCAAAAGGAACTCAGGCTTTCTGAAGTATACCCTGACATTCCTGAGACATCGCTAGATGTCCGAATTATGTGTGATGAGGAGCCGAGCCGACAAGTATAGTGTGCAAAATTGAGTATGAACCACTTGGCCCTGGTTCATGAAGAAAAGATTTTCTTTTGGGTGGAACAAGATTGGAGAAAACCTTTATAGGTGACACAGCTCTGTGAACCAGTACTGTCGCACCCACGCCGGGGCGATTAGAATGACACAGCAAGGCTCTTGTTTGATCTTTTGCAAAATCTTTGGAATGAGTGGGGAATGCATAGGCAAACCTTCCCTCCCAAGAGAAGTGGAGGGCATT
This sequence comes from Lissotriton helveticus, assembly GCF_964261635.1. Classification (NCBI taxonomy): domain Eukaryota; kingdom Metazoa; phylum Chordata; class Amphibia; order Caudata; family Salamandridae; genus Lissotriton; species Lissotriton helveticus. The sequence continues at coordinate 1,290,842,543 of NC_136068.1, forward strand.
TCCTAGAGAGCCTGGCTGAGGAAATCTGCTGGTATAGAATCTGCATTTTTTGTTGCGTGACATAACGAACAGATCTAGGTTTTGAAACCCCAGCAGCGAAAAACCCTTTGCAGCTGATCGTCATGTAGCTCCCGCTCGTGACACTGCTTTGTGTCCCTGCTGAAGGAATCGGCCCAATTGTTTTGGACTCCTGGCACATGTTGAACCTGTATTGAGATTATGTGGACTATCAGCCATTCCCAGATCTGCTGAGCCAGGATTGAGAGGGCCCGAGGTCTTGTCCCACCTTGCTTCAGCAGACAGAACTCAGTGGTGGTGTTGTCCATGCGAATCAGGATCGATGACTTCCTGATTCTTGGAAGGAATGCTTGGAGGCCCAGAAAAACAGTTTTTGCTCCAAGAGTTTTGTGTGACACTGTGCTTTCTGAGCCGAGCACTTTCTGTGGATCTGCAAATCTTGCAGATGGGCACCCCACCCGTCCATGGAATCGTCTAATTTCATAACTAACTTTGGCTTTGTCGCGAGGAAAGAAAGATCTTGAAAGAGATTGTCTCGGACTGTACACCAAGACATTACTGAAACCATCACCGGTGTGATTGAAATGATGTCCTCGAATGAGCCTCAAGATTAAGTCCATAGAGCATCGAGCTGCTTCTGAAGAGGTCTCATCCTTAGGCGACAGCGCGGAATCAGCGGGATACAGGATGACTTCATCCCTAGCATTGACTTGCATGTCCTTACTGAAACGCACTTTTTTGGGAGCAGACCCCGCATTGTCTTCTGGAGTTGTAAGATCTTTTCTTTTGTGGGGAAGGCTTTCGAAACTGTGGTGTCCAAAGGTGCTCCTAGAAATACTATTGACCTGTAGGGAGCCAGAGAGGATTTTCCCGGTTGATTCTGAGCCCAGGGAGTGCAAGAGCCGAACAAAGGCGTCCCGTCAATCTTCTGGCAGCCTGGTGCAATGGGGCCTGGACTAACCAATCGTCCAGATGAGGGAATATCTGGTGACCGTCTCGCCGTAGAAAGGTCACCACTGGAGACAAGCACTAGGTTAAGACTCTTGGAGCAGACTTTTACCCGAAGGGCAGTACTCTGAATTGATAATGGCACCCTGCCACCTCGAGTCAGAGAAAACGACGATTACTGGGTGAATGGGAACATGAAAATACGCGTCCAAAAGATCCAGAGAGGAGACCTACCCCCCCCACATCCATGAGAAGCAGGATTTCCTTGAGCGACAGCATTCTGTAGGGTATTTGATGAACTTGTTTAACGACCTGAGATCCATTGTCTGCCTTCATTTTCCTGTCTTTCTCTTAATCAAGAGGAAGTGAGAATAGAACCCCAGATTGCGCTGATCAGGTGGCACCTCTTCGATTACCTGCTTGGCGAGAAGCAATTGGATTTCCCTTCTAAGGACTTGGAGATGATGATGATGGGAAGTTCTTCACACAGGCAAATTCGGGGGCTGTTGAACAAATTCCAGGGTGTGACCGTGGCAGAATACGTCAAACACCCATTGTTCTGAAGATATAAGCTTCCATTGACTGAAGAATTTGGAGCATGCTGGACTAAATTGAAGTGGGACTATGGTAGCAGAGGCCTGCCGATCCTCATGGTCTCTTATTAGAGTCATGATGAGCCCTTCCTCCTGATGGTAGGCGTGGACATGCCGCTGCTCTAGGGTAGGCTGGTGTTGAGGTTTGCCGAAAGGGCTGCGAAGTGTACCAAGCACAAAACCCTTGGTGGTAGTACAGCTGGAAACACTGCTGAAGCTAGGGGCGAGAGAGATATTGACATCAGCTTATGCCTCAGAAGCAAGCACACTTTTTCTGCTGCAGATTAGTTAAAGACTTAGTCGTCTCAGTATCCGATTTGATCGACTGCAGTGCTTCATCCACATGTTTAACAAAGAGAAATTCGCTGACGAACAGCATGTCTAATACTTTGGCCTGAACCTACAGATGGAACGTCATACCTTTCAGTCACCCCTGCAGTCTCAATACTGCCATCTGCCTGAAGGCCGTCGATGAAATGTCCAGAGCCACATCAATCATTTCGGAAGCGGCTGTCAATCCTTCCAACAGCACCTCCTTTGCTTCTTTCTTCTTATGCTCAGGAAGGAACTCCAGCAAGGCCACATATGGCAGTCATACCTCCCGAGGATAGCCATGGCATTGGAGGCCCTGATGGCAGGGGTCTCCAAAGCACAGAACCTTTTTCCGATAGTTGTACAATCTGCGCCCTTCCTTGTCAGGTGGAGCCGCACATGGAGAGGAAGAGTTCTTCGATCTCCTTTGAGCCCCCTACATAATGACCGAATCAGGTTGGGGGTGACCAATCAGGCACGTAGGAAAGTCCTCATGTGCTCTGTACTTTTTGTTCTATTTATGCACCACTGCAGGTATAGAAGCTGACGTCTTCATCAACTTAAGGCCTTCTTGCCATAAGAAGTCTATAATAGGAATGGAATTTTATAAAAAAGCATGCAGTCTGCTTGGCAAGCATAGGAAAGTCAAAGCGTCTAGAAGTGCGTTCAAGCAGATCGTGGAACCCGCCGATATCTGCAGGTGGAGTCGATAGAGGCGGATTAGGAGAAGGTGGAGTAAGAGCCACAAAGTCGTCCCACTCATCACGGACATCCTGGTCCAACTGCAGTTCCCCTTTCTGTAGTTGATGGTCGTCATCATCCTAACTTTGCGCAGGAATTTCCACAGGTGGCGGAACGATCTTGCTCTTCTACAACGAGAGTACAGCCAACGACACAAGAGTGGGAGTCTCCTGAACTGGAGGCGGCTGTGGAGCAAAATTCGCTCCAGGAAATCTTTTATAATAATTGTTCAGCATTAACCAAAGATCAATCACCAATGACACGGGGATTTATATGGAAGGATTTTGAGCGTTTTCTTCCTGTTCCTCATAAGGGTAGTGCTCTTGAAATGCACCCAAACGTTGAGAACTGGGACGTCCCATATCCGAGAAAGAATAGTCCCCATCCAAAAAAGTAGACAGATCATCCACTCTCTCTTTTTCCTCCGAGTCCTGGCACTTACTTTTGAAGGACTGTATGAAGGACTGTGTGCGGGACCATAAGGAACATCATCTTCAGACTCCTGGAGTAGGTGGTAATGGGGACATTTTTTAAAAGTCCTGCAGAAAGGAAGGCGTCTGCTTCATAAGTAGACTGACTTTTTCCCTTGTTGACGGGATAGTCGACGGCACAACCAACTGCAGCGGTTGAAGAGTCGCCGGAGGTGAACGAACCTGCTGAACAGTCGACAAAGAGGACCTCGCTGACTGAGATTGTCTAACCGCAGCAGACGACGGTGAGACTACTACTGCCATCGTCGACGCAGTCGCCGTCGTCTTGACCGTCAGCATAGGAGCCGTCTATGATGAAACAGTCGATGGAACGCTAGTTGCAGTGGAGACGGAGGCCGTAGACGAAGATTTCTTCATCGACTGGACCGTCGACGAGCGGGTTTTGTCAGCTGAAGAATCTCTGGAAGGAGTATGAGGCATCGATAGAGGAGCAGAACCAGACCTCTGGTGAGAAGGAGGACCGGGGTGGTCTTTCTTGTTTTTTTCCCATCAATCCTCTCCTTACTCTGAGATCTGGATTTTTCAGAGTCCTTAAGCGATGAGGAAGACCCTTTCTTATTTTCTCTTCCTGGGGGAGGTATGGGGCTTCTCCTCAGAGTCTTTAGCTGCTTTGTAGGTCGAGTTATTTATAACTCAAACCTATTACTACTGAACCAAAGGCTCTTGAGCCAGCCAGATTTCGTGCAATGTATGTTGTGCACTCAAGCATGAAGCTTACCCAGGCGCGCGCTTGGCCTTGCACACCACCATCAAAGGCTTCTGCTCCCCCTCACTCCCTCTCCTCCCTCCCACTCGCTGGCCACGTCAAACACGAGAGCTTTTGTAAAAGGGGCTTGCTTCCGACAGTGCATGAGGTGTGCGACCCACTGGCATTTGTCTGGCATTTGTCTTCAAAGGCTTGAAAGCTTGAAGTCAATCTGCTTCCCCGCCCCCCTGGTGTTTCTGGCTTTTCTCGCTCGCTAGTGCGTTTTTTTCCCCTCCCACCCTTCCTTTGATGTCCGCCGCGCGTGGCTTCTGCCTGTCGCCTCTCCGTCCTTCACAGCCCCTCTCTGTCATGGAATCACAAATTTGGGGACTTCATCTTCAAAACAAGCTTCAAGAATGGCGGCCGCGCCATCAGCGCTCCTCACCGATAATATATTGTTTTTTAAAGCACCATGATTTTAAGACAGTGTTGCTTTTTGAAAAGTGAGGCATGCTTCAGGTTTGAGAATGGCAGTGGCGCATTTCTTTTGTTATGCGTGGTTCGGCGAAATCAATCAACACAAGTCAACAATGTTGCCCGCGACTTGCAGCCCCTCATCCCCATCCTGCCCCTCTGGAGCCGCACTTTAGGTTTGCAAAAGACACACAATTGAGCATGGCACCCGCTCTCACATTAATAACACGGGCGCCATACTTCATATTTTAGCGGGGACCGCTCATATTATTGGGCAGCAAAGTGAAGCAATCAGCCACCACAAGGGTTGCGAGCCAACCAGCACTGCAAACTGGGCACTGCATCCCAGAACTCCTTTCCACACATGCCCAGTCTAATAGACAAAATTCTGCCTAAATATGGGTCATCAACGAGGCAAGCCGCTCACCTAACATGCAGAGAGTGCGGTTTATACCCCACGGTCCTCCAGGGCCGGGAGCGGCATGCTACACCCACTCACAGCTGCAGCACAGTTCTCCCCCTACTATCGTCAGCCACTCAGCACCATGACCCTAGGATCTGCTCCCATCACCTGCGTCACAACAGTAAGGGTGCTTAGAGTATTATTACGGCAGCAGTTGGGTGCCCGAAGACGACGCAGCTCAGTGTCGGCCTGCGCTATCGCAACGCTGCTCCTGATCTTTCACTCCCCGGGGCAGCCATCTAATGTGGAGGGAAAATAGCTTATTGTTTGGTAAATCTTGTGACCCAGTACTGCATAATTTTGTCTTTTGACAAAATTATGTCTGTTCAGGTAAGCATATCAAGGCTAAAGGTCTTGACTACGGGACAAGAACTAACAGCTTGTTCAGTGTTTAGCCATGTTGCAAGTGTTGTCCGTCATCTATTATAGCTTTGGTTGTTATTCTACAGGCCAAGGCTTTCAATTACAAGCAACGCTCTTAACAGCAGAATTTGTACCAACCAAGGCACTACATGTCTCTAGCTTCACAGCTCCGACCACTTGTTTATAGCACTATGGTGATCCCTAAAGTCCTGCTGCATTAAAAAAATTACATATCTGATTGCATAGCAAGTGTTATTATTCCCCAACACAGTTGTACTCCTTTTATCGACCCTTAAAGGATTAAGGTACAAGTCATCTCGTTTGGTGTGAAACCTGTGAATGCAAGTATATCCCAGCAACAGGAGCCTAACACACTGTGCTAGGTTATAAGCTAAACAGAGGTGTGTAGGGGTGGTGTGTGATATTCCTTCGTGATGAGTGAATAGATTGTCATGCTATGTTCATTTAGCACCCTCAGTTGGAGCTGCGGTGCATCACCACATCATCACTCAGCAACACCGCAGCATCACTCAGCAACACCGCAGCATCAGTCAGCAACACCGCAGCATCAGTCAGCACCAGCGCAGCATCAGTCAGCACCAGCGCAGCATCAGTCAGCACCAGCGCAGCATCAGTCAGCACCAGCGCAGCATCAGTCAGCACCAGCGCAGCATCAGTCAGCACCAGCGCAGCATCAGTCAGCACCAGCGCAGCATCAGTCAGCACCAGCGCAGCATCAGTCAGCACCAGCGCAGCATCAGTCAGCACCAGCGCAGCATCAGTCAGCACCAGCGCAGCATCAGTCAGCACCAGCGCAGCATCAGTCAGCACCAGCGCAGCATCACTCTGGAACACCGCCGCATCACTATGCGCCACCGCCGCATCACTATGCCCCTCCGCCGCATCACTATGCCCCTCCGCCGCATCACTCGGGCCTCCGCCCGCATCACTCGGGGCCTCCGCCCGCATCACTCGGGGCCTCCGCCCGCATCACTCGGGGCCTCCGCCCGCATCACTCGGGGCCTCCGCCCGCATCACTCGGGGCCTCCGCCTGCATCACTCGGGGCCTCCGCCCGCATCACTCAGGGCCTCCACAGCATCACTCAGGGCCTCCACAGCATCACTCAGGGCCACCACAGCATCACTCGGGGGCACCACAACATCACTATGCGCTACCACAGCATCACTGAATGCCACAGCATCACTCGTCGCCACCACAACATCACTCGTCGCCACCACAACATCACTCGTCGCCACCACAACATCACTCGTCGCCATCACAGCATCAATCTGTGCAACCATTCACAACTGGTTCAAATATGTTCTCTCAATGTTTCAAGCTTTATTACAAATAGCTTTATTACAAATGTCCTAAAAAGATGTTAATATTTCACTTCTGTTCTTGGATTTTCGTCACAATAAAATACACTGAACATAATCTTCACAAAAGTTATTTACAAAAGTTTATACATCTAAGTCACGTAAATACAAAACATGTTGCATTACAAATGCTATAGGTGTCACATTTGCGAAAGTTATAACTATTGGCATTGTAAATGACAAAGCTATTAATTTTGCTATTTTCAAAACCAACACATAAATAAAAAAATTGTCATTTACAAGACCAATAGCTCAAACTTTCCTAATGCGAGACCTATTGCATTGCAAATGCTTGTTTCCTTTGCTACCAGAGAGCAAGGCTACCCCCACGGTCTTTAAGAGTTTTTGTGGAGAAAGTACGACGATACTTGTATTTGGTGGGCCTGTGGTCTGGATACAAACAGTAAAGACACTCTTTATGTGGGTCCTCAGAATATAGTTTGGACTTTCCACAAGTCTTACAGGGCCTAAATAACCCTTTTTTAGACTCTGACATTATAAAGGAAAAATGGGTACTCACACTCCAGGCACCTTACCTCAGAAGAAATATGAAGTGAAGAGATAAATAGCTAGCTGAAATTTCAAAAGGGCAACAGTAGAAACAGTGTGACTGAGCAGAGCTTAGAGAGACTCCCTAACACTCGACGTGCTGTAAGAAATTAGAGGTATGGTGGCCCTGCAAGGGAAGGAGACTCTATGGCCTACGCTCTGATTGGCTAGAGTTTGGTTGTTCTATGACAATGGTAATAGGTTGCTAAAAGCTAGTGAATTCTTATGGGCATATTTGAATGTGGAAGTTTTAATACTGCTATTTTACTGCTACCATGGGACTCCCACCATGACGACGGGGAAGATTCAAGAATGTGAATCTATAAAAGATACAATACTGTGAAGGAAATAAATCAGCTGGTAATGAAACAATTTTACTTTCTCTACATCTAGACAAAGTGAGATTAATAGGCTTAAACGTAAGAGATCTAGATTTAAAGACCTAGATCAGAGAAGGGAATCTGATAAGAAAGGGGTTAATTTAAGAAAAGTTACAGCCTCGAATGATCTCATAAAGTATCACTATAATGTGATTCTAAAGTGTGTGCTCAAGCAAATCCCATTTTGGATACAGAGTTTACAAATGCTATTTAGAATCTTTACACCTATAACCATAGTGGTAGTGACTATTTAGATGCAAGAGTAGCTGTAGATCTGTATGAATTATATAGACCTCCTTCAGCCCAGGAGATTGTAGGGCTCATCAAGAGTGCCAGATGCTCGGGCAGTGGGTCCGGATGAAATTCCGATTTAGGTTATTAAACAGACTGATTCACAAGGGGCAGCTTTTTTGTGTCCTTCATTTGATTATTGCTATCTTCCATGAAATATTCCCCCTCCCGCCATCTTGGAAGGGTAGCATTATTGTGCATTTTTATAAAAAGGGTCTAAAATTTTCTCCTGCAAGTTACAGGCAAATATTGTTAATAGACGCGAAAGACAAACTCCTTGCCAAAAGTATATTAGGACACCTTCAGCTTTCGGTAATCCAAAATAATAATATTCCCTCAAAACAGGCTAGATTCAAAGAACTGTGGTACTTTAGACAACATCACACTACTGCAGGCAATTATAGAAAAGTATTCCCAGACACAGGGAATGTTTATGGATACGTTCTTTATCGTCTTGTCCACAGCGTTTATAGAGTTGATTGTTGGGCGCTGTGGAGAAAGTTGCTTCAGTCGGTATGCACTCTTATTTGTTTAGGTTAGTAATAGCACTTTATACGTCAATTTGGAGACAAATGTTGATGGGTGGTAATCAAGGTCTATCTCAAAAAAGTTCTGATGCACAATGGGTTGAAACAAGGCTGCCTGTTGGTGCCTTTGCTCTTTTCTTTATTTATTATTGATCTCACAAGCAGGGTAGGGGGAATGCTCCAAAAGTTAGTGAATACTGGTTGTCTCCTGTATGTGGACAACATGGTTTTGATGGATTTAACATGTCAGGCTTCAAAGACGACTTGCACACTAGAACTTCATGCAGAGGAACATTTCCTAAAAATGTATTTATCGAAGAGTAAGATTTTGACTTTTCGGAAGAAGGGCTTGCAAGTGATTGGGTGAGGGGTAGTTGATTGGCTTCTAGGTCACGAAAAGCTGGAGAAGGTACAACTCTATCCATGTTGAGAAAAAGAATTCTAGCATTTGTGGAAAATATGATCATACACAACAGTGCTAGAGCAAGGCTATGTCACAAGCTAGCGCTATTCATAGATTATATAAAGTTTGTGGGAAAAGATATTTTACACATGCCTGATCAGTCTTTATAGTAAAACTTCTTCCTACCCTAAGCTATGCTTGCGAGGTAATGGACATAAAGTACTGGAGTTTCTTTGACACAATTGAAGGACACATTTTGGATCGATTTGTAACCTGAACTCCTTGGCAACATGGTATGCTTTATGTCTGGAGTATGGATTTCTGGCAACTTATGTTACAGCCCTATCGTCAGTGAGATGAGGGAAATAGTTTGTTTAGCGCGAAAGAGGAGTCGGTACACGCTGCTTGAAGCATGAGATTTTCTCTTTCAGAAAAGAGAAAAGGTGCACTCTTTTGATCTTTTTCAAAAGCGAAGGAAATTTTCGGGATAGATCATGTCTATAGATTTCCGATGTCTAGATTCTTTAAAAAAAAAATTATTAAAACAATCTACTTTTAGGATCAATTCTAACCGTGATATGTTAGTATGTCAGTGCCATGAGCAAAATGTGGCTGTACAGAAAAGTTGTTTATGGACAAACATGCAGTCTTATCTTACCTGAAATATGCCACATGGGGTACGGGGGACTATTTTATTGGTGAGACTAATTCTGTTACCTTTCCCAGCAGTAATACGTGCCTGAGACGCAGTCCTTAGGAGTGAGAGAGTTTGCAATGTATGTAATCTCCACGGACAAGATTTAAACCATGTAATTTGTGCATGCCCTTCCTTGCACTCGGCCCAACGTCACTTTCTAAAACTGGCATCTTTAAAATATAATGTACAAGAGACACGCCAATATTTGTTTTCTCCTCCTAATGAAATTGTAAGTGATAAAAAAGTAATTATTTCAGTATTTCTTTAATTTGTTCTAGAGTGTCAGTGGAACTCTTTTAGTTGGAATAGATGGTTTTTGCACAATGATACTTTTACCTTATGGGAGAGAGACCTTGTGATTTATGGATGTTTCTGGTTTTTAATTGAGAAACCTTTGTATACTTCGATCTGTATCACCATGTATCACCTCTGGGTGCATTTATAATATATAAGTAGTATATGCGTCTTCCTTATGCTGGAAGCAAAAGTTGTAATCCTTTCTAAATGCTTTTAATCCGTATTGATAAATTTAGAATGGCACAGTGCATGATATCACTTTCTCTTTTCCAATGAAAGGGAATGTTCAAAAACTGTAGGTTTCTTTTTCAATGTTTTCGTACTGATGATCTGCTTGCCACAATGGTATTGATTGTATATGTTTAATTTATGAAAGCACTTTGCATGTTGTCACTTTTTCTTCCTTAATGAAAGGGAATGTGTTTAAGTTTCACGAAATATTGTAGGTTGGTGATTTTGATTGTCTTTTGTAGTTCCTATATTGTTTTTATGTGGACCTCCAAATCATAAAATACAATTTAATTAAATAGGTAAATAGTAACACGGTCTAGTTTTCCGGATTAGAGGCACATTAGACCCTTAAATAAAACTGCCGTAACACCCGTGAATTCGAAAACGTTTGTCGGGAGTACCCAGTGCGCTATCATTTTAGTCAAACTGATAAAATGTGCACAATAATCGTAGTGCGAGAGCGCCCCACTGTGGTAACAATGAGATGTGTGTATGGTGGAAGCTATATTGATCTCCGAGTGAGCGAGAGTAACACGCCTAAACCGGTCAAACAACCTACGCGCGTTAAGTCTGAGGGACACAACCTACATCCGCGCAGTACCGCGTCGTCTAAAGAATGTGTTACGTGTGCTCCTGTAAACACACCCAAGCGGCAGCCAACTCAAAATAGAGTTTGCCAACTCGCTTGCATATTCTAGATTATATAAACCTTTCATGTGCGAATCGTGGGCTCCGACTCATCTCTGCAGGAGGACCGTACCCTCCGAGCGTCGAAGTGCCACGGGATGTAAGAGGTGTCAGGGCTTCCTTTTCTACCCTCAGTCAGCTTCATGTGGTCTGGAAAAAACCTGCCTGTCCCGTAGTAGGAAAGGGGGTTGACGCTTGTCAGACGCACATATTTACACGTACTACAACTCCGTGTTTCGAAAAGGCAGGGCAATGCGCAACTCTCGCTGTAGTAATCAGCCCGTCTTGTTAACGTTGAACCCGAGCCCACGCCCGAGGCTGGAGTCCCTCCCTAGTGTGTCATGCTGTGGAACGCGGGCACGGTGCCCGGGATAAGGCCAGGTCAACTATTAGAGCAGCCTAGCAGTGTTAGCGCCAGCAGGGCATCCCTGTCCTGCCTGTGAAATGTGGCACTCCACAGCTGGCAGCAAAGGTGATCATAGACAGGAAACAACGGACGACGCACACAACAAGCATTTGCAATGCAATAGGTCTCGCATTAGGAAAATTTGAGCTATTGGTATTGTAAATGACATTTTTTATTTATGTTTTGTTTTTGAAAATAGCGAATTTAATAGCTTTGTCATTTACAATGCCAATAGTTATAACTTTTCCAAATGTGACACCTATAGCATTTGTAATGCAATATGTGTTGTATTTACGTGACTTACATGTATTGATATTACAAATAACAATGGCTTTTAATTTTTTTTCAATAATTAATACCTAAATAAAAGTTATTGTTATTTATAATGGCAATAGCATAACGTTTTGTAAATAACTTTTGTGAAGATTATGTTCAGTGTATTTTATTGTGACGAAAATCCAAGAACAGAAGTGAAATATTAACATCTTTTTGTTACAATTAAAATAAAGCTTGAAGAAATGAGAGAACATATTTGAACCAGATGTTGTTGAATGGTTGCACAGATTGATGCTGTGTTGGCACTGAGTGATGTTGTGATGGCGAACGAGTGATGCTGTGGTAGCGCATAGTGATGTTGATGTGGCCCTGAGTGATGCTGTGGTTGTGCGGAGTGATGCTGTATGCTAAGCTATGTTTTGCTATCCTATGTTTTGTTTTGTTATGCTATGCTAGGTTTTGCTGTCCCATGCTTTGATTTGTTATGCTATGCTGTGTTTTGTTATGCTGTGCTGTTTTGCTATGCTTTGTTATGCTATGCTTTGTTATGCTATGCTTTGTTTTGCTATGCTTTGTTTTGCTATGCTATGCTATGTTTTGTTGTGTTTGGTATGTTATGTTTTGCTATGCTATTATATGTTTTGTTTTGCTGTGCTATGTTTTGTTGTGTTTTGTTAAGCTATGCTATGTTTTGCTATGTCTTGTTATGCTATGTTTTGTTATGTTATGCTATGTTTTGTTATGCTATGCAATGTTTTCTTATGCTATGTGATGTTTAGTTTTGCTATCCTATGCTTTGTTTTGTTATGCTATGCTATGTTTTGTTGTGTTATGCTATGCTATGTTTTGTTTTGCTATGCTATGCTAGGTTTTGTTTTGCTATGCTTTGCTATGCTATGCTATGCTATGTTTTGTTATGCTATGCTATGTTTTGTTGTGCTATGCGATGTTTAGTTTTGCTATGCTATGTTTTGTTGTGTTATGCTATGCTGTTTTGTTTTGCTATGCTATGCTATGTTTTGTTATGCTATGCTATGTTTTGTTGTGCTATGCTATGTTTTGTTGTGCTATGCAATGTTTTGTTATGCTATGCAATGTTTTGTTTTGCTATGCGATGTTTAGTTTTGCTATGCTATGTTTTGTTGTGCTATGCTATGTTTGGTTGTGCTATGCTATGTTTGGTTGTGCTATGCTATGTTTTGTTGTGCTATGCTATGTTTTGTTGTGCTATGCTATGTTTTGTTGTGCTATGCTATGTTTTGTTATGTTATGCTATGTTTTGTTATGTTATGCTATGTTTTGTTTAATTTTTTGTGTTTTGTTATGCTATGTTTTGTTTTGCTATGCTATGCTATGCTATGTTTTGTTATGCTATGCTTTGTTGTGCTATGCTATGTTTTGTTGTGCTATGCTATGTTTTGTTGTGCTATGCTATGTTTTGTTGTGCTATGCTATGTTTGGTTGTGCTATGCTATGTTTTGTTGTGCTATGCTATGTTTTGTTGTGCTATGCTATGTTTTGTTGTGCTATGCTATGTTTTGTTATGTTATGCTATGTTTTGTTATGTTATGCTATGTTTAATTTTTTGTGTTTTGTTATGCTATGCTATGTTTTGTTATACTATGCTATGTTTTGTTTTGCTATGCTTTGTTATGCTATGTTTTGTTATGCTATGTTGTGTTTGGTATGTTATGTTTTACTATGCTATTATATGTTTTGTTTTGCTGTGCTATGTTTTGTTGTGTTGTGTTTTGTTAAGCTATGCTATGTTTTGTTGTGTTTTGCTGTCTTGTTATGCTATGTTTTGTTATGTTATGTTTTGTTATGCAGTTTTGTTTTGCTATCCTATGCTTTGTTTTGTTATGCTATGCTATGTTTAGTTTTGCTATCCTATGCTTTGTTTTCTTATGCTATGCTATGTTTTGTTATGCTATGCTATGTTTTGTTGTGTTGTGTTATGCTATGCTATGTTTTGTTTTGCTATGCTATGCTTTGTTATGCTATGCTATGTTTTATTATGCTATGTTTTGTTATGCTATGCTATGCTTTTTTATTCTAAGCTTTGTTTTGTTATGCTATGCTGTGTTTTGCTATGCTATGCTTTGTTGTGTTTTGTTATGCTATGCTATGTTTTGCTATGCTTTGCAATGCTATGTTTTGTTATGTATGCTATGTTTTGTTGTGTTGTGTTGTGTTATGCTATGTTTTGTTTTGTTTTGCTATGCTATGCTTTGTTATGCTATGCTTTGTTATGCTATGTTTTGTTGTGCTATGCTATGTTGTGTTTTATTATGCTATGTTTTGTTATGATATGCTATGCTTTTTTATTCTAAGCTTTGTTTTGTTATGCTATGCTGTGTTTTGCTATGCTATGCTTTGTTGTGTTTTGTTATGCTATGCTATGTTTTGCTATGCTTTGCAATGCTATGTTTTGTTATGTATGCTATGTTTTGTTGTTTTTGTTATGCTATGCTATGCTATGTTTTGTTGTGTATTGCTGTTTTGTTATGCAATGTTTTGTTATGCTATGCTTTGTTTTATGTTATGTTATGTAATGTTTTGTTATGTTATGCTATGTTGTGTTCTATGTTTTGTTGTTTTGTTATGATGTGCTATGTTTTGTTATACTATGTTTTGTTTTGCTATGCTTTGTTTTGTTATGCTATGTTTTAAGCTATGCTATGTTGTGTTTTGCTATGCTATGTTTTGCTATCCTATGCTTTGCTTTGTTATGCTATGCTGTGTTATGCTATGCTATGTTTTGTTATGCCATGCTATGTTTTGCTATGCTATGCTTTGTTATGCTATGGTATGTTTTGTTTTGCTATGCTATGTTTTGTTATGCTTTGTTGTGTTTGGTTTGCTATGTTTTGCTATGCTATATGTTTTGTTTTGCTGTGCTAAGTGTTGTGTTTTGCTATGTTTTGTTATGCTGTGTGTTGTGTTGTGTTTTGTTATGCTATGCTGGTGAGGGTGTGTGAGGGTGTGTGATGGTGAGGGGGTGTGATGGTGAGGGGGTGTGATGGTGAGGGGGTGTGATGGTGAGGGGGTGTGATGGTGAGGGGGTTTGATGGTGAGGGGTGTGATGGTGAGGGGGTGGGAGGGTGAGGGGGTGGGATGTGGGAGGGGGTGGGATGTGGGAGGGTGAGGGGGTGTGAGGGTGGGTGAGGGAGGGTAAGGGGGTGTGAAGGGTGCGAGGGGGAGTGGGTGCAAAGGGGAGGGGGTGTGAGGGTGATGGGGTGTGAGGGGGTGTGTGGGGTTGTGAGGGTGTGAGGGTGAGGGGGTGGGGGTGTGAGGGTGACGGGGGTGAGAGTGACGGGGGCGAGGGTGAGGGGGGGTGAGGGGGGGTGAGGGTGAGGGGGTGTGAGGGTGAGGGGGTGTGAGGGGGTGTGAAGGGGTGTGAGGGGGTGTGAAGGGGTGTGAGGGGGTGAGAGGGGGTGAGAGGGGGTGTGTTGGGGTGAGAGGGGGTGTGTGCGGGTCAGAGGGTGTGTGCGGGTCAGAGGGTGTGTGCGGGTCAGAGGGTGCGTGCGGGTCAGAGGGTGCGTGCGGGTCAGAGGGTGCGTGCGGGTCAGAGGGTGCGTGCGGGTCAGAGGGTGCGTGCGGGTCAGAGGGTGCGTGCGGGTCAGAGGGTGCGTGCGGGTCAGAGGGTGCGTGCGGGTCAGAGGGTGCGTGCGGGTCAGAGGGTGCGTGCGGGTCAGAGGGTGCGTGCGGGTCAGAGGGTGCGTGCGGGTCAGAGGGTGTGTGCGGGTCAGAGGGTGTGTGCGGGTCAGAGGGTGTGTGCGGGTCAGAGGGTGTGTGCGGGTCAGAGGGTGTGTGCGGGTGAGAGGGTGTGTGCGGGTGAGAGGGTGGGGGTGAGAGTGAGGGTGGGGGTGAGAGTGAGGGTGGGGGTGAGAGTGAGGGGGTGTGAGAGAGGGGGTGTGAGAGTGAGGAGGTGTGAGAGTGAGGAGGTGTGAGAGTGAGGAGGTGTGAGAGTGAGGAGGTGTGAGAGTGAGGAGGTGTGAGAGTGAGGGGGTGTGAGAGTGAGGGGGTGTGAGAGTGAGGGGGTGTGAGAGTGAGGGGGTGTGAGAGTGAGGGGGTGTGAGAGTGAGGGGGTGCGAGTGTGAGGGGGTGCGAGTGTGAGGGGGTGTGAGAGAGGATGTGAGAGGGGGTGTGAGGGGGTGTGGGGGGGTGTGAGGGGGTGAGGGTGAGGGTGAGGGGGTATGAGGGGGTGAGGGTGAGGGGGGTGTGAGGGGGTGAGGGGGTGTGTGAGGGTGAGGTGTGTCAGGGTGAGGGCGGGTGAGAGGGGGTGTGAGGGTGAGAGGGGGTGTGAGGGGGTGTGAGGGTGAGAAGGGGTGTGAGGGTGAGAGGGAGTGTGAGGGTGAGGGGGTGTGGGTGGGTGAGGGGGTGTGAGGGTGAGGGGGTGTGGGTGGGTGAGGGGGTGTGAGTGAGGGTGAGGGGGTATGGGTGTGTGAGGGTGATGGTGTGTGAGGGTGAGGGGGGTGAGGGGGTGTGAGGGTGAGGGGGTGTGAGGGTGAGGGGGTGTGAGGGTGAGGGGGTGTGAGGGGGTGTGAGGGTGAGGGGGTGTGAGGGTGAAGGGGAGTGAGGGTAAGGGGGTGAAGGTGAGGGGTGCAAGGGTGTGGGGGAGTGAGGCGGAGGGGGTGTGAGGCGGAGGGGGTGGGGGAGGGGTGCAAGGGTGAGGGGGTGTGAGAGTGAGGGGTGGGTGAGGGGATGTGAGGGGGGGTGAGAGGGTGTGAGAGGGTGAGAGGGGGTGAGAGGGTCAGAGGGGGTGAGGGTGAGGGGGTGTGTTCGGGTGAGGGGGTGTGTTCGGGTGAGGGGGTGTGTTCGGGTGAGGGGGTGTGTGCGGGTCAGAGGGTGTGTGCGGGTCAGAGGGTGTGTGCGGGTCAGAGGGTGTGTGCGGGTCAGAGGGTGTGTGCGGGTCAGAGGGTGTGTGCGGGTCAGAGGGTGTGTGCGGGTCAGAGGGTGTGTGCGGGTCAGAGGGTGTGTGCGGGTCAGAGGGTGTGTGCGGGTCAGAGGGTGTGTGCGGGTCAGAGGGTGTGTGCGGGTCAGAGGGTGTGTGCGGGTCAGAGGGTGTGTGCGGGCCAGAGGGTGTGTGCGGGCCAGAGGGTGTGTGCGGGCCAGAGGGTGTGTGCGGGCCAGAGGGTGTGTGCGGGCCAGAGGGTGTGTGCGGGCCAGAGGGTGTGTGCGGGTCAGAGGGTGTGTGCGCGGGTCAGAGGGTGTGTGCGCGGGTCAGAGGGTGTGTGCGCGGGTCAGAGGGTGTGTGCGCGGGTCAGAGGGTGTGTGCGCGGGTCAGAGGGTGTGTGCGCGGGGTGTGTGCGCGGGGTGTGTGCGCGGGTCAGAGGGTGTGTGCGCGGGTCAGAGGGTGTGTGCGCGGGTCAGAGGGTGTGTGCGCGGGTCAGAGGGTGTGTGCGCGGGTCAGAGGGTGTGTGCGCGGGTCAGAGGGTGTGTGCGCGGGTCAGAGGGTGTGTGCGCGGGTCAGAGGGTGTGTGCGCGGGTCAGAGGGTGTGTGCGGGTCAGAGGGTGTGTGCGCGGGTCAGAGGGTGTGCGCGGGTCAGAGGGTGTGTGCGCGGGTCAGAGGGTGTGTGCGCGGGTCAGAGGGTGTGTGCGGGTCAGAGGGTGTGTGCGCGGGTCAGAGGGTGTGTGCGCGGGTCAGAGGGTGTGTGCGCGGGTCAGAGGGTGTGTGCGCGGGTCAGAGGGTGTGTGCGCGGGTCAGAGGGTGTGTGTGCGGGTCAGAGGGTGTGTGCGGGTCAGAGGGTGTGTGCGGGTCAGAGGGTGTGTGCGGGTCAGAGGGTGTGTGCGGGTCAGAGGGTGTGTGCGGGTCAGAGGGTGTGTGCGGGTCAGAGGGTGTGTGCGGGTCAGAGGGTGTGTGCGGGTCAGAGGGTGTGTGCGGGTCAGAGGGTGTGTGCGAGTGAGAGGGTGGGGGTGAGAGTGAGGGGGGGTGAGTGAGGGGGTGTGAGAGTGAGGGGGTGTGAGAGTGAGGGGGTGTGAGAGTGAGGGGGTGTGAGAGTGAGGGGGTGTGAGAGTGAGGGGGTGTGAGAGTGAGGGGGTGTGAGAGTGAGGGGGTGTGAGAGTGAGGGGGTGTGAGAGTGAGGGGGTGTGAGAGTGAGGGTGTGTGAGAGTGAGGGGGTGTGAGAGTGAGGGGATGTGAGAGTGAGGGGGTGTGAGAGTGAGGGGGTGTGAGAGTGAGGGGGTGTGAGAGTGAGGGGGGTGTGAGAGTGAGGGGGTGTGAGAGTGAGGGGGTGTGAGAGTGAGGGTGTGTGAGAGTGAGGGGGTGTGAGAGTGAGGGGGTGTGAGAGTGAGGGGGTGTGAGAGTGAGGGGGTGTGAGTGAGGGGGTGTGAGAGTGAGGGTGTGAGAGGGGGTATGAGGGGGTATGTGAGGGGGTGTAGGGGGTGTGAGGGGGTGAGGGTGAGGGGGTATGAGGGGGTGAGGGTGAGGGGGTGTGAGGGGGTGAGGGGGGTGTGAGGGGGTGAGGGGGTGTGAGGGGGTGTGTGAGGGTGAGGGGGTGAGATGTGTCAGGGTGAGGGTGTGTGAGGGTGAGGGTGGGTGAGAGGGGGTGTGAGGGTGAGAGGGGGTGTGAGGGGGTGTGAGGGTGAGAAGGGGTGTGAGGGTGAGAGGGGTGTGAGGGGGTGTGAGGGTGAGGGGGTGTGGGTGAGTGAGGGTGAGGGGGTGTGGGTGTGTGAGGGTGATGGTGTGTGAGGGTGATGGTGTGTGAGGGTGAGGGGGTGAGGGAGTGTGAGGGTGAGGGGGTGTGAGTGTGAGGGGGTGTGAGTGTGAGGGGGTGTGAGGGTGAGGGGGTGTGAGGGTGAGTGAGGGGGTGTGAGGGTGAGGGGAAGTGAGGGTGGGGGAGGGGGGAGGGGGGAGGGGGGAGTGAGGGTGAGGGGTGAGGTTGAGGGGGTGTGAGGGTGAGGGGGGTGTGAGGGTGAGGGGTGCAAGTGTGTGGGGGAGTGAGGTGGAGGGGGTGTGAGGTGGAGGGGGTGTGAGGTGGAGGGGGTGTGAGGCGGAGGGGGTGTGAGGCGGAGGGGGTGTGAGGCGGAGGGGGTGTGAGGCGGAGGGGGTGTGAGGCGGAGGGGGTGTGAGGCGGAGGGGGTGTGAGGCGGAGGGGGTGTGAGGCGGAGGGGGTGTGAGGCGGAGGGGGTGTGAGGCGGAGGGGGTGGGGGAGGGGTGCAAGGGTGAGGGGGTGTGAAGGTGAGGGTGGGTGAGGGTGTGTGAGGGTGTGGGGTTGATAAGGTGTGAGGGTGTGAGGGTGTGAGGGAGGGCGTGAGGGTGAGGGAGGGCGTGAGGGTGTGAGGGAGGGGGTGAGTGAGGGAGGGTGAGGGTGACGGGGGTGAGGGTGTGTGAGGGTGAGGGGTGTGAGGGGGTGAGCGGGGTGAGAGGGGGTGAGAGGGGGTGAGAGGGGGTGTGAGGGTGAGGTGGTGTGAGGGTGAGGTGGTGTGAGGGTGAGAGGGTGAGAGGGTGAGAGGGTGTGTGAGGGGGAGGGTGTGAGGGGGAGGGTGTGAGGGGGAGGGTGTGAGGGGGAGGGGGAGGGTGAGAGTGTGTGAGGGCGTGTGTGAGGGCGAGAGGGTGTGTGAGGGCGAGAGGGTGTGTGAGGGTGAGGGAGGGTGTGAGGGTGAGGGAGGGTGTGAGGGAGGGTGTGAGGGAGGGGGTGAAGGAGGGGGTGAGGGTGAGGGAGGGTGTGAGGGAGGGGGTGAGGGAGGGTGTGAGGGAGGGGGTGAATGTGAGGGAGGGTGTGAGGGAGGGTGTGAGGGAGGGTGTGAGGGAGGGGGTGAGGGAGGGGGTGAGGGAGGGGGTGAGGGAGGGGGTGAGAGTGGGTGAGGGTGAGGGGGGGTGAGGGAGGGTGAGGGGGTGTGAGTGTGAGGGGGTGTGAGTGTGAGGGGGTGTGAGGGTGAGGGTGTTTAAGGGTGAGAGGGTGTGGGAGGGGGTGAGGGGGTGTGAGGGTGAGGGAGGGTGTGAGGGAGGGTGTGAGGGAGGGTGTGAGGGTGTGTGAGGGCAAGAGGGTGTGTGAGGGCAAGAGGGTGTGGGAGGGCAAGAGGGTGTGGGAGGGCAAGAGGGTGTGTGAGGGCAAGAGGGTGTGTGAGGGCAAGAGGGTGTGTGGGTGTGTGGGTGTGTGGGTGTGTGGGTGTGTGGGGGTGTGGGGGGTGTGGGGGGTGTGGGGGGTGTGGGGGTGTTGGGGGGTGTTGGGGGTGGGGGGGTGGGGGGGGTGGGGGGGTGGGGGTGTGGGTGAGGGTGAGGGTGAGGAGGTGTGAGGGTGAGGGGGGTGAGTGTGAGGGGGTGAGTGTGAGGGGGTGAGTGTGAGGGGTGTGTGAGGGGGTGTGTGAGGGTGTGTGAGGGTGGGTGAGAGGGTGTGAGGGTGAGAAGGTGTGAGGGCGAGAAGGTGTGAGGGTGAAAGGGTGTGTGAGGGTGAAAGGGTGTGTGAGGGTGAAAGGGTGTGTGAGGGTGAAAGGGTGGGTGGAGATGTGAGCGTGAGGGGGTGTGAGGGGGTGTGAGGGGGTGTGAGGGTGAGGGGGTGTGAGGGTGTAAAGGAGGGTGAGGGGATGTGAGGGTAAGGGGATGAGGGTGAGGGGGTGTGAGGGTGAGGGGGTGTGAGGGTGAGGGGGTGTGAGGGTGAGGGAGTGTGAGGGTGTGAGGGGGTTTGATGGGGTGTGAGGGGGTGTGAGGGGGAGTGAGGGGGAGTGAGGGTGAGGGGGTGTGAGGGTGAGGGGGTGTGAGGGTGAGGGGGGTGAGGGGGTGTGAGGGGGGTGTGAGGGTGAGGGGTGCGAGGGTGTGGGGGTGTGAGGCGGAGGGGGTGAGGCGGAGGGGGTGTGAGGCGGAGGGGGTGTGAGGCGGAGGGGGTGTGAGGGCAAGAGGGTGTGTGAGGGCAAGAGGGTGTGTGAGGGCAAGAGGGTGTGTGAGGGCAAGAGGGTGTGTGATGGCAAGAGGGGGTGTGAGGGCAAGAGGGGGTGTGAGGGCAAGAGGGGGTGTGATGGCAAGAGGGTGTGTGATGGCAAGAGGGGGTGTGAGGGCAAGAGGGGGTGTGAGGGCAAGAGGGGGTGTGAGGGCAAGAGGGGGTGTGAGGGCAAGAGGGGGTGTGAGGGCAAGAGGGGGTGTGAGGGCAAGAGGGGGTGTGAGGGCAAGAGGGTGTGAGGGTTGAGGGTGTGAGGGGGTGAGTGAGAGTGTGTGAGGGTGAGTGAGGGTGGGTGAGGGTGACGGGGGTGAGGGTGTATGAGGGTGAGGGGGTGTGAGGGGGTGGGAGGGTGAGGGGGTGGGAGGGTGAGGGGGTGGGAGGGTGAGGGGGTGGTAGTGAGGTGAGGGGGTGTGAGGGTGTGTGAGGGTGAGGAGGTGTGAGGGTGAGGGTCCAAAGTAAATGGTTGCACGGCAGAGATCATAAGACAGAGAGAAGAGACTGCGTGGTAACTGCGTTGGTGAGTTTCAGAATCAGGAGGGGCAGAGTCAGCACAGTCTGCGAGGGATCAACGTGTCTAGCGGCAAAGCATAGCTGATGTAGCATTGCAGCTAGCAAGTAGAGTGTTTTGAAGCTGAGTGTCCCTAGAAAGATGGCAACACAGCAACAGCATTTGAGGAGCAAGGCTACTGTAAACAAGCACGGTAGGCTTTCACTTTCGCCCAGGAAAAAAAAAACGAGAAAGGTGTAGAGAACGGCGAACAAAACACGGCTCCCCCGCTAAATGGATGCCAAAAAAACAAGCTCTTGGCATTGCTGTGGCGGGGGGGGGGGGGGGGGGGGGGGGGGTGGGTGGGAGCGGCAGCCTTTGAAGTCTGATGCCGAGGGACAGACAAATGGTGGTGTATGATGTTGTTGGTGATGGATGATGTGCACGCGCATAGCTCACATGAACTGTACGCGATCAGCAGCCTGCGGGATAGAATAGGCGAAACCTAAAATGGGGGAATGAAGTCCCAGGGTGCGAATGAGAGGGCAAGCACGAGCCTCCACAATGCCCCAGACATTGCTGCCTTTATTCTGCCCACGCCTCGCCATGCTCAATGCCCAGCAAGCCCACCTGGCACTGCAGTAATGCTAGCCACCACGAGAGAAACTAGTATGGCAATGAAGAGACTGCTCCTTCACAAGGCGGGACATTCTCCGTCACTCCCAAAACTGGCACGGACGATCACTGTCTGCCATCCCACCATTACTGGACCGAATGGAATGGAATGGAAAGGCATTTGTAGAGCGCATGGCTACCCGGAAGCATCCCAGCACTAGTAACTGACCGGGAGGAGAACAGAGGGGCTAAGGGAAGAGCAAGGTCTTTAATATCTTCCGGAAAGGCAGGTGGTTATGGACTGTGCGAAGGTGTAGAGGCAAGGAGTTCCCGAGTTTGATGGCATTATATGAAAAAAGCCTACCGCTACTTCTAGACCTCTTAATCCTGGGGATCTCTGCTAGATAAAGATTATCTGCGCACAAACTCCACCTAAATCAATCCTGTATACAGGCGGTCTTGTCTGTGGTAAACATGGCTAGAGGCGGGGGCGTCGTTGGATACAAGTGTTTAGACCCACTCGAACGAACCAGAGAGGAGATAAAAATACGAATATCTGTGGGGCACAAATTCTCTGCGCCAAAACAATTACCGAGTCAATCTAAGAACAGACTAAGTGAGGGTGCCCGTGGATCTTAAAACAGAGCTGACAATAAAGGTGGCCCACACGGAAGCACTTTCTGCAATAGTCGCCATTAAAGACAAGCGTTTGCACTGCAATAGGTCTCGCATTTGCAAGATTTTGAGGTATTGGCATTGCTAAATGACAATGCCTTTTATTTATGTGTTGGTTTTTAAAACCTAAATAAAAGGCATTGTAATTTACAATGCAAATAGCTTAATCTCTGCAAATGCGAGCCCGATTGCATTGCAAATGGTTGTTATGAGCTTAGTGAGGGCTGGGTGAAGCCACGCACGTACAGCCTGTCCAGGTTGGAACTAGGAAAGGAGGATTTGTGATGAGAGAGAGATTAATGATCTTCAGAGCCAGAGAAGGGCTGCAGCTCTTCTTTCCAGCTCACCCTCTCCGTCCCAAAGGTGTATGCCGGAGCATGGGGAGGGAGAGGGCGCGCTCTGCCAGGCCCAGTGCTGTAAGGCCAGAGAACTCGGTTCAGACTTGCTCTTTCTGGAGGCTGAGTTGGGAGGAGGGGACGGGTGACTTCTTCTGACCTCCTTCCTATGAACAGGGGGGTGGGGGGGGGGGGGGGCGGAGGGGAACAAAATGCTACATTTCCAGGCTGAGGAGCAGTGCAGACTCTGTAAAAGGGACAGCGTGCAAAGTCATTGTGCCGAAAGTGAAAGCGGAGTCGAGAATAAAAAAATAACAAGCGGTGCGTAACCATGTAGGTGAAGCAGGCACCATAGTAATAAAATTTTAAAAAACATCAAAGCGTGTGCTGGGCTGCTTGCAAAGTGAAAGCATGCATGGCACGCTGAATGTTGCAGGAAAGCATGTTGTGCCTGCAGTAGGAGAAACTCATGAAAGAAAGTAGTGCTTACAGACTAAATAAGAAGTACCGTGTAAAAAAGAAGTAAAAGGGTCAGTCCTGATAGGAGGTTACATATGAAGACAAGGGGGTACTAATGAGGGACTAACAACCCTATTAACAAATCAAAAGCAAGCATTTACAAAGGACAATGAAACAAGCCAATGAAAAGTATGAGTGGAGAGTGGGCGGAGCGTCAAGTCCATACTCACATACAGCATATCTCGCAGAGCAGTGCATGCTCTGCCCAGGCTCGACCTAAAAAAACTAGAGCAGGCAGAAAGGAGTGGATCACACGTAAGGACAGACAGCAGCCGGATTCTCTAAAACCAAGAATAGACAGCAGTCATGTAACTACTGCAAAGGAGCCCTCCAGCACTGGGAAATCTGCGCAACCAAAAGTAGAATGTGCTCAAACTGAGAAGAGTGTACCACTCAAGGAGGGGACAGGCAGATGCAGCAAAGCAGCGCTGTCAGAGGGAGCTGTGCTGCTGGGGAATTTCAAAGAAGAAGCAGAAGAGGAACTTTAGATCACCTCAATTTTTCAGGAGGACAATGAACCGCAAGGAACGTACTGCAGGTGCCAGGTATGCCTCCAAGGGCTGCCCATGTCCGTGACTGACATGGGGCGAAAGTCAGCAAGGTTGTTCTCACCCAGAAATGGCAGCTGAAACCCAGACTGTGCCAGATAACCACACGCAAGAGGATGTTTGCTGATGGAAGCTGAAAATTGCACCCACACAAGGGGTGATTCAAATGCACCATTCAGTGCACACAAACTCAAGGGCAAATCTTCCTGAGCTGCAGCGCTGCCAAAGATTTGCAGCTAATCCAATTTGCTCATAGTATTCTGTCAGTGTAAGGTGCAGGAGCTACTACAAAAATAATAATAATAATAATAATAATAAAAATCGGACAGAAAATTACAAAAGCATGGATGAGTCAAGAACAAATACATTTAAAAGTGGAACACATAATCGACCGGCGCATCTCTTTTCACATCAGTAAATTAGAGTTCAGAAGCTAGAACAAGCAGGTTAGAGTGACAGTACAAAAGGCCACCCCATTGGCTGCTCCCCACAGTTGTCACATTCAATGCCAAACAACCCAGGTGAGAAGGTGCTTAGGAATGAGGCTCTTATTGCACCATCACAAGAAAAATACACACAAGCCTCAAAGAGTGGAGGCAGTACTGGTAGACATCAACAGAGCCCTGTGCCTCTCAGAGCTCAAAGACCATTACCAGTGTTTAACACACCTTTGAGCCTTTAAGTGTGTAAAAGATGCAATTGCCCCATGTTGGGGTATCATGAGCAGACAAGGGGTTTGAAGCACAATTAGAGAGGTTCTGGCAGGGCTACTGGAGTCCTTAATGTGACAGTTACATTTTATTTGATCCCAGTATCTGCCAGATGCACCACTAGAAGGATTGGGCAACTCTCCAAATGTTCAAGACTATCAAGGTAGTGACCAACCATAAGCTGAAAGTGCCTTTATTAAAAAGTGCACCCCTCTGCTGCCAATTCTCCTCTCACGTTGAGTAAGTAAACTTCAAGATAATGAATTCACAATTCATGCTGAAAACCCATACAACCATCTACTGCAAAAGCAACTGGAGATCCAGCAGAAGCAGCAAAATACCCAGGTCACAAAGGACAATAAAAGTCTGTTAGAATATTCCTCTCTGAAGGATGTTGTGCACCTAGACAAAGTGATAGTAGGTGTATCCCAAGATCGTGCATTTTAGCTGAGCCTACAAAGAGAGCACTTTGGAAAAGTCTCCCGGCGGCCAACAACCACTGCATCTTTGCACTGCAACAAGACCTGGTGATGATTCTAAACCTCAGGTAACTTCAACAGTGCAGGAAGTGCTGTGCCTCCCCAGTGCTACCTAATGACCAACCTCCGCCGAGAAGAATGCAGTTCGAATGCTCATAACAACCACCAAAGAGTCATCAAGAGTAAGGCAGGGCTGAAAGACTGCACCAGATTCCCTGAAATGGACTAAGTGGTTGAGGAGGAAATCCAGAATGGTTGATATACCAGGCAACTGACACCCTCACCCCGGGTTGGCATGTGGCAATTGCAACCATGCCAGTAAGCTGCCTTTTTGTGGTAGCAGCATTGGCAGTTTTTTCGAAATCTTCATAAGTAAAGGACACCACTTGCAGTGGTGGATGAACACTCCAAATATCTTGAAGTTGACTTCAGGGACATCACCACTGCCATTAGATCTACAATTAACACTGCTGCACACAGGCTGTCATCTAAAGACATTGCTGACCAAAGACTCTGGCAACGGTAAACAAATCCCTGAAAGGATTCATGTGCACACTCTAAAAAGTCAAAACAAAAATGCCAAAACATCGAGTTAGCAATGTACCAGTTCCTGTAGGAACACCAGAGTACACCATCCACTCACTACACTACCTAAAGTGTAGGCCCAGCCATGATCCAGACTGGTGCCACACCTGAGGGACTATTTATGTATCTCACACCTGGACATCAGGGACACCAAAGATGTTCACACCGAAGCCCCAGGCTACTCAAAATACGAGGAAGGCGCCAGAAACTCCACAAACCAAGTAGGGAACTGGGCCCCAGTCCCAGACTGCCTTCCCCACCAACACATTTCAAATGTTTTTTGAGCCATATACGTCAATTTTATTCCAGAGATGAAGTGCACCATGCACCATGGCTCTGACTCACTGGGAAGGGTGCAATGTGACCAGAAATAGTTGTGGATTCTCTGACAAAACAAGCTTACAAGGGGGGCTATGGATTACTTACCTTCAATTTACAAGAATACACAAGCCACTCCCCACTTCTGCTGAACAGAACTTCCTATGGTGCAGGGAAACCGTACCACCTCTGCCAGAACACGTCACTTACAACACTGGTAGGAGCAATTCCATCAGCACAAAGGAGCATGAGGCATTAGTAACAGCTGAGGTACACCAGCCCTTCACCGCTCCACTTGTCTCTGGGACTTTGGGGGTTGGAGGGGCTCCCAATGCTCAGCTGACACGCTTCTCTAAGAACATGTTGGATCATAGATTTGGCCTGTCCATGACTGCTGGGGCATGCATATCAAGTGTTTTGGAGTTGCCCTTGAGTACCAAAGAGGTGTTCGCACCTTGTCAGGCGTCACTGCAGTGGAGTGTGGAATGGAGCAAAGATGAGAGAGGATACAATGTGTATACAATGTATTATTGTTAGGGTGTTTGAGGAGCTGTGGGATGTAGGTGTGTAATACATGGGACGTGTTTATGTGTCACATGTAATGAGCAGCAGCTTGCTCTTCTCCAGTTACTGTGATCTTGCAGCTGCTATAATGCATGGAGAGTAGTGAAGTAGAGTGAGAAGCCATCTGATGGTCATACAGTAGTTTGTTTCCTTCCATTAAATCATGGATCTAAGTGTCAGTGTACCTCGGACAGGCCATTTCAGATCAAACAGAAGGTGACCAGGTCTGCAAATTAAATGTTCTTTTTCAATTAGCAGTCTGATACTGTAGGGTTTGAGGATGGATGTCAAGATGACAGAGGACAGAGAATGGTTAATGAGAGATCTTGCTGGGGGTGGCAGCAGTCCTAGGTCTTTAAGTTTGTGATGGATATGAATCTAATGGGAGTAACTAATCCAATGGGACACAAAGACTTTTTGGACCGAGACCATGGACTGAAATCTGCGTAATCTGTCCTGTTAGGGTCATGGTAGAATGGTTATTTGGTGTGTCGCCCCAGAGGCAGGGTTCTCCAATGCTAACTTTTGAGAGGAGTTTGGCAGCAACATTTTTACAGAAACTTTGAGAGATCAAGTACTTGGAGGAGAAACAGTCTAGGCTGCAAAGCTAGGTAAGTAACGTTATGTAGTTACTTGGAAGAGCATTTCGCTTTGGTGATTAGTTGGGAGTAGTGTTTTTACCTTCTTAAAGGATGATCTATACATCATGTTGTGTCACTGGTGGCATGGTTTGCCAATCTGACTATTTAACTTATATCACAGGCATTGTTTTGTGCCACATTCTCCTTATGGTTTCTTGATCTTTTTTATCAAGCCATTGGTTCTTCAGCTATGGAAAGGGTGTGTAGACATTTTGTGGGGTTTCAGGGTGTCAAAGCCGTTCAGAAAGCCATTGGTGGAGCTTTTCTACTTTCGTTAGTTAGTTGGTGGGGGACATGGGAGCTGAAGTCAGAGAGACGGCAGGTCTGCATCTAGACCTGCTGGTCAGGGTTGCAGCAGTAGTGGTTGCTCTTGTGGGAGGCTTTAAAGAGAATATGAGATGGTGGTCATTCAAGATTATGGATACATTTGTTGTCACTGTAATACGTCTATGTGGAGCAAAGATTACCTCCAGGAATCTTAGGCGAGGTAGGTTAGTGACCAAACCAGATGTTAAGGGTTCCCCATATACAGAGATTTATGTGCTTTACAGTGATGATGTCCAAGATGGATTGGCATCTACGAAGGTATTTGCAAAGGTCTGATTACTTAGCAGTGAGTGTTGAAATCTTTAAATCTTATGGTCTGTAAGATTCACTTAAAAATAACCACAAGGCCTCCTCCAGTCTCCTCAGGGAAGTTTCCTGTTAGGGTCCCCCCCCCAAGGGAAATGACCAAGTGTAGGACCGGAACTTCACTGCCTAGTAATCAGGTTTTGGGAATGCAGGAGGTCAGCATTCGAGCCAGCACTCAGGTCATCATTGTTTTATCGGTTCTTATAGTGGCAGAGGCATCTCATTCAGCGAGAGAGAGGAGCTGAGGGAACAAATTATAGGGGGAGAGGCACAGGTCAAAAAAGGAGGGAGGGTTGGGAGTTTGTTGTTGGGCTGTATCTTGAATGTTAGAAGTCCCACAATATCGGTTTGAGTTTTACTCCTCCCAATAATTAACGTAGTCATCATACCCTCCAAAGAACACACGTTCTACTATTTCACTCACACCTCCTGTCTGGAAAACCTTTGCAATAATGTTTTAAAACCCCACTGTGCTAGCACCTGCAGCAGGGTAGAGTTTAAAAAAAAAATCATTACAGCCAGTTCCATACAGTAGACAATTAAACCCTTGTGCTTTTTTCAGATTTGTTATGGTTGCATTTGCTCCACTGGAACGGCTAGTAATACATGTTTAAGTGCTGTATCTTTTAAATCTCTAAATTGTACCCATGTTCTAAAGATTCATAATGTGTTCAAAATGAGTTTTTGCTATGCCTGGACATTGTATCAAGGATTTGTCTGAAATTGGAGGTGGCGTGAACATGTGTTCCACATTATCAGATGAACATACAGGCAACACTTTTGTTCTTACTGCCAACTTCCCTAGCCCGTTACTAACCGAATTTCCTATTTATAGGAAATAGGAGTCCCACAGTAATGAAAAATCCCTGCTTTTTGCCAAGACTATGTATTTTGTTTTTATGATAATTTGAAGCCTCCCTATGAACTTCCTCATGCAAAGGGGCTAGTAAATTGAAAGCAGACTATTGAACCTGTGCTGTAGTCCCATAACAAGAAGGCAAAGTTGTTATTATTATTAGTGGGACGAAAAAGTCCCCTCCATGGTGATGGACATGCAATCCTGCCAAGTGCCCCAGCTGCATGGATATCTGGACCCCTGGTACTGATTTTACGTCAGGCGAGAAAATGGATCATGCTTGGGCACCGTGATCTAGGCCTGTCTCATGGGAATGCAGTCATTAGAACAGGAGGGGCTCCCCAAGCATTGCCCTTGCAGTGGTAGAGGTCTACAGCTCGCCAGAAATGTAATGACATGAGCAAAGTGGTGGCAGTATAACGTTTTTGTGTTTTATAGTACTCAGTGGTGTGAACAGGCCTGGTTATCTGTGTCACAGGAATGGTGCCTACTGGCCACTCCCATAAAGTTCCATTGCTGTGTACTTCACTCGGCCTTGACCTACATGATGTCTGTATGTGGCACCGTGCAGCACGAGACGTGTGCGTGTTTTAAGATAGATGTCTGTGAGTCCCATTCCTGAAGCATAGGAACTGGAAAGGCTAGTTGGGGATGAGTACTGCAATCTCCAACCCCCCTTTTCCCCCACCTCCAAGACAGGAGATGTGGACTGCTGACATTTCTGAGGGATGGGGTGGGAACACACACTGAAGAAAAGGGAGCATAGCTTCCTTTGTGCACAACAAAGGTCTCTTTGATTCAGGGAAGAGTTACAGGTCAGTGGGGCACGGACTCCTTGTCAGAGGAGATAGTGAGTCTGATAAGGTTGGCACTGTTTGACCGGAGAATCATAACATAAGGCAGGGCTTAGGCCTCTGATCCTCTGCATTGCATGCTTCAGTGGAGGCAGACATCCAGGTGTGATCCCCAGTTACTCATATGGCTCGTGTGGTGGGTCATTCAGAACTGTAACGCTCCTGCTGTGGCGGACTGTCCCTTGGACAAAGGACACAGGAGAGGGCCGTTCAAAGGAGTCGGCAGCCATCACCCAGGAGGTCAAGACCCCTTGCCTGAGCACCAGCCTTCGGCCAGCCTGCCATGACCAGCAGACCCTGTGAGGAAGAGGAGAGCACCTAAAGGGAGCAAGGCACAGCAGGGATCCTTTAGAATGCATTCCGGTGAGTTAAGTGTGAGACGCGCAATCCAGTTGTGACCATTGAGAGAGACCTGCCCCATCTTGTGGAAGTTGGTGACCCCCACCCCATATGCCAGGTGGGGATCACTGTAAAGTTAGAACCGTCACCACTTCTGCGTGACATTGACAACTCACGTATGCGGGGGGGGGCCACAGTGAAGTCAGGGCATAGGCTCTAGAACGTCAAGAGGATCCCAGATGGGGGATCAGCTACAAGGAACCTGTCCTAGAAGATTATAGTAGTGTTAACAGTTATCAACAGCTGAGGGAGCCACATAGAAGACGCCAACACCAATTTAGGCCGTCAGGAGAGGGACTGCGATGGCCCAGACGAGTCATTAGGAAAAGACCGTGAGAGGTCGCAGTCCTCAAGCAACAATAGGCCAGAGCGCGCTAAGTCGCCCCCAAGTCTACATGCACTTGCAAACTGCTGTCGGATCGGCTAAGACGATTCTAGGGTCACCAGGCCTACTGGAGAATTACAGAAACAAAGCTCGTAGCACAGCGGAAGTGGACTCTTAGAACAGAACTAGGACTTTCCTGTGTAGTGACTAGCGAGGGTCATCTCTTATCGAATGGGGCATAACCAGCCCCATGAGAATAAAAAGAGAGGCTCCAGGATACCAACAAGGATGGACACTAGCATGCCAATCTTTGTATATTATTTAGTGTGTGGTTTTGATGCTTTGTGTGTTTATTATAAATACTACTTTTATCACAAAAGCCAGTATTTGACTTTGCAATCACTTATTGCGGGTACTGTTTGTATTTAGAGCCTCAAGCTTGTGTACAATTACACATACCTCCCGGGATAAAGCCTTGGACTGCTCGACCTGCGTTACCACTCGCTTCAAGTGCTGAAGGAGTAGTACTTGGCCCAGTTGCTCAGGACTCATAGCAGGTCAGGCCCCAGGAGGAAAGGCACAACCCTCATGGTTGGGCCCAGTAACCCCTGCTTGCCCATAGAGCCCTGAAAGGAGTTTTGACAAGGATTAACTTTGTTTTTTGTCAACGTCATCTATTATAAGCTTAAAAGAAAATTCAAGGCGCATGCTCTCAAATTCTTCAATTAGCACTCTGACCAGACTAGTGTTGTTAAACCCCTATTTTTAGGTGGCACATCCCACAGATTTCACAAGCCTAGATGCATGTCAACGGCCTTTGCCTCTGTGGTAAAAGAAAAATAAAGCAAACCAGTATTTTTCACCCAGTGTTTGGCTATACCCATAGGAATATTAGGGTGTTAGGAATTTGATAAAACGGTCGGAGAAGTTCCTGCAGAGTACAAAGGAGGAGCTGTACCATGAAACTTCCAGAAACTGTACACATTCAAACCATGGTATTTTATAAGATTTAGTACTGTGGAAAAAATTGTTCTGTGCCCAATCAGAACTGAGAGCTTAGCTGAAGAGTCCAGAAGTCATGGACATATACAGACTAGTGCCACAATACAGAATGACTGATTTGTAACCGTGACCCTATGAATATTTGAGCGAGGTTCTTTATGAAGTACACACTACCATTAAGCAACCAAATGTATCATGTGAAAGACACCAGGACGTGGCTGGAAGGACCTTACGAGTGTAAGGTGAAAAATCTGAGCACTCCTATGTGCTGGATAAATGCAAATTAAACGGGATATTCAAGAATTCAAAGTTTTATTCACTTTGTAGTATGAAGAGTCTAATTCATTCTTCCAAATCAAGAATCATTCCATAGATAAGGATATCACAAAATTGTTAAACATAGCGTGATGCTTCCATGATTTCAAAAGTACAGTATATCATGATTAGGAAACACATAAGTCAAAGTCCCCGATGCATTTCGAGCGGGACGCTCTTCGTCAGGGGGTCAATGTGTTCTAAGGAAAAAGAGGAAACTATTTTAATCAGGACCCGAGTGAGTTACAAGTGCTTAACAAAGGCGGTAACAGCTAGTGGTTACAAGCAGGGGGGTGACCGTGAGGTTAAATGTTACGGTCTGCAGTTAGTACAGGGTGAATAAGTGGGGGTGAAAAGGAACTATGGTGATTCGCGAAAATAATACTGAAATAAAAAACTGACAGTTTAAAAATGCTACGAGAGTGATAATAAAGCTATACGGTGCTAGGAAAGAAGGTCAAGAGTGTGGCATCTAAGATGGGCAAGGCTTGGCAAGTGGAAACCCCGACAAGTGCGCGTGAGAAGATATGGTGAAGGCATGGCGTACGAGTCAGGTTGGCCCAAAGGGAGGCATGGTGAACCCGGAGCTTCAAGGCTCAAAACATGCTAAAAGTGACGGAGGGTGTATTGTGATGGTGCATGACATGCCGGTAAACCTTACCTTAAGAAAAATGCGCGCGTAAGGATCGATGGCTGCAAACCCGGTGAAACGCCGCCCTGGGAGTGCGGAAGTAATACAGAGCTTGGTGCATGCGCATAGGGTGATAGACGTCAGGAATAGAAAGTGGACTGTGATAAGGGGTCGGGAGGGTCATGCGGGTGAGCAAGTGTACGGTCAATCGAAATGCTAGGTAAAACGATGGAGTAACAACGATATTACAAAATTAAAGATGAATAAATGGAAGTGCTAGGTAAAACGATGGAGAAACAACGATATTACAAAAATAAAGATGAATAAATGCAATGAGCAGCATAGTCATACAATACAATGAATCATGTGTAAGTGGTCGAGTGCCTGTAAAATAAAATAATTAATGAGCAGCAAACAATACCAATGTAGAAAGAGCAGTTGAAAAGTGGGGAAAAAAGGTGAAAAAGTGTGTGGATAGGGGAAAAAAGAATAATTGGTGAGATGTAGTTTGGAAAAAGATGCAGGAAACTTGAAAGACAAGAGTGAAAAAGGAGCAATGTAAAAAAATGCTAGGAAGGTGCTGACAATCAAGGGTAAATGCAGAAATGAAGAAGAAAGGGTGAAGATGGATGGGAGCGAATGCTGAAATGGAAAAGAGATTGTATGATGGACATAAAGTAGAAAAATGCAAAACGCAGGGGTGTAAATGGAGTGTGAAAGTGGAGTGTAAAGTAAAAGGAGTGTGAAAAATAAAAGGAGTATGAAAAAGTGCAGTTTGAAGAAATGCAGTTTGAAAAAATTGCAGACAAAAAGGAGGACCAACAGGATGGAGTAGACGAGAGTACAGTTACACGTTACAAGAAACTGCTGAATTCCAGACGGTCATTGAGTCCTTTGGGGTGGGCGGAGCCCAGTTTGAATATCCAATACAGTTCTCTTTGGAGAAGATGTTTTCTTGGGTCCATGCCCTCTGGTTTGTTGACTGTCTCTAGAATCAGGAAACAAATTTGGCTGATTCTGTTGTGAAAAGTGAGCAGAGACACAAGATTTCAAGTTTTTGTTTTGGATGTTGCTCCGGTGCTCATTTAATCTAGTTTTGATCTTGCGTTCCGTTTTCCCCACGTAGGGTAGTCCGCAGGGACACTTCAATAAGTACACTACATTTGTAGTATCACATGTGGCATTAACTTGTAGCATAATTTGCGTGCCTTTGCTTGGGTGAGTGATACTGTTTCCTGGAATTATGTTGTGGCAGTTTTGGCAATTGTGACAGGGGATTGTTCCTTTGTAAAGAGTAGAGTGGATTGTGCGAGGTTTTATCAATGTTCTTAGGTTTTTAGCGCGTTGATACGCGAAAATCGTCAATTCGTTGAAAATGGTGTTAAAGTCGAGTTCCAATTGAAGTATCTGTCAGTGGGTGATGATAGACTTTTTGATTAGGTGACTTTTGGTTGAAAATTTGGATACGAAAACGTTTCGTTGTTCATTGGTAGTTGACTTGGGTTTTGGTCTAAGTAGGGTGGATCGATCAATAGTGGTGACTCTAGCGTAAGCAGTTTGAACAATTTGATTGGGATAACCACGGTTGAGAAATTTGTTAATGATGGTGGCGCTGTCTTGTTTGTAAGCTGTTTCTGAGGAAGCAATTCTCTTCGCTCGCATGAGTTGTGAATACGGTAGATGTTTCTTGAGGCTGGGTTGGTGGAAACTTGAGTAATGTAAATAGTTGTTGCGATCGGTTGGTTTGGTGTATATGGACGTCTCAAGTTTGTTGTCATTGATGGTGATGTCGACATCTAGAAATGAGATTCTGGATTGGTTGATGTGGGTGAATTGAATTCTGTCATTGATAGTATTAAGATGATTGATTGCGAGAATCAGTTGATGTTCTGTGACAGTCCATATTAGAAAAATGTCATCTATGTATCGGTAGTAAACTAAAAAAAAAAAAGACACCAGGACACCAAGTGCCATGTCTTAGGACACTAAGAATGTGAAAAAAGTAATGGAGGGCAGCCTCTATCGTCACTCAGATCCTACAGGTGGGATGCCATGGCCTCCTGTTGATTATAGCAGCGCTCCCAGCCTTCTCTTAACTACATTGGCTTTGACCCTCCAGCGCCCTCCAAGCAACAGCAACATACCAACCTCCTCTCAGATGTATAAGACCTAACTTAGCCTACTCAAAGCTACACAGCATCAGCCTCCTCTGATCTAAATCGCATCCCAGCCTCCTCAGGAGCTAGGATTACATACTAGCCACCACCTGTTAGAAATTGAGTTACTGGTTGACTAGGGTGTAAGCCCTGGTCAAGCAGCAACCACCATCATAGGGTAAGGCACAAGCAAACCCCAAATTAACCTGTGCTCAATCCTGTGGTAGCTTGGCACACAGCAGTTAGACTTAACTTAGAGGCAACGTGTAAAGTATCTGTGCAACACTTCTGTTATGTACCCCAATCAAGGCCTAAGTAGCTACACGACCTTTCACCTACATTAGCTGCATAGCGGTTCTAGCACTGATCTTTTACCCAGTTATGTGCTGAATAAACGTCGATTGGTTTCCTTGAAATTAGCCTAATTTTTTATTCATGAGGATTTTTAGAAACGTCCCTTGCACATGATGTACATAACAGGATTAACATACTCTATATAAAAGTCATGGGCATCTTCATCCTAGGGTGAAAGAACCACTTTGCATAGTTGCAGGTATTGATTTAGGCTCATTTACATAATTGTACTCAACATATTAATTGTGTTAGAAACCCGAGTCTATATTTATGGTATAAAAGAACCACACCTTCACTAGATAGACAGAGGTGAAGCTTCCATGCTGACGCAAGACACAGAGGTCCCTGCATGCAGAAGCTCAATCAGGGTGTCTAACTCGAGACTAAGACTGGGTCCTTCGTTCTCTCCCATCAGGTAATGGGGTAGGCTCTTTTCTAGGGGATTCTTGGCTTTACACCCATTTACATTCTAGGTACACTTAGGTAGGGTTACATCGTGGAAGTATACTTGATTAATGTCATATTTATATGCCTGCATATAACCACTGTTTTAGCACCATGGTAGAATTCTACCTTTTATTTACTCTGTTGATGCTTGTAATCTTTTACATTTGCTTCTGTCGAACGATTGTCGCAGCACACATTTTTTATACTAGAATGACGATGGTTCAATAAATGCTTATTGAAAACGTCCCCATTGTTTATTCTGTGCATCTCTCTGAGACTGTAGGAGCAAAAAGTACTGTATCCAAGATCCCTAAAGGATCAAGGGTTGTCATGTTCGATAGTTGCCAGAAACCATTCGCTCCTTGGTAAGGTTAGGGCGCGTATGGTGGCACTGTGAGCTAGCAGGTCTAAAGGATAACATATCCTTTGGAGGAGTCCGGAATCAGTCTAGATACCAGTCCCTTCGTTTATGATGTCTAAACGCACAGATCCTATGTATTTTTAGGAACTACACAACACTTCAAACTGTCAAACTGTGAAAACACCACACAAAAGATCTCACACCAGGTTAGAAAAATTAAGCTTAATTTAACAAATAAAACAAGACCAAAACAACAAAACTCATCAGTAGAACCAGAGTTATGAATTTTTAAAGAATAAACTGTAAAATAGCACCTAAAAGCATAAAGCGCCAACAGTGGCTATCTGGTCCCGCTGGACTGGGTCAAAGTCAAACGTTTAGGCCGACTGCGATGGAGAAAGGGTTCGATACAGTCCCAGATTAGTCCAGCTGAACGTTTACCTTTTCAAGTTTTGTGCAAAGAGTCCCATTTGCGTTGGAGAGGGTCGCAAGGACTGCGTCGCGGGCGATGATCGGTATGGTACGAAGAGCAGGCTGGGTGCTGAGAACAGGTGGGCTGGAGCTTCACGGTGACGATCCAAGAAGGGCGATTGATGCTTGTTGTGAGAAGAGCTGGGCTGACAGTGGCTTGCACAGGATTTCGGTGCTAGCGGCGTGGTCCCGGTGCGAATGGCACGGTCCTGGTGCCAAAGGGCCCGTTCGCAGTGGCGAAGAGCCCGAAAGCTTTATTTCAGGAGCTTGTGAGTCATACCAAGAGTCCAGGGCCTAAAATGCTACTTGGGGGCCTTTTATGTCGATGAGGCAGTCAGCAGACTAGTCCTTGTAGGCACTCTGGTGTTCTGAGTTCAAGATGAAGTTGCAGGTCTAGTTCTTCTTCCCAGGCAATAGGGTAGCAGGCCCGTGCAGCAGGGCAGCAGTTCCTTTACAGCAGCAGTCCAGCAGAGTGTCAGTCCTTGTAGCAGCACATCAATCCTTCTTCCTGCCAGACTATACTCTGAGGTCCTTCTTTTATACAGTGGTGCCCTGGCTCTGGAAGGTGGAAGAAGCTTCTAGACAGTAGCTTTGAAGTGCATGGAATTTTCTGTCTCCCCCACCCTGGCTCCAAGCTGGCTGAAGTGGCAATGCAGGGTTGTTAGGCCTATTGTGTGAAGGCAGTGCACAGGCTATTACAGTGTAAGTGGGGCTGTGCTCAGCTCTGCCCTCTATCCTGCCAGCAGATGGCCCACTCGGGCACACCCAATCATTGCTTTTATCCCTACCAAGGGGACACCAAAATAAATTAATTTTTTGGTACTCCTTAGGTATTTCTAACTCACTATTTCACCTATCCCACACACACGCACTTACCATCACAGCTATTTGATTTAACGATTTCTGCCAAAGAACCCTCTCGAGGGGCCTGTGTGGTATTGCAGCACCGACGCCACGAGAAGCAAAAGCCCGGTGATGACGCACGACACCCTTACATGTGTGTGAGGGCACTACTTCCTAAATAGGAGGATCCCCTCACGTACCATTTTCCACCCTGAGATACACTCTTACAGGAACAGTTACCCTATCAATATTTCCATATTTGCTCTTGGGTGCAAGGGTGCTGGACCTTTTATTAGCTTCCCGTCCCCCTCTTAGTGTTATCAACTTTTTTAAATACACTGCACCCTGCCCAGGGGGCTGTCCAGGGCCTACATTAGGGGGTCACTTGTATGTAATGAAAAAGGTTTGGGCCGGGCAAAAAGTTTATTTTACCAGGTCGAAACTGTTTTTAACTGCACATACAGGCTCTGCAATGGCAGGTCAGGGACATGTTTGAAGTTGAGCTTCAGTTGGTGGCACAACCAGTGCTGCAGGCCCACTAGTAGAATTTAATTTACTGGTCCTAGGGCCATGCAGTGCCACTTTACTAGAGACTTATAAGTAAATGAAAGATGGCAATTGGTTATAAGGCAATGTAACATGTTTTAGGGAGAGAAAATAAGCACTTTAACACAGGTGAGCAGTGGTAAAGTGCACAGGGCCCTATTGCCAACAAAAATAGGTTCAGCAGCAAAATGAAGGAGAGGCAAAAAGGTTGGGGGAGGACCATTCTACAGCTGACAGGTCCAACACCACCAATCTATACCAGCTAACAAGCTTTCTCCAAGTTATAGAACCAACTACCGCCCTCTTACATACTCTAATCCACCAGATTACAGCTAGCTGTACCGCCAAAATGGCCCCTATTGAGCTATACAAGCCCGCCTAGTTCATATAGGATACAGCAACCCAAAAGCTGGTAGGAATACTCACTAAGTTGATCTACATGTCACAATTTCAAATCCCAGAAGAGCCAATTGACCCATCCATCCTTCCTAAATTGGTATACACAGCCCCATTTTATTTGGCAACAATATTATCCATTATTTACAGTGCTTGAAAACAGAAGTGCAGCACTATACAGTAAACAAGTAAAACATATCACTATATTTACCATTATAAAAGTCTCTTCCAAGCAACACCAACTTAGCAAATAAACTGCAAGCTACCCTGATCCATCAGCCTCCACTATCCTAAAGCAATCTATGGCATCCTCTGCGCTACACCGACCCACCAGCTTCTGCATCCAACGACGACATACAAGCCTGCTATTAGAGGCACGCAACTACTGGGTGCTCAGATTTGCATCCACACACTCCCATCTTCGAGCTTCATGGCCGGACAGCTTCCTCAGAGATACACTACTTGCCGTTTTCTAATAAAGTACACTAACCCACCAACTTCCGCTGAGACTCTTCAGTGCTATACCAGGCCACACGAGTTTACCCAAGATATTCTGATCCACCAACCTACCTCTCTCTCATTTAAGAATATTTGAGGGTCATCGAATTTGGGTAGGCTGCATTCATTCGTACAGAAAAGGGCACCTCTTTCTTGCTTTAAGTCTATGGGCTCCGGAGGGCTTCAAGAACTGGATGCATTAGGATAAAACCTCTACTGAACCTGTTATTTGGCAACAATTTTTCTTTCCCATAAAATTAGGCCCCTGTTGTCCGTTTTCGATGTTAAAAAATTAATATTTCTGCTGCTTAAACAAATAGGACCTCTCTCTGTGAGGCCTTGATCACATTATAGCCCAAGCCCAGTAAAGACCCTGCATACTGTGCTTCATAAAGGCTGCTATCTCTACTGGATGACAAAATCTTAGCCAAATTAATTTCTAGTGACTTTCCTTGCTAATGAACACTTGATCTCATCCGTTCAGTCTGGCTTTCATCCCCATAGGTCCACGTCCATCAACCTGCGCACTGTTTTTGCAGTGCTTGATCAGATTACCTCACAGGTACCTACAGCGGAGGTCTTTTTAGACACAGAAACGACGTTTGACTCTCTGGAGTGGCCTTTCCTGTTTCAGATTCTGACGAAGGTGGGCACCTCAATAGGCTTCATAAAACTTAACTTACTTTTCAGAAATCAGACTGTTCGTATCCTGGTTAATGGCACTCAGACCGACCCTATACCAAACCGCGGTGTCCCATATCACCTCTGCTGTTTGTGTTGGCTATGAACCCCTTGGCCTGCCGGTTGCAGGAACACGACTCACACATATGCCTGGTCTTTTGCGCACAGACCCTCCTACGGTCTATGTATGCAGACGATATCTTGTTTATGTGCGAACCCATGTCCCATCTCTCTGCCATAATCTGTGAGATCATACAGTTGGGCCTTTATTCTGGCCTAACTATAAACTGGGAGAAATTGACATTTTCCATCTCACAGACTGCACATTATAGGCTTCTCTTGAATATCCCATTCGTTGGGTTTACGACACAGTTACATATATGGGTGTAATACTGCACAGAGGCAAACAGATGATTGTCCAACAAAAGTCCAAGAAAGAAACGGCCCTGCGTTTGAGCGGCTAGTAGCATAGGTGGAGTTCTGGATCAAGTTGCCCTTCTCTTTCTCTTTGCCAACATCCCCATCTCACTCTCATGTACCTTTTTCAAAACTCTCTGTAGCACCCTGACAAAATTGATATGGGCAGGTAAGCAGCAGTGTCGCATTAGCTGGTGCACGCTATTATTGCCATATCAGAAGGAGGGCCAAGACGTCCCGTACCTGGGGCTCTATTACCTAGTGGCACAGTGTCATTATGTAAAGAACTGGTATCATCTGGACGCCAGACTCCCTTACTTGTGACTAGAGCGGCAAGAAGCCAGCAGCCCACCCCTTCAAACACTCCTCCTGATGGGCCTACCTAGAGATACACTCACGCTGAAGACCACTGGGATGACCTGATGGGTGTGGAAAAGACTAGACAGACGACTGGGCCACCTTAGCTTATAATCGCTGGCCACACCCATCTGAAATAACCTACTGCTACCATCCACTGACCATCAGACTGGTACAGCACGTGTCGACGAAATAGGAGGTGAGAGAACTAGGCAACCTTCATCCCCAACATAACTTTGCGACATTGGAGCAACTGACCGGTGAAGATGCTCCCCTTCCGTTAGATCGTTTCCTCTACCCGAGGGTGTGACATGCTGTCCAGGCACGTGTGGCTGGGTTGCTGACAAGCCTCCAGACTTTCCCCCCCTTGGCCTTGGATTATATGCTCTACCAAAACCACAAAATGGATATCCCGACTCTATAAAATCATCTTAACAATGCGTACCAACAGCCCTGACAGATCGACAGCTGCGTGAGCAGAGACTCAGGAATTGACATTACCATTCCCAGTGAACATACTGCTGCATGAAAATTAAACTAATTGCAATGTACCACAAGCACATACATTTCAAATATCTGCATGGCTTATATTTCACGCCTGCCCAGAGGGCCAAAATTGAGCCTTCATGTTCACATCGATGTGCTTCCATGACCACACAGACTGTTTCCATTTGGCATGGGGTTGTCCTGACATACAGGCTCCTGGGTAGAGGTGGCAGACATGATGATAGAAATGACAGAGTTCTGCTTGTAGCTCACACCGCTGGTATACCTACTGGACTTAGTGAAACAGATCTCATAGGGAGTGCATAGATTCACAGTGAGAGCTCTACTGTTGGCAAAGAGACAAATCAAAATGCTGGGGGAGTCCAAAGGTGCTACACAAACAGGACTGGACACTTGAGACCTAAATTACCTTACCTGAATCAGGGCAATCAGGGGGGAAATGACAATGGTGATGCCGACTGATAAGACGGCAGGAAGCTGGTAGCACAGGGACTTCCCAGCGCCTGTGGGCATGCATACAAAGACGTCTTTTTGACCTGCAAAAATAGAAAAGGAATGGTCAGAACAATATAACTCAGGACACATTCAACATACCACAACTATGGGTGAGACGGAGGATATTTCTTTATGGTCTAAACTGGCTATCTCGTGTGGCCATATGAAAAGAGGCTGGAGCCCATATAATGTTTTCACCCACTCCACCTAATGTTCCATGCCTCAATCACTTAATCAAGCGTCTGTCATTAGCTACGAGGATGGCTTGGAGGGCCAAATGTTCGGTGCTGACAAAAGCAACATTCTGGAGGTCATCAGTCCATGGGCAGAATCAACTATAGGTAAGGAGTAACTGTTCATTTGCAAGTGCTTAGAAATGGCATAAACATGGCATTCACCCTATATATAAAAAGAGCACTGCCGTTATTATGTTTATGGGACCAAATGCAAACTTAATAGTGATCCACTGGATCAGTTACACATCTCAGGCAAATTTCACAATAAAAATATTTACAGTAATTGAATTCTTACTTAGATTCCCGACACACTTTATCAGAAAAAACCCAGTGAGCCCCCAATAAACTAGCACAAAACAGCAAACAAAACAGCGTTTCTGCCAATAAGCATCCAGGAACAACGCAGCATCTCATATCAAACAACCAAATTCCCAGGACTCTC
This sequence comes from Lissotriton helveticus, assembly GCF_964261635.1. Classification (NCBI taxonomy): domain Eukaryota; kingdom Metazoa; phylum Chordata; class Amphibia; order Caudata; family Salamandridae; genus Lissotriton; species Lissotriton helveticus. The sequence goes on from NC_136068.1 coordinate 1,290,883,332, forward strand.
CAAATCTTCTCAAAGATTCACAAACCTGAAAATTGGGCCGCTAAATTATGCAAGTTAGTACATCAATTGAAGCTATCCTCCCCTGAACTTTACATTTTTTGGGGTTAATTCAAACATCCAAATCAGGATTTTTCACTACCTAGCTAAGGTGTATATATCAAAGGAAAATGTTTTTTATAGCCAAAACATATTGAAAATCCAAAAATGAAAAATCATAACTGGATAAATCTTAAACTCCCTTGAATTAACATTTGGTGCAAGCCCGACCGGCTACAATTATAGCTGTGAATCTGTTTGGGTAGGTCTCTACTTAAACTTCAAACAACTAGATTTAGAAGAAATGTCCCTCCTTTTCTTGAAATGGGGCTTACAGACATAATATGACAGTAATATTTTTTTCTTTTTAGATGAATGTCCTGTTAGACCTTTGTGTCTTTTAATCTTCAACTGCTACACAGAACTTTGAGTGGCATTTGTGGAGGCTAATGTGTGACTTCATTCTGTTTGTTTGTAGCTTCTGTTTCACTAAAAAGATAATGCGTTGGAAAAAGCCAACAAACTGGTCAACATGTCTTCTTGGATGGTAACAATTTTACTGTCTTTGAGAAATTGAATGGGTTGGCATGTGAGACAGGTCTTTCCTCTTGATACAGTTAGTGCAAGACCATTACTGACTTTAAGTACTATTATATTAGCAAGATTATATTTGCATAATTTGCTCAGTTCACCGGTTAATACTTTTAGTAGACAATATCTATTATTGTCTACTGTTTTCCCTGTGTGCACAAAGTTTTGGATTACACCAGACGTATTTTACACTAGACGTTTACAAATTGAAGAATGCTATGCTTTAATGAATTGTTAAGAGAAACAGTTGATTTGTATGAGTTTTTCAATTGTATAATGTATGTGTATCAAGATCCTCAGTAGAGGATCAACATTTTTCTATTATTTGATTTTTTCGGTGCTTCTTCTTAATGGTTTATATTTTTAAGAGATGGATTGTATTTAAATGCAAGTATTTTTAATATGGTTATGACTTGCAAGAATAAATGGACTAATGTAAGCCATATTTGTATATATTGCAGTTCTGAAGAAGCCGAGATACAGACAAAACGCAATAGCTGTATTCAAGTTTTCCTATTTGTCATGAACAGTAATAAAGGATCAAATAATCAAAGATATCACATCTCTCTAATCATCTGTTAGTACCTGGAAATTTTGCCATTAACCCAGTTTATGTTGGTCTGGTTGCCTCTTAGATCTTTGTGATTATTGTCGTGGAATCTCTTGGTTTACCTATAGGACTTCTTATAAAGTCAGAGTCTGCTCCCACAAAGCTGATAATTCAGAGGCCCCATTGTGTTCTCAGCCTTAAACACACCAGTCAGGGATATACGTTTACCCCATTCTTCAACCATCACCTACCAGTATTACCTCTCAGATTTAAGTATCACTCTCCCTGTGATCCTGCCCTGTTATACCCGTTCACCATGATTGAAAGAAAAAGAAAAGCAAAACGTACTCAGCCCAAATTTATTTTCCTTTCACCAAAACCCTTGGAAAACAGTTTTCTGGTCCTCTGCTATCACAATGGTTTTTCTTCTGCCTCCAGCCACCCACAGATTAAGACACCACTGACATCGGGTTGAGGTGGAAGTACAGCCAAGGGGCATGCAAGTATAAGTGAGAAGAAGCGCTAGAATAGGTAAGCCAGGCACTCTGTGGAGAATGAGGTGGGCTTAGGGTGCTAATGCACAAAGTTGTATGACATTTCGTGGTGAGAGGTGGGGAGGAACCATCCTGGGTACATCTGCATAATGAAAGTAGGCTAGTATAACATGGAAGAAGGAGCACTTGACATGAAATCCTTCCATAAATTTAACCTAAACTTTACTTAGAAATTAGGTAACCAGTTAGGTTTTACATGTGCACACATTGGGAAGAATTCTCAGAAAGGTCATGACAAAGTATTTCACACTATCATGCCGATTTGAAAGATGTGTGGACCCGCTATTGCACCAGTAGCCTGCTTGCTATGAAATGTTACTTTTTGCAATTCCTCGTGAGTCAGGGTTCCGTTCCCTTCCCATGCCAAAAAGTATGGACAAAGGTAAATTTGCCTCTTCAGAATAGGCAATGAAGCAACCTATGAGTGAGTGATGTAGGACTCAAAGCCCAGACCTCCACACTAGACTAAGGACTGCTAGAGCTAAACCTCATCACATTTCACTACTCACCCAAACCAACCCACACTGTATCAATCCTTCTCCAGGTCCCTCCGGCGTTTTCTTCACAACCCCCTCTAATGCTACCATCCCTTATTCCCTACCATTCAGATATCTTACTCACAAACCACGATCAGTTACATACTAGTACTTTGAAGACTATTTCAGTTTTCGAAACAATGACCAAGACCAGATGTATTCTTCATATAAAAGGACGAAAAAAGGGAAGTGGGGTGGGCTGTTCTAGGGGCGGTGCTAGGAATAATATATTTGATAGCACATCTGGGCTGGTTTCAGCCACAGTGTAATGGCTAATGTTTGAGCCCAATGCAGAAAGATTATCATTAAATAGAGGGTTATTCTTCAGAATGATATCCCATCAGCCCTTTAAATTGGTGAAACAGGGATATTTTTGATGATTTTATCTTTGACAGATGTTTGTAGGAGAGTAATGAACAAGCGACTAAACTTCGATAATGCCTTTTCTGGTATAGGCTCAATCTAACTGTAGATTCCTCACCTTGTAAATTTCCCTTGGTGCTGGACTGTATCCGGAAACTTTTGAAGCAATTTCATGATGCACTGGTAGGAGGCATCATGCAACACCTTGTCAGGTCGGTCCCGCCCCAGATGCGACGTTAAGGGCACCACTATATCTGTGCAATCTCCACGCACCATCAGATTCTTTCTGATCTGCTTTATGCACCAGTGAAACTGGAGCCATTAAAGTCAGATTATGGTATTGTGCAGGCTTCCAGGACAGGATCTTATTAATGGACTGTGTGAGTCCATTCCACAGAATGGGGATGAGGGTGGGTTGGTGAAGAATCTGCATTTAAATAGAGTCTACAGCAGAAAAAGTCGTTTCAGAAGGTAAGCAACTTGTTCTTCTGATAGAGACTTCTAACCGCAGATTCCTCACCTTGTGAACAAATACCAAAGCAGTACCTCCCCAGGTGCTGGGTCTGTGAAATGCCACAGATCAGGAAATCCTTCAAGACAGATCAGTCAATGTGCCCATACCGTCTGACCTGGCTTTCCAGGAAGTAGTACTTCATGAACCTGTGAACAAATGTCCAAAAGTGGCACACCACGCGCTAATGCAGCTGTAGCTACCATTGCTCTTTTGAAATGAGCACAGAAGCCTTTCTGGGGGTTGTTTTTTGGTCAGCCCATAGCAGGTCTTGATGCATAACACAATCCATGGGGAGATGGTTCCCTTTGTACAGCTTTGCTCAAGAGTAACAGATGAAAAGTTGTTCATCATTTTGGTAATCTCTAATCTCCGGCCTGATCAACATAAAAGTTGTGTGCCCTCTTAGGAACCAGACCATGGAGCCTCTATTCCTCTTTAGAGGGATGAGGCAGTGCACAGAAAGTCAGCAAGGTGATTGATTGTCCTAGGCGGAAGTGTGTGACTACTTTGTGCAGGAATGCCGATTTTGTTCAGAGGACTAATTTATACAAGAACAAAGATGTTTATGGTGGTACCACAGACAATGCCTGGAGTTTGGTTCCAAAGGAGTGCACACAAGGGGAGTATCAAATTAAGGTCCAACTTCAAAAATAATGTTAACAGGAACATGTGAATCAGCACGTTCAAATAGAGCATCACAATAGGTGATTTGAAGAAGGATGGCTGATAAGGTAAACGGAAGAAGACTGAAAGGTAACCTTTAACTGTGACCACAGCAAGACCTTTCTGGGCTATGGACAAGCAAAACAGGAGAACATTCAACAACTTTATTTAGGGAATTGAATATGTTGGCAGGAACACAAGACAAACTTCTCTCAGGATCCTGGGTAAACAAATTTAGTAGAGGTTACCTCCTAGTATGATAACACTGACCACTTCAGAGGAATCGAAAGCTATTAACTGTCGAGGTTCAATCTCTATGCATGGATGTGCAGGTTGTACAGGCTCGGTGTAAGACTCTGCTCTGCTGCTGGGACAGAAAGTCCTCCCTAAGGGGAAGCCATATTGAAGAACACATTCTCAAGGCCAGAAGTTATGGCCACACCCTCCTAGCCCATTTCAGATCAATAGGATGACTTGGTCCCAGTAACTCTTCATCTTTTTCAGCATTCCGAGTAGGAGAGGGAGATGTGGAAAGGCATACAGAGTCCTGAACCAAAATTCTAACATATGGCGTCTCCAAAGCGCAAACTTTTCAATACTGTTCAAGACGGCCTGTTCTCTTCGGTAGCAAACCGCTCAAGCTAGTATTTTCCCCATTGCTGGGAGATACCATGTGCCACCTCAGAGTGCAATTGTCACTTATGATCCGCTAGGCAACAACGGCTGACTTACTCTGCTCTGCCATTTAACGATCCTGACAAGGGCTGAACAATGATGGAGATGATCTGAGAGTTAAGCCACTGCCAGAGTCGCAGGGCATCCTGGCACTAGTCCACAACCCCACACAGCCTGTTTGTTGCATGACTGCATGGTGGTTTTGTTGTCCATGAGAACCTGTACCCATTCCCCTTTGATGGTCGGAAGGTATGATTTCAGTGCCAAGCAAATAGCTCGCAACTCAAGCAAGGGGATTTGGAAGTGAGCCTTCATAGGAGACCAGAGTCCTCCAACTCTGCCAGATAACCTACCCAACCAAAACAATGATGCATCAGTCACAATTGTCAGCTCTTGATGGTCCAGCTGTGGTCGAACAGCCACCACTGCAGATCTTTCACAGCCTCTTTCGATACCTGGATGAAATCAGACAGGATGCCTTAGTGCAGAGCCCACTGAAACTTCAAATCACACTGCAGAGCCAGCATGTGCCACCTGACGTGGTCTACAAGAAGATACAGGGAGCCAAGAAACCTAAGAGCCACTCTCACCGAGACACAGATCAAGGGTTCAAACATCAGTATCATAGCACAGAAGTCCTGGGCACACTGAAGCTAGGGTAAGGTCCAGTAGAGTGTCAAAGATGGCTCCAATGGAGGGCAGCAGTTGTGAAGGAGTCGGTGTGATTTTGGCATGGTGATGAAAAACTCAATCGATGTCAACTAGTCAGCAATCATCTGGAGGTAGCTTACAACCGTCTGAGGTGAGCCGGTCTACAGTAGCCTGTCACCAAGGTATGAGAGGAATGGTATTCCTATCCTCCGCAGATAGGCTGCGATCATCACCATCACCTTTGTGAACATCCAAGCTGCACTGAAATGGCCCAAGGGGAACAAAGAGAACTGAAATCGCAAGTAACGTCTTTGGGACTGCAGAGCAGCAATGTGAAAATATGTGTGCTGCAAGTCCAATGCTACCATCCAGTCTCCCAGATCCATGGCAAACAGAGCTTAAGTCAGAGTGAGCATCTTTGACTTTCTCAGAAGGCCAGACTGAGGATGGCGCAAAGGCCTCCATTCTTTTTTGGCACCACAAAATAACAGGAGTAGCAATGAGTCCTCATTTTTGATGCCTGTAGCCTCTGAATTGCTCCTTTGAATAAACAGCCTAAACCTCCTCGCTGAGAATGGACAAGTAGCCCTCAGGGAGTTTTTGTGTTGTGAGTGGTGTCTCCAGGGGAAGAAAGACAGTATCAATGTTGCACAATCTGGAGCACTAGCTGATCGGATGTGATGTTCCTCCATCCAGGGAGGCGAAAGGTGACACGACCATCTACTGGGTGATCATGAGCAGCTGAGACGATTTAAAGAGATTTTGTTGTGGCTGTGGTGGAGGAGTTGATGCCTGGTACCTTGTTGCTCCTTGGGTCCTGAACACTGCCTGTGTGCTATCCATTCTCTGTCCCAATATATGTGAGAGGCCTCTTGATGCTGAGGAATGTATTGTCTTTGCCTCTTCTGGTAGCCCCTTTCGATGCCTTAAAAGGGTTGTTGCTGTTGTGGGGAGAACTGCCGAACCGGCAGAGCTATGCCCAGAGAATAGGCAGTGGCCCATTCAAGGGCCAAGTCTGCATTCACTCGAAACAGCCTAGGGCCATCAAAAAGCATGTCCGTGGGAAGGGTCTGCTGAACATCTGATGAGAAGCTTGTGGAGCTAAACCAGGCATGGCGCGTAAGCACCACGCTCACACCGAATTCCCTACTCAGACAATCAGTAGTTTCTGGATTTTATTGGATATTTTGCTGCATCCTGTCTGTCTAAGATCAGCCGCTTTAAGGTTGGAAGAATGCCGTCTGCAACAGCTGGAAAAATGTCCACTATATTGTCCAATAGTACATGTGAATATCTGCCCTAGAAGCACATTGCATTTACAGACCAATGGGCAAGATCAGTCGAGGAGAACATTTGTTTAGCGAATGACTCCATCCTTTCGGATTCCCTGCTAGGGGAGTGGTAGAGTAGGGTATGCATCAAGTGTCTATCTACTAGTGGAAGCTTGGACCACAAGGCACTCCGTGGGGGGTGTTGCAGAAGACGTCCAGGTCTCTGGAAGCAAGGCTGTGTGGTGTTGCCACCTACCAATCAACTGGAGTGTAAGATTCTGGATTTCATCAGATGCCTACCAGAATATCGGTCAGGGCCAGATTAAACATTAGGAGAGGTTCCTGACTAAACTGTGCCAGCTTGAGGACCAGAGTAATAACAGTAGTCTTTACTTTTGAGATGGGTACAGTCAGGTGAAGAACCTCAGTTGCTCTCTGAATACCTGTTGTAACAGAGCTGCCTCAGTGGCCATAGCAGGATTTGGTGAGGAGAGTCCAATGTCTGGGGAAGGGTCCAGCCCACTGGCATCCTGGAGGTCATCAACAAGATTGCTGTGTCCTATTGGTCATCCTCAGTCACCTAAGTCATTGTTTCTTGCACCATGTTGTGGGGCGTAAGTGTCCGGTTCTGAGTGGGCATACGGTCAAGGTCTGGGCTGTGGAGCTTGGGTTTCGGAGTTTGAGATCACTATCGACATCGTTTCTGGCACCAGTGACATCAGTAAAGGTATCAGTACTCAAGCCGGTGGTGTCCGTAGTGGTGCCAAGCGATGGATCATGTATGGTGCCAGGCTGGAGTCACATGGCTGATGTCTGGGAAGGGTGGGTATCTGTATGAGGTCGAGGGGCACAGTTCACATCGAGGATAGATCCATGGACAGTAAACCAACTTGAGGCCCGCCTGAGTCCATGGGGCCCGAAGACGATCTAGAGGGATCCGTTGAGGCACTGAAAATCAGGTCCATGGCCACCTTTAGCTGCTGAAGCTGTTGCAGTATCACTGTACGTTCAGGGTGGAGCCGAAGAGAGACTAGCACCGGAATCTGTTGTGTGGGGGTGTGGGATGTTTGTGAGAGGGGGACGACTTCATGGTCAAGAGGTGCGTGGAGGTTAGTGTGTCTAAGTGCTGGGATGCGGGATACCCATTGTTAGACCGGTCAGCGTTAGGGTGTTCTTCCCCCAAACATTTTGCCTTCACTCCATCTGTTTTGCTTAAATTCGTTTTAGTTGGCTTCAGGATTCTGAGCATTTTACCACTGGTAGCAAGTGCTAATGTGCTTGTGCTCACTCCTTAAAACATGGTACAATTGGGTTACATTGGATTGACACATTTAATTTACTTATACGTCCCTAGTCATGTGACACAGTATGTACCCAGGACCTGTAAATTAAATGCTACTAGTGGGTCTGCAGAATGTATAGTTCCACCCCTTTAAGTGGCCCTTTAAAACATGTCTCAGGCCTGCCTTTGCAGCCTGTAGCAGTTTTAAACTGCCAATTCAACCTGGCAAAATAACCCTTTTGCCAGGCTTCAATCTCTCTTTTTAGTACATATAAGTCACCCGTAAGGTAGGCCTTAAACAGCCTACATGGCAGGGTGCACTGTATTAAAAAAGTTGGACATGTACACTTTGAAGTTTTACATGTCATGGTAGTATAAACCTCCTAAATTTGCTTTTCACTACTGTGAGGCCTACAGTTGCCGTAGGGTAACATCGCGTTACCTTACTACAGTTAATATGTGCTAACTTTTTATTGGGAGCATGGAAAATGTCCAGTTTGAACTCAAATTAATTTTAATTTAAAATCATCTTTAATGATAAATTCAGACTTTTAGATTACAATTTTGAAACTGCCAATTTTAGAAAGTTGGCATTTTTCTGCCCTAAACTTTGAGGCCTTCTAAGAGTTTCCTGCTGTGGGGGTCTGTTAATTGCTTCTCCATCAGGAATGTGTATTGGGGCGAGACAGTGGACAACAGGACCTGGGTGTAAGTGGAAGAGGAACAACCTGTCAGAAAGGGAGGGGTGGAGCAGCTCCCTGCTCCACTTACATTTCAAAGGAGCTACTTTGGCACATTCACAATGAACTTGACATCAGGTTTTTGTCACCCCAGACCTCTAGTGAATTGGGCAGGGAGAAAATAAATTCCAGAACCATTGGTGAGGGAGGAATTGGGGGAGGGGGAGCTGGCACCAGGTATAGTGGACCAGCATACCCGTTTTTCAGTACTCTTCTGGACCTGTGTTAGACTTCAGAAGGACTGAATTTCTGCTTGAGGCCAATCTTTTTTCTCAGAGGACTGCCCTGTAGGTTAAGGCCTGCCTTGTTTAGCAGAGTACATCCCTACGGCTACCAGAGGACTGCCCTGCTGCCTAAGGCCAGCCTTGCAGCTTGAAGAGAGGACCATCTCCTTGAACCCAGAACTACCAGAGTGACTTAAAGGGTCAGTATGCTGACCTCCTGTTCTGCAAAAAGAAACAATTCCCAACTGGTCTCAATAGAAGTCAATTAAATACAGTATGCAATTAGCATTACAAAGAACAGGACAGAACCAAGGAGTCTCAAAGACGTTTTTTTAGAAGAAGCTTATTATTTAGCAGGTTTTTAGGGTCTTTCACATGGCTAAATACAGTTAAACAGCACTGTGTCGAGCAAATCATGTGACAACCGAAGAGGCACTTGGTGAATGGTGATATTTACAATAAGTGAAAGTGCAAGTGCTAAAGTGAGCAGCGTGAACGACGCATAGTGACAAGAAATATGTACAGTGATGGCTCCACAGTTTCAAGTTGCAATTACTTTGAAGCAAAATTCAATAAATTGTTTGGAGCACAAAACGTAAAAATGCGTCAACAAATAATGCTGCAGTGTCGACGGCGTTTCGATCCCCGTGAGTCGGGATCGTCATCAGGACAAGGTTGTCGATGAGGGCAGTGCTGTAAGAAGAAAGGACGGGTAAGTATGGGGCTGGGGTACTGGGCGGTGATGAGTGGGGGGGGGAAGGGACTGACTAGGTTTAGGGCTAAGGTACATAGCCGGTGAAGGTGGGGAGCTCTAGCGGGTGGATAAGGAGTAAAAGGTGAATGAATAAGTAATTATCCACGAGCGCACACAACAGTTCAGTGAGGGTAGTAGCGGCTCCAAGTGATGACTAGGTAAAGAGTGAAGGCGTGCAGCTAATCACCCGAGTTGTAATCAAAGCTCCAAGTAATGACTGGGTTCAGGGCTATAGCGTGTGGCTAGTAAGGACAGGTGTATTTACCGTGTGCCCTAAGTGGATCTCATTGGGAGAGTGAGGAGAGTGGGGTCAGTGCGAGTGAACAGGGGTGAAGGGTCATGTACATACCCGCGCACGCATACACTGATTGCGTGAGACAAGTCCTCCGGTCTGGGTCTGCGGAGGGGCGGGCTGGAGGGAGGAAGGAGCGTGTTAGTTATAGCGTGGCAAACAAGTTGCTAAGGATGGAGCAACCGGATAAAAAGATTACCTGATCGTGGCTTCAGGGAGTCAGCGGCGGGGAAGCCTGTGGGCAGAGAGGAAGAGCCTTAACGAGCCGGTCAAGGAAAATAAATAGCCGAACGTGCAAGGGTGAGCGAGGTTGTCAAAACAGCCGTCGTTCAACGTACCTGTATTACTTAGGGACTGGAGCGGGCGGTGAGTGCTCTCCTAGCGTGGTAGGCTCGCAATGGATGCAGGAGCGACAGGGTGCCGGCGGGCTGTAAACAATAAATGAGACGGCTCGCGAGGGCATGGGGGGGCGTGGCCGGTAGGTCAGGGGCGTGGCCGGAGGGAAGGGGGAAACGTGTCATCAGGTTGCTGTGGCAACGGAAAGTCAACAGGAAGAAGGTACAGGCCGGGGACGTTTTAGAGGCCCTCGCAGCTATGGATGCATGAGATGACAGACAACCTATGGTAGTGGGTGGAAGATAAAAATTACCAAACATTTGAAGTGTATTTACACAGACACAGTAATCACAAAACCAGGGTAGAATGGATTACATGTAAGGCTGGGGTCTGATGGATCAAGGAACTAATTAACATCAATTTGAAGTTACATGGACGCCTTGTTATGTTGGCATTACAGAGAGATGGTGTCCAAGAACGTCTATGGTGTGAAACCAGAGGATTAGTATACATGTTTCATATATAATGTATAACGTGGGAGGACAGGAAGGGGAGGGGGGGGGGGGGAAGGAAGAAAAAAGAGAGAGAGAGAAAAAAAAAAAAAAGAGCGGGGGGAGGGGGGAGGGGGAAAGAAAGGGAAGAGAGGGAGAGGAGGATGGAGATAGGTGAGGAGGGGGAGAACGGAGGGGAGAGAAGGGGAAAGAAACAGATGGGAAAACGGGTAGGCAAGGGGTACATTTCAATAAGGATTGACATAATTATACTGTAATGGTGCTGTTCCATTCATCAAGGGTATTGAGTCCCCGGTTGACGGAGTCAACACGTCTGATCCATTTGCATTCAGCTCTGTTTAAGAGATGTGTCATGTTCCCACCTCTAACCGGTAATGTCGGTTTTTCAATGACCATCCAACGCAAGTCTGAGTCAGTATGTTGTTTTTCAAGGAAGTGCATGACTAGTGGAGCAGTTAGTACTTTACAATTAATTCTGCTCTTGTGTTGTATAATCCTTTGTTTGACCATTTGGGTCGTTTGGCCAATGTAGAGGAGGTCACATGGGCAGCGGATGGCGTAAATTACATTTTGAGTCTTGCAGTTAGAGTGGTGGTTCAGTTTGTGGGATATTCCATTGTAATTGAATATTTTAGTGTTGCAAGTTAGTTCACACACGCTGCAGGATTGACATTTATAGTGGCCCAAAACCGGGTGCAAGCCCCATGACGTCGTGATAGTATGTTTGTCCTGAAGTTGGGTGGGCCAGGTAATGGCGTGTACAAGGTGTTTTGCGATGTTGTTTCCTCTTTGATACGAGAATAGTGGTGGTTCTTGAAATTGGTCTTTGCGGCGTAGGATAGGCCAGTTTTTCTTGATTATTTTAGCAACCATATTGCTGTCAGGGCTGAACACGGATACAAAGGGTATTCTGGTTGTTGTTTTCTTATCGTTGTTGGGTGTCAGCAGATCTTCCCGGTGGTTGTACCAGGCCCTTTTCTTGGCTTTTGATACTAGACGTCGTGGATATCCTCTGTTGATAAGTTTAGCCGCTAGTACGTCGGCTTCTCTGAAGTAGTCTTTTCGCCATTTACAGTTACGGCGAATCCGTAAGAATTGGCATATGGAAGGCCGTCCCGTAGGCTTCTGGGGTGGTGACAAGAGTATAGCAAAAGCGTATTTCGTTCCGTTGGTTTACGGAAGAGTGATGTCCTACGCCGCCAAGACCAATTTCAAGAACCACCACTATTCTCGTATCAAAGAGGAAACAACATCGCAAAACACCTTGTACACGCCATTACCTGGCCCACCCAACTTCAGGACAAACATACTATCACGACGTCATGGGGCTTGGACCCGGTTTTGGGCCACTATAAATGTCAATCCTGCAGCGTGTGTGAACTAACTTGCAACACTAAAATATTCAATTACAATGGAATATCCCACAAACTGAACCACCACTCTAACTGCAAGACTCAAAATGTAATTTACGCCATACGCTGCCCATGTGACCTCCTCTACATTGGCCAAACGACCCAAATGGTCAAACAAAGGATTATACAACACAAGAGCAGAATTAATTGTAAAGTACTAACTGCTCCACTAGTCATGCACTTCCTTGAAAAACAACATACTGACTCAGACTTGCGTTGGATGGTCATTGAAAAACCGACATTACCGGTTAGAGGTGGGAACATGACATCTCTTAAACAGAGCTGAATGCAAATGGATCTCACGTGTTGACTCCGTCAACCGGGGACTCAATACCCTTGATGAATGGAACAGCACCATTACAGTATAGTTATGTCAATCCTTATTGAAATGTACCCCTTGCCTACCCGTTTTCCCATCTGTTTCTTTCCCCTTCTCTCCCCTCCGTTCTCCCCCTCCTCACCTATCTCCATCCTCCTCTCCCTCTCTTCCCTTTCTTTCCCCCTCCCCCCTCCCCCCGCTCTTTTTTTTTTTTCTTTTCTCTCTCTTTTTTCTTCCTTCCCCCCCCCCTCCCCTTCCTGTCCTCCCACGTTATACATTATATATGAAACATGTATACTAATCCTCTGGTTTCACACCATAGACGTTCTTGGACACCATCTCTCTGTAATGCCAACATAACAAGGCGTCCATGTAACTTCAAATTGATGTTAATTAGTTCCTTGATCCATCAGACCCCAGCCTTACATGTAATCCATTCTACCCTGGTTTTGTGATTACTGTGTCTGTGTAAATACACTTCAAATGTTTGGTAATTTTTATCTTCCACCCACTACCATAGGTTGTCTGTCATCTCATGCATCCATAGCTGCGAGGGCCTCTAAAACGTCCCCGGCCTGTACCTTCTTCCTGTTGACTTTCCGTTGCCACAGCAACCTGATGACACGTTTCCCCCTTCCCTCCGGCCACGCCCCTGACCTACCGGCCACGGCCCCCCCCTGCCCTCGCGAGCCGTCTCATTTATTGGTTACAGCCCGCCGGCACCCTGTCGCTCCTGCATCCATTGCGAGCCTACCACGCAAGGAGAGCACTCACCGCCCGCTCCAGTCCCTAAGTAATACAGGTACGTTGAACGACGGCTGTTTTGACAACCTCGCTCACCCTTGCACGTTCGGCTATTTATTTTCCTTGACCGGCTCGTTAAGGCTCTTCCTCTCTGCCCACAGGCTTCCCCGCCGCTGACTCCCTGAAGCCACGATCAGGTAATCTTTTTATCCGGTTGCTCCATCCTTAGCAACTCGTTTGCCACGCTATAACGAACACGCTCCTTCCTCCCTCCAGCCCGCCCCTCCGCAGACCCAGACCGGAGGACTTGTCTCACGCAATCAGTGTATGCGTGCGCGGGTATGTACATGACCCTTCACCCCTGTTCACTCGCACTGACCCCACTCTCCTCACTCTCCCAATGAGATCCACTTAGGGCACACGGTAAATACACCTGTCCTTACTAGCCACACGCTATAGCCCTGAACCCAGTCATTACTTGGAGCTTTGATTACAACTCGGGTGATTAGGTAAAGAGTGAAGGCGTGCAGCTAGTCATCACTTGGAGCCGCTACTACCCTCACGGAACTGTTGTGTGCGCTCGTGGATAATTACTTATTCATTCACCTTTTACTCCTTATCCACCCGCTAGAGCTCCCCACCTTCACCGGCTATGTACCTTAGCCCTAAACCTAGTCAGTCCCTTTTTTTCCCCCCCACTCATCACCGCCCAGTACCCCAGCCCCATACTTACCCGTCCTTTCTTCTTACAGCACTGCCCTCATCGACAACCTTGTCCTGATGACGATCCCGACTCACGGGGATCGAAACGCCGTCGACACTGCAGCATTATTTGTTGACGCATTTTTACGTTTTGTGCTCCAAACAATTTATTGAATTTTGCTTCAAAGTAATTGCAACTTGAAACTGTGGAGCCATCACTGTACATATTTCTTGTCACTATGCGTCGTTCACACTGCTCACTTTAGCACTTGCACTTTCACTTATTGTAAATATCACCATTCACCAAGTGCCTCTTCGGTTGTCACATGATTTGCTCGACACAGTGCTGTTTAACTGTATTTAGCCATGTGAAAGACCCTAAAAACCTGCTAAATAATAAGCTTCTTCTAAAAAAACGTCTTTGAGACTCCTTGGTTCTGTCCTGTTCTTTGTAATGCTAATTGCATACTGTATTTAATTGACTTCTATTGAGACCAGTTGGGAATTGTTTCTTTTTGCATTACTCACCCATCCCAACGTGGTTCATGGGTTTACTCCTGTTTATCTTACACATGACCTCCTGTTCTGACATACAGGAACACAAGCACCAGAGGCTTCCCTGCAACTGCCCAGCTGACCTGCTGCAACTGGCCCTGTCTGAACCTGCAACCGAACCTGCCTGAGCCCTGCTGAAGTAAGTTCCTGATCCCAAAGAGGTGCTTCCACAGGTCCTAGAACCTTGGCTGAATCAGTTGAGTGCCATCTGAAGTTTTGAACTATGCGCGCCGGACATTGAGAGGGCAACTCTTCGGCAGGACTAACATTCCTGTATCCGGCCAAGCACAATCGTGGTCAGCCTGAACTTGTCACTTGGCCTTCGTCTAGCATGACCGGATGCCCACAGCTAGCGCTTCCTGCTTCTTGATGCTATTTTTACTTAAACCCTTAGAAGTACACATCTCCAGTTCTACCGACTGGATTTTCATCACTTTTGAGTCATTTTATTATGACAATTGAAAAAAAGTTTCTATTTTTAAATTTGTTTGGATTTTTTCTTGTGTTTTCACTGTTACTGCTTGGGTGCTGCATAAATACTTTGCCTCTAAGATAACACCGACTGCTTTTTTGCAAAGGTACTGGAGGTTTAAGCACAGATTAATTTAATGACTTGTGTAGTTTACCCAGACAAGGCGACTTTTGCCTCCTATCACAGATGGCCTTCTTGTTCATACTGGTACAGCACAGCACGATGCAGTCATGTTTGGAGGCAAGACACTACATACAGACGTCATTGTCTCTGTCACTGACATTTGTTGGTTAGAGCCACAACAAGAATGAAGGCCTGTAGTCCTAGGGTGTGACACTTTCTGATGACGGATGTATGACGTTACAACGCGATATATTACAACGCACACCGTTACAACGCATTTTTTACAACGCAGGATCCATTACATCGCATGCCTTTACAACGCATGATATTACATAGCAGATGCTATTACAACGCATGCCATTACAATGTAAGTATAGGTAAGTATATTATTATTTTTTTTAAATGTTAGTAATTTAAATTTAATTAAATAAATTCAATTATTTTTAAATAATTATTTAGTACATATATTACTTTAAGTTTATTTTTAAAAGAACTTTAATAAAGAACTATTTTTAATAAATAATACAATTATTAAAATTAATTTTTTTAATTAAAATAAAAGATTGTATTTTAAAACTAAACCCTAAAAAAAACCTGTACCCCAAAACCCAAACCCAGCCCTGAAACCTAAAAATACCCCTGTACCCCAAAACCCAAACCCAGCCCTGAAACCTAAAAATACCCCTGTACCCCAAAACCAGCCCTGAAACCTAAAAATACCCCTGTACCCCAAAACCCAAACCCAGCCCTGAAACCTAAAAATACCCCTGTACCCCAAAACCCAAACCCAGCCCTGAAACCTAAAAATACCCCTGTACCCCAAAACCCAAACCCAGCCCTGAAACCTAAAAATACCCCTGTACCCCAAAACCCAAACTCAACCCTGAAACCTAAAAATACCCCTGTACCCCAAAACCCAAACCCAACCCTGAAACCTAAAAATACCCCTGTATTCCAAAACCCAAACCCAGCCCTGAAACCTAAAAATACCCCTGTACCCCAAAACCCAAACCCAGCCCTGAAACCTAAAAATACCCCTGTATCCCAAAACCCAAACCCAACCCTGAAACCTAAAAATACCCCTGTACCCCAAAACCCAATATAAAAAACAAATTAATATATATGTATATTTTTTAATATTAATTAAATTAATTAAATAATGTTAAATAAAATATAAAATAAAATTATATACTTACCTATACTTACGTTGTAATGGCATGCGTTGTAATAGCATCTGCTATGTAATGTCATGCGTTGTAAAGGCATGCGATGTAATGGATCCATCGTTGTAAAAGTTGCGTTGTAATAGAAGTGCGTTGTAAAAGTTGCGATGTAACGGCTGTTTCCCTCTGACGACTACTGAAGTTTTGAGGGAAAAATCCGTCAGAAGTGACAGGATTCGAGAAGCTCAAGACCACATCCAAAAGCGTGAAAGAAGGGAATGGACGTCAAAGTACAGAGGTGGAGCAGATGTAGTGGCCCGACGTCACATCCAGGGTGCAACAGACCTAACATGGAACTGCACAATGCCATCAACTGAGAATTGCTGCAAAAGTTTACAGTATCAGTCTGGCACATTGGGAAATTCATAAGGTGAGGAATCCGAGGTTAGAAAGTGGCTACCAGAAATTATATTTATTGCCATTGCTATGTGAAGGGTGGGGCCATAACTCAAACAGTGAAGCCTCAAGTAAGTCATGATACCCCCTCCCCACCCTCAACAATCCGCACAATCTGCGTCTAGGGTTTTTGCCATGATGTTTTCTCATTTATAGTGCTTAAGTATGACCCTGGGGCTGCATGCGGCCCTCCTGACTTTTACATGCGGTTCCCTGCTCAACAGAAGCACTGTGCTGCTGCTTATTCAACTCAGCCCTAAGAATTAAAGATTTTATTTCATGGTTAAATGGTGTTAAAGAAAAGAATTAACTAGGGAGGGTCTGCACCGCTTAAGTGTAGGAATGCCTTCATTTTCAAAGACATCTTGCAGCAAGTGTGACAATAGAATACCTCTCTTCAAAATTCAAAAAGTGTATTTAATTATATTTAATTAAGTTCTTGGACCTTTTCACCTTAGTACATCAGATTATATTAGTGCATTAAGAACAATTAATTTTAAAGTGATTTTTTTCAAATATTAATTTAGAAACATTAATTCTTTCAACACCCTGACAACAATGACAATAGTGAACTAAATATATACACAATATTTGTTGAGGAGCAGAGGGATAAAAAAAAAAAAAAAGAAGGGAGACATCAATGGGTTTGAAAAAATGCTAAGAGCGGTTTTATGTACAGAACTGGAAAAAAGCACTATGTTACATTTAATGACATGTAACCTGTACCACTTGTGCAAATTTATGTTCGTGAATACTGCTCCTCTACAAATATTGTGTATATACTTAAACTTGCCTTGACACCTGTTGAGACATTGTTATTCGTTATATTTGCTTGTCACCCAGGTCTCAACTGGGTTTATGGGCCACCTCCTGTTGGTTGTTGGTCAAATAGTGAACTAAAGATGCAAGTCAGTTGCATTCTTTGGGTGGTCTGGGTTCCTATTATACATGAACAACATTATAGTTTATTAAATCAAACACAGGAGAAGGCTGTGTACATAGGAACTTCTACTCACAGTTGATTACAATTACGTGTTATTTGTTGTCCCGTGGTAGGGTTGGTGCACTATTCAGTAGCTTTCCCGCATGTTGCTACCTAATGAGTAGTGTGACTGCAATTTTATACTTTCGCAGTTGTGTCTTTCCCTCATCCGAGCTGGGGCAGCTACGATTGTCTAGTAGTCATATTGTGCGAACCATAAACAAACTGGGGGATTTAAATTGAACTAGGAATGCACTGTGTAAGGGGAGAAATGAAAAGGCAAGTCGGAATGAGCAGCATAGTGAGTTCGCGCTTACATTTGTGCAGAAAGGACACTGGAATTGAGGGCTTATTAATGCGCTGGGGGGGTCATTTGCGTATACTCTGCATCTGCTGCTTCTGTGTCGACTTCTGGCGGGAGGTCTCCCGCAGAAGTGGACGTATCTGTTGTGGCTTGCGGGTTGTGTGGAGACAACGAGGGAGTCTGGTGTGATCTAGGGCATGCTGAAAGATATGTAGGGTTAAAAAGAACAATGGTCATGGGTGGCCTAATAAGGTCCTGGTTGAAACAATTATTTCTAGGTGGCCTAGAAAGGTCCAGATAAGAGAAATTATTTCTGGTAGATAAGTTAGACTTGGGAGACAGTTTTGTAAGGTTACAAACAAAGGACTTTATTAATGCTTACACAGTTAAGTTTTTTCGAATGTTTCAGGTGCTCACACATGTGACAAAAGTGCTTATAGTGACTGAGTGAAATATTAAAAAGCTATATACAAGGTGTCACAAGCAAGGGTATTCCCCGAAAAAATATATATACACAGTAGGGAAGGGGAGTTTTCCTTGCAAGGGTCGACGGCGTTTCGATCTAACATGACTTTAGATCATCATCAGGACGTGAGCTTTCCTGAAACAATTAAATTAGAATTTTACTACTATATCCTTACAAAAACATAGCTTCAAACAATGGAGTGAAGGGTGCTCCCAGTGGCATATAATTCATGCACATTTCTATACATATAGAAATAGGGCCAACCGTGAATGTAGCGCGCTTTTATTTTTATTCAAGGAAAGCTTTTGGTGGGAGTTTATTTTACGCGCTTTTTTTGTATTAAGCAAATTGTCTTACTTTGCACGTTGTGATAGATGTATTATCTGACTCAACGGTCAAGTTGTAGATACTTTGAGGTACTTTGGGGTATACGGTCCAACTGTATAAAGCAGGAGGATCAGAAAAAATTAATATAACATATATTCAAATATTCAATACTTGTGGCTGTAGTGGGCTGTATTTTATGAAGTGAATGCGCCCTCCAGATCGGTATCCCTTGCCTACGCACTACGTTTGGCATATGATGGGACCATTAATCTACAGCTAAAATGCCTCCCGCTTTTTGTTTCTTGCAGTTCCCGCCGGAACGTAGGACACCAAATGATACCGGGTATTGTAAAAACTTCCTTCTAAAACCCAGACAGGATCAGCATGTACAAACTGAATTCGTAATTGTAATCTTTACCCCTTAATTGTTTACAGATAAATAAACCCGCTCCCATTGAATATCCCTACCTCTGCAATACGAGTAAATGGACCATTACTGGTAACGTTTTTTACCTTTTTAATTGCTTTAACTTAACCCAGTTAAAAAAGTGTTAAAGCAGGCCAAAAAACCTGAATTTTTTCTCACTTCCAGACTCTGAAGAAACCCCCTTTCTTGAGCTAGAACTAGCCTAGAAGTATGAATAACTAATATTTCTTGGCACAATAAAACCTAAGTAAGTTTCATAAAATACAGCCCACTACAGCCCACTACAGCCACAAGTATTGAATATTTGAATATATGTTATATTAATTTTTTCTGATCCTCCTGCTTTATACAGTTGGACCGTATACCCCAAAGTACCTCAAAGTATCTACAACTTGACCGTTGAGTCAGAGCACCCTTCACTCCATTGTTTGAAGCTATGTTTTTGTAAGGATATAGTAGTAAAATTCTAATTTAATCGTTTCAGGAAAGCTCACGTCCTGATGATGATCTAAAGTCATGTTAGATCGAAACGCCGTCGACCCTTGCAAGGAAAACTCCCCTTCCCTACTGTGTATATATATTTTTTCGGGGAATACCCTTGCTTGTGACACCTTGTATATAGCTTTTTAATATTTCACTCAGTCACTATAAGCACTTTTGTCACATGTGTGAGCACCTGAAACATTCGAAAAAACTTCTGTGTAAGCATTAATAAAGTCCTTTGTTTGTAACCTTACAAAACTGTCTCCCAAGTCTAACTTATCTACCAGAAATAATTTCTCTTATCTGGACCTTTCTAGGCCACCTAGAAATAATTGTTTCAACCAGGACCTTATTAGGCCACCCATGACCATTGTTCTTTTTAACCATACGTTGACCCCAGGTTTTGACTAAAGGGGTACCCTTGTTTCTCATAACTACTGAAAGATATGTAGGAGCATTGCCCATTGCATGGAGATTCGGCGCTTACATTTGCCTCAAACCTCTTCATATCGCATGGCAATACCCTGCTTGGCTAGTGAGCAAGAGTCCCATGTTGCAAGCTTTGTGAGACCCGTTACAAATCGCAATGCGGTGTGTATCGTGTTCCAACAGGAGTGAAGCGTTGGACAATTCCAGAACATGTAAAAGAAAGTCACGCTGGGGGGGGGGGTGACATCTTGGACACGAGAATGGTATGTTGGGGTAGTATCTATGAAGGAGTTCTGGCGTTAGGTATGCACGATGCAAAATGAAAAATGTTATGTTTTTAAATCGGGGATTACAGGATACTTTCATTGGGTATTCCAGCACTTGCTCCAATTCCTTATCATTTAACAGCCATTGGAGTTCCATCTCCCACTTGTCCCGTTGGGGTGTAAGGGACACCGCAATCTGGTCCCGGATGGCCCTGTATATCCAAGTCACTATATGGCGTCCTGGGCCCAATTGCAGAATGGCATGGAGGACCGGAGGTGTTACTGGTTCACTATCGCTCCTATGCCATGCCCGGCGACAATCCACCACTAGCGGACCATATAAGAGGAACTGGTCCCTTGGTAGGTCAGTATTGTCTACTATTTCGTCAAAGGGAAGTAGTTGGCCATCTGCAAATAAAGAACCTATTTGTGTGAGTGGCTTGTCCAGAATCGGAGCGCCCGCTCAGTGTAGTGCTCGTGGTCTCGAGGGAGGGCTACTAGTGGCAGCAGGGGGGAATTGAGTGGGGTTATACGCCATCAAGCCCCGGGGCTTTGTTTTTGGCCAGTTTTTGTATTGCTTGTGCCACATTCGCTGGTGTGATTTTTGAGTCTAAAGTATCTCCATCAGCTGCCATAATGCATGAAAGAGAGTGAGTAGGTAGGAATTTGTCCACCCTCACGGGGTCTGTTGAGCCAAGAGATGTGTATAGTTTCACATAGTACGTGCTGAATGCTTGTGTGATTTCTATTTGGGAGTGGACGGTCGTACCATTGACAATGTTCACTTAGGTTATAGAGAGAGAGAGATAGTGTCTTGCCGGTCCAGCCATGCCAATAGTGTGCCTGCTCTGTCCCTTTCTCTGTGTGCCCTGGCTGTATGCGCTCTGAAGTTGTATCATCTGATGTCCACTAGCACTTCCACAAATGCATTTTTTGCGTCTGCTACCTCTACCAATGATACTTCATTGTTGTCTGCCGCTTGAATCAGTGTGGCCAGTTTTCGCTCCTCCTCTAATACACGCCACTTCAGGTTTTTGCGAACACCAGAGGTGTGCCTGATACATGTATCTCTAATCACTACATTAAACATCCCATTCTATAGCTCTTGTGGATGCCGATTTAGCATTGTCATGGAAATAATTTTTAAAGTGCGTTTTATGTTCCTGTCTGAACACCTGATCCTCCAGATACTTGCGCGGTAGCCCCTAGGTGGGGACGGGTAGGTCACGGTGGTTGCCAAGCCAAAGAGTTTATGTGCGTCATGATCGGATAAGACTCGCCCCAGGTACTCTGTGGCTTGGATCAGGGGGATTATGTGCAAGGAGCATAGGAATCGATCAAGGCAAACTCTGAGGTTGTGCGGGATAGAATGAAAGGAGTATAGTCTGGTGTTGGGTGATTTGCTGTGTTCTGGCCGGAGATGCCTGGTGTGGTGGGAGCGACCTGTCTAGAGAGAGGTGCTGTACACAGTTATAGTCTCCTCCCAATACCCAGGGCGTAGGGGTATATTGAGAGAGAGAGTGTGAGATCAATAGTCCAAATATTCCCCAGTTCAGTTTTTGGCGCGTACATGCTGCCTAATAGGATCGGTCTGCCATCCCTCCAGGAGAGCGTAGCAACCTTCTGCGTCTACTGCCCTGCACAACTCTTGGAACGGGATCCCTGGCCGAAACCAGACAAATGCCCAACGTTCGAAAGCTTAGTATGCGGTTGCACACAATGTGCCTCACCATTTATGTACGCATATACCGCCTATCTCTTGCGCGCCGTGTGCATGTCTCGTACATTGAGTATAAGGATGTTAACGTTATCGTTGTTCATCATTGGGAAATTTGCGGATTGCAACCTGGAATCTGCGGGGCTGGAGGATGGGTAAGGTATGTGGTGCTCCACGACCGGCCTTACTGCTGCATATGTATTGATTGTGCTCATCCCTCTGTTGATGTATATTCAGTGCTTGGGTATTCGACGAAAGTATGGGTAATAACTGGGACGAGAGGAACCCCAAATATTCAGGACCTACCGCAACAGGCGGCACATCCAAACTTTCAATTTGGTGCGAACACCAAGTGTTGAGGGGTCTGGCTGGCGGCGCATGTAAGCTAACTTTATGAGTGGCATTACAGGATCTATGTGTGTAGAGGGGCCCAGCATGCAATCATCGTGTACTGCATGCAGATATGTCTGAGGTTCACATACTTCACAAAAGTAATACTGGCTTACGCCCAATAAGGGATGCAGTTCATATAAGTGTGTCCGCCGTTTGCAGTGTCACCTGTTGTGAGGTCACAAGCCCATACATGGCATGGTCATGTCACTGCCTTCTTCCTCCGAGCAGAAAATGTGTGGGCCGCCGTCTTCATCCGTTGTTGTTGAGGCTGGCCCTATTTCTGCAACTGCTTACATGGCTTTCCGACGCTCCGTTATAATTTGCTCCAGGTCTGGGGATCCTACAGCTAGAGTGAGAGTCCTGATGTAATCGGAAAGAAGATGGATACTTCAGAATAGATTATTCAAGTTACTTTATTAAGTTAAGATGTTAATAAGATGAAACTATAACCCCATCAGGAGCAGCTGTCCTGCTACTCAGCCCTCACCCAACTGACATTCACAAACCACTAACATTCCATTCATCCAACATTCCACATCACATGCATTCTAGCTGAGCAGCAGGAAGACTCAAGATACAACATATCTCCCTTCGTTAGGGGAACAACTGCATTGTGCAATAAAATGGATGAAACAATCAAGATAAAGACCAAATAGATGATACATATAGTCAATAAATTTAAAACACCATACTCAACAAATTTATCTCATCTCGCGCACTACAGTCTGAACAGGCATCAGATTACTTCCTGAAATAAACAACAATCCTACATCCTACATCCATATGCCACAAATCATACCAGTTGGCCAGACCAGTACAACAAGAAAGACACACAGAAACAAACCTTAACGCCATATATACACATCAGGAAATAACATGCACACCTCAGACCAAGAACAAGCACTCACATAACTCATTCATGCACCGAGAAACAACATGCACACCTCAGACCAAGAACAAGCACTTACATAACTCATTCATGCGCCGGGAAACAACATGCACACCTCAGACCAAGAACAAGCACTTACATAACTCATTCATGCCCAGGGAAACAACATGCACACCTCAGACCAAGAACAAGCACTTACATAACTCATTCATGCGCCGGGAAACAACGTGCACACCTCAGACCAAGAACAAGCACTTACAAAACTCATTCATGCGCCGGGAAACAACATGCACACCTCAGACCAAGAACAAGCACTCACATAACTCATTCATGCGCCGGGAAACAACGCGCACACCTCAGACCTAGAACAAGCACTCACATAACTCATTCATGCGCCGGGTATCAAACACTACACAATACCTAATAAAGATTGACCATATACAGCATAGTCATCTCATATACAGGGTGACCACATACAACATAGCCCCCTCACACAGAAACTAATGAGTTGCCTAACAACTTGACACAACTCACACACAACACTTGTTGTGGAACAGCTCTGGGTGATTTAAACACCTACAACCAAACAACACTAACAAGGGGTGACCGCATACACATAGCCCCCTCAAACACAAGCTAATGAGTTGCCTAACATCTTGACACAACTCACACACAACATTTGTTGTGGGACAGCTCTTGGTGACTTCATCACCTACAACCAAACAACACAAATAAGAGTGGACTAACAACTTGACTCCACTGAAAAACAACACTCAGGGATGCTACACATGTTGCTGACGTTGGCTCTTCCACCCAGTCTTCATGCTTCCATAGCAATTCTTGTCCCTGGACACTGCCCCAAACATGGTCTCTCTCAGCCGCCACTATTACTGGGACCTTGGAGCAATTCTTGTACTGCTGGGCCCTTGACTCCATTTTTGTGTTTTCCGTTGCGTTTCAAATTCTGGGACATTTGTCCCCTACATGGTCTTTCAAACCCTCTTCCATCACTTGGGACTTTGTCTTGACACAGCTTCTTCTGGGTTCACAGACCCGCTTCAGTCACTTGACTTTCAGTCCGTTACAACTTCTTCTGGGCTCAAATACCAACCTCCATTCGCAGCTCTGTCTTATTTACTCTTCTTCCGTGCTCTTAAACTTTTAGATAGGCACTGTTGCCGTTCTGATTGCCTACTACCGATGTTCCCTAAGGAATATTCAAAACTACTGTGTGTTTTGTGGGTGGCGTCCTTTGTCCAGAAAAAAAAAACAACGCGGAACATGTTTGCACATTTGCCTTTTTAACTCCTCAAAACACTCCACTCCTTTAGCAACCCTCAATGTAAATTAAATCAATGTCAGTACCCTTCAGAATGCAGCGACATACGCAGAAACCCTCATCTTGATACAACTGTCGTCAATACCTGGGTATTCCATTTCCAAAATGGAGGCACGCACATCGACGTTGTGTCGGCTGTTTCACGGCACGAACAAGCACCAGAAAAACACCGCACAATGGTCATTCCTGAATGGAGTGATGAGACGTCACAGAGGATAACGCAGAAGGTAAACCATTAAAAACAAGCATTAGAAATGCAATCGGGCTCGGATTTATTTGAGTTTGAGCTAATGGCATTGTAAATGCCAATGTATTGTTGCTATGTGTTATGGAGTGTGTTCATGTGGTGTGTACTGCCAGTGATCTCCTTGTGAGTGTGAGAATATTGCACCGTTACTGCCTGTGTTGTCCTTCTTGTGAGTGTGAGAAGCTTGCACCTCTGCTGCCTGTGGTCTCCTTGTGAGTGTAAGAAGCTTGCACTGCTGCTGCCTGTGATGTCCTTCTTGTGAGTGTAAGAAGCTTGCACTGCTGCTGCCTGTGATGTCGTTCTTGTGAGTGTGAGAAGCTTGCACAGCTGCTGCCTGTGAGTATGAGAACATTGCATTGTGCATCTCTGTGCTGTGCCTGTTCTTTATAAGGGACTCTTGCTCTGTTGCTGCTGCTGCCTTGGCACAGTACCTGCTGTGAGTGTGTGAGGGAAGCTTGCACCGCTGCTGCTTGTGATGTCCTTCTTGTGAGTGGGAGAAGCTTGCACCTCAGCTGCCTGTGGTCTCCTTGTGAGTGTGAGAAGCTTGCACCGCTGCTGTTTGTGATGTCCTTCTTGTGAGTGTGAGAAGCTTGCACCGCTGCTGTTTGTGATGTCCTACTCACTACTCTACTCACTACTCACTACTCACTACTCACTACTCACTACTCACTACTCTGCACTCACTACTCTACTCACTACTCTACTCTACTCACTACTCTACTCACTACTCTACTCACTACTCTACTCACTACTCTACTCACTACTCTACTCACTACTCACTACTCTACTCACTACTCACTACTCTACTCACTACTCACTACTCTGCACTCACTACTCACTACTCACTACTCTACTCACTACTCTACTCACTACTCACTACTCACTACTCACTACTCACTACTCTACTCACTACTCTACTCACTACTCTACTCACTACTCTACTCACTACTCTACTCACTACTCTACTCACTACTCTACTCACTACTCTACTCACTACTCACTACTCTACTCACTACTCTACTCACTACTCTACTCACTACTCTACTCACTACTCTACTCACTACTCTGCACTCACTACTCACTACTCTGCACTCACTACACTCTACTCACTACTCTACTCACTACTCTACTCACTACTCTACTCACTACTCACTACTCTACTCACTACTCACTACTCACTACTCTACTCACTACTCACTACTCTACTCACTACTCTACTCACTACTCACTACTCTACTCACTACTCTACTCACTACTCACTACTCTACTCACTACTCTACTCACTACTCACTACTCTACTCACTACTCTACTCACTACTCTACTCACTACTCTACTCACTACTCACTACTCACTTCACTACTCACTACTCACTACTCTACTCACTACTCTACTCACTACTCTACTCACTACTCTACTCACTACTCACTACTCTACTCACTACTCTACTCACTACTCACTACTCTACTCACTACTCTACTCACTACTCACTACTCTGCACTCACTACTCTGCACTCACTACTCTGCACTCACTACTCACTACTCTGCACTCACTACTCTACTCACTACTCACTACTCTACTCACTACTCTACTCACTACTCTACTCACTACTCTACTCACTACTCACTACTCTACTCACTACTCTACTCACTACTCTACTCACTACTCTACTCACTACTCTACTCTACTCACTACTCTACTCACTACTCTACTCTACTCACTACTCTACTCACTACTCTACTCACTACTCTACTCACTACTCTACTCACTACTCTACTCACTACTCTACTCACTACTCTACTCACTACTCTACTCACTACTCTGCACTCACTACTCACTACTCTGCACTCACTACTCTGCACTCACTACTCACTACTCACTACTCTACTCACTACTCACTACTCTACTCACTACTCTACTCACTACTCTACTCTACTCACTACTCTACTCTACTCACTACTCTACTCACTACTCTACTCACTACTCTGCACTCACTACTCACTACTCACTACTCTACTCACTACTCTACTCACTACTCACTACTCACTACTCTACTCACTACTCTACTCACTACTCTACTCACTACTCTACTCACTACTCTACTCACTACTCTACTCACTACTCTACTCACTACTCTACTCACTACTCACTACTCTACTCACTACTCTACTCACTACTCTACTCACTACTCTACTCACTACTCTACTCACTACTCTGCACTCACTACACTCTACTCACTACTCTACTCACTACTCTACTCACTACTCTACTCACTACTCTACTCACTACTCACTACTCTACTCACTACTCACTACTCACTACTCTACTCACTACTCACTACTCTACTCACTACTCTACTCACTACTCACTACTCTACTCACTACTCTACTCACTACTCTACTCACTACTCACTACTCTACTCACTACTCTACTCACTACTCTACTCACTACTCTACTCACTACTCTACTCACTACTCTACTCACTACTCTACTCACTACTCACTACTCACTTCACTACTCACTACTCACCACTCTGCACTCACTACTCACTACTCTACTCACTACTCTACTCACTACTCACTACTCTACTCACTACTCTACTCACTACTCACTACTCTGCACTCACTACTCTGCACTCACTACTCTGCACTCACTACTCTGCACTCACTACTCTACTCACTACTCACTACTCTACTCACTACTCTACTCACTACTCTACTCACTACTCTACTCACTACTCACTACTCTACTCACTACTCTACTCACTACTCTACTCACTACTCTACTCACTACTCTACTCTACTCACTACTCTACTCACTACTCTACTCACTACTCTACTCACTACTCTACTCACTACTCTACTCACTACTCTACTCTACTCACTACTCTACTCACTACTCTACTCTACTCATTACTCTACTCTACTCACTACTCTACTCACTACTCTACTCACTACTCTACTCACTACTCTACTCACTACTCTACTCACTACTCTACTCACTACTCTACTCACTACTCTACTCACTACTCTGCACTCACTACTCACTACTCTGCACTCACTACTCACTACTCTGCACTCACTACTCACTACTCACTACTCTACTCACTACTCACTACTCTACTCACTACTCTACTCACTACTCTACTCACTACTCTACTCTACTCACTACTCTACTCACTACTCTACTCACTACTCTACTCACTACTCTGCACTCACTACTCACTACTCTACTCACTACTCTACTCACTACTCTACTCACTACTCACTACTCTACTCACTACTCTACTCACTACTCACTACTCTGCACTCACTACTCACTACTCTGCACTCACTACTCACTACTCACTACTCTACTCACTACTCTACTCACTACTCTACTCACTACTCTACTCACTACTCACTACTCTACTCACTACTCTACACTCTACTCTACACTCTACTCACTACTCTACTCACTACTCTACTCACTACTCTACTCACTACTCTACTCACTACTCTACTCACTACTCTACTCACTACTCTGCACTCACTACTCACTACTCTGCACTCACTACTCACTACTCACTACTCTACTCACTACTCACTACTCTACTCACTACTCTACTCACTACTCTACTCTACTCACTACTCTACTCACTACTCTACTCACTACTCTGCACTCACTACTCACTACTCTACTCACTACTCTACTCACTACTCTACTCACTACTCACTACTCTACTCACTACTCTACTCACTACTCACTACTCTGCACTCACTACTCTGCACTCACTACTCACTACTCACTACTCTGCACTCACACTCTGCACTCACTACTCACTACTCACTACTCTACTCACTACTCTACTCACTACTCTACTCACTACTCTACTCACTACTCTACTCACTACTCTACTCACTACTCTACTCACTACTCACTACTCTACTCACTACTCTACTCACTACTCTACTCACTACTCTGCACTCACTACTCACTACTCTGCACTCACACTCACTACTCACTACTCTACTCACTACTCACTACTCTACTCACTACTCTACTCACTACTCTACTCACTACTCACTACTCTACTCACTACTCTGCACTCACTACTCACTACTCTGCACTCACTACTCACTACTCACTACTCTACTCACTACTCACTACTCTACTCACTACTCTACTCACTACTCACTACTCACTACTCTACTCACTACTCACTACTCACTACTCTACTCACTACTCACTACTCACTACTCACTACTCACTACTCACTACTCTACTCACTACTCACTACTCACTACTCTCTACTCACTACTCTACTCACTACTCTACTCACTACTCTACTCACTACTCTACTCACTACTCACTACTCTGCACTCACTACTCACTACTCTGCACTCACTACTCACTACTCACTACTCTACTCACTACTCTACTCACTACTCACTACTCTACTCACTACTCTACTCACTACTCACTACTCTACTCACTACTCACTACTCTACTCACTACTCTACTCACTACTCTACTCACTACTCTACTCACTACTCTACTCACTACTCTACTCACTACTCTACTCACTACTCTACTCACTACTCTACTCACTACTCACTACTCTACTCACTACTCACTACTCTCACACAACTCTACTCACTACTCCCTACTCTACTCACTACTCTACTCACTACTCACTACTCTACTCACTACTCACTACTCTACTCACTACTCTACTCACTACTCACTACTCTACTCACACTCTACTCACTACTCTACTCACTACTCTACTCACTACTCTACTCACTACTCACTACTCTACTCACTACTCTACTCACTACTCACTACTCTACTCACTACTCACTACTCACTACTCTACTCACTACTCTACTCACTACTCTACTCACTACTCTACTCACTACTCTACTCACTACTCTACTCACTACCTACTCACTACTCTACTCACTACTCTACTCACTACTCTACTCACTACTCACTTCACTACTCACTACTCACCACTCTGCACTCACTACTCACTACTCTACTCACTACTCTACTCACTACTCTACTCACTACTCTACTCACTACTCTACTCACTACTCTACTCACTACTCTACTCACTACTCTACTCACTACTCACTACTCACTACTCACTACTCTACTCACTACTCTGCACTCACTACTCTGCACTCACTACTCACTACTCACTACTCTACTCACTACTCTACTCACTACTCACTACTCTACTCACTACTCTACTCACTACTCTACTCACTACTCTACTCACTACTCTACTCACTACTCTACTCACTACTCACTACTCTGCACTCACTACTCCACTACTCTACTCACTACTCACTACTGCACTCACTACTCACTACTCACTACTCACTACTCACTACTCTACTCACTACTCTACTCACTACTCTACTCACTACTCACTACTCACTACTCACTACTCTACTCACTACTCTACTCACTACACTACTCACTACTCACTACTCTACTCACTACTCACTACTCTGCACTCACTACTCTACTCACTACTCACTACTGCACTCACTACTCACTACTCACTACTCTACTCACTACTCACTACTGCACTCACTACTCACTACTCACTACTCTACTCTACTCACTACTCACTACTGCACTCACTACTCACTACTCACAACTCACTACTCACTACTCACTACTCTACTCTACTCACTACTCACTACTGCACTCACTACTCACTACTCACTACTCACTACTCACTACTCTACTCACTACTCACTACTCACTACTCACTACTCACTACTCTACTCACTACTCACTACTCTACTCACTACTCTACTCACTACTCACTACTCTCACTACTCTACTCACTACTCTCACTACTCTACTCACTACTCTACTCACTACTCTGCACTCACTACTCTACTCACTACTCTACTCACTACTCTACTCACTACTCTACTCTACTCACTACTCACTACTGCACTCACTACTCAACTCTACTCACTACTCACTACTGCACTCACTACTCACTACTCACTACTCTACTCTACTCACTACTCACTACTGCACTCACTACTCACTACTCACTACTCTACTCACTACTCACTACTCTACTCACTACTCTACTCTACTCACTACTCTACTCTACTCACTACTCACTACTGCACTCACTACTCACTACTCTACTCACTACTCTACTCACTACTCACTACTCACTACTCACTACTCACTACTCACTACTCACTACTCACTACTCACTACTCACTACTCACTACTGCACTCACTACTCTACTCTACTCACTACTCTACTCTACTCACTACTCTACTCACTACTCACTACTCACTACTCTACTCACTACTCTACTCACTACTCTACTCACTACTGCACTCACTACTCTGCACTCACTACTCTGCACTCACTACTCTGCACTCACTACTCTGCACTCACTACTCTACTCACTACTCTGCACTCACTACTGCACTCACTACTCACTACTCTACTCTACTCACTACTCACTACTCTACTCTACTCACTACTGCACTCACTACTCACTACTCACTACTCACTACTCTCTACTCTCTACTCTACTCTCTACTCACTACTCTACTCACTACTCACTACTCTACTCACTACTCTACTCACTACTCTACTCACTACTCTACTCACTACTCACTACTCTACTCACTACTCTACTCACTACTCTACTCACTACTCTACTCACTACTCTACTCACTACTCTACTCACTACTCTACTCACTACTCACTACTGCACTCACTACTCACTACTCACTACTGCACTCACTACTCACTACTGCACTCACTACTCACTACTCTGCACTCACTACTCACTACTCACTACTCACTACTCACTACTCAGCACTCACTACTCAGCACTCACTACTCTACTCACTACTCTACTCACTACTCTACTCACTACTCTACTCACTACTCTACTCACTACTCTACTCACTACTCTACTCACTACTCTACTCTACTCACTACTCTACTCACTACTCTACTCACTACTCTACTCACTACTCACTACTGCACTCACTACTCACTACTCTACTCACTACTCACTACTGCACTCACTACTCACTACTCACTACTGCACTCACTACTCACTACTCACTACTGCACTCACTACTCACTACTCACTACTGCACTCACTACTCACTACTGCACTCACTACTCACTACTCTGCACTCACTACTCACTACTCACTACTCACTACTCACTACTCACTACTCACTACTCTGCACTCACTACTCTACTCACTACTCACTACTCTACTCACTACTCTACTCACTACTCACTACTCTACTCACTACTCTGCACTCACTACTCTACTCACTACTCACTACTCTACTCACTACTCACTACTCTGCACTCACTACTCTACTCACTACTCTACTCACTACTCACTACTGCACTCACTACTCACTACTCTACTCTACTCACTACTCACTACTCTACACACTACACTACTCACTACTCACTACTCACTACTCACTACTCTACTCCTCACTACTCTGCACTCACTACTCACTACTCTACTCACTACTCAGCACTCACTACTCTACTCACTACTCACTACTCTACTCACTACTCACTACTCTACTCACTACTCTACTCACTACTCTACTCACTACTCTACTCACTACTCTACTCACTACTCTACTCACTACTCTACTCACTACTCTACTCACTACTGCACTCACTACTCACTACTCACTACTGCACTCACTACTCACTACTGCACTCACTACTCACTACTCTGCACTCACTACTCACTACTCACTACTCACTACTCACTACTCACTACTCACTACTCACTACTCACTACTCTGCACTCACTACTTTACTCTACTCACTACTCACTACTGCACTCACTACTCACTACTGCACTCACTACTCACTACTCTACTCTACTCACTACTCTACACACTACACTACACACTACTCACTACTCACTACTCACTACTCACTACTCACTACTCTGCACTCACTCAGTACTCTACTCACTACTCACTACTCTGCACTCACTACTCACTACTCTGAACTCACTACTCACTACTCTGCACTCACTACTCACTACTCTGCACTCACTACTCACTACTCTGCACTCACTACTCACTACTCTGCACTCACTACTCACTACTCTGCACTCACTACTCACTACTCTGCACTCACTACTCACTACTCTACTCACTACTCTACTCACTACTCTACTCACTACTCTGCACTCACTACTCACTACTCTACTCACTACTCTGCACTCACTACTCTGCACTCACTACTCTGCACTCACTACTCTGCACTCACTACTCTGCACTCACTACTCTGCACTCACTACTCTGCACTCACTACTCTGCACTCACTACTCTACTCACTACTCTACTCACTACTCTACTCACTACTCTGCACTCACTACTCTGCACTCACTACTCTGCACTCACTACTCTGCACTCACTACTCTGCA
Organism: Lissotriton helveticus; assembly: GCF_964261635.1. NCBI lineage: Eukaryota > Metazoa > Chordata > Amphibia > Caudata > Salamandridae > Lissotriton > Lissotriton helveticus. The sequence continues at coordinate 1,290,916,552 of NC_136068.1, forward strand.
CTCACTACTCTGCACTCACTACTCTGCACTCACTACTCTGCACTCACTACTCTGCACTCACTACTCACTACTCACTACTCTACTCACTACTCTACTCACTACTCTACTCACTACTCTACTCACTACTCTACTCACTACTCTACACTCTACACTCTACTCACTACTCTACACTCTACTCACTACTCACTACTCACTACTCACTACTCACTACTCTCTACTCTCTACTCTACTCTCTACTCACTACTCTACTCACTACTCACTACTCTACTCACTACTCTACTCACTACTCTACTCACTACTCTACTCACTACTCACTACTCTACTCACTACGCTACTCACTACTCACTACTCTACTCACTACTCTACTCACTACTCACTACTCACTACTCTACTCACTACTCACTACTCACTACTCACTACTCTACTCACTACTCACTACTCACTACTCACTACTCACTACTCACTACTCACTACTCACTACTCTACTCACTACTCTACTCACTACTCTACTCACTACTCTACTCACTACTCTACACTCTACACTCTACTCACTACTCTACACTCTACACTCTACTCACTACTCTACACTCTACTCACTACTCACTACTCACTACTCACTACTCACTACTCTCTACTCTCTACTCTACTCTCTACTCACTACTCTACTCACTACTCACTACTCTACTCACTACTCTACTCACTACTCTACTCACTACTCTACTCACTACTCACTACTCTACTCACTACGCTACTCACTACTCACTACTCTACTCACTACTCTACTCACTACTCACTACTCACTACTCTACTCACTACTCACTACTCACTACTCACTACTCACTACTCACTACTCACTACTCACTACTCACTACTCACTACTCACTACTCTGCACTCACTACTCACTACTCACTACTCACTACTCACTACTCACCACTCACTACTCACCACTCACCACTCACTACTCTACTCACTACTCACTACTCTACTCACTACTCTACTCACTACTCTACTCACTACTCTACTCACTACTCTACTCACTACTCTGCACTCACTACTCACTACTCCCTACTCTACTTACTACTCACTACTCACTACTCTACTCACTACTCACTACTCTACTCACTACTCACTACTCTACTCACTACTCACTACTGCACTCACTACTCACTACTCACTACTCTCTACTCTCTACTCTCTACTCTCTACTCTACTCTACTCTATACTCTACTCACTACTCTACTCACTACTCTACTCACTACTCTACTCACTACTCTACTCACTACTCTACTCACTACTCTACTCACTACTCTACTCACTACTCTACTCACTACTCTGCACTCACTACTCACTACTCACTACTCTGCACTCACTACTCACTACTCACTACTCTGCACTCACTACTCACTACTCACTACTCTACTCACTACTCTACTCACTACTCTACTCACTACTCTACTCTCTACTCTACTCTCTACTCACTACTCTACTCACTACTCACTACTCTACTCACTACTCTACTCACTACTCTACTCACTACTCTACTCACTACTCTACTCACTACTCACTACTCTACTCACTACTCTACTCACTACTCTACTCACTACTCTACTCACTACTCTACTCACTACTCTACTCACTACTCACTACTCTACTCACTACTCACTCACTACTCACTACTCTACTCACTACTCACTACTCTACTCACTACTCACTACTCTACTCACTACTCACTACTCACTACTCTACTCTACTCTACTCACTACTCACTACTGCACTCACTACTCTACTCACTACTCTACTCACTACTCTACTCACTACTCACTACTCACTACTCTACTCACTACTCACTACTCTACTCACTACTCTACTCACTACTCACTACTCACTACTCTACTCACTACTCACTACTCTACTCACTACTCTACTCACTACTCTACTCACTACTCTACTCACTACTCTACTCACTACTCTACTCACTACTCTACTCACTACTCTACTCACTACTCTACTCACTACTCTACTCACTACTCTGCACTCACTACTCACTACTCACCACTCACTACTCTACTCACCACTCACTACTCTACTCACTACTCACTACTCACTACTCTACTCACTACTCACTACTCACTACTCTACTCACTACTCACTACTCACTACTCACTACTCACTACTCACTACTCACTACTCTACTCACTACTCACTACTCACTACTCTACTCACTACTCACCTCACTACTCTACTCACTACTCTACTCACTACTCTACTCACTACTCTACTCACTACTCTACTCACTACTCTACTCACTACTCTACTCACTACTCACTACTCTGCACTCACTACTCTGCACTCACTACTCACTACTCACTACTCTGCACTCACTCACTACTCTACTCACTACTCTACACACTACTCACTACTCTACACACTACTCTACACACTACACACTACTCTACTCACTACTCACTACTCACTACTGCACTCACTACTCACTACTCACTACTCTACTCTACTCACTACTCACTACTCTACTCTACTCACTACTCACTACTCTACTCACTACTCTACTCACTACTCTACTCACTACTCTACTCACTACTCTACTCACTACTCTACTCACTACTCTACTCACTACTCTACTCACTACTCTGCACTCACCACTCACTACTCACTACTCACCACTCACTACTCTACTCACCACTCACTACTCACTACTCACTACTCACTACTCACTACTCACTACTCACTACTCACTACTCTACTCACTACTCACTACTCACTACTCACTACTCTACTCACTACTCACCTCACTACTCACTACTCACTACTCACTACTCACTACTCACTACTCACTACTCACTACTCACTACTCTACTACTCTACTCACTACTCTACTCACTACTCTACTCACTACTCACTACTCTGCACTCACTACTCTACTCACTACTCACTACTCTGCACTCACTACTCACTACTCTGCACTCACTACTCTGCACTCACTACTCACTACTCTGCACTCACTCACTACTCACTACTCACTACTCTGCACTCACTCACTACTCTACTCACTACTCTACACACTACTCACTACTCTACTCACTACTCTACACACTACTCTACACACTACTCACTACTCTACTCACTACTCACTACTCACTACTGCACTCACTACTCACTACTCACTACTCTACTCTACTCACTACTCACTACTCTACTCTACTCACTACTCACTACTCTGCACTCACTACTCTACTCACTACTCACTACTCTGCACTCACTACTCACTACTCTGCACTCACTACTCACTACTCTGCACTCACTACTCACTACTCTACTCACTACTCTACTCACTACTCACTACTCTGCACTCACTACTCTGCACTCACTACTCACTACTCACTACTCTGCAGAGTAGTGAGTGCAGAGTAGTGAGTAGTGAGTAGTGAGTAGTGAGTGCAGAGTAGTGAGTAGTGAGTAGAGTAGTGAGTAGAGTAGTGAGTAGAGTAGTGAGTGCAGAGTAGTGAGTAGTGAGTGCAGAGTAGTGAGTAGTGAGTGCAGAGTAGTGAGTAGTGAGTGCAGAGTAGTGAGTAGTGAGTAGAGTAGTGAGTAGAGTAGTGAGTAGTGAGTGCAGAGTAGTGAGTGCAGAGTAGTGAGTGCAGAGTAGTGAGTGCAGAGTAGTGAGTGCAGAGTAGTGAGTGCAGAGTAGTGAGTGCAGAGTAGTGAGTGCAGAGTAGTGAGTGCAGAGTAGTGAGTAGAGTAGTGAGTAGAGTAGTGAGTAGTGAGTAGTGAGTAGTGAGTAGTGAGTGCAGAGTAGTGAGTAGAGTAGTGAGTAGTGAGTGCAGAGTAGTGAGTAGTGAGTGCAGTAGTGAGTAGTGAGTAGAATAGTGAGTAGTGAGTAGTGAGTAGTGAGTAGTGAGTGCAGAGTAGTGAGTAGTGAGTGCAGTAGTGAGTAGTGAGTAGAATAGTGAGTAGTGAGTAGTGAGTAGTGAGTGCAGAGTAGTGAGTGCACTCACTACTCACTACTCACTACTCACTATTCTACTCACTACTCACTACTGCACTCACTACTCACTACTCTGCACTCACTACTCACTACTCTACACACTACTCACTACTCTACTCACTACTCTACACACTATACACACTACTCTACACACTACTCACTACTCACTACTCACTACTCAGTGCAGAGTAGTGAGTGCAGAGTAGTGAGTAGTGAGTAGTGAGTAGAGTAGTGAGTAGTGTGTAGAGTAGTGTGTAGAGTAGTGTGTAGAGTAGTGTGTAGAGTAGTGAGTAGTGTGTAGAGTAGTGAGTAGTGAGTGCAGAGTAGTGAGTAGTGAGTGCAGTAGTGAGTAGTGAGTAGAATAGTGAGTAGTGAGTAGTGAGTGCACTCACTACTCTGCACTCACTACTCACTACTCACTATTCTACTCACTACTCACTACTGCACTCACTACTCACTACTCTGCACTCACTACTCACTACTCACTACTCACTATTCTACTCACTACTCACTACTGCACTCACTACTCACTACTCTGCACTCACTACTCACTACTCACTACTCTGCACTCACTACTCACTACTCTACTCACTACTCTGCACTCACTACTCACTACTCACTACTCTACTCACTACTCTACTCACTACTCTGCACTCACTACTCTGCACTCACTACTCTGCACTCACTACTCTGCACTCACTACTCTGCACTCACTACTCTGCACTCACTACTCTGCACTCACTACTCTGCACTCACTACTCTGCACTCACTACTCTGCACTCACTACTCTGCACTCACTACTCTGCACTCACTACTCTGCACTCACTACTCACTACTTTACTCACTACTCTACTCACTACTCTACTCACTACTCTACTCACTACTCTACTCACTACTCACTACTCTGCACTCACTACTCACTACTCTGCACTCACTACTCACTACTCTGCACTCACTACTCACTACTCTGCACTCACTACTCACTACTCTACTCACTACTCTACTCACTACTCTACTCACTACTCACTACTCTGCACTCACTACTCTGCACTCACTACTCACTACTCACTACTCACTACTCTGCACTCACTACTCTGCAGAGTAGTGAGTAGTGAGTAGTGAGTAGTGAGTGCAGAGTAGTGAGTGCAGAGTAGTGAGTAGTGAGTAGAGTAGTGAGTAGAGTAGTGAGTAGTGAGTGCAGAGTAGTGAGTAGTGAGTGCAGAGTAGTGAGTAGTGAGTAGAGTAGTGAGTGCAGAGTAGTGAGTAGTGAGTAGAGTAGAGTAGTGAGTAGAGTAGAGTAGTGAGTAGTGAGTAGAGTAGAGTAGTGAGTAGTGAGTAGTGAGTGCAGTAGTGAGTAGTGAGTAGTGAGTAGAGTAGTGAGTAGTGTGTAGAGTAGTGTGTAGAGTAGTGAGTAGAGTAGTGAGTAGTGTGTAGAGTAGTGAGTAGAGTAGTGAGTGAGTGCAGAGTAGTGAGTAGTGAGTGAGTGCAGAGTAGTGAGTAGTGAGTGCAGAGTAGTGAGTGCAGAGTAGTGAGTAGAGTAGTGAGGTGAGTAGTGAGTAGAGTAGTGAGTAGTGAGTAGTGAGTAGTGAGTAGTGAGTAGTGAGTAGTGAGTAGTGAGTAGTGAGTAGTGAGTAGTGAGTAGTGAGTGCAGAGTAGTGAGTGCAGAGTAGTGAGTAGTGAGTAGAGTAGTGAGTAGAGTAGTGAGTAGTGAGTGCAGAGTAGTGAGTAGTGAGTGCAGAGTAGTGAGTGCAGAGTAGTGAGTAGTGAGTGCAGAGTAGTGAGTAGTGAGTAGAGTAGTGAGTAGAGTAGTGAGTAGAGTAGTGAGTAGTGAGTGCAGAGTAGTGAGTGCAGAGTAGTGAGTGCAGAGTAGTGAGTGCAGAGTAGTGAGTGCAGAGTAGTGAGTGCAGAGTAGTGAGTGCAGAGTAGTGAGTGCAGAGTAGTGAGTGCAGAGTAGTGAGTGCAGAGTAGTGAGTGCAGAGTAGTGAGTAGAGTAGTGAGTAGAGTAGTGAGTAGAGTAGTGAGTAGTGAGTAGTGAGTAGTGAGTGCAGAGTAGTGAGTAGAGTAGTGAGTAGTGAGTGCAGAGTAGTGAGTAGTGAGTGCAGTAGTGAGTAGTGAGTAGAATAGTGAGTAGTGAGTAGTGAGTAGTGAGTAGTGAGTAGTGAGTGCAGAGTAGTGAGTAGTGAGTGCAGTAGTGAGTAGTGAGTAGAATAGTGAGTAGTGAGTAGTGAGTGCAGAGTAGTGAGTGCACTCACTACTCACTACTCACTACTCACTATTCTACTCACTACTCACTACTGCACTCACTACTCACTACTCTGCACTCACTACTCACTACTCTACTCACTACTCTACACACTACTCTACACACTACTCTACACACTACTCTACACACTACTCTACACACTACTCTACACACTACTCTACACACTACTCTACACACTACTCTACACACTACTCTACTCACTACTCACTACTCACTACTCTGCACTCACTACTCACTACTCTACACACTACTCACTACTCTACACACTACTCACTACTCTACTCACTACTCTACACACTACTCACTACTCTACTCACTACTCACTACTCTACTCACTACTCACTACTCTACTCACTACTCTACTCACTACTCTACTCACTACTCTACTCACTACTCTACTCACTACTCTACTCACTACTCTACTCACTACTCTACTCACTACTCTACTCACTACTCTACTCACTACTCTACTCACTACTGCACTCACTACTCACTACTCACTACTGCACTCACTACTCACTACTCTGCACTCACTACTCACTACTCACTACTCACTACTCACTACTCACTACTCACTACTCTGCACTCACTACTCTACTCACTACTCTACTCACTACTCTACTCACTACTCTACTCACTACTCACTACTCTACTCACTACTCTACTCACTACTCTACTCACTACTCTACTCACTACTCTACTCACTACTCACTACTGCACTCACTACTCACTACTCACTACTGCACTCACTACTCACTACTGCACTCACTACTCACTACTCACTACTCTGCACTCTGCACTCACTACTCACTACTCACTACTCACTACTCACTACTCACTACTCTACTCACTACTCACTACTCTACTCACTACTCTACTCACTACTCACTACTCTACTCACTACTCTGCACTCACTACTCTACTCACTACTCACTACTCTGCACTCACTACTTTACTCACTACTCTACTCACTACTCACTACTGCACTCACTACTCACTACTCTACTCTACTCTACACACTACACTACACACTACACACTACACTACACACTACTCACTACTCACTACTCACTACTCACTACTCACTACTCACTACTCACTACTCACTACTCACTACTCACTACTCACTACTCACTACTCACTACTCACTACTCACTACTCACTACTCTGCACTCACTCAGTACTCTACTCACTACTCACTACTCTGCACTCACTACTCACTACTCACTACTCACTACTCACTACTCACTACTCACTACTCTGCACTCACTACTCTACTCACTACTCTACTCACTACTCTACTCACTACTCTACTCACTACTCTACTCTACTCACTACTCTACTCACTACTCACTACTCTACTCACTACTCTACTCACTACTCTACTCACTACTCTACTCACTACTCTACTCACTACTCACTACTGCACTCACTACTCACTACTCACTACTGCACTCACTACTCACTACTGCACTCACTACTCACTACTCACTACTCTGCACTCTGCACTCACTACTCACTACTCACTACTCTACTCACTACTCACTACTCTACTCACTACTCACTACTCTACTCACTACTCTGCACTCACTACTCTACTCACTACTCACTACTCTGCACTCACTACTTTACTCACTACTCTACTCACTACTCACTACTGCACTCACTACTCACTACTCTACTCTACACACTACACTACACACTACACTACACACTACACACTACACTACACACTACTCACTACTCACTACTCACTACTCACTACTCACTACTCACTACTCACTACTCACTACTCACTACTCACTACTCACTACTCTACTCACTACTCTGCACTCACTACTCTACTCACTACTCACTACTCTGCACTCACTACTTTACTCACTACTCTACTCACTACTCACTACTGCACTCACTACTCACTACTCTACTCTACTCTACACACTACACTACACACTACTCACTACTCACTACTCACTACTCACTACTCACTACTCACTACTCACTACTCACTACTCACTACTCACTACTCACTACTCACTACTCACTACTCTGCACTCACTCAGTACTCTACTCACTACTCACTACTCTGCACTCACTACTCACTACTCTGCACTCACTACTCACTACTCTGAACTCACTACTCACTACTCTACTCCTCACTACTCTGCACTCACTACTCACTACTCTGCACTCACTACTCACTACTCTGCACTCACTACTCACTACTCTGCACTCACTACTCACTACTCTGCACTCACTACTCACTACTCTACTCACTACTCTACTCACTACTCTGCACTCACTACTCTGCACTCACTACTCACTACTCTGCACTCACTACTCTGCACTCACTACTCTGCACTCACTACTCTGCACTCACTACTCTGCACTCACTACTCTGCACTCACTACTCTGCACTCACTACTCTGCACTCACTACTCTGCACTCACTACTCTGCACTCACTACTCTGCACTCACTACTCTGCACTCACTACTCTGCACTCACTACTCTACTCACTACTCTGCACTCACTACTCTGCACTCACTACTCTACTCACTACTCTACTCACTACTCTACTCACTACTCTACTCACTACTCTACTCACTACTCTACTCACTACTCTACTCACTACTCTACTCACTACTCTACACTCTACTCACTACTCACTACTCACTACTCACTACTCACTACTCTCTACTCTCTACTCTCTACTCTCTACTCACTACTCTACTCACTACTCACTACTCTACTCACTACTCTACTCACTACTCTACTCTACTCACTACTCTACTCACTACTCACTACTCTACTCACTACGCTACTCACTACTCACTACTCTACTCACTACTCACTACTCTACTCACTACTCTACTCACTACTCACTACTCACTACTCTACTCACTACTCTACTCACTACTCACTACTCACTACTCACTACTCACTACTCACTACTCTGCACTCACTACTCTGCACTCACTACTCACTACTCACCACTCACTACTCACTACTCACTACTCACCACTCACTACTCACCACTCACCACTCACTACTCTACTCACTACTCACTACTCTACTCACTACTCTACTCACTACTCTACTCACTACTCTACTCACTACTCTACTCACTACTCTACTCACTACTCTGCACTCACTACTCACTACTCCCTACTCTACTTACTACTCACTACTCACTACTCTACTCACTACTCACTACTCTACTCACTACTCACTACTCTACTCACTACTCACTACTGCACTCACTACTCACTACTCACTACTCTCTACTCTCTACTCTCTACTCTCTACTCTCTACTCACTACTCTACTCACTACTCACTACTCACTCACTACTCTACTCACTACTCTACTCTACTCACTACTCTACTCACTACTCACTACTCTACTCACTACGCTACTCACTACTCACTACTCTACTCACTACTCTACTACTCTACTCACTACTCTACTCACTACTCTACTCACTACTCTACTCACTACTCACTACTCTACTCACTACTCTACTCACTACTCACTACTCACTACTCACTACTCACTACTCACTACTCACTACTCACTACTCACTACTCACTACTCACTACTCTACTCACTACTCACTACTCTACTCACTACTCTACTCACTACTCTACTCACTACTCTACTCACTACTCTACTCACTACTCTACTCACTACTCTACTCACTACTCTACTCACTACTCTACTCACTACTCTGCACTCACTACTCACTACTCTACTCACCACTCACTACTCTACTCACTACTCACTACTCACTACTCTACTCACTACTCACTACTCACTACTCTACTCACTACTCACTACTCTACTCACTACTCACTACTCACTACTCACTACTCTACTCACTACTCACTACTCACTACTCTACTCACTACTCACTACTCACCTCACTACTCACCTCACTACTCTACTCACTACTCTACTCACTACTCTACTCACTACTCTACTCACTACTCTACTCACTACTCTACTCACTACTCACTACTCTACTCACTACTCTACTCACTACTCACTACTCTACTCACTACTCTACTCACTACTCACTACTCACTACTGCACTCACTACTCACTACTCACTACTCACTACTCACTACTCTACTCTACTCACTACTCACTACTCTACTCTACTCACTACTCTACTCACTACTCTACTCACTACTCTACTCACTACTCTACTCACTACTCTACTCACTACTCTACTCACTACTCTACTCACTACTCTGCACTCACTACTCACCACTCACTACTCTACTCACCACTCACTACTCTACTCACTACTCACTACTCACTACTCTACTCACTACTCACTACTCACTACTCTACTCACTACTCTACTCACTACTCACTACTCTACTCACTACTCACTACTCACTACTCACTACTCACTACTCACTACTCTACTCACTACTCTACTCACTACTCTACTCACTACTCTGCACTCACTACTCTACTCACTACTCACTACTCACTACTCACTACTCTACTCACTACTCACTACTCTACTCACTACTCACTACTCTACTCACTACTCACTACTCACTACTCACTACTCACTACTCACTACTCTACTCACTACTCTACTCACTACTCTACTCACTACTCACTACTCACTACTCACTACTCTACTCACTACTCACTACTCACTACTCACTACTCTACTCACTACTCACTACTCTACTCACTACTCACTACTCTACTCACTACTCACTACTCACTACTCACTACTCACTACTCTACTCACTACTCTACTCACTACTCTACTCACTACTCACTACTCTGCACTCACTACTCTACTCACTACTCACTACTCTGCACTCACTACTCACTACTCTGCACTCACTACTCTGCACTCACTACTCACTACTCTGCACTCACTCACTACTCACTACTCACTACTCTGCACTCACTCACTACTCTACTCACTACTCTACACACTACTCACTACTCTACTCACTACTCTACACACTACTCTACACACTACTCTACACACTACTCACTACTCTACTCACTACTCACTACTCACTACTGCACTCACTACTCACTACTCACTACTCTACTCTACTCACTACTCACTACTCTACTCTACTCACTACTCACTACTCACTACTCTGCACTCACTACTCTACTCACTACTCACTACTCTGCACTCACTACTCACTACTCTGCACTCACTACTCACTACTCTGCACTCACTACTCACTACTCTACTCACTACTCTACTCACTACTCACTACTCTGCACTCACTACTCTGCACTCACTACTCACTACTCACTACTCTGCAGAGTAGTGAGTGCAGAGTAGTGAGTAGTGAGTAGTGAGTAGTGAGTGCAGAGTAGTGAGTAGTGAGTAGAGTAGTGAGTAGAGTAGTGAGTAGAGTAGTGAGTGCAGAGTAGTGAGTAGTGAGTGCAGAGTAGTGAGTAGTGAGTGCAGAGTAGTGAGTAGTGAGTGCAGAGTAGTGAGTAGTGAGTAGAGTAGTGAGTAGAGTAGTGAGTAGAGTAGTGAGTAGTGAGTGCAGAGTAGTGAGTGCAGAGTAGTGAGTGCAGAGTAGTGAGTGCAGAGTAGTGAGTGCAGAGTAGTGAGTGCAGAGTAGTGAGTGCAGAGTAGTGAGTAGAGTAGTGAGTAGAGTAGTGAGTAGTGAGTAGTGAGTAGTGAGTGCAGAGTAGTGAGTAGAGTAGTGAGTAGTGAGTGCAGAGTAGTGAGTAGTGAGTGCAGTAGTGAGTAGTGAGTAGAATAGTGAGTAGTGAGTAGTGAGTAGTGAGTAGTGAGTGCAGAGTAGTGAGTAGTGAGTGCAGTAGTGAGTAGTGAGTAGAATAGTGAGTAGTGAGTAGTGAGTAGTGAGTGCAGAGTAGTGAGTGCACTCACTACTCACTACTCACTACTCACTATTCTACTCACTACTCACTACTGCACTCACTACTCACTACTCTGCACTCACTACTCACTACTCTACACACTACTCACTACTCTACTCACTACTCTACACACTATACACACTACTCTACACACTACTCACTACTCTACTCACTACTCACTACTCACTACTCAGTGCAGAGTAGTGAGTGCAGAGTAGTGAGTAGTGAGTAGAGTAGTGAGTAGTGTGTAGAGTAGTGTGTAGAGTAGTGTGTAGAGTAGTGTGTAGAGTAGTGAGTAGTGTGTAGAGTAGTGAGTAGTGAGTGCAGAGTAGTGAGTAGTGAGTGCAGTAGTGAGTAGTGAGTAGAATAGTGAGTAGTGAGTAGTGAGTAGTGAGTGCACTCACTACTCTGCACTCACTACTCACTACTCACTATTCTACTCACTACTCACTACACTACTCTGCACTCACTACTCACTACTCACTACTCACTATTCTACTCACTACTGCACTCACTACTCACTACTGCACTCACTACTCACTACTCTGCACTCACTACTCACTACTCTACTCACTACTCTACTCACTACTCTGCACTCACTACTCTGCACTCACTACTCTACTCACTACTCTGCACTCACTACTCTGCACTCACTACTCTGCACTCACTACTCTGCACTCACTACTCTGCACTCACTACTCTGCACTCACTACTCTGCACTCACTACTCTGCACTCACTACTCTGCACTCACTACTCTGCACTCACTACTCTGCACTCACTACTCTGCACTCACTACTCTGCACTCACTACTCTGCACTCACTACTCTGCACTCACTACTCTGCACTCACTACTCTGCACTCACTACTCTGCACTCACTACTCTGCACTCACTACTCTGCACTCACTACTCACTACTTTACTCACTACTCTACTCACTACTCTACTCACTACTCACTACTCTGCACTCACTACTCACTACTCTGCACTCACTACTCACTACTCTGCACTCACTACTCACTACTCTGCACTCACTACTCACTACTCTACTCACTACTCTACTCACTACTCACTACTCTGCACTCACTACTCTGCACTCACTACTCACTACTCACTACTCTGCACTCACTACTCTGCAGAGTAGTGAGTAGTGAGTAGTGAGTGCAGAGTAGTGAGTGCAGACTGCACTCACTACTCTGCAGAGTAGTGAGTAGTGAGTAGTGAGTGCAGAGTAGTGAGTGCAGAGTAGTGAGTAGTGAGTAGAGTAGTGAGTAGAGTAGTGAGTAGTGAGTGCAGAGTAGTGAGTAGTGAGTGCAGAGTAGTGAGTAGTGAGTAGAGTAGTGAGTGCAGAGTAGTGAGTAGTGAGTAGAGTAGAGTAGTGAGTAGTGAGTAGAGTAGAGTAGTGAGTAGTGAGTAGTGAGTGCAGTAGTGAGTAGTGAGTAGTGAGTAGAGTAGTGAGTAGTGTGATAGAGTAGTGTGTAGAGTAGTGAGTAGAGTAGTGAGTAGTGTGTAGAGTAGTGAGTAGAGTAGTGAGTGAGTGCAGAGTAGTGAGTAGTGAGTAGTGAGTGAGTGCAGAGTAGTGAGTAGTGAGTGCAGAGTAGTGAGTGCAGAGTAGTGAGTAGAGTAGTGAGGTGAGTAGTGAGTAGAGTAGTGAGTAGTGAGTAGTGAGTAGTGAGTAGTGAGTAGTGAGTAGTGAGTGCAGAGTAGTGAGTGCAGAGTAGTGAGTAGTGAGTAGAGTAGTGAGTAGAGTAGTGAGTAGTGAGTGCAGAGTAGTGAGTAGTGAGTGCAGAGTAGTGAGTAGTGAGTGCAGAGTAGTGAGTAGTGAGTGCAGAGTAGTGAGTAGTGAGTAGAGTAGTGAGTAGAGTAGTGAGTAGTGAGTGCAGAGTAGTGAGTGCAGAGTAGTGAGTGCAGAGTAGTGAGTGCAGAGTAGTGAGTGCAGAGTAGTGAGTGCAGAGTAGTGAGTGCAGAGTAGTGAGTGAGAGTAGTGAGTAGAGTAGTGAGTAGTAGTGAGTAGTAGTGAGTGCAGAGTAGTGAGTAGTGAGTGCAGTAGTGAGAAGTGAGTAGAATAGTGAGTAGTGAGTAGTGAGTAGTGAGTGCAGAGTAGGTGAGTAGTGAGTGCAGTAGTGAGTAGTGAGTAGAATAGTGAGTAGTGGAGTAGTGAGTGCAGAGTAGTGAGTGCACTCACTACTCACTACTCACTACTCACTATTCTACCACTACTCACTACTGCACTCACTACTCACTACTCTACACACTACTCACTACTCTACTCACTACTCTCCACTCTCTACACACTCTACACACTACTCTACACACTACTCTACACACTACTCTACACACTACTCTACACACTACTCTACACACTACTCTACACACTACTCTACACACTACTCTACTCACTACTCACTACTCACTACTCTGCACTCACTACTCACTACTCTACACACTACTCACTACTCTACACACTACTCACTACTCTACTCACTACTCTACACACTACTCACTACTCTACTCACTACTCTACTCACTACTCTACTCACTACTCACTACTCACTACTCTACTCACTACTCTACTCACTACTCTACTCACTACTCACTACTCACTACTCACTACTCTGCACTCACTACTCTGCACTCACTACTCTGCACTCACTACTCTGCACTCACTACTCTGCACTCACTACTCTGCACTCACTACTCTGCACTCACTACTCTGCACTCACTACTCTGCACTCACTACTCTGCACTCACTACTCTGCACTCACTACTCACTACTCTACTCACTACTCTACTCACTACTCACTACTCTACTCACTACTCTACTCACTACTCACTACTCTACTCACTACTCTACTCACTACTCACTACTCTACTCACTACTCTACTCACTACTCTACTCACTACTCTACTCACTACTCTACTCACTACTCACTACTCACTATTCTACTCACTACTCACTACTGCACTCACTACTCACTACTCTGCACTCACTACTCTACTCACTACTCTACTCACTACTCTACTCACTACTCTACTCACTACTCACTACTCTACTCACTACTCTACTCACTACTCTACTCACTACTCACTACTGCACTCACTACTCACTATTCTACTCACTACTCACTACTGCACTCACTACTCACTACTCTGCACTCACTACTCTACTCACTACTCTACTCACTACTCTGCACTCACTACTCTACTCACTACTCTACTCACTACTCTACTCACTACTCTACTCACTACTCTACTCACTACTCTGCACTCACTACTCACTACTCACTACTCTACTCACTACTCTACTCACTACTCTACTCACTACTCTACTCACTACTCACTACTCACTACTCACTACTCACTACTCTGCACTCACTACTCTGCACTCACTACTCTGCACTCACTACTCTGCACTCACTACTCTGCACTCACTACTCTGCACTCACTACTCTGCACTCACTACTCTGCACTCACTACTCTGCACTCACTACTCTGCACTCACTACTCACTACTCTACTCACTACTCTACTCACTACTCTACTCACTACTCTACTCACTACTCACTACTCTACTCACTACTCTACTCACTACTCACTACTCTACTCACTACTCTACTCACTACTCACTACTCTACTCACTACTCTACTCACTACTCTACTCACTACTCTACTCACTACTCTACTCACTACTCACTACTCACTATTCTACTCACTACTCACTACTGCACTCACTACTCACTACTCTGCACTCACTACTCTACTCACTACTCTACTCACTACTCTACTCACTACTCTACTCACTACTCACTACTCTACTCACTACTCTACTCACTACTCTACTCACTACTCACTACTGCACTCACTACTCACTATTCTACTCACTACTGCACTCACTACTCACTACTCTGCACTCACTACTCTACTCACTACTCTACTCACTACTCTGCACTCACTACTCTACTCACTACTCTACTCACTACTCTACTCACTACTCTACTCACTACTCTGCACTCACTACTCACTACTCACTACTCACTACTCACTACTCTACTCACTACTCTACTCACTACTCTACTCACTACTCTACTCACTACTCTGCACTCACTACTCACTACTCACTACTCACTACTCACTACTCTGCACTCACTACTCTGCACTCACTACTCTGCACTCACTACTCTGCACTCACTACTCTGCACTCACTACTCTGCACTCACTACTCTACTCACTACTCACTACTCTACTCACTACTCTACTCACTACTCACTACTCTACTCACTACTCACTACTCTACTCACTACTCTACTCACTACTCTACTCACTACTCTACTCACTACTCTACTCACTACTCTACTCACTACTCTACTCACTACTCTACTCACTACTCTACTCACTACTCACTACTCACTACTCACTACTCACTACTCTACTCACTACTCTACTCACTACTCTACTCACTACTCACTTCTCCTCTCCCTACTCTGCCCTCCCTACTCTGCCCTCCCTACTCTGCCCTCCCTACTCTGCCCTCCCTACTCTGCCCTCCCTACTCTGCCCTCCCTACTCTGCCCTCCCTACTCTGCCCTCCCTACTCTGCCCTCCCTACTCTGCCCTCCCTACTCTGCCTGAAGCAAGTCTCTAATGATAGGACACTGAATGATAGTACAATGAGTGATCTGGTACAACGGCAGTAGGAATCTGGTAACCGGACTGTGAGAGTAAATGTGAGGCTCCCAGTGAGAGGAAAGCGAGGTGGAGTGTTTTTTTTATGAAAGGGTGGAGAGAGTGAGTCATGGTGACGAGACAGGGAGCGAGTGAGAAATCTGGCAATAGCTGGGAAGATGCAAGGGATCTGGTAAGAGGACAACGAGAGCTACTGCAAGGGGTCTGTTATGAGGGCAGTAAATTAAAGTGATCTTCTATTTTGACATTAAAAGTTTGAGTTCGGGTGAGTGGGCACGAGTGCTTATCAAAGCACTTTGTTTGTTTTTTTACTTTCAGCTGTGCTGCATAGCAGCCAGGCTGCTGTACAACATGGCTAAACATATCCCTGACAAAACCAACAGATTTTGTATAGGAGAGTCCTATTTGCTTTGCCAATGCTTGTTTAGCCTACCTCGGTCAAAGAGCAGGCGCGGGTTTGCCGGCGCGCACACAGAGCTCAAGGGAAAAAAAACAGCAGTGCACACGCTCCCAGCACCATCTGCCTTCAATTACCGGCACCTCGGACAGCTGGTAATTGAGGATTTATGTATTCTTCTGCGCGTGTCCGAACACTTTATGCAGGAAGTGGACATTGAAAAAATTCCAAAGCCCTATGGCGTGCTGCCTTACTTAAACACAGCCTTGCCTGGACCAATTACCATTCACATGGCAGAATACCACACGCAAAAACCGCGCGCTTTCTGGAATGCGGCAGCCCACAGCCCTTTCTGAACTTTTTTTTTTTTATAACATTAGAGCTCGGAAGCCCCGCCCCACTTCGTGTGACCCGAGCCCTAAAAAAAATTGTGATCTCGTGCAAACAACTTTTGAATGTGAACAGTAACTGTTAACTCGCCTTAAATCCGATGAAAAAAATGATCATACAGTTTGTTATTTTTCTCCTTATTTTTTTTAACGCTCTCAGTTTCTTGCCAAAGTCCACAACACAGTCACCACAACATAGGCTCACATCTCCCCGCTCTTCGAACACACTTTTGTTCATCATTGAATGCCGTTTTTCCAGGCCGATACTTAACAATGAATAGTCAGCACAAAGGCCCCATCTCCGCCTTTGACTAATCCGAAGTGTACAACTCATAGGGAATATTATCCCTTCTAAACTACACCGGATGTCTGCCATCACGTTGTGAGCACCACATACCGAGGCTCGATTTTCTGCCCCCGAACTACAATCAAATTGGACATCAGCTGGTGTTAATCTCTTGATTAACGCTGTTAAAACTCGGACACCTTGGTCTCAGGGAAATCGATGGCTAACTATCATCACGTACTTTATACCGAGGCTCGATTTCCAGCCTCCGAACCACAAACAAATTAAACATCGGCTGGTGTTAAGCCCTTTATTAACGCTGAAAGATCTGGCACACTGAGTTTTCGGGCGACCGATGGTAGGGTCACTGATGGGGTTTGAGTGCCAGCCAGCGTTACACACAAATTCTCTTCGTCAGTGTTTAAAGTCATTTACCTCTAGATTTTTTTCTTATCTTTTTTCCAAACTTCTCCGGTTTCAGTCCCAATCAGCTTTGACTTCACTACTCTGTTTCAGTCCAATTCTGCTTCTTAAAAGTTGCACGCGTGGATTCTTCATCAAAACATCGCCAAATGATGTAATCGGAAAGAAGATGGATACTTCAGAATAGATTATTCAAGTTACTTTATTAAGTTAAGATGTTAATAAGATGAAACGATAACCCCATCAGGAGCAGCTGTCCTGCTACTCAGCCCTCACCCAACTGACATTCACAAACCACTAACATTCCATTCATGCAACATTCCACATCACATGCATTCTAGCTGACCAGCAGGAAGACTAAAGATACAACAAGTCCCAGGTTTAGATCGCACATTGGGCCTCGTAGGAGGATGGTGTCTACTTTTTGCTTTTTGAGGTTGCTCATTGCCTCTAGCGGTGGGGTGTGGATGCTTTCGGCAATTTTGTTCGATCCAGTCGTAGGCAGTTTCGGGGTCTGTAAAAAAAAAAGTGGTGGGAATAAGAGAGAATATTGAACGCTCTCTAAACGAAGGTGCCTCTTGACTTCCTGGAACGCTGACTGTTGGCGCTGTACTGCTCGAGTGTAGTCCGGAAAAAGCATAATGTGCTTCTCTTCGACTCGGATAGGCCCTTGCTGTCTTGCGGCACGAAGAACTGGGTCTCTGTCTCTGTAATGGAGAAACTTTGCTGGCATTGGGCGAGGGTGGATCCCGGGGGTGGACGGCGGGCTGGTAACCTGTGAGCTCTTGTTATGGAAAAGAAGGCAGGCAGATCTGCAGTCCGGTTGATGGAGCGTATCCAGGATTCCATGTAATCGATGGATTTTGTGCCTTCTGTTCTTTCTGGCAGGCCTAAGATGCGAATGCTGCACCTTCAAGGTCATCCACTCGCTCTTCCAGAGTCGCCACGCGATGTTGTAAAGTTCGTTGTGTTTCTTGTTGTGTTTTGGCTAGTGGCTGCAGTGTGGCGATTGTTTTCTCTCCATTCGCAACTTTGTCTGCCAATTTACGATGATCGTCACGCAGTAAACCAAGATCGGTGGCTAGGGTGCCAAATTGCTCTTACATCGTGACTCTGGAATGTTCAATGGCCGCCAGCACCTAATCTAACTTATCAGACATAGACTGGACCGAGGGTGGCTCCGAGTCTTCTATCTGCGATTTGGTGGTGTGAGCGTTCCCTTGTGCTTTGGCAGGCTGTAAGGGGCCAGCGTGGGAGCGGAGCTTCCCCATATTTGTATTTGGAGCTTGTGGATTCCTCTGCTGGATTCTGGTTTGTTCGTGAGAGTTGTACTTGTTACTGGGTTCAGGCTTTATCCGGACACATATGACGCCAATGGACCTCTGATGGTCTCACTATTCTCCGTGTTCATGTCGGGGCAGGGCAAATGGGGAGTTGGTCGCACCATGGGCAACACTTGTGCTTCTGCGGTAAGCTGCACCTTTATTTGTGGTGCAGTGTAGCTTACACTTGATGTGCGGTTACGTGTACCCAGGCCCGCCTGATATGTTATGTCTCCCTCCGTCACCAATTGCGCTCTGTGGGCTCTAGCAGGGGCCCGGTGAGTGGGGACCGCGGGTCAGCTGACTGACCCACCATCTTGATCACAGCCCTTAGAATACTGGGGATGTCCGTTTCAGTTATGGCCGGTGAACCACCTGGCCATCCAGGGTTACTGCTCTCAGTGCCAACGGTCCAACGCCAAAATCCCTAGGTGCCCCCCCTTCTCCCCAGGCACTCAGTCACTGGTGCCACTGGGCTGGCGTTTGCTTTTTCGTGCAGGGCACTGTGTGGTCTACTACTGGGATAAGTTCTCCTGTTTATTTGCAAACTCAGCTCCTCAATATCAAAGGGAGAGGCTTGCATACACTGTCTTTGGCCGTTTTAAGAATCTGGCATTTCTCTCACCTGATCCATCCTCTCTATTTTCCCTGCGCTGGAGGTGGGCGTCCCAATCCTGATTCTTGGACTCGGCCATCTGCTGGGGACCAGTTGGTCACTCCACAGCGCTCTCCACTGCGGACCAAGCTCGGTGCTGCGCCTACAGACGACTGATGCAGCAGACAGGTCACAGCCACTCTTGGTGTGGATGTCCGCCCTCGCCAGAGAGACTGCTGCTCTAGTCACCCCAGATCAGCTTCTGGCACTGGTGTCGGCGCCCCCTCTGCTCACCGCAGTACGCCATAGCAGGTGCGTCACTATGTGGCTGCCGGGGCTGAAACGCTGATAGTGACTCGTCTTACATCGCAGGCGCCGCCATGTTGGGTGCTTGTCACTAGTGGGAGAGCATGCTTCACATCTCTTCGGGGCTAGATATTCGAGGGATTGGCACGCACCGTCACCTCGATTAAGCGGGAGCCTGCTATGTCATTTGGTGGATCCCCTCTACAAAAAATCTGGACGAGGCGCCAGCCAACTCGAGGAGCTTCACTCAGGCAGGTCCACCATCTTGGCTGGCTTAGTCACGCCACTGGTTCGTATTTGTGTTTGTACAGTTATTGGCAGTTCTGGTAGGAGTAATGGGTGGTGCAAACAGCAGTGATCTCCTGAGAGGGCCATGGCACTTATTATTTTACAAATTAAGCACTGGTGAGTACCCATGTTATAAACAAGGGTATTGTTGGACCCGGTCCTTTGGGCAGGTTCACCCCGAGACTTTTTGCTTTTCCAAGCCTGTTTCTGGAACCTGGGTTGGTGATTTTAGGCCTCTGCGCACTTTTTCACTGTGGTACAGTGTAAAGTGCGTGTGCTCTCTGTGTATGTGTGGTGAGTGACCTGCCCTCCCATAGGAATGAATGGGGAATATGTATGCCCATGGTAGATTCCTGATGCGTGGGGAGTGCAGGGTCGAGTTTGATATGTGTGAACTCGTGAGGATGAATGCTGCGTAATGGTATATGCAGCATGGTTGTGTCTAGTCTAGAAGCGCCACTTTTAGAAGTTGGCATATTTGTGTATTGAGTCTGCTGGCACGTGATTGGGTGATGAGCCTGGCCCAGGAGTGCCTGGGCCTGCTTGTGGATTTACTGTCTGGATTGAGTGGGACAGGGGCTGCAGGGCCCCCGGAGGGGGTCGGAGCCATCCCAAGGATGAAAGGCCACATCTGCTATCAGGGAAGCGGGAGGAGATGGTGCCGGGCTGTGTCTGCCTGTCCACCATGCTGGCTCTCCCTCCTGATGGCCCACTGTCACCTCTGACCTGAGGCTGACAGGAGAGGGAAACCAGAAACACCCAGGGCTCAAGGCCCGCTAGCACAAAGACTTCAAAGGACTTCAAAGACATTTCGGTGTATAAGAAGGGGCTGTGTTCCCTTCCAAAAGGTTCATCTTCTTGTTCCTGTTCTTGTCTTGTTCTTGTTCTCGTTGCTGACTTGAATCTACCAGGGGCGGGCGCTGCCCAGCCCCTGGATGCCTGGAGAACTCCTGATGGACTCTCCTGGATTCCTGGACTCCTGGGGGACCCCTCTGCCCTGCCTGGGCTGATGGGGGGACTTGGCTTCGCCCCCCTTGGGAGGCTCTGGGACCTTGGCAGCATGAAGGAGCTGCCTTTTTCTCTGGAGAGCGCTGGAACTATACTTCTAGCGCCTGGAGGCGCTGAGCTTCCCCCGGAGCGCCTGGGAGCGCTCTGCCTGTTGTCTAGCGCTTTGGAGCGCTTAGTTTCCCCCAAGCGCTTGAGAGCGCTTTCTCTGGACTTTTCTAGCGCTTAGGAGCGCTTTATGCCCGCTGATAGCGCTGGACGCGCTGAGGTTTCATGCCCGTATGTATTTTAGTATTTACGAGTGCCCACCTCGATTTTCCGCGGAGAGAAGCAACCACGAAGGGGCCGCGACCGGATTGGCCGAGACCCAAGGAGAGCCGTGCTCTGATTGGACCTCTGAAGGGGGCCTGGTCCAGGAGCCGCGCTGTGGTTGGCTGGCTCCTGGAAGCTGAGGGAGGTGGTGTGAAGACCCCCGGGAGATGGCGGCCGTTCGCGGGGCTCCTCTCGGCTGAGGGAGCCCCGAGTAGAGGAGGCAGCGAGGAAGAAACGTGGCAGCGGGTTAACAGGGCTCCCGTGTGCCGAGGGAGCCCTGCAGAGTGAGGAAGTCCGGCCGGCTGAGGAGAGGAGCCGAGAGAGCAGCGCCGGCGAAGGAGAGCCCAGCAGAGGAAGCCGCGTGTGAGGCAGAGCCCCCTCGACCAGCCCGGTGAGTGTTTGAAGGGCTGGGGGTAGGCGGGGAGCTCTGCGGATGGCCGTGCCTGCTCGAGGCAGCGGGC
Organism: Lissotriton helveticus; assembly: GCF_964261635.1. Lineage (NCBI taxonomy): Eukaryota > Metazoa > Chordata > Amphibia > Caudata > Salamandridae > Lissotriton > Lissotriton helveticus. The sequence continues at coordinate 1,290,939,169 of NC_136068.1, forward strand.
TGCTCCTCTCTTCTTCCCGCGATGTGGTTGAGAGCCCCGTAGGCTCTCTCGATGGCCCGTGTCCTGCCCTCTATCTAGGGGGGCCCAGTTGGTGCGAGCCGGGCGGCCCCGGTTGGCAGCGGGTCGCCCCAATGATGTCTAGAGCCCCGAGAGGCTCCCTGGGCGCATACTCAGTTTAGGAGTAGAAGGGCTCCACGGGCATGTGGCGATTTCGAGTCCTCAGTGGAGGACTCTAGTGAGTGTGCAGACGCAAGGGAGGGGCGCCGGGACACATTGTCGGTGTCCGCCCTTCCCCCCAGTAGCGCGAGCGCGCTGATCGTCAGTCTGAAGCCCCGAGGGCTTCAAGGGCGGCCCCTGTTGGCAGAGGGTCGCCCCAACGGGACGCAGAGCCTGTGTGGCTCCCGCATGTGGGGCATGTAATGCCAGAGCCTGTGTGGGTCCAACGTGGACCTAGGTGTTTGTAGAGCCTGTGTGGCTCCAGCGTGGCGCAGTGGGCGCCTGAGGGCCAGTGAGGGTCCCGGCGCAGTTTTTCTCCAGCTGCCCAGCAATTAGTGGGCAGCTGCACCGTTTAGGCGCAAGATGGAGAGTGAGTCCCTGAGAGGGATAGAGCTGGCACAGAGGTGCCCGGCCAGTCACAGCTGCGCAGCACTTAGTGCCAGCTGCAGCGTTTAGGCCCTTGTGAGTGTTCCCAGGTGCCCAGCAAGTAGTGGGCACCTGCTACGTTTAGGCTTATGCTGAGACTGGCGCTGCATGGCAGCACGCCCTGACATTGAGACTCAGGGCATCTTTGCCCCTACAAGGCCAGTTGGCCTAGGGACTGCCACAGGTGGTGGCTTATGTAAGGCTGTGCGCAATTGTAGGTTTTATTCCTGCACCTCTGAATGTTTTTAGACATCATGTGACTTTTGCGCTACTGTAGTATTCTGGTACCTCTGAATGTATTTGTATTGCATCATGTGCTTTATTCTTAACACCGCTGAATGTGTAGGTTTATACATTAGGTGTTTCTCTTTACTACTCCTCTGAATGTATATTTATGCATCATGGGTAATGTGTTCTTTCTTAGACCCCTAAATGCTGTGTGATACTTAGGTGGTTTTCCTTTACTACTCCTCTGAATGTGTTTCATACATCATGGATAATGTGTTCTTGCTTAGACCCCTAAATGCTGTGTGATACTTAGGGGGTTGTTCTTTTTAGTACAGGTGGTCCTAGTGAGGTCCTGGTCCCCTGCGTGACAGTCTCCTAAGGGGTTAGGGTTGCATAGGTGGTACTTACCTGTTCCCAGTAGTTACTGGATGTGATCTATAACTGTTACTTTGTGTTACAGTGAAGTTTATATACTTTTATCCTAATTTCTGACAAGTATTTCTATATCTGCAAAGTGTTGATTCTGACAGTGGCCCATGTGGCCCTGTCTTGTAAATAATCCCTTGTGAATATTGCCGTGCCAGTTGGCACAATGTACATGTGTGATTTCTATCTGATATGTTTTGACAATACAAAAGTTATTTTAATATAACCTTGTGTGGAGTCTCTTTTGTGGTGTGCCTAGTATGTTGTTGCTGTTGTGCGCTGGCGCAAATGCTTTACACATCGCCTCCGAGTTTAGCCTAGACTGCTCGTGCCAAGCTACCTAGAGGGTGAGCAGGGGTTATCTTGGCGTGTGAGTTCCTTGCCCTGACTAGAATGGTGGTTTCTGCCTGGCTTTGGCGTCAGCCTTAGCCTACCAGAAATAGCCGGTTCTAACAGGTATTTACCACAATCACAAATTGCAGATCTGTAAGCTAAATGGCAGTATTTTAATAAAACTTTCTAAACTTCTAAAAATGTACTTCCCTCTATGTAGTTAATATGAAATTGCACCCGACTTCCCTTCAAAGGAGCAAAGAACTGAAAAAGATAGCCATCTAACCTCTCTGGTTTAAGTTTACGGAGCTAGTTTGGTACACTGACTATTCTTCAGACATATTTCATTTGGACTATCTAGGATTGCTTTAAAACTGTTTCAGGTTTTAATCAAGGAATTATTTAACTTTGGGTTCACTTACAGGGCAATGTGACATTCTGAAGTGGCTCTAATACATAAAGAGAAGTCTTTATTTGTCTCTTAACTGCGTTACGCACAGATTTCCTTCCAATGTCATCAAACTGGTATACAATTGACATAAATCAGGCAAAGGTTGTACTGCCTTCTCACATTAATTCATTTTATTTCACAATCAGTTGTTCTGTATCTTGTAGTTTGCGAGAACAGACAATGCTGTCCATCCAGGAAGACTGATCATCTGTTGGTAGTTACTGGAGGATTAGGATTTAATAGGGGGATTTGTTACAATGTGCTAAACACAATGAGGTTGACTGAGTTTTCAACTCACTAATGCTAGAGTGTAGGTATAAAACGGCTATTTGGCTACATGGGTTTAGCTACATGGGTTCGGCTGCTAAAACATTTTGGTAACATTTGATGACCTCCCTTTCAAAGCAAAAGTCACAGACTTTCAGATAAAGCTGGACAAGCCTCGGACCAAACACTATTCTGTTACTTCCAGACAGCTCCATTAGATCATGGTTTATGTTGCTAGATTACCATAAAATTCCTCTAAATAATTTATTTATTTAGAGTTTTATATAGCACGAACATGACCCACAAGGCTATCAGAGAGCTTTACACATGAGTAGGATGCAGGAGGTAAGCAAAGCTGAAATTTGATACTGGAGGTTCATATGTTGGAACTCAAGTTCAGGCTCTATCAGCAGCTCCACCACAATCAACAGTCTGGCGGAGTCATAATAATACGTCTGTAAAGCAACATCATACTGGACTTCAGTCTGCTTAAGTTGCCTGATCCCTTTTAAAGCCAGCTTGTTGACTACATAAAATCTTCCACATCAAAAGACAAGGATCTTAGAAAAGAAAAGGAGACAACACTTTCCCCTCCAAACATATATTTACTTTGATGTAGGAATAACAGAAACATGATTTTTTTAAACATCTGTTTATTGATTTTAATGTAAGTACATATAAAATACCACCACAGGGCCAAATAAAAGCATCCACTGGCAGAATCAATATCAATAGTAGAGAACATCAAGACCACCAATCCCAACAAAAAAAGGGAAAATCTATCTTAATGAGATATTAGTCACTGTCCTGGAAGGAACCCATGGTCCACGGGCCCAGATTTTTATGTGTTTATTAGTGCAGCTCCAACATTTATAGATCTCTTTTTCTGCTTTGCAGCTTAAGTCAAATCCACCGGTCCAGACGGATAAGGAGGGAAGGTCATGGGTTCTCCAGCATCAGGCGATGTCTCATTCGGCTACTGAGTAACCAATACTTACGCGCGTTCTCCGGTTGTCTGGTGTTTGGACAAGCCCTTTTTTATCCCCAGAATAGCATTGGGGTCTAAGTCTGCAGGGGTTTGCATTAACAGTATAAATCAACTTGTTTATCGAGGTAAAATAGGTCATGGTAATTGCTTAGGACCATATGGGATTGAAGAAGGGCCCGTCTGGGTTCCAACAACGCAGACAGCATGCGGACTCCGATTGCCTCGTTCTCCACTGCCTGTTCGGTCTGTATTACACCCAGTGAAAATAGTTGAATTGTACAAGCCTAAAGTTGGACAGGATAGCTAGGATCCGCAAGGCCCTTTTACCTAGTGTCAGTCGGCATCATCAAGTTACCCTACAACATTTTCCAAGTTTGCCTGGAGTTTTAGAAGAGGTCTGGAGCATTGAGTTAGAGGTACTTAAAGAGGGGGGAAATTCCTGGTCAGTAACAATACCTCAAAGAGAATGAATCGCATTCATTGCCTAAAGTATATTCAACCCCTCAGGCTGCGAGGCCGTTGGAGAAATTCAGAAATCCCAGAGTCAAAATTACAAACTTCTCACTAGTAAAATCCATATATAACTCAATTGACCAAAATTTTTCAATGAAAATACTAGTAGCACAACATGATAATCGGGCTATATACAATGATCCAAGACACATGTTCATCACCCCAAACATATTCACTCTGCCCAAGACAAAAGTGCATCAAGTAAGACATTCAACAGCATGCCATTTTCTCCTCTTTTGAGCCAGTAACAGAACACGAACCTCCTTAAATCAAAGTAACTTATTCAATCAATGTGATCATTAACACCAAGTAACAACTTACTTGTTAAAATACAATTCTAAAAGAAACATTTTACAGCATCATTAATATAACAAGCATTTGCAATACAATAGGTCTCGCATTTAAGAGAGTTTGAGCTATTGACATTGCAAATAACAATGCCTTTTAGTTTTTGCTTTTTTCATTTGCAATCCTGCACCAGGCTAGGCAGCCACAGAGTGCCACCACTTCTTAGCAGAGTGTCTGCACTTTTAAAGAGGCAGTACCCCAAACTCTCAGCAGGGATGCAGTATATTTCACCTCCAGCTGCGTTCACCCCAGGTGGGACACCCTGCTTTCGCCTCCTAAGGAGCTGCGTTCTACCATCCTGGAACTCTCCCAACTTGCTGTGTTGGCTGCAGGGACACCACGAAGCTGATACCCTTCCAGGGCCGTCGTTGTGCAGGAGTTGGGGCGCGATCTTGGGGCCCAGACTGTCACCATCTGGAGCAACAATGAGTCTTTTGCCATCATCCTTGCAGCCGCCCTTATGACGGAACAGGTATGTCGCAGCACCGCCAAGCTACGCCTGACATCCCGCACAGTCTACTTGGGTGGTCCCCTGATGAGTGGGCTCCTTGTTGCCCACTGCTAGATGCGCTGCCGACCCTGGCTTAGCTTGACTTCCTGCTAAAAAGCGCACTGTTGTGCCTTTGCCTGCTGAGACCCGGGTGGCTGAGCGCTGCGGTTGATGACTGAGCTGCGGGGAGGATTTAGGAGAGTGGTAAGCGAGACCCCACTGCCTTGGCCAAGAGCCGTTGAGTGTCTGCTAGTTGCGGCCTGTTAGTGCTGAAGAGGAGACCATAGTGGCGCTCGAATCCTGGTGACGCTGCGCTAGGTTGTCCCTGGGCGCGAGAGCAGGATAGCGAACAGACCAGAGCACGGACCAGAACGGGTGGAGCATAGGCCATACCGCCGCCGTCCAAGCCCAAATCGGACAAAATGACGAAGCAGGGGTCAGCGGATCAGACCGCAAGAAATTTGAATGCGGTACTTGCCGCAATGGAACGCCTGGAGGAAACCATCAATCAAAGCCGCACCTCCCTGGAATCAAAACAGACAAGGTAGCTATCGACCTCACTCATCTACATGCAGACCATCGGAAACTAGTGGACCGTACCACTGCTTTGGAATCTACGCTTCCTGACATCAAACCGCAGGTGTCGCAAACAGATAAACATATAAAAGACTTGCTGAATCGTGTGGAGTTCCTGGAGGATAAAGCAGAGGCTGCCGAAGGGAGGGCGCGACGCAACAATGTCCGCATAGTGGGTGTTATGGAAAAATGGGAAGGGAAAGAGCCTGCCCTGCACTTGGAGACTTGGCTTAAAGATCTACTACCGGAGGGTTCCCTCTCACCACACTTTGTCATAGAGCGTGCCCACAGGGTCCCGACGAGGCCCGCCCTACGAGATCGAATCTGCGTCCGCTGCACCTTCGAATTCTTAACTACCAGGATCGAGATACCATCTTGCAGGAAACCAGGAAGCTCCAAGATATCCACAAAGTAATGTTCTTTCCAGACTACACCATCCAGGTACAGCGCCATAGATTTTCGTTAATGGCAGTGAAGAAGCGTCTTAGGCAATATGACCTGAAATACTCTCTGTTGTTCCCTGCGTGACTGCGTGTGGTTGCCAGCGATAAAACTCACTTCTTTAACACATTGGAGGAGGCGGAAGACTGGTTGGATACCTTCACCAATGTGGGGCCCCGAGACAAACCTGTAACCGCAGCACTACCTAAGCTAAAAGGCCCTTTTCGCCACCGGCGGAGATCGCGCAGATCTACGAGAATGGGGACACCGCCATCGCCACCTATGGGCCCACACTCGGAACTGATCCTCAGGGGGCAGCGAGACGCCCTACAGGCAGTAGCAGAGATCAGCGGATCACTGAGGACCGAAGAGGCATCTAACTCCAGACAATGAGACTTATCTAGTGATGACAAACAGATCTATGGCCTGCAGAACTCGCAGGACTCGAATGAACAACCGGATGTCACCCCGCAGACAGCGGACTTGATAGCATGAACACTGCAAGCTCCTGTATTTGTATGGACTACGAACGGAGGTATTGGGGTGTATGTGTGGGGGCATGCTGTTGTTAGACAGGTAGCCATCTGGGATGCGTGTTACTGAGACACTACATGGTTTACTCAATGTTGGGATCGCCGTTGTGTTTCAAGAGGGAGGTGGTGGGACTCAAACGTATAAATATTGTTGCTGTTTTGTGGCTATCTATGCACGTGACCCACCTGATAAGTGCTCCTGAGTCAGCATATGCAGGCTAACCGGTCTATATTATATTCTGCCTGTGAATGGGGATCCCATGAGACGCTAGACATGAAGATTATACACTAACGCAGAACAGTTTACAGTGCACCCCCCAATCCCCCCCCCCCCCCCCCCCCCATCCCCCCACAACCGCCGGATTGTTTTTAACGGTTATCTCCAATTGGAAGTTTGGACGACTGCTGGTTGCACTTTCGCCCTTTGGGTATTACATCTGCCTATGTTTTTCTTGGGATTTTTTTTATGTGACATCATCTGTTACGAGTGAATTTATGCAATGTCATGTGCTGCGAGTCAGAGTGCTAGGCAGGATGTGCAAACAAAGTTGTATTCAATGCATATGTCTATTGGGCTGCTACAGACACACGTTCCCCTGATGCGTTGTAGGATCTATGTCTTCATTTAAGATCGGTACATGGAATGTGAGGGGCATGCATTTGCTGTCGCGTAAGTATCAGATCTACTCATACCTCAAGAAACATCATATACATATAGCCTTGCTGCAAGAGACCCACATGGCCCAATCAGAGATACCACGCTTACACCGTCGCTGGCGCAGCCAGCTGTTTGCCACAAGGTATTTGGCTTTTGCGCGAGGTGCGCTAATATGGGTGAGGGCGGGTGTTCCACTAACAATCACACAGTCGCTGATAGACGCAGAGGGGAAGTATATGATAGTTAGGGGCACGCTGGATGGCCGACAAATAGTACTTGCATCGAGTTACGCTCCTAATACAGAAAAGGCTGCATTCCTCAACAAGGGGGGGTGGGAGGGGAAGGACAACAGGAGTATAACCCATAGACCAGATTGAGATCTGGGTACATATGTGTAAGGAGCAACAATATCTCAACTGGATTTACTTTGAAAGCAGAAACATTCGTATGTACAAAACATTACAAAAGATCTGGACATGAAAGAGACACAAGATTTCAATTGATTTAGAAGTGCATATAGCATCATATATTTAGAAACATTCTCATCAAAGCAAGTTCAGAAACAGTTATGCAAACAACAGTTTGAAGAAAAAGCACCGGAGACATAAAATGTTTAAGGCAACCCAAGGGGGCTTAGTGTGCTACGTGATTGTGAGACAAACGGTGACGGCGCAAGTGACATATGGGTGAGAGAACAGCGAAAGACACAATTTAAACAAGAATGAGACACAATATATTCAAAGTAGTTGGTTCCTCTTTGGTGAATGAGTATTTACAATTAATATTGGAACCAAGGGGTGTGTTGCGCCATAGGTTGCGCTATTTCGTGGGTCGACGGCGTTTCGATCCTATTGATTTAGGATCTTCATCAGGACCGGGTTGCCAATTGAAGACGGTGATCTTTAGGGGAGGTACAATCATGGAGCCCCGTTATGCCCTGGATGTATCAAGGGGGAGAAGGATGGTCGCAACGGTGTACCGTCCTAGTGGAAGGTCAATGAATGCAACAGTGGGTTCCAAGAAAAGAAGCCCTGAACTGGTGCCGGTAAATGGAGGATTAATCCAGATAGTAGAAGGAAGGGTCAAGTGGAACGATCCCCGAGTCCTTGGAAAAGTACAGGAACGGAGGAGCCACGTCCTGGGTGATTGGGCTGTAAACAGTGCAGCCAGTTCGAGGGATCCACTGGCTGACTGCTAGTATCTAAACCGTAGTAGTGAAAAGAAGCGGGTACACACGTCAGGAGATTCTGGACCGGCGGGAGGTCTGCTTAGTAGACCGCGGTATGGCTCGAGTTCCTCAACAAGGTATCGCATAATCTAGCGCCATGGCACGACATCCCCATGTTACTAGGGGGCGATTACAATTGCGTCCTTGACCGATCCTTTCCACACCTCCCGAGTACAAGCACACACCATGCTATGAAGGAATTGACTAATTGGGCTACACAATGGCATTTGAGGGATGCCTGGAGACACCGTCATCCCCACGGCGGGGTGTATTCTTATCATTCAGGGGCTCATGACCTGCGGCTAGACCGTTATATGCTTTCGGATGCACTGCTACACCATATATCGGTAGTTTACTACTTAGGCCGGCCGCACTCTGACCACAACCCGCATGTTTTGGAGGTGTCATGGGAGCGCCCCCGTCCGCTGATCCCGACCTGGCGGCTGGAACCGCCCTTCCGTGACCTACTGGCTGCCAAGGTCACCTGGTATTTTGAGGATAATGCTGCCACGGCCACGACTCCTCTGGTGGAGTGGGACTCGTTCAAAGTTGTGATCAGGGGAGACTGCCTTGGTGCACAAGTAGGCATGCGGCGACAGTTTGAAGCAGACCTCACACGCCTCGAAACTGACCTGCTTTGAAGGGAGGAAGAGGCATTGGAGGGTGACACTGGTCCTTTGGAACACCTTAAGGAAGAGCATTCTAGATTACTAGACCGACTCCGTAATTTAAACTATGAAGCACACTCGGCGTGCACCCTTTATATGGGAGACAAACCTGGTAGGATGCTGTAGTGGCTGATACGGAAAGACATGGCTACCGCACCCGTGACAGCAATACTGAATACACAAGGACTCATGGTGCACACCCAAAATGATATACACCATGCTTTTGAGGAACACTACTCCATAATATACAGATCATATTTGATAGCTACGGATATAGACATACAGGATTTCCTGTCCACACTAACGTTGCCGCAGCTCACGGACTGTCAGCAGGGAGACGTAGGTGCTCCTCTGTCGCCGGAGGATGTAAAGGATAATATCTACTCTCTACTGAATGGTAAGACGCCAGGTCCGGACGGACTACCGGCTGAATTTTACAAGGCTTACTCAGACGTCCTTGTACCAGAGCTGTTGCTCCTCTCAGATGAAATCAGGGTGAGATGAGGAACCAGACGGGGGTGCTCCCAGTCACTCTTTTCCCTAGCTATGGAACCATTGGCGGCTCTCCTCCGAGAGGAGGGCGCGGATTGCGGTATCCCCTTGAGCGATGGACTGCATACAGTGTCCCTATATGCGGACGACCTGTTACTGTATATACGAGATCTTCATGCTGTACCAACGAAGATATCAGCACGGGTCTGTAGATTTGAGGCGCTATCGGGCCTCAGGGTACACTGGGGTAAGTCAGGCGCTTACTCTTTCCATGAGGACGTAGCTGCGGCCGATATAATCATTAATGGAACTGCACTTAATTGGTATCCGACCACGTTCAGGTACTTAGCAATATATATTTACAGGACCCCAACAGATATACTGAAGGGTAATCTGACTCGCGCCAGCTCCTCAATAAGAGCACAGATGCAATTCTGGAAGTCTTTACCGCTCAACGTGATGAGCCGTGTCACCTTAACCAAAATGATAGTACTACCCAGGTTACTATATTATTTTGCGAATCTTCCAGTGTATGTCCCAGTGAGGCTCTTTATAGAATTGGAGGGGTTACTCCATGGCTTGATTTGGAATGCGGGCGGCCCAGGATAGCACTGCAGAAACTATATGCACCCCCGGAAAGTGTCGGCTTTGCAGTTCCTCATCTGGAACTATATTGTTTAGCTGCACAATTACAGTGGGTCACAAAGTGGCTAAGTGGCAAGAATCTGGCGGACACGGCATCCGAGACAGCAGCTTGGTCACAAGCCCAGATATGTGGATTGTTTCACCCGCTAGCGAAAATTCCTCGCCCGGCACAAATACATGCTGAGCTGGCTCAAAGGTGTTTTAAGAGAAGCCTTCACCTCACAAAAGACACAATCCCATATGCCCCGGTGCTGCCACTTCTCGGGACGCCCAGAGACAGAGACCCTATAACAGACATGACATTGATGCCCTGGGCTGAGGCAGAAGTGGAGACAGTAGGAGACTTGTACGCAGACGGTGCCTTACTACCTTTTGCGACATTGACAGCAGAGCATGGATTATCGGTGGGCCAGTTCCTTCTACACGCAGCCATTATACAAACGTGTACACTAGCATGGGGTGATATGACCAACGAGCTGCCGACACGAGTTATTGCAGTACCTGCACATAATGGGGGAGGGAATCGCATGTGATACTGTAGTGTAGTTCCTATTATCCCAATAGGCTCTGCGCATTGGAATAATATCTTCAATAGTATAGACCTAGGGCAGAGGTTAACTAGGTCTTCTACTGACGACATTAGACTTAAAGTTTTTGGTTTTGCCAGCTAGCTCAGAGTTCACTAGAAACTTTCTCGAATAGGCAAGGAGGAGTTTAACCTCCCTGGATAGACAAGAAGGGATTTAGTTTCTGACAACCATAGAACATGACAACTTTGCTCTCCCCTAATCAAGAGAGTATCTCTAGAGTCGTGTGAAAACAAAAGACAACTTATTTTACTCAGTCAGTACGTGCATTCTTAGTTTCACCAGATTGTAGAGAAAAGGAAGAGACGGGCGTGTTCAATAAAATATGTTATTTATTGATCAGTCTCTTTTCTCATACAAGAGAAATGAATCGATATTATTGCGATACTTATGGTTAAGTAAAGTGCATACAATAAAAGCAGGAGTATAAAATAATACTGCAGAAGCATTGATATGGTTTCTAAGCCATATGATATTTAAAACTGATAAAATAGATACATACATATATACATTTGACTAATCGTACTCAACTGGTGCTTCTAACCACGCCTACCCCAGTGTACCTGACCTAAGCCTAATACGTGGGCGGGAGTAGATAAGTAGCAGTTTAAGTTAAGTTTGTTTTGCCAAGGGACTGACTCAAGAATTCTCTGCAAGGGGTTGTTCAGTTCTGTACCTGAGGTCTAGAATGATTGAGGGCTGGTATCTCTCGTCTCTGGTCTTGATATTCCAGCTGCCTGCGAGGGCTGCTTGGAAGCGCCGGAGCTGGATTTCTCGGTAGGAGAAAAGCAGCGTCTCGTTCTCAGCGCGTCAGGAAGGCGGGGCAGCGCGTGTGGGCTTCGCTCTCTGCTGGGCTCCTCAGCACGTCTCGCTGCTCCGATCTCGTCACCACCGCGTGTGTTTGCTTAAGGCAATGTCGGTAATATTTATACCTGTAAGGTGCCGAGATTGACGTAAGGATGGACATGGATACGTCAATAAGGATGTCATACGAACGGGCTTGTTCGCACATTCTTTTGCTGAAGTTCTCGGTGAAATCAAAACAATGGCCGCAGGGATTTTCCCAGGTTGTCATAGGTTTGATTTGTTTTGAGAACTCCGTATGCCTTATCAGGGGCTGGAGGAATAGTGCTTGCCTAATTAGATGGCAAGCGTTATGACCTAATCAGATAACGCGTTCCTGTGCCGTGGTGTGGCTTAATCAGATAACGTTTTTTTGTACCGTGGGATGGCTGCTAGTTAATTATTAACCAGAACAGGGTCAGGAATAGGGGGATCGATACAGAACCTATAGGAATACATCACAATACGTTGGCTGGTACAAGCCCTGCTCATCCATGTATTACAGCCATTGCAGAGACTCCGTACATGTTGGACTGGGGACAGAGGTCGTCCCTGGACTGATAAAGAGTGGAAGAGCGCTTTAGCTAGCACCACACACACAGCGAAATTCCCGATTCAAACTCATACAAACTTACAAACTACACAGGGCGTATCTTTCACTTCCGAATGCCCAAGTGGCCGTCTCCTAGGTGCTGATCTCTTACATATGCTGTCGTCCTGCCCCCTGCTTTCACACTATTGGCGTGCGATATCGGAAACACTCGCCAACTGCACTAACATTGAGGTACCTTCCACGTGGGAGGTCTGCATCCTGGGGTTTTACAAGAGAACCAAGGCCAACAAGGTAGGCTCCAGATTTCGGGACCTGGGCCTCATAACAGCGAAACGACTCATAACTAAGAGGTGGAAGCACAAGGACCAACCAGAGGTATCACATTGGGTGAAATCCCTTGAAGTCTGGGCTGAGGGAACCACCCTACACAGGGAAGAAACGGCGGGGTTGCGCAAGTACCCCATTGCGCAGAGCTGGGATGGCATGCTCAGAACTCTCACATGCTCTAATGCCACGCTGCAGACACCCCCTGCGCAACGGGCGGGACCCGACACCTAATGAGCCACCTAGACGCAGATGACTCGCTGTTCCTACATGCCACCCCAACTGCAATTGTTCGGCTGGGCAAGAACCTCACACTCCTTAAAACCACTGCACGGAAGTAGCTCCTATCACACATTACCTTAACTACCATACAACTGCATAGAAAGCAAAAGTAGCAGCCCACACACTATACTTACACGCTAGTCTGGCCGCTTCTGCTCCCAGATGACACAATAGACACTAGCTACATACACCCTCGGTCATTTGATGTCTCTTTTGTTTTGATGTATTTGCTGTTGTTAGATTCGGTTGAATTGTTATAAAAAAAAACAATATCTAGTGAGCGGACTTGACATTTACATGAACGTCGAACTATTTGCTTATGAAACATTATGTGATTCAATCCAAGAGCTGAATCCAAAAGTGAACAGCATTTGTCGGTATGCATTGCTGTTACACGCATTACTCTTGCTGTCATGGAGAGGTGTACTAAACACCTTCACTCTGGCCCCCAATTGGAGATGAAAAACTGTGCACCTGCAGGAGCCCAAGGCGACTTACCAACGCATATGCAACCTTAAGCCCCAGACATGGATGACACTGAAGCAATGTGAAAGAAATGTTTTGATTTATATGTATAGTGTTATGGAACAAGTGATAATCTTGCCACAGCTATATATATCGATGCTTGTAGACTAATGTACTAGAAAAGATAAAATGCAATAAAGATATTTAAAAAAGCGGGGGATGCAGTACTGTTGGACCTGGCCCTTTTGGCAGGTTCACCCCGAAACTTTTTGCTTTTTCCTAGCCTGTCTCTGTGACCCAGTGTTGGTGATTTTAGGTCTCTGCGCACGTTTTCACTGTGGTACAGTGTAAAGTGCGTGAGCTCTCTGTGTATGTGTGGTGAGTGACCTGCCCTCCCATAGGAATGAATGGGGAATATGTATGCCCATGGTAGTTCCTGATGTGTGGGGAGTGCAGGGTCGAGTTTGGTATGTGCGAACTCGTGAGATTAAATGCTGTGTAATGGTATATGCGCCATGATTGTGTCTAGTGGAGAAGTGCCACTTTGAGAAGTTGGCATATTCGTGTAATTTGTGCCTGGCGTGTGATTGGCTGGTGAGCCTGGCCCAGAGTGCCTGGGCCTGCTTGTGGATTGACTGTCTGGTTTGCGGGTGACAGGGGCTGCAGAGCCCCAGGAGGTTGTCTGAGTCAGCCCGTGGATGAAAGGCAGCATCTGCTGCCAGGGAAGTGGGAGGAGATAGCACCTGACAGTGAATGAGGCTGTGCCTGCCTGCCACAATGCTGGCTCCACCTCCCCGCTGGGCGACTGTCACCTCTGTCCCTGATACTGAAAGGAAGTCCCTATAACCAGTTCTAGCTGGTTCTCACACTGCCTGCACAAAGACTTCAAAGACTTTTCTGTGTATAAGAAGGGGCCGTGTCCCCTTCCAAAATGTTCTTGTTTTCTGACTTGAATCTGCCAGGGGCGTGCTGCTGCTTGGGCCCCGGGGAAACCCTGGGCCCTGCCCAGCCCCTGGATATCTGATGGACTTTCCTTGCTGGGAGCTCTGTTGCTCCATCCTTTGATCTCCAGGACTGCTGATACCTTTTTGGATGGCTTTGGTTTTGCCAAGGCTTTATTACAGCCTTCCTGCGCCTTATTTTTGGGATTGGGCGCTTGGATTTAACTTCCCTGAGAAAAAGAGAGAGAGAGCCTGGGGGCTGGGCAGCGCCGCTGTAGCCCTGGCTGAGGGAATCCCCCTCTCCTCGTGTGCTCGTTGTGGGTGTCACCCCGCTTCGATGATTATTTATATTGCGAGTGGCCACCTCGCTTATCTGTGCTTATTTGATCCCCTGGCAGGTGCTCACCCCGCCAGGGGCCTGGCCGCTATTTTTAAATGTTTAACTTAACTCGAGGGAGCCCACCCCTCGGTTAATTGTCCCCCAGCCTCTGAGTGCCTGAAACGGGCCACTGCGCTGCCCGCGGCGACCCGGAAGTGCTGGGCCGGCCGGCCAATCCTAGCGCGGCCCCCGGAGAAGGACCGGAAGTCCCGCCCTCGGGGCCGCGGCACGAAGGAAGAAGGCTGCTGGTGCTTGCGGGGCTCCCGTGTGCTGAGGGAGCCCCAGGAGGAGAAGGAAGCTGAGCGGCGTTAGGAGAGGAGCCGAGAGAGAGCCCCCCCGGTGCCCGCCCCTCCCCTCTAGTACAGGGCCTGAGTGGTTGTGAGCCCGTGAGGCTCAAGGCGGCATACTTATTGTTTAAAGCCCTAAGAGGGCTCGGGGGCATTGCGTGTTTTAGAGCCCCGTAGGCTCTCCCGATGGCCCGTGTCCTGCCCTCTGTCTAGGGGGGCATAGTTGGTGCAGCAGGGCGGCCCCGGTTGGCAGCGGGTCGCCCCAACGTTGAGTAGAGTCCAGAGAGGCTCTGAAGGGGCATTTGTTTTAGGGCCCAGAGAGGCTCCAGGCAGTCCCCATGTGCTGGCGAGCCCAGTGAGGCTCTTGGGGGCAGAGAATTCACAGAGCCAGATGGCTCCAATGCCCCTCAGCTGACTGAGAGCCTGTGTGGCTCCAACCCCTGCGGCGCAGTTTGTCTAGGGCCAGTGAGAGCCCTTGCCGCAGTTTGAAGTTCCCAGCTGCCCAGCAATTAGTGGGCAGCTGCACCGTTTAGGTCTTGTGTGGTTCCCAGGTGCCCAGCAAGTAGTGGGCACCTGCTACATTTAGGTTTTGCGCCAGTGGCGCACCCCTGACTGGCGCTGCATGGTAGCGCGCCCTGACATTCTGGACACAGGGCTCTTTAGTCCCTTTATTAGATAGGGGCTGGTATGTGATTTTATTTAGGCGCAATGTGGTTATCTATGTGATGGTAATTGCCTAATGTGAGTTTTGTGCAATGTGATATGGTGCTAGGAAATGTAATGCATTTAATATGATTACGCACCTTGATCTTACACCTCTGAATGTTTTCATGCATCATGTGTTTTTGCGCTATTGAATTATGTTCTGGCACCTCTGAATGTTTTTATGCATCATGTGTCTTCCTTGATCTTACACCGCTGAATGTGTTTTAGATGCATCATGTGTAATGTGTTCTTGCTGATATCCCTAATTGTATTGTGATACTTAGGTGGTTGTTCTTTTTAGCACAGGTGGTCCTAGTGAGGTCCTGGTCCCCGGCGTGACATTCTCCTAAGGTGTTTAGGGTTGCGTAGGTGGTACTTACCTGTTCCCAGTAGTTACTGGATGTGATTTATAACTGTTATTTCATATCCTTTTATTCTAATTTCTGACAGTATTTCTATTTCTAAAAGTGTTGATTCTGACAGTGGCCCATGTGTCCCTGTCCTGTAAATAATCCCTTGTGAATATTGCCAGTGCCAGTTGGCACAATGTACATGTGTGATTTCTATCTGATGTGTTTTGACAATACAGAAGTTATTTTTACATAACCTTGTGTGGAGTTCCTTTTGTGGTGTGCCTAGGATGTTGTTGCTGTTGTGTGCTGGCGCAAATGCTTTACACATTGCCTCCGAGTTTAGCCTCACTGCTCGTGCCAATCTACCAAGGGGGTGAGCAGGGGTTATCTTGGCGTGTGACTCCCTCGCCCTGACTAGAATGGTGGTTTCTGCCTGGCTTTGGCGTCAGCCTTAGCCTACCAGAAATAGCCAGTTCTAACAAGTACATTTCACAGGAAAGTACAGGCGGGATCCGGCTGTACAAATGCTGCTGTCACTGCAGAGGTCGAGCACAGTCTAATCTACAAAACAAGCGGAGTCCGATTAAGTCCCAGGGCTGGTAAATCTCAGGCAGCCCATGCAGCCTACCCTGCGGAAAGTCTGCGGAAAGTATCACAGGAACGCTTCACCCCTTCCACACAGAAATGCACACCAAAGACCACCAAGCCTGTGTCTCAGACATCCTGGCGGCGAAGAGCTCGCTGGCAGTCCTAAAGTTTCCCAGGACACACCTGCGCTACTCCCACCAAAGTCCGAGAGAAAGACGAAACAGTTTGCTGCGACACCCAATCACCCTGACCCTGCACAACACACACAGGACAGAGTATGTGTCTGTCCTGTTCCACAACGCCTGGCAGGAGTGGTTTGCAGGGAGAGTTAGGAATGAAAAGAATCATGTTTTTGGACACACGTTGATCTGGGAAAGCCGGAAGCAGGTGGGGCAAGAGAGCAGGAAAGGGGGCACAACCAAGGACGAGATAGGCAAGAGAGACGGGAGAAACCACAGGACACCGTTAAACAGAAGGGAAGGGCACCGAAAGCAAGGACCTCGTCAGAGTAGGGTAACGGGGCACACGCAGGAGGGAGCGGACAGTATGCACGAGAGGAGGGCACAGAAGGGAAGGTGGGTCGGGCAGGGGGCTTTGGAGACTCACCTCACTCCTCTGGAGCTGCAGGAAGCTGCTGAGGTAACTGGAGTAACATTTTGCAGCTCCAAAGCATGGGGGATAGTTGTAACTGGAGCCCGGTCGGAAGTGCTCTGCAAACGCAGCATGGGAAGGGCGCGATAAGAGGGCTGCTAGAAGTCTCCCGTTCGTCACCATGGCTGTCTGTCCCTTAAACAACAAGATGACGGTCGCCAGTCCGGGTGGGCCTTTTGCTTCTCTTGCTTGAGCTTCATGAACATGAAATGCCATAGCTGCTTGTTCTTGATCTCCAATATACTAAACGTTGGTGGGAAGACCGTGGTATCCTGACCCCCCCCCCCCCAGAGGACTCCTGCTCCGATCCAGCAACTCCAGTCCCAGCTGAAGGCGGCAGTCTCTCACTGTACCCATTTCAGAAATCTGCAGCTTACGGGGCTGCTATGGTAACTAATGAAGTGACAACACGCCGGGCGGGAGTCCGTCTGATAGCAAGCAGATTGTGAAATGTGCCCAACTGTCGGGGAGAGTGGGGGGCCGGGGGCAAGCGTTCACCACATTACAAACACACAGGGTCATCCGGTCAAATGCTGTGTCACGGGCAGCCAGCTGTACTGCAGCAGCAAGGAAGGAAGGAACACTGCAGAGCCAACCTTGTTATGCTGAGAGTGGGAGCACTTGCTTCACGCGCAGCCGCTAAAATGTGCTAGGACAGTGAAAGTCCGCAATTCGCGATGTGCGTGCCTGCAGACTGAAAAACTCATTAAACTCAGTACACGCCCCCTAAAGATAACAAATAGCTTCACGGCAGCCGTGAAGCTGACGACCCAGTCCGGATGGGCCGTCCACAAGGCAGACAGGGCAGTAACTAAGAAGCACCCTTTTCAATGGGAAGCCAGCGTTTATCATAAACGCGGACGCGACCCAATGAAAATGATGGGCGGGCTTCAAGTACCCTTCTGAAATCTCCTGATCACATTAGCTCTTGCAGAGCGTTAAGTCCATGCGCGCTGCAATGCTAGGCGAGACCTGAAAACTACTATACAAAAATAAAAATACATTTTACTACATCATTAATATAAAAACAGCTATATAAAAATGACAATTGCAGTATTTTCCAAACTACTTAATATCCATAGGAAGAGAAGTTCTAGGGGGTAGCTGAAGTTATAGTCACAACACGCCAGGCCAAAAGCAAGTACCTTGATCTAGAAAACATTAGCCATTCTGTATTATCAGATCTTAAAATTTGAAGGGCTTGTTTAAGTCGTGAAATGGTCATCAGCCGGCATTCCGGGACTATCCACCTTCTTCTAGTCTTTGCATATGCAGGACAGAAAAACATAAAATGTTCTATGGATTCAGGAGGAGAAAGGTCACACAGAAGACAAACTGAGGTTACAATGGGTTGCTTCCAAAAGAGGTCCCATGGGACCCTCAGACCCAGCTATATGCAAATTAGTCTTGAACCTGTGCCTCACGGGAATAGTCCAGCCCAAACTGCCTAGACAGGTCTTCCCTGAACTGGAAACAAGCATCCTGGGACCGGTTGAAGGAAAACATCCCTCATCAGTCAGGATAGCTTGAATCCAGTTGCAAAGTGAGCAAGGGACCCACGTCTGGGCAGACCCTGCCAACTTAGGGCGAACTAAGCAAACACAAGGAGATGATGGACGGAGTGTTGAATCTTTTCAGACACTCACTCCCAGTCACAGATCTGGGTTGAATCCATCATTGTTCTTTAGCTCACTTCGCCACCACAGTTCAGACCTAGCTAAAGACAAATCTGTCTTGACCCTGTGCCTCATTGGAAAAGTCCAGCCCGAACTGCCAAGCCAGATCTTCCCTGAACTGTATCCTGGAACCGGTTTCGGGAAAATTGTGTACCATAAGTGGGTATTAGTGACATTTGGTATTTAGAGAGATTAGACACAGCAGAGTGCAGCAGTATAAAGCGCTATCAATGAAACAAGTTAATGTTTACACGGTACTACTAAAAGCATTGTCCTTAAACAGTCTGGTTGTGCCGAGTTCTTTACAAAAGCAGGAGTGATAATGCGCCCCAAAAGGAACCTGAATTAATCCAGTATACGAAAATGTAGGAAAAATCACCTATACAGTTCTTTTCTATATTACTTTTAACAATTACCCAAGTTAGTACACAGAACCAACACTTCCATTAGTATTACTTTAATGGGGGCAATAAAAGAGGGACCCAAGAAAGAGAACAGAATGCAATTTAAAGAAGGGAAGGTAGGTGGTAGGAAAATATAGGGATACAGTGTGGACTAGAGACAGGGTTAAAGACTAACAAGCGTCTTACAGTATGAGGCTAACTAATTGTACAGTTTGTGCAATAAAACACATGGAACCATTCAATTCACACTTTAAAGGCGCTCCTAGCAACAAGTCCACACTAATAGCAAAACTATTGTTATAGGTATTGCATTCTCTGTAATATAATAAACAGTAAGTGGGGTCATGTACAGTAACAGGCAAGTTGCGACAGCTTATGGACTGCACAGTGTTGGGAATAACCATATGGGTCTTAACTTGCCTTGCGAGGTGAAAAGACATGGTTCAGCGCCATAAAACAATAGACCCGTCTCCCTCTGAGTGATTTAAGATCCGGGCCCCCAGTATCAAAGAGAGAATGGTGACCCAGGAGGGGGGGCCAGGGGGGGAGGGATACGCAAGACTGATTATGGGGAGGGTCGAGGACCCCTGAGCACAAGGAAACTTCAAAGACAATGAGGGGTATGGCTAGAAGAACTGTAACCCCAAGACTTTGGTTAGGTTTTTGTCATGTTGACTATGTCGTCGAGAACTGTCTCTGTATCATTCAGAGAAAGAAGTGCTGGGAGCGCTTTGAAGACACCGTGGACTGGTGGAGTCTCTTGCAGCTCTGACCTGTCCACAATCTGGAAGAAAACCTCTGCCTCAGGAAGAGTTGCTGAATAGGCTGCGAGAGACACTTGACCCTTGCTTCGTGATCTGGGGCTTGTGGGCAGTTTGTAGCTCTTGACCGAGGAGAGACTGAAGGGGCGCTGCAGTGGGTCCTGCCCCCCCTTTTTCCTGAGCAGGACTTTACTATATGCTGTTTCCTGAACCACAAGGGCCAGAGAAGCTGGCTCCCTGTTCAGGAACAAAGGAACATAAAAGTTTCCAGAAAGTCTCAAGTGGCGCGGTGGTGGGACTGTGTCATGGCAGCCTGAGACCTCCGAAGGGGTACCTAAGGTGATCATGGACACCCGGAGCGAATCAAGACTCTAACGTGCAGGGTGCGTGTCGTGGTGTGGCTACAGGTATTGGAGCGCATGTGGATTGTGGGCATCGTGGAAGGGAGCAGAGATTCGAGACGCGCAGGGGGTGCGTGTCGCAGTGCAGTCCGGGCACTAGTGAAGAGGGCCGGGACATTGTGGGCACTAAGTAGGAGTGAATCCCCGACACGCGGGTCGGCGTGTGGTGGTGCAGCCAGGGCGTTAGAGGAGAGCGCCTGGTACCTCGTGTGCACCAGGAGGAAAGGTGAGACTCTGACGCGCAGTGTGCGTGTCGCGGTGGGACCCGGACGTTAGTGGAGAGCGCCTGAAGACCATGTGCACCAGGAGACGGAGAGGTCCTGACAGTGCTGGAGAGGGGGGCCAAGTGATCGGGCATTCGAAGGTACAGTGGAGTAGCCCCAGCGTCGTGGGAAAGGCTTCGTGGAAGGAGTTTGCGCTGAACGTTGGTGGCCCTTACTGGCAGCCCCACAGGAGCTGAACTATTGGCCCGAGCGCACCTTGCCCATGGTGACAAGGTTCTGCAGTGAGGTCAAGCCGCTGCGGGAGGAGAGGAGAGTGGGGGGCGCGCCCCCCAGGTAAAGTGGATCATCGCCTGGGGCGGGGTGCGGGCCCAGAGGGACACTGTTCTGGCCTCTCGCTGCTGGCAGCTGTGTGCGCCTGTTGCTTCGGCCCGGATCTCGATCCGTGCTGGTCACGAACGGGACAGTACAGGGGCCAGAGCCCGGAGTGGAACTTGTGTGTCATCGTTGATCTGTGTTGGGGGCAACAAGTCGCACAACTTCTAAAAACAGTCGTATAACATTTTGCATACTTGCTGCTAACGAACTATCGAACTATTGGACAACATCTGACACTAGAGGTGCTTAACATACTCAGGGGTTAGTGCGCTAGGCACTACGTTATGTTTCTCTCGCAAGATACGGGATCCTAGCATAAAGCACTGCATTGGTTATTTACTGCACTGTACTGAATTGCACTGTGACGCATTACCTTATTCCTTCCTTGCACAGGGCATGCTAGTGGTGATATGCATTGCATTGTTTTCCGATCGCACTGTACATAATTGCACCGTGACGCATTGCTGTATTCCTTCCTTGCACAGGGCAAGCTGGTAGCGAACCGAGTTGCATTATCTTGTGTTGACTTAGTACATGATCTAGGCGCTATGCATTGCATTGTTTCACTGTGGCACTGTACAGGAACCCATCGTTAAGTAGGGCAGTATGACTTGAATTTGGAAAAGAATGTGAATCTAGTGGTACGACGTACCTAACCTGTTGAGAACGGTTAAAAGTCAGCAAAACTGTTGGTTAGAAGCAGGGGTTGGAGATTGGGACCACCCAACCCACCGGAAACAATATTACCCAGTGTATATATGTGGGAGTTGTATCGTGTGGTCATTGTGTATATCTTTTTATATAAAGGATACGCGTTTTATACAAACTATTTGTGGTGACATCATTGGGATTGCTGTGGGCGTGGATGCACATACTGAACACTCGTGCCTTGGAGATAAGCCTGGCTGCTCGTGTCAAGCTAATAAGGGGGTGAGCAGGGGTGTCACGGATGGTGTCCTTTCTTGGCCTAACGTGGGAGCAGGGGGGGTCCTGGTCGCGCACTGGACAACAACAGTGCGCGCGGGAACGCCAGCTTCTAACAATTGGCGGCAGAGCGGTGGGATACGATCCTAACGTTATTAAAACGTCTATGTGCAAAACCACTCACAGTAATTGATGTACATTGCAAATTGACAGTAGACCACGATACAACCACATATTGTATTTGTTTATTGGTTCTATCTTTGGAGTGACCCTGTTATCCACACATCATGTCTCAGGAGGGGAGTCTGATAGCCAGTGGGGCTATGGATGTAGAATGTGAGTTTGACATTGTGGGCTTTGTTGTCTAATAAGATTGACCAAGGTGGCCAAGCAGCATGGCCGACAGGACGTGAGCTCCTTCGGCTCCCTGCAGGCCGCGCTTTGATCCTGTAATTCAGATCCTTCACGTACTCTATGGCGGGATATTGGGATCTTCACGAGCCCGGACTGCACTGGGCTCTCCCCTGTCCCGGTTTGAGACGGCTGGCAGGCGAATCGGCGGAGAACTTGGCCCGGACTGTCCAGGGGCAGAGCCGCGAGTACCCAAGGCCAGGGACTGAGGCCTAGCCCCGTGTGACAGAGCTATCCTGACGCGGGAGGACCCACTGCCATCGGGGCCTCCCGCAGTGACTGGGACGCCAGAGCTGCACCGGGGAACCCTAGCCACCCGGACCCCCGGGTTGGAGGAACCTGCTGGTAATATCCTGGCCCGGAGCGGAGGGGGCGGCCTGTCCGCCCGGGTACGGGGCCGCTCCTACTTGAGGCCGGGGTCTGTGGTCACAAGTTGCGGGCGTGAGGAAAATGAAATTTTGCCTGACCAGGATGCCCCCTACGTATACCCTATGTTACATGTGTGTGCATGTCATCCATGCATATTTCCTTGTAGTGGCCTGAATCACTAGGCCTCTGCATTCATGTCCTGCATTAAGGTGCCTGTCATCAAGTTTCCCAAAAGTTAAGCTAACATAAAGGCCCATGTATTTTACATTGTGCACTTTTAAATAAATATCGTACTGAACCCTTTTTGTGGTTCAGATTGAACCACCAGTCCCTGAATTAATGTTTTCATGACTCCTGACACACTGAAAGCCGCAAGAAGCCCAGCAAGAGGCCTGCCAAGACAGTATTATAAATAACAGTTATCTGTTTGCTTTACAGAATCACATTTCAGTCTGGTGAAGAAGGTACACAGAACCCATCTGCATAGATAGGGCCCAGCCATTCTGTCTCTGTTTAAGTGGATTACAGTGCTTGCATCCATAGAAAGCTCATGCAACGAACGAATAAATATGCCCTTTCTGTCATTTAGTGACGAGCAACCTTTGCTTCAGATAATACATCCCCTGACTCTAGATATCAGTTGTACTAGCTGTGCTGGTCGCCTTGACACAAGAGATCTCTCTTCTAGACTGAAAGTCAGCCTCCTCCCAGTTACACGTCAATTGCACGTCAAGCCCAAGTTGCACACAAGTAGGACAAAGTTCGAGCTGGTCATGCAAACTCCTCCTCTGTGTACCACCCACCTATGACACCTACCTATCACCTACCTATGACTCATAAAGTGTAAACCCACATGTTCTTATTTCATGTTCTCTCTGCTCTGCCTCGAGCGTTCCTTCTTACGTCCTATGTACAAGATTAAATGTATATAACCCATGTTCAGAAAATAATTGTTAGAAGACCCTTCCTGAACCTCTGTGGTGATGGAACTGATTCTCCCTTTGACTCGAGTTATTGGAATAAAGCCCATTTAACTTGGACACCACGGATCCTGTCTCTCATTTGATGCATGATACTTTGTTAATGCCTAGAAATTCTGCCAGGGTAATATTTTATTTACCACATAATTTGGCGCCCGAACAGGCACTTGTCCCATATTTGTGTGTTAATTTGCATGCTAAACAAATGCCCATGTTTCAAATGTCTTGCCTTCTAGCTGAATTAGTTAGACAAAAGTGTTTATTAGAAAGTGGAGCTTTTAAGTAGCTGTACAGGATTATTTTAAAGTACTAGCATGTCACTTAGTTACAGAAAATATGTCCTTATTAAATTGGCTTCAGTGAAATTAGAGAATGTTGGTTTAGCTCCCTGGCCTGGGTACAGATATGTTTTGAATTACAGAGAATGTGTTTTTCGACCTTGAAGGTCCTGGCTTCCAGTATATGTTTATGTAAAGGGAGGGTTTTTCCCTCTTGCCGTGCCTGTCTTGTTATTATTGGCCATAACCCAATTCTTTCCGCGATCCCTTTGTTTAAGTAAAGGGAGGGCCACTCCTCCGACTGACACTAGCTTTCTTGGCAGACGCTTGACTCTTTCAATGAGCTCAGCGTTGGCAGCGACCCAATTTTAGAGAAGCAGAGAAGAGTGAGAGGCTTGTCTCCTCTTAGTGGTGTTTGACACTGAGCCAGCTCCTGGCTCTGAGGGGAGGGGTAGGTGAGCAAGGAGTGAGTTCGTAGCGCTGTTACCTCCCCAGCCCCTCTGACTTGTGTACAAAAAAATTGTTCTTCCTTACAGTCAACACTAAAAGCTTCATTGACTTCAGATAAATTCACGCTTGCAAAGGAATAAGTTTTTCCTTCAGTAGTGTAAACAGCATAATTGGCAGGAGTTTTGCTCTTGCAATGTGTTCAGCATCTGGCAGTCATTCAATTTTAGATCACAGTGTAGCCCGGCTTGGAGTTGATTCAAAACTCCGAGCGCGGACATCTTTCAAAAGGGAGGGGCTGTTTCTCACAGAGGTGAGGAGTAGCGAGGCTCCAGCCTCTGTCTATGCTAGAATAATTTGGATTTTATTCAAATACATTTAGAGAACATATTGTAGGTAGTATGGTCATACTATTCCCAAGATTTAGAGTAGGATTTTTTTGTAAACTGCAGAGCTTTTGGAAAGAGGTTTCCCCAAAATAGAAATTGTGCTTTTGAATTGAAAATTCATTTTTTTTTTTAATATAAATCATTTTTGCTAGATTGTTGACAGTGAGCCCTAGCATTTACAGTCAGACACTAAAGGAACGGCTGGACTGTATTCACATGCCTGCCAACACAGGACTGATACAGTACGTAGACGACATCCTGGTTACTGCACGATCAGACACAGAATGCGAGAATGCATCACTGACAGTTACAATTCTGTGAAAAGCAAGTGGTGTAATAGGACACTTGCTTTCCAAGGAGGGTAGACAGCTAACACAAGAACCATACAGCTCATTACTAACCTTTCACAGCCCAGGACACAAAAGGAAGTACGTGCTTTTATTGGCCTCACTTCTTACTGTAGGCAATGGATTCCCCAGTATGCGTATCTAGCCAACCACTCATACAGCTAACTACACAGGAGGCAGCCACTCTGACTGTACTCCCTAGGACACAAGAACACACCTTGGCATTTGAGGAATTAAAAAGAGCATTATATCACGCGCCATATTCTTATTTATTTTTACATTTGACTGTAGCAAGACTGACAGGATATGAACTGACATTATTTCAGCCACACATAGAGATCAGACGTTGTAACATTCTGAATCCTGCAACACTTTTGCCCTCAAGTACAGTAAATACACCACCACATGACTGTGTGGAAGTTATGAATATAGTGACAAGACCAAAACAAGACCTGACAGATATTGTACTCCCAGACCCTGACCTGACGCTCTATGTAGATGGTTCATGCATGAGAACGAGTGCAGGAGAATTAGTAGCAGCCTATGCTGTGACCACAGGAAATAGACACACTGTCTGCACAAGCAGCAGAGCTCATTGCTCTGACGCAAGCCTGCATAAGAGCTAAGCACTTGAAAGTAAACATTTATACAGACTCACAATATGCCTATGGCGTAGTTCATGATTTTGGGGTCCTGTGGCAAGAGAGAGGTTTTTTGACCTCCCATGGGACCATGATTCAGCACGGCCGGCTTATTCAAGCCCTGTTGGAAGCCATACATTTACCTACAGCCATTTCTATCCTGAAATATAATTCTCACACCAAAGTTACAGACATCATTTCCCAGGGTAATGACCTGGCAGACCGAACAGCTAAACTGACAGCCCAGACACCAACAGACACGACAAGGACAGAGGTACCATTACTGACAACATGTATGACAGTCAGGGATCCCACACAAGATGTACTCGACATACAGACACATGCCACTACAGATGAGATAAAGAAATGGACTGAACAAGGAGGGGTCCAGACTGACCAAGGTTGGATGACTAAGGGAAAAAGTACATGGTCTCTCCCAGATTCTATGGCACAAGTAATAATCAACACAGCACATAGTCCAGCACACTTGGGAGAGAAGGCAATGTTAGACAGTTTACAGAACATTTGGTTTAACAAGCACATGCGTGCAGCAGCGAAACAGAAAGTGCGAACATGTATGATCTGTGAACATGTATGATCTGTTGCCAGTTCAATCCAGGTAAAGGCATTCCGGTGGAACAAGGCGGATTTCATCCTCCTGACCACCCTTTTGAGGTTCTCCAGGCGGATTATATCCAAATGGACAGATGTAGAGGTTACAAGTATGTCTTGGTAGTAGTGTGTGCACTATCTAGATGGACAGAAGCATATCCAGTTCCAGGTTATACTGCTGTGACAACAGCCAGACAGTTAGTGCGTGAGTACTTCCCTAGGTATGGATTACCTCGTGTGATCTATTCAGATAACAGTCAGCCATTCTCCTCTGAATTAATGAAACAAGTGTCTCTTCTGTTAGGATATACTTGGAAATTCCATTGTGTAAGACACCCAGAAGCAGCAGGCCTTGATGAAAGACATAATCAGACAATTAAGACAAAAGTTGCTGAGATCTGTACAGAAAAAGGCATGGATTGGATGGTGGCCTTGCCGGTTGCCCTCTTTTACATGCGTATGGTAGTTCATTCCAGAACAGGCCTATCTCCTTATGAAGTAGTGTTCGGTAGACCGCCAAATATGTGGGGTACGCCTATGCCTAAAAAAAAAAAAATACCTGATGTTGACAGTAACATGCTGACAGATTACCTGGCTTCCTTGATTTCTGCACTACTCTCTTGTTGTTCACAGGTTGCTGCTGCCTTCCCTGACAACACCCAGGTCAAGGAACACGCCATTGTCCCCGAGAATTTTGTATGCATCCGGAATTTTGATCGTTCAAGTCCCCTTGAGCCACGTTGGAAGACGCCGAAGTTGGTGGAAGGACGTAAAGGCCGAACTCACCTTCATCACTACAAAAGATACTTCGGACTATTTGGAACTTTGGAACTTTTATAAAGAACACTGACCTTTGCTAGAAAAGACTCCACAGCAGGAGTATAGGTTTAAGTTGCGATCTAGTAAGTCAGACGTAGTTTAATTGTTTAAGCCCACCCGGTGGTGAATCGGTTAGACTTGATTTCTGACATGTATAGGATCACATATGAGAATAGCAAGAAGAGAGATAAGAAGGAAAAATACTGCAAGATATTACGCAGTAGATGTATATTTACCTTGATCATTTTTTTTATTCTGTGCATTGTTATAATTGGTATCAGTTTATTGCTACATGTTTTCTTTCCCGTTTCCTCACATATACATTCTTCCAGTAACAGCACCGCAGAGCACACATTCAGTGACCTGCCTCCTCATGAATTGTCATATGGACTTGCACTACGTAACAATACTTTTATTCGAATGTTACACCATTCTCACCAGACCAGCAATGCGACTGATTGCTGGGTATGTGGCCAACTGCCTCCTTATCAAGAAACGAAGGGAGTTCTGCCCTTCTCCCTTTACCGTTCTCACACAATGGTTCATGTGGAGCATGGTTTGCTCTAATGACCTCAATAGATTGAAGGTACATAGCTTATCCAGGTGGCTGGATATATGGAAACCTGAATAAAGTAATGAATGAAGCATGCTTTCCAGACAAAGACGGATTCCCCCAAAGAAAGGGAACCGATTTAGAGAATGAAGAGTACGAACAGGGAAATGCATCTGTTAATTTTATAATGTTAAACGTTCAGCCCAAGCAAAATACAGGTCCACCGTTTATTTCAGTCCTGCCAGCAAAAGGTGATTTATGTGTTAAAAAGAAAGGCTCAGTACATATGGGACACAGCGAGTGTAACACTGTAGTAGAGTTTAACGATAAAGGACTTTCTTCTTTCAAAACATCACGCCATACCTATTTCATTTGTGGTCAGACAGCCTATGTACATCTGCCCTTAGACTGGGGTGGGACTTGTTATATAGCATTCTTATTGCCACCCGTTTTTCTAGCCCCATCCAATTATCATAGAGATTCACGACTAGAACATGTTAGACAAAAGAGAGAGACAGATTCCGCAGGGATCGATCAGACTGAAACAGCTTGGGAGCAATATACAGATTTCAACAAAGGATTCTTTTTCTTCGTAAGTCCCGTCCAAAACAGTAAACTGATACGCAGGTTAACAAGGACTCTTGAAACAGTTGTAAATATAACTGCATCTGCCCTGGCGAACTTGACCCAGGAACAGTCTGCTATTAGACTTGTCGTTCTTCAAAACCGCCTCGTTCTAGACGTCATCTTGGCGGATAGGGGCGGAGCTTGTAGAGTCACCCGATCTAGTTGTTGCATTTTCATCCCAGATAATGCACCATCTGTGTACGAAGCAATAACAAGGCTCCACAAAATTGCTCATGCCATACATCAAGATCCAGGCACATGGACTTGGTCCAGTTGGCTCTGGGGTATAATATCTGCTTGGGGATGGAAAGTGCTGACCTTCCTAGGAATGATCCTACTTATGATATTTGGTTGCTGTCTCTGTTTACAGTGTGGCCCGGCCATTTGCGGCCTGTGTGCTACTGCCTGTATTCCCCATCCACGTAAACAAAGAGTTAAAGATGAACAAATGATTCTGTATGATGAACTATACGGTCTCATGAATATAGATGTATCCTAAAGGGATACGTAGGGGACAAGGAGGGAATGAGGAAAATGAAATTTTGCCTGACCAGGATGCCCCCTACGTATACCCTATGTTACATGTGTGTGCATGTCATCCATGCATATTTCCTTGTAGTGGCCTGAATCACTAGGCCTCTGCATTCATGTCCTGCATTAAGGTGCCTGTCATCAAGTTTCCCAAAAGTTAAGCTAACATAAAGGCCCATGTATTTTACATTGTGCACTTTAATAAATATCGTACTGAACCCTTTTTGTGGTTCAGATTGAACCACCAGTCCCTGAATTAATGTTTTCATGACTCCTGGCACACTGAAAGCCGCAAGAAGCCCAGCAAGAGGCCTGCCAAGACAGTATTATGAATAACAGTTATCTGTTTGCTTTACAGAATCACATTTCAGTCTGGTGAAGAAGGTACACAGAACCCATCTGCATAGATAGGGCCCAGCCATTCTGTCTCTGTTTAAGTGGATTACAGTGCTTGCATCCATAGAAAGCTCATGCAACGAACGAATAAATATGCCCTTTCTGTCATTTAGTGACGAGCAACCTTTGCTTCAGATAATACATCCCCTGACTCTAGATATCAGTTGTACTAGCTGTGCTGGTCGCCTTGACACAAGAGATCTCTCTTCTAGACTGAAAGTCAGCCTCCTCCCAGTTACACGTCAATTGCACGTCATGCCCAAGTTGCACACAAGTAGGACAAAGTTCGAGCTGGTCATGCAAACTCCTCCTCTGTGTACCACCCACCTATGACACCTACCTATCACCTACCTATGACTCATAAAGTGTACACCCACATGTTCTTATCTCATGTTCTCTCTGCTCTGCCTCGAGCGTTCCTTCTTACGTCCTATGTACAAGATTAAATGTATATAACCCATGTTCAGAAAATAATTGTTAGAAGACCCTTCCTGAACCTCTGTGGTGATGGAACTGATTCTCCCTTTGACTCGAGTTATTGGAATAAAGCCCATTTAACTTGGACACCACGGATCCTGTCTCTCATTTGATGCATGATACTTTGTTAATGCCTAGAAATTCTGCCAGGGTAATATTTTATTTACCACAGGCGGACAAGAACTGGGAGGCCCACTGACATCGGGGCCCCCCTGGGTGAAGCAAGAGTCGGCGTAGGACCTGGCCCTAGGTGAGCTGTGCCCGGCGGAGGAGGGTGCACTCTGCACGGCTTTGAAAACGGGGCCTTCGGGAGCTGTGGCCGAGGACTGAGTCTACATATGCGAAGGGCGGCGGATGAGTGACAGGGGACCCGCCGTCGTCGGGGCCTACTGCCACCGCGTGTGTGCTTGAGCGGATCGTAGCCTGGGCTGCCTGGGGCCCTGCAGAGGTGAGGAAAGCCAGTGGGGGGCCGTGCCTGCGACTGGGGGTCGCGGCCGCCCCACGTGAGAAGGAGGGGAGGACACCTCCTGAGACCCCCGGAGCCTGGGAAGTGGCTGAAGCGGCCCTCAGAGCCGGTCCGCCCGTAACGTGGAGAGGCTGAGACGGTGACTGGGGCCTTGCGAGCCGGCCCTTACAAGGCGATTATCCTGGGAGACGCTGAGTGGTGTGAGAGCAGCAGCTGGTTTGGACAGTGAGGGGCCCAGATATCGGAACTGTATATTGAGGCAGGGGAACCCGGTAGCTGGCACGGGGGGTGCGCCCTATGACCCTTCAGTGCGGGACTATGTGAGTGGTGAACAACTGGAGGAGACTCTTTGAGAAGCCTGCAATCAGGACGATGCAGTGGTGATCCTTGCTGTGGCGCCCCGGATGACCTGTTGTACAGCTCCTTCCAGAGTGGCTATGGCGAGGGAGGCCTTGAGAGCCGGCCGAACGTGGTGAGGCCCAGAGTAGGCTGCAGAGCAGGTGCAGGGCTCTTGCCGCATACCGTGGATTGCCAAGGGGATCTGCTGGGTCCTCTTGTTGACTGGAAAATGCCTGGAGCGGGCCTGCCTGGGGGTGGCATTGGTGGGGGGCCCCGTCGTCGATAGCATCCCAAGACGGGCTTTGGAGTCGTGAGGAGCCAGCGGAGGCGGCCTGAGGCGGTTAGAGGGTGAGTCGGAGTTTGGCGACTTGTACATGTGAGAAATTAATCTGAACTGATTGTGGTGTGGAGCTAGTGGGGTTTCCTCTGTCACCAGGGAAGCCCGAAAGGGACTTTCTCGATGTCCACGATGCGTAAGGACAGAACGCCCAGGGCTACGCAGCCCAAAACCATAACGCAGTACACTACGCAGCGACTCTCCTCGCAGAGGATCACGTGCCAGTCGGGGCAGGATGAGGGGGACCCGGTGCCTGAAGAGCCCTCCCGACGGAACTGTTAAAAGCGATACAGGGGTCCCACTCGGCCTTGGAGCGTCAAATCGAGACGGTGTCCATCAACGTGAATCTCCTACGGACTGATCTGCGTAAAGTGGCCGACAAGGTTACGGATGCGGAGGGGAATATCACCCAATTGCATGGGGAGGTGGCGTCCCTCAAAAAAAACAGTCTCGCATCTTACTGCCACGACGGAAGCCCTGGAGAGGAGAGCAGAAGATGCGGAAGGGAGAGCGCGCCGCAGTAACATACGAGTGCTGGGTATTCCAGAACGGGCGGAGGCGGGGAGCCCGGAACGCTTTCTGGAGCATTGGATTCACACGGTATTGTGCCCTGGAGGCCTGTCAGACGTCTTTGTGATCGTACAAGCCCACAGAGCGTTGGTCCCACCGCCGAGGCCCGGTGCTCCGCCACGGGCCCTCATTGCCAAGATCCTAAACTACCGTGACAGGGACTGCATCCTTAGGGCGGCAAGGGAGTCTGCGGATCTCACGTATGAGAATGCGAAGGTGTACATCTTTCCGCACTATACCCAATTGGTCCAGGAGCAGCGGAAGCCCTTCCTGGCAGTCAAAGAAAAGCTCCGGGAGATGCACCTACAGTATATGCTGCTCTACCCAGCTAAGCTAAAGGTCATATCCCAGGGAAAGGCGCACTTTTTCGAAGCCCCCGAGGAGGTCTGGGAGTGGCTCGAGATTAGGGGGGAAGCCCTCCCTCCAGGAGAACGGGGAGGTGCCCGCAGCACATGGGGGGCAAGACCGCAAAGGAGGCGTAGCAGGAGGCGACGGCGTTGGTCCCGTACAGATGAAGGGGAAGAGGGCAACCGAGTCACGGTGGGTGAGGATGGCTCCCTCCGCCTGGATGTGCTGGAGTCTGACAGTTTGCCAGCGGCGTCTAAGTCTCCCCCTCCTGGGGAGGTTCTTGTGCCGGACACGTTGCAGCCTACCACAGATGTTATCTCCCCTACCAGTGCTACGATCCCGGAGACGGCTGCAGCACAGGAGCAGGTGCCGGACGGACTATCGTGAGGAGGGGAACTGGCACGGCATGGCTTGCTGGACTCTGGACATGGTGGTGGACCGCTGTCGGACAGTAAGGGGGCTCTTGATTGAAGGAGGGCTCTAAATAGTTCTGGGTTTCAGGGGTGGAGGGAGCGGGTCAGGGTTCGTGGTGTTAGACGAACGATGGACTCCTTTACTGTAATGGCCGGAGTACTGTAATTATGCCCTGTTGACGGCCTTGCGGGGAGCTGAGTGGGGGGCGGGGGGTAATTGTTCTGTTTTGGTTTTTCTCAGTGGGTAGGTTTAGCCACGTTGGCGGATGGGGAGGCTGTGCACGTCCTGGTACCAGCATGGGAAGGGCATATCGGCGGGTTTGGTTGTTGCTAGCATATTGCTCGTGGGTGGGGGGTGGGGGGGCTTGTTGGAAGGGAATGTTGTAGGCATCGCACGTATGACACTTCGGGCACGGGTCTGGGGGGACACTGTGGGTGGAGTTATGGGGGAGGCGGGACACATCGTTGACAATGGGATACAAGTTTGTGAGCTGGAATGTGAGAGGGCTAGGTACTTGCACTAAACGATACAGAGTTCTGTCTTGGCTTTGTAGGCACGGGGTCTGGATTGCATGCCTTCAGGAGACCCATCTTACTGACGAGTGGGCCCAGAAGCTGGGTAGAAAATGGCGGGGCCAGGTGTTCCACTCCTCTTACTCTTCGTACGCTAGAGGGGTGTTGATTTGGGTAGCGCCTGGGGTCCCGTTTGCAGTTCAGTACGTAGAAGCAGACATTCAGGGCAGATATTTGCTCCTCAGGGCTAAATTAGATGGTAGGAATATTGCCCTCCTGAACACATATGCACCTAATGTGGATGATCCAGGTTTTTTCCCGGCTCTTCAGAACGTCCTGATTGATGACCTGAGGGCTCCAATTTTCTGGCTGGGGGACTTTAATTGTGTTCTGGACCCGGTCCTTGATATGTCTCCACCACGGGAGGGCACGAAACCCCGAATGACTGCCCAGCTTCAGGAGGTCATGGGAAACATAGGGGCTGTGGATATCTGGTGACAGAACAACCCGACGCTACAGGTTTATACCTGTTTTTCTCCCACTCACAATACCTACAGTCGCCTTGATAGAGTTTTGGTCGCTAACGCGGAGCTTAACATGTCCATGGAAGTGACGCACCAGGCGCGCTTTTTATCCGATCATTCCCCAGTGACATGCCTGGTGTGATGGGAGGCTCCGGTTTCCCGCCAACGTACTTGGAGGTTTCCGGTGGACATTCTTCGAGATCTGGTGGGGAAGGCGCATGTAGAGACGGCCCTAAAGGACTATGTAGACCTTAATTGGGAGGTAGGGGACCTGTAGCTGGCCACTAAATGGGAGGCCCTAAAGGCGGTGGTGAGGGGTGCCTGTATGGGACTTACGTATGGAGTCTGGAAGCAGCTCCTCCAGGACTTGCAAGCGGCAGAGGAGGTGCTCTTAAATGTCCAGACTGCTGAGTCTTCCGACGACCTACAGCGGGTGGAGGAACATGCGGCCCTGGGGAAGGTCCATGATATCCTGGACCGACTGGACAAGTATACCCTAGGCCAATATAGGCAGCGGCTCCATAGAGAAGGGGATAAATCGGGGCAGCTGTTGGCCTGGATCCTTCGTAAGGAGCAAACCCAGAAACGTATTGTGGCTCTACGGGACGCCCACGGGGCTGTGGTTCACTTGGAACGCGCCATTCTTGAGACCCTCAGATCCCACCTCCAACAGGTATACACTGCGGACCCGGACATCTCCGAGGCTTCGCATTCCCCTTATTTGCAGGAGCTGACCCTCCCTTCTATCTCCCCAGCGGACCAGGAGGATTTGGACGTGGCATTGACGGTGGGTGAGGTGCGGGCAGCCCGGGTTCGCCTGCGCGCGCGAAATCACCGGGTAGTGATGGATTCCCGCCAGAGTTCTATCTCGAGTTCGGAAACACGTTGTCGCGTCTCCTGGTGCAGGTCTATGCCGAGATTTGCATGATCCTTAAACCGGGGGAGGGGGACAAGCGCGACCCTTCCGCGTATCGCCCAATCACCATGATTAATACGAACGTGAACATTTTGACTAAACTATTGGCCACCCATCCGGACCAATGCAGCTTTATCCCAGGGCGTGACACCGCCATGAGCCTAAGGCGCTTGAATCACATTATACATGAGGTCCAGGGTTTGGATGATCAGATGGTGCTCGTGTCTATCGACCTCGCCAAGGCGTTCGATATAGTAGACTGGGGTTATTTGCAAGAAGTCCTCCGGGTGGTGGGTCTGGGCCCTAACTTTTGCCGTTGGATCCGTATTTTATATAACTCTCCCCGGGCTCGGGTGAGACTGGGAACGGCCCGATCGGAGTAGTGGCAGTTGGGGCGGGGTACACGACAGGGGTGTCCCCTCTCACCATTACTCTTTGCTCTAGCAATAGAGCCTTTAGCCGTCCGGATCCGTCTGGATATGTCGCAGTGGGGCATACAAGTGGAGAACACATGTAATATTGTCTCCTTGTATGCAGATGATGCCTTGTTTTATCTGAGGGCCCCGAGGGAGGCGCTCCCTGTGTTGCTCCATCAGTTAGATCGGTTCGGGGATGCCTCGGGACTGAGACTCAACAGACGCAAGTCCCTGATTTATCCGCTGTCAGGACTGGGAATGGTGCCCCGGGAGGAATTGCTGGAGCTCCGGCTTCGATGGGAGACGGATAGTTTCCGCTATTTAGGGATCCAGGTGGCGCCGACGGAGGCGCGTTCCCTGGCCTGCAATATTGATAGGGTGCTTCAGTCTCTGCAGCGCTGTGTCCTTTTGGAACACCCTCCCGTTGTCTCTTATGGGCCGGCTAGCCGTCGCCAAGATGGTGATGCTGCCTAGGACACTTTATATACTACAAAACACGCTATGTCCTCTTCCCCCTAGGGTCTTTCGGACTCTGAACACGCTCCTTACGTCCCTAATCTGGGCGGGCCGGCGTAGTAGAGTTGCCCTTCACACAGTGGTGCGATCCTACGAAGAGGGAGGTCTGGAGGCCCCGCGCTTTAACTTGTACTATTATGCAGCGCAGCTGCTACCAGCTGCCAGAAGGTTCGCGGATGCGGACGTTTGGGAAACGCAGCTATTGGCGGGCAGAGCGACGGTACAGGAGCTTCAAGTAGCGTTGATGCGGGGTAGGGGAGCAAGCGATGCTCTGCCCTACGTCGTGAGGCACACGGTGAGTGTTTGGCACCGCTTAGTTGAGAGGGTGCTGCGGACGGCGCCCTTCCACAGGGACCTGCCGCTTTGGATCCTGGCGCCCATGGAGACAATGGAACAACATATTTCCTTTCGGGCCTGGCGGGAGGGAAGCTGTGAGTCCCTGGCTGACCTATATCCCACCGAGACCTTTTTGACCTATGAACAAGCGGAGGAGGCCTTTGGCCTCTGTAGGGGGTAGTACCTGCATTACCATGGGTTGCGGGAAGTGGTGCGGTCGCTGTGGGCACAGTATCCAGAGGTTCCCCCGATGACTCACAACTTGGATATTTTGCTGTCTTGTGGCAGGGGACATAGACTTATGTCCCTGTTGTATGCGGCCATGCGTACGGACTCTGCTCCGCCGGTGCCACCGGCGCGGGCGGCCTGGGAGGTGGATTTGGGCGTCCCGCTGGACCAGGGACAGTGCAAGCGAATAGGGGCCATTATAAAGAAGGTATCTTGTAATGCGCTCTTTAAATTGATACATTTTAATTTCCTGCACCGCACCTATCTCACCCCAATCTTACTGAAGGGTTACTCCCCAGACACAAGAGATGATTGTCCCAGATGTGGCGCGGGGTGCGGGGTTCCTGCACTTGGCTTGGGACTGCCCACTAATCCAGAGCTTTTGGGTGGGCATAGTGGAACACATACTGGCCACAACGGGGCTCCGTATTACATTGACACCGTTGCACTGCCTGTTAGCGCTGATACCTCAGCCAAAGAAACGTAAATTGTCCTACAGATTGATGCTGGTGCTGGCCAGACCTAGGGTGGCTATCACTTGGATGGGCCAGAGGGGCCCAGAGAGCCCCACATGGATTAGGGATGTGCGGGAATGGTCCCTAGCGGAGGAGACCCATATGCAGAGCAGTAGGAGGGATGAGAAATTACAGGAGGACCGGTTGGCCTGGCGAGCCATGTGTGTTACGATAGGGGTCCAGGGACACACTTCCCATAGCGAATCAGAAGGGACGAGTGGAGAGTTATTCTCACCGTGGGACTCGGGAACTGAGGAGGCTGCCGGGGACATACCCGGAGATACAGCGGATGTGAGGTGTAGTGTTGGGACTAGTCTAGTACCCGCAGGATGCTACCTTCTGTATGTTATTCTGCAATGTCTTTTGGGTAACTATGTGTCTCTGTGTGGCCTCAAGTCAACAAACAGTGCCTTAATGAGTCAGTCGATGTGTGTATGTGCTGTTTAGATGCCAATTGGGGGGGATGTTAATGTTTGTATAATTGAAAAACTGACAAAGTTTAAAAAAAATAATAATAAGATTGACCAATTGAGGAGTTTCTGCAGCGCCTTGGGATGTCCCATGAGGGGTAGAATCAAGAAGGAGGAGCTACATGTGGCCTTGAGGGCCTGGTGGGAAGCCCAAGAGACTTCGGGGACGGGTAATGGTGAGGTGGATGAGGAGGACCCCGAGAGTGGAGCTGGCAGTGGCCATTCCGGGAGGAGTTTTTCACCAGAGGAGTTGGAGGAAAACCAAGGGTCAGGCTGCATGAGTTGGAGGTGTTAAAACTGAAAGCTCACGCAGAGGAGAGCAAGGGAGCTCTCGCGCTGGAGGAGAAGATTCTTCTCGCTCATGAGAGACGCATGAGGGAACTGGACATGAAGGGTAGACAATTGAAGCCCAGTTCAAATGGTGGCAGCGCACAACCAGTGCCAGGAGGGAATGTACATTCTCAAGGACTTAGTGCGAGATTATCAGAGGGGTGATGACATTTATGCGTGGTTCATCGCATATGAGATTGCACTAAGGATGAATGAGGTGCCTGGAAACATTGGGGGGGGTGGGCCTATGCAAACACTTTGAGGCTTCAGGGAGGGACGTTGTATCCCCTTTAGAGAAGGCAGGAACCTTGACCTACGCCAACATGAGGGAGGCTTTGTGCCTCCGGTATGGGCTCATCCCTGAACTTCAGCAGAAGTTCAGGACCTCTAAGAAACTAGAATTCCGTACTTGGGAGGAATGTGTGAATGAGTACACACAGGCACTGGATGGTTGGATGTTGGGCAGCAAAGTCACTGATTTTAGGGCTTAAGTGATTTAATTAGTTGGGAAAACTTGAGTAGTCTCTGTGTTCCCGAGCTGCGTCAGCATCTTTAGGATAGTAAGCTGACTGATCCCAGTAAGCTTGTTGAAGAGGCGGACTGCTGGACTAGTACCCGGGTCCACAAGGGGATTGAGAGTACTGCGGCCAAGAGTGGGCAGGGTCCCCCGCCGAGGGTGGGGGAGGATAAGGGTAACCACAAGGAGTCATCTAAGGGGTCCCTAGGTAACCCCCCAAGAAGTGGTCATAGCCTCCCAAGACCAAGAGGGCCTGGGTCTACCAGGGCAAGAGGGAACCCCGAGGTCCCCATACGCGTTATTTCTATAAAGAAGTGGGTCATATCTCCCATAAATGCCCCAAGAAGTCCCCGACAACCCCTGGTGCTCCAACCCCAGGTTTGGTTAGTGTAGTCTTGGGGAAGGACCTAGGTCCTTGGGATGGGGAGGAGCAAGCGGTCATGACCCTGGTCTCCTTAGGTGATCGTGAGGTGATCAAAGAAATCCCGCTGCCGGAAAACACCAAGAAATACCGGCAGTGGGTGACCATCAGTGGACGGAGGGTGGAGGCTGTGAGAGACACCAGAGTCAGTTTGACATCTGTTAGGTGTCAATGGGTGTCAGACGGGCAGATAATTCCAGACGTGCTTCACCCGGTAATGTCAGCAGACAATTCAGTGTGCCTTTGCAAGGTGGCAAAGGTCTCCTTTGAATGGGGAGGGGTCTCAGGCTCTTTGAAGGTTGTTGTAAGTCCGTCCACTCTGGAATGACCTGGAGAGTTCCCCTTGGAAGGAGGTGGAGCGCCAGGCGCATGTGGAGATGTTGGGTCTACCCGAGTGGGCGTGCGTGACCACAGGGGAACAAGCAGCTGAACTGGGAGACGTTCCAGGGCGGACCGATTGGCAGCAGGAAGGCGAGCCCTCCAGGGAGGTACTATGCAAGGAGCAGAAGCAGTGCCCTTCTCTTAGGGGTTTGCGGCAGCAGGCCGTAAACCAGGCAGCAGGTGATCCATCAGGATCACACTTGATTTACTGGGAAAACGATCTCCTGTAGAGTGAGCCAGGGGTGGCTGAACCTGGATCAGCCCGTGCATTGGTGGTACCTGTGCGTCAGAGTCTTGATTCGCTCCGGGTGCCCACGATCACCTTAGACATCCCTTCGGAGGTCTCAGGCTGCCACGACACGTTCCCACAACCGCGCCACTCGAGACTTCCTGGATACTTTTTATGTTCCTGTGTTTCCGAACAAGGAGCCAGCTCACCTCTGGCCCTTGGGGTTCAGGACGCAGCATACAGCAAAGTCCTGCTCAGGAACAAGGGGGACACAACACACTGCAGCGCCCCTTCAGTCTCTCCTCGTGAGAGCTACAAACTGCCCACCAGCCCCAGATCACGAAGCAAGGTTCAAGTGTTCCCCACAGCCTATTCAGCAACACTTCCTGAGGCAGAGGTTTTCTTCCCGATCCTGGACAAGTCAAAGCCTCCAGAGACTCGACCAGTCCACGGCGTCTTCAAAACGCTCCCAGCACTTCTCTGAACGATACCAAGACCGTTATCGGCGACATCGTTAACATGACAAAAACCTAACCAAAGTCTTGGGAATATATAGTTCTTCTAGTTATACCCCTCATTGTCTTTGAAGTTTCCTTGTGCTCAGGTTTTCCCGACCCTTCCCTAAATCAGTCTTGCGTATCTCCCCCCATGCCCCCTCCAGTGTCACCATTCTCTCTTTGATACTGGAGACCTGAATCTTTAATCACTCAGAGGGAGATGGGTCGATTGTTTTATGCTGTGGACCAGGCCTCTTCACCTTGCAAAGACTCTCCTTCTCTCCGCTCCAGGTGCAGGGCAGCCTGGCGCAGTGTCCACCCCTCCCCAGGAGCACGACCTCCCTCAGCCTTTCTCACCTCTCCCAGATCCAGGCAGTCAATTCACAATCAGCTGAGAAAAGCAAAAATGTCTAAAGCACAAACTCAGCCATTTTCTCAAACAGCCGTTTCTGGACACACAGCAAAAAAACATCTACATAAAAAGATGCGTTATGA
Source organism: Lissotriton helveticus (assembly GCF_964261635.1). Classification (NCBI taxonomy): domain Eukaryota; kingdom Metazoa; phylum Chordata; class Amphibia; order Caudata; family Salamandridae; genus Lissotriton; species Lissotriton helveticus. The sequence continues at coordinate 1,290,978,473 of NC_136068.1, forward strand.
CGCTGTGAGTTCAGACATACCAAACTTCACTGTTCCATTTCTAATTCTTGGGAAACTAAGCTAACAATACTACACCCAGCCTCCCCCATTCGGTCCTTTGGGCGAGATGGCCTTTCACCAGGGAAAATGGAATGGAGCCTTTTCCATTGTCGGGGCCTAGCACCCACACTGGCACAGGTCCTGCCTTTTAACTACACTGCAACCTGCCTTGGGGTTACCCAGGACATCCTAGAGGGGTGCCCCATGTGTATGCAAAAGGGAAAGTAAGGTCTGACAAGTGGTAGCACCTGTCAGGACAACATGCTAATTTAACATAATGCACGCAGGCCCTACACTGAAGACCTATGTTCCCTATCTGCAAATTTCTTTAGTACTAGCTCTGGCACACACGGTGCACATCACTTGGGGATCTTGCTAGTAAGGCAAACATACCAATCAGAGACAACCAAACACCACTACAATTTATACAGGGAACATCTGTACTTGCACACTGATTAGCAGTGGCAAGTACCTACAGCACCTAACTTTACAGCTCTCAGTCAGGAAACCGGTCTAGGGGAAAAGCAAAAAAAGTTTAAGTGAACTTTAGCCAACAAGGCCAAGTCCAACAGTAATCTATACAACAGCGGCCCCCAGGTGGTTACATCAGGACTCACAAACATCACGATTACAGCATCGTAATCAAGCTCCTATCCATTATAATCCGGCCTTCACACGGACACGAACACCTGGCCCGATTGTTAAATGGAGTGGGGGATCTAAACAAATAGGATATGTTCCATTGTACTGAGCTCCTATCTTTTGATGAAACTGAATGCTACTATTAAGCCCAAAGGAGGTACTGGGTACTGAAGCCAAGAGTTAGAGAGGCTGCTAGCAGAGGCCTGAATCAGATTGAAAAATGTGTAAATACAGCTTGCATTATAAAGGGGATAATCTCAAATAGTTACTATATGTTCCTAGAGACACTTCTTTTACCATTCCACCCACGTAGAGAAAAGTGGGGAGACATCCTATGAAGGGACACAAGAGAAGCCACATATAAACAACTCGGGCAAGATATTTCCAGGTATTCCAGCAGCATCCAATGGAGGGAGGCACATTAGAAAATTGCCTTTGACTGGTATTTGTGCCCATCCAAACTGCTAAAATGATTTCTGCCACCAGATGCTTTATGTTGAATGGGTTGTGGTTTACAGGGTGACTACGTTTACATAAGGGTGGGGGACAAATGGCAGTGGACATCATTCAATATTGTACCATTCACAGCAATGTGAATTCTAATTACACACTTGCACAAGGCATGTCTTTGGCAATGTATTGTTCGATAACTATCCAATGAAAAAAATTCGTTTAAAAAGCACCAGGTTTGAAAAGTTTTAAAACATGAAGGAATGGGGGGAAAACAAAGAATGCAGAAAACTAGTCTCTTAGAGGGGAGTGAGGTAGAGGGCAAGAAAGAAAATAGCAAAAATGTAGTTAACCATTTGGCAAAAGAAAAAAATCAGTAATAATACTTAGCACAATATAAGAATAAATTCTCTCTTGTTCTTAAATGACCGACTGGATCAGTCAATGTAAAGACCGATTCAGGATAGGTAAACACTAGGTAGGCTCTCCAACTCACTGAATAGATATACTGAAATTCAAATATACACTGTAGGCAAATGCTACCATACCCCAGTCAGGCCAGAGGACACTATTTCGGTATTGAAAATGCAATGGTTTTCTTTTATGGCAAGAAGGTTTTTTAGAATTTCCAAAGGAGGCCCTACTACTTCAAAAATTTGCCAATGTAGATAATTCTCAGAATATTGTGAGGAAAAATAGCGCCCGACTGTCACTTTTTCAGCATATTCTAAAGCTGAACTATCACGTTCTATTTCAAACCTCCTGAAAAACTATTCTGATGTATAGCCATCCAAGAAAGCATCAAATCCTGTATACAATATTGCAAGGGGCACATTAGGTCTGTCTTAATATTCAGTTTGAGGTTGTTGAGTATGAAAGCGAATTTTAGAGGGTAAAGTTTATTCATTTAATCTATCTCATAAGTGGTGGAGTGAGCCTTGCAGGACCTAAGCACATGTACCAATTAGCCCCTTAAGGACGCAGCTTTCTTGAAAGAGAACAGCAGTCTTTCAATTTTGAACTAGGTTGTATTAAAAAATGCTAGTTTTGTTCATGTTACTTGAAGTCTGCTATTTGGTGAAACAAACAATAGAGTCCTATTGTAAAATTGGTCCCTTTACAATTTCAGATTACAAGTCTATGAAGATAGGGTTTAGCTATCATCGTGTACATACAATTTATGATTTCATAAAGAAAATATTTATTACAGTTGCAATAGATAAGGAGAAATTTGCAGTGGAAAGCCATATTGCATTGCATTCTATAATTTCTATAGCAATTTCCTCTTCCCGAGGTCCCAAATCACTTACGAGGTCAGTTCTCAGTGTACACATTCCGAGGTGAATGGATGAGAGAAAGGTGTCAGTGGTGGCAGTTTTATCGATTAATGTTTAGTATTTGTGTCCTGCGTGATTGCCAGTAAGTGTGCTCAAAACCAAACGCCTTTGGAGTGTAAGTATATTTTGGGCATGCAATAAGATTGGTAGGATAGATTTGCAAACAGAAAATACAAACCAGCCACAGTTGTGGTCTTCAAGGTACTGGAGCCTTGGTTATCGGGGGGGAAAAAAAACTTTATGGCTCTTTTGTATTCAAACAATTGCTGATGAACCCAATTTCTTTTGGCAGTTTAGTCCATAATTGGTATGCATATACTGACAAGCGGCTACCTCCTATGCAGTTTTACAGAAAACATTTACTATCAGCAGTGAGTCCATATTGACGAAGGTTGCTCTTTGGATTGTACAGTCTGAGTTTCAGTTGTGATAAACCAATCCTCAGTCTGTGGATTGCCCAATGTACAAAACAGAGGCATTGAAGAATATTCCTCTGAGAACTAGTAACAAGGGTAGTTTTTGGAGGTCAGGACTAATATGTATGTTTAGGCAATGTGGTTAGGTTTAGGACTTGGGTAGCTGCTGTTTCTGTGCTCTTTGAAGTCTGAACATTGGTTTTCTAGTCGGAGAGATGTTATGGTTGTCTCAAATGAGGAGTAGTGCAGGTTTTATGCATCTTCACTGTCTGAATCCATTTAGTCTGACAGATTTATGTCTCTAGAACTTAGGACCACCTCCAACTGCAAATTTCCGACAATTACTGAAGACCTGGCTCTTTAAGCAAGCCTACCAATAAATATCTTTGCTGACCTGACTCAGTCACTTAGCGCCAATAGACCGTTTGGTGATAGTGTGCTCTACATAACATTAATTTGGTCAATGAAAGTTGATATCTGGAATAAGGGTGCCTTATCAATTAGTTTACCTAAGAATGGTCAATTGGCTACTGGTCGGCAATTAGCCATGTTGTGGCCTGCCAATCAGAGTAAGCTCTCTCTCCGGCAAGGGCAACATGGCAGACAAGGAAAAAAATCCCCTTGACCAATCAGATCGCTCTATTTCTTTCTTTTTATTTGGGAGAGTCATGTGAAACCAAACATCCATATATGTGACGTTTTTAAACCTTCATTTCTCAAAACCTACCAAATGGATTTAAACCAAATCAGAAAAAGCATGCTTTCTGCCAAATTTAGTTTAATTCCCTTAAGCTGTTTTCGTTGTATCACTGTTCTGTTTTCCTATAGAAAATTGTATGGGGAAACTGGGTTTTGGGACACCCCTGTTTTTTTTCAGACCCCACTTGACGGATCACCCAGAAACTTTCCAGGAAAAAGCTGAGGTGGTTGAAATTTTTTTTTGAATGTTTTGTGAAGATTTGCCAAACTGCACCAAAGTTGTTAGCTAACCGAAAAAACTATCTTCCTATGGAAACGCAGACCTTCCTATAACTTTCCTGAAGAAAAATCTACTAACATAAATTTAAGACTCTGCACTTTAACCCTTGTCCTTTCATAATCCATAGTCTACCTGCTACCACCTACTAATAGTCTCTACCACCAGACTTACCCTCCTTTTAATCCACTTCATATCTCCAGTGACGAAGCACAATCACTGTTAAATTTAATTCCTGGAACCAAATATAGTTAGTGAAGACTTTAACCATAATATGGATGAAGCATTAGTTCACCCCTGTACTATAGAAATATTATTATTATTTAATTTTATAGAGCGCGTAGTCACCCGTAGGTATCCCAGCGCTAGGATCAGTACGACTGGGGGGGTCAGCGGGGGCAGGGGAGGACAGTTTAAGGAAAGAGGTGGGTTTTCAGTTGCTTCCTGAACCTTAAGTAGTTGGGTTCAGTTCTCAGGTAGTGCGGAAGGGCATTCCAAAGACGTGCGGTATGGACCGAGAAGCGCCTACCTCCTGTTCGGGCCTTCTTGACTCTGGGAGTGACGATGAGATGTTCCTGGTCGGAGCGGAGGGATCTAGGGGCTTTGTATGGTTTGATAAATTTTTTTAGGCTTGGGGGGCCATTGTTTTGGAGCAGTCTGTGCGCCAGGCAGAGGGCCTTGAACATCACCCGTTCTCTCACCGGAAGCCAATGGAGACGCTTCAGAGCTGGTTTGGCCGAGGCTCTGGCAGGGGTATTAGTGAGGATCCGGGCAGCTGCGTTTTGGACCCTTTGTAATTTGTTCAGGGTTGCCTCTGGGGCCCCTAAGTAGATGGAATTACTAAAGTCAAGCCTAGAGAGAATCAGGCCTTGAATCAGCAGTTTTTGGGAGTTGTGGGGGAGTAGGGGCAGGATCTTTCGAATTGACCTGAGCCGCCCGAAGCACATCCCGGCTACCTTATTTGCCTGTGTTGTGAATGATAGTTCCTTATCGAGCCAAACGCCCAGGCTTTTTACCTCCGGTTTCGGGTCTGGGAGCGAGCCTAAACAGGGAGGCCAGATGTTATGAAGTGAAGTGGGCCCCTTCTGACCGAGGAGGAGAATGTCAGTCTTTGACCCGTTGAGTTTCAGAGACGATCTGTTCATCCATCCTTGTATCTGTGTCAGACAGTTGTAAAGGTCCGCAGGTTGTTGTTTAGGATGAGAAAGGGACACCACTAACTGTGTGTCGTCAGCATAGCTGACGATGCTCACTCCGAACGGGATAACAACCTCCTCCAATGGGGACATGTAGATGTTAAATAATGTGGGGCTCAGGGAGGAGCCCTGAGGCACGCCACATTGGAGGGGAGTGTCGGAGGAGCAGGTGTTATTCTCCCAGATTTGAAAGTAGCGTTGACTCAGAAAGGACGATATCCAGGACAGAGCCGTTCCTCCAACACCGACACTCCTAAGTCGTTGGATGAGAAGCTGGTGGTTGACGGTGTCGAAGGCCGCACTGAGGTCGAGGAGGATCACTGCCACTGACCCTCCTTCGTCTAAGAGTGCTCTGGCCTCCTCCACCGCCATGAGAAGGGCGATGTCGGTGCCTTGCCCGGGGCGGAATCCCGTCTGCGAGCTTTTTAGACGGTTGTTGTTCTCCAAGAATTGTGAGAGTTTTCTGTTCACAAATTTTTCCGCGATTTTGCTGGTTCCCGGGAGGAGGGAGATAGGTCTATAGTTTGCCAGGTCGGCAGGGTCAAGGGAGGGTTTTTTTTAGTAGTGCCTTGACGACTGCCGCCTTCCAGCTGGGGGGAACGACTCCTTGTTGAAGAGAGGCGTTGATAAGGTGGGTGAGGAGGGGAGCGATCGTGGGTGCTACCCTTTTGAGGATACGTAAAGGAGCAGGATCCCTGGGAGATCCGCTTTTAATGACTTGCAGCGTGTCTTCGACCTCTTCTGCCGTCACTAATTCCCAGGAAGTGAGACATAGGGGGGTAAGAGAGTTGCTGGCTTCTTTTTCCTCGCTCGGACTCGTAGATGGGATGGAGTCGAGGATTTTTTGGATTTTCTCCTTGAAGAAATTGGCTAATTTGTAGCACTTTTCCTCATCAGCATGGGGGTCTGGGGGGTCTCTTGATCCCGGGTCAGGGATTTTGAGGAGTTCTCTTAAAATAGTGAAAGATTCCTTACTGGAACAAGTGGAGTGTTCTATTCTTTCTTGGAAGAATAGGCTTTTAGTTTTGCGGAGGTCAGTTTTATAGTTTTGTGATGCAATATGATAGACTTCCTTATTTTCGTTAGATTTGTCCTTCCTCCAAGAGCGTTCAGTTCTCTTGCATTCCTGACGCAAAGATTTGAGCGCCGGAGTGTACCAGGGAGCAGGAGCCACTCTTTTCGTATGTTTAAGAGTGGTGGTATTGGGGAGGAGTTTATCCAGTGAGGATGTGACCCAGGAGTTGAACTGTTCGTCGGCCGTGGCCGGGTCCGTGGAGAGGACAGGTGTGGAGTCTGAGAGCAGGCTGGCCCATTCAACCTGATCAAGCTTGTGCCAACGTCGGCCCGTCACTCGGATTTTGGGGGGTTGGGGGAGTGCTATGGCACGGTGCCAGGAAAAGGGGACAAAGAAGTGATCTGACCACGGGAGAGGACTGGGGGGATCTGAGGTAATATCAGGTCAGGTTGGTCAGGACAGGGTCCAGGAGGTGACCCTTATCATGGGTAGGTTTGTTGTTGACCAGTCGGATATTGAATGACCTAAGGTCCTGAAGGAGATCCGAAACTGGGGAGTCTGTGGGGTCATTAAGGTGAAGGTTGAGATCACCCACGAGGAGAAAGTTCGAAGCGGAGGAGGCTAATTGTGACACCAAATCAGTGAGGGCGTTGAGGAAATTCCCTGGTGTCCCCGGAGGGCGGTAAATCAGCAGTCCTGAGATGGAGTGTGCCGGAGAAATTTGAAGGGCGAAATGACAACTTTCACAATCTGTGATATTGGCGTTGCTAGTCCGGCAAGCAAGGTGTTCTCTGTGGATGATTGCCAACCCCCCTCCTCTCCCTTTAGGTCTATGTAAGGTTTGGATAAGATAGCCTGGGGGAAGGGCATTGACAATATCAGAGTCCGTGCTAGCAGAAAGCCAAGTTTCTGTAAAGAACAGGACGTCCAGGCCGTGGTCCTGTATCAGCAAGTCGATTTCATGCGCATGCTTAGGGAGGGAGCGGCAGTTAAGGAGGCCAATCTGTAGTCCCGGCTTTCCCGAGCAGTGTTTGGCTGGGTTACAGCGAGCGCAGTTGACAAAGGGTTTACCTACTGCGTGGACGTAGTGACAGTCCTGATTCTTTTTCTGGTAAAGGGCCCGAAGCATGTCACTTGTGTACACCACACGATCCTGCAGCGAATCCGGCAGAGTTCCTGGGCCTGGGTCCGGCTGGGCCCGGACGGGCCCAGACGGGCTTGCCTTAGGCGCGCCTTCGGCGCGCTGACAGCGCGCCCGCTGCGCCCGTCCGCTGCGCGTCCGAGTGTTGCCCATAGTTTTATACGGGAAGAGGGCGGGGGCGTGGCCTTGGGAAGTGGGCGTGGCCTGTGAGCAGGCTCGCTCGCTGATGGCGGTGCTTGCGATTTCCTACCCCTTGGCAGCGTACAGATCGGCTGCACGGGGAATTAGTTACAGGATGAGTGCCCCAACCAGCCTAGCAGGTGAGGAAGAGGTGCATAATTCTTAAAATCAATTCACACAAAGTTTTAAAAATGGTACAATTTTGAGCAGCGCTCCCGGCTGTGCCTCAGGAGTACAGATTCAGGGGAGGTCTGTGCGTCGGCGCTTTATACAGTCAGGGGGGCGTGGCCTTGGGAAGTGGGCGTGGCCTGTGAGCAGGCTCGCTCGCTCGCTGATGGCGGTGCTTGCGATTTCCTACCCCTTGGCAGCGTACAGATCGGCTGCACGGGGAATTAGTTACAGGATGAGTGCCCCAACCAGCCTAGCAGGTGAGGAAGAGGTGCATAATTCTTAAAATCAATTCACACAAAGTTTTAAAAATGGTACAATTTTGAGCAGAGCTCCCGGCTGTGCCTCAGGAGTACAGATTCAGGGGAGGTCTGTGCGTCGGCGCTTTATATAGTCAGGGGGGCGTGGCCTTGGGAAGTGGGCGTGGCCTGTGAGCAGGCTCGCTCGCTGATGGCGGTGCTTGCGATTTCCTACCCCTTGGCAGCGTACAGATCGGCTGCACGGGGAATTAGTTACAGGATGAGTGCCCCAACCAGCCTAGCAGGTGAGGAAGAGGTGCATAATTCTTAAAATCAATTCACACAAAGTTTTAAAAATGGTACAATTTTGAGCAGAGCTCCCGGCTGTGCCTCAGGAGTACAGATAGCACATATCAAGAATTATTAAATATTACAATGCTGGATCTTGGTCTCAGAAATCTAAATATCAGACAAATTATGCACAAGAATACAAAAACAATAGACATTTTTAAGATTGGATTTCTTTCCCAGTAACATATTATTTACAAAACAATGTCAAGGAAATAGTCTTCTTTCCTAGCCACCTCCAAGACCACGCAAGGCTACAAATTACGCAACCTTCCAGAAGCTTTTGGCCATCACGGAAAACAGACCACTGACAGGAAGTAATTATTGCATGCAACAGTAGTGGAAAAGGTTCAGTCAGGTACAAGTGATTGTGTCAGCACTACTTGAACTCTGGCACTCTTCAGATTACAGTGACTATTGAAAAACATTTGTAAAGGGGCAATAACTAAGCAGTCACTAATAGCTACTAAGAAATGTAGGAAAGAGCAGCTCCAACTAGAAAAAATAGATTCAGAAATCACAAATAAGGGTCACTATGCATAAACTAGTGTCAGTGAAATACTTACAAGAAGAAAGATGATGAGCAATCTGCAGATAGACCCTAGATGTAGGTAGAATGATTTGAATCCAAAAAGGTTAGAAACTATTCAACTTCAGCTTTCTGAGTATGAGGAGCGTAAAGGTTTACTTTTAGCATTGAACAAAAGGTTAATGATGTGAGTTGTTATTTTCCACACAGGTATAGCCAGAAGCAAAGGAGTTACCCACGTGACCAGATCAAGGCAGGTTTCCTTAAACAATAATCTAAAGAATCCTAGGGTTAACTGGTGACAAGATCTTGGTAATGGTATGCGATGATAAAATAATTTAGAGTTTCCAGAGCTGTCATTTTAACAACAAATGGATGTGCAGTATCCTCTATTTGAAAAAGAGGTTGGGGACAGTATAAAAAAACTAAATAAAGGCAAAGATGCTGGGTCAGATGGTCTTTAATCTAAGGATTTCAAAAATGCTATTGGTCGGCTCCTAATCCATAAGGACCAACAAAGGTTTCATCCCAATAATAAGACTCATGGATCTCATTCACAGATTAATTGGTACTGTAGCTAGCGGTGTCCTATTCAGTCCTGTTAGCCCCAAATACTAGCTGAAGCCAAATAATGTGGCTGATTTAATTGGCAGTATTTGTGGCCTAGCCTTAAATGTTTTAGGTTAGGACAAAAACGATAGCGATTATCAGGCAATGTTGAATACTTCTCATGCTAACATGTGGGAGGACCATACACACATCCGACATACCAAAGAGCCAAAAGAACCCAGGTAAGGGAGTCTGGACAGACTTTCCCAGGAGGGGGCTGGTAGGCAGACCCTCCTAAAGGATACAGGAGTACAGGCTACCACAGCCTGAGTAGAGAGGGCAGTAGCCACTCTGTAAAAGAGTGCCGCATTATACAAGTCCCCTACCCCTCCGAGCTAAGCTCTTGTCTTCAGCTAAATTTGAGGTTTGCATGGGATTCTGGGTAGGAAAATGTTGGGGGATCCACGCAAGCCATACCTTCCTGGATACCTCCGGTGTCTAGTTTTCAAAATGTTAGCGTTTGGGAGGCTGTTGAGCCGGGACAAAAAACCTAGGAGACCCCCTTGCAAAAGCAGGTCCTTTTGTGATTGGTAATTTTAATGTCTCCACAATAGGGTTTGGGCCCTTCCCTGTGGCTGGTACTTATCCCACCCACACAAGTCAGGTTCCATATTTAATCGGAAGACCTGGGGTAACTCTGGGTGGAGGGAGGTTTGTGGATCCACGCAGATTCCAGAACTTTCCATCACATAAATGTGAGGTAAATTTAGTTTTTTGACAAAGTTTGAGGTTTGCACAGGATTCTGGGTAACAGGAACTGGTGAGAGCCACACACGTCACCCCATCCCGGATTTCCCTGGATGTCTGGTTTTCAAAAATGTATAGGTTTGATAGTTTTCCCTAGGTGCCGACTGAGCTGAGGTTCAAAATCTACAGCTAGGCACATTGCAAAAAAAAAAGAACAAAAAAAAAAAATGAGTGTTTTCACTGGAAAAATGTGATGTGTCCACGTTGCGCGTTGGGCTGTTACCTGTCGTAGGCACGAGGACTACCCAAGTGAGGAAGCATCTGTATCAGGAGACTTAGAGGAACACAGATTAGTAAAACAAGTGTTATTACCAATTGACTTTCTTTACATTCTGCCTTCCAAATGTAAGACAATTTGTAAAAAAAGAAGTCATTTTGAAAAATGACCTAATTCACATGCTTGTATGGTTACCCACAATTTGAGATGTACAAATAACCACTGCTTCTAAACTCTATATTTTGTTCCCATTTCCGAAATATATTGGTTTCCTTTGTACCTATTTTTCAGACTTTATATGTTACCAAATTAATTGCTATATACCCGGTACACAATGAAAAACTATTGCGAAACGCAGCTCAGTTATTGGCTCAGGGTTCCTCAGCTTCTTGGTGAACCTATAAGTCCTATATATCCCCACAACCAGAACTATGTCATACTTAGAAGTTACAGGTGAAAACGTTGATACAAATGGCTGTTTTTTTTCAACTCAATTTCAATATTTATTATTTTAAACTGCTACTTTCTATTAAAAAAAACTGGAAGGATCTACACAAATGACCCTTTGTTGATAGCAGACTTTTGTCTACTTATCTGAAAAGTATAGCAATCCATTATTGCTTTCACACCCATTTCTACCACTAACTGGAAGGAGGTTGAAAGCACAAAAAAAATTGCAAAAAGAGGCTATGTCCAGTAAAATGCCAAAACTGTAGAAAATGTTGGTTTTCTGACAATAGTCTGCCGCTCGCTGATAGCTGAGAAGATGGTGATTTCAGCACCACAAACCCTTTGTTGATGCTATTTAAAATCCTCAGGGTGTTGGAAAAAAAGGACTCAAATTTGACGTACATGCCTTATGTGGACAAAACATTATAGGGGCCTAAGCGCGAACTCCCAAATAGCCAAAAAAGGCTTAGCACGCGGGGGAGGCCTAGCAGCAAAGGGGTTAACAGCATTTTCATCAGGACGGGGCAGGAATATTTCTCAAATCAGGTTTAAAAACTATCACTTTTAATAAATACATAACTAAAGCAAGAAGTGTTAGCACACTGTCATTTGTAATCAGCAGATTTTACAATGAAATGGCCACAGACTTTGCCACTGACATGCAGCTTTGCTGATAAAACTATAGTGTACAAACAAGATGTTTGGAAATAGAGTTTCTGCAAATATGTGTCATTTGCACATCACCTAGTAAAGTATTCTGGTTTGTTTTGATCCTATTTAACTTTTTGTTTGCATTGCACTTCTTAACCCCTCCCATGCTGGTTACAAACCCCAGCCGTCACGCCCGCGGTGGGCGTGTGCGGATGGCGGCTGGGGTTCATCACGGCCCGCCCTGTTCATTTGTTTACCGCACAGCGGAAAAATCGCGGCCGCAGCGAAGGGGTTAATTACAAGAAATGTGCTTTTGTAATTCCGGATATATTTTGAAATATTTGTAATATTAATTTACAGGCTATTTATTTAAATGTTATGTATTAGAGAAAAATAACTGACTTCTTCAGACAGCTCACTTGACAAAAACCTCTATCTCTAGTAAGAAAGAAAAAATATAAACCTCATTTTCCAAGCAGCAATTAGTTAAAAGACAGACTGACATTTGACCTCTTTCCTTGAACAGACAGCAAATGTGTCAAGAGAAAAACAAGATTTAATGGCACCTTTATGGCTCATTTACTTTCTGAATGAACAGAACACCTGTTCCTTTCCAGCTTAAACTTAATCCCAGATGGGACTAGTAAATGCTAAAAATAGCTCGACCTGAAACTTTTATTGGCAATTGCGAGTGGGTGAGTAGATTTGTAGAGGCCTGATTTAGACCTTGATAGTCCACACAGAAGCGCAGGTCAGCTGATCCTGTCTTAGGCACCAATAGCACGGAGCTGGCTCAGGGACTACAGAAAGACTCAATAATACTTAGGTTTAGCATCTTGACCACTTCAGTCTTGATGCATTCTTGGTTCTGGTTCTTAATAGGCGGAGTGTGCCCAGAGTCTATCTCCATGACAGCCCTGGGGTAAGCAAAGAGATGGGAAAATCCCCCCCCCCCCACCAACTCTTTACACTCTGCTTGTTGTTCAAGTGTTAATTCTGAGGAGAGCTGAACTCCCTCAACTTAATCAACTTTCTGATCACCTTGCAACAGGTCAGGGAGTGGCTCACTCTCCTCCTCTACTACTAAAGCCAATACAAGTACAGAAACCTTGTAACACCTGCAGAGAAACGTTTTGAGACTATTCACATAGACCACCTTCTGAGGCTCCTGTACAGCACGTGTCAACTAAATAGTTGACATCAGAAAGCCACACCAATTTTCATCCAGAGCCCTGGGACAGATGGCCTTCAGGACCCAAATTCCATGGCCCTCCTGGTACCAGTCAGCATAGCCTTCTGGTCATACCACTCCATCAGCTCCTGGCTGCCATTAAGATGGTCCTGTGTTTTACTCAAGAACAGGGCCCTCAGCCTCCGGAGGCCCAGGACATAGTCCCACAATTTACGTTCAAGGGACTTAGGGTTGCCCTCTCTGCCCTTTTCGAGGAAGATCAGGGAACCTCAGACAGGATGTCCAAAAAGAAGTTCAAAGGGTCTGAACCCTACTCCTCGCTGTGGTATCTCCTTGTAAGCAAACAAAAGGCATAGCAAGTCGAGATCCCACCTCCTCTTGAGGGGATCATGCTCTCCAAGGTCTTATCAAATCGATCCACCAGTCCACTGGTTTGGGGATGGTACACGGCAAAGAAGTGGTAAGGCATGCCTACTTCTTCCCATATTGCCTTCATATGGGAGAACATTAATTTCATTTCTCTTTCTGAAACCACAGTCTGGGGGAATGCAGCCCTGGTAAAGAGCCCTTGGAGAGCCCTAGCTACAATCTTGAGTATACTGCTTCTCAAGGCCACCGCTTCCGTGTACCTGGTGCATGATCCACCACTAGTATATACTTGTTATATTATTAGAGTCTGGAGCCCACCGAAAACACAGTCATTTGCAATTTTATTAGGAACTAAGAAATGCGTTAATTTCCAAATGTGGTCAATACATTGTTTTCTCATACTTTTATGTTGGTTCTTAGTATTTGACCTCAGGAAAAAAGAGCCTCTTTCTCAACACTCAATCACCATTTATTAACGTACTGATCCAGAGGATTAGAGGTGCATCACCACAAAATTCTTCCAAATTACGGAGGGCATTGCGAAGTGAAGAAGTTGAGCTTTACATATCTTGGACCTTTATCAGATAATAGGTATTTTCGACATGGGATGTACAAGAATAATTGGAACCCTCTTGAAAAAGCCACAGGGTGACACACAGCAAGGAATCAGGATATGCTAGAAGACCAAAACATTAACGTTTAGATATTTATGTTACAAAATATGCCCTGAAGAAGGTTGAGATCCAGCATAAATATCATTGAAATGCTGCGTCGACAGAACTTGGATTTATTAAGGTTTTTTTTAATAACAATCATGATCTTGTGATAATACACTTAAACAAAACAATTTATGTACTAAGTGGATGAAATTTGCATATGGTGCCCACAAGTGTTTTTTAAGATTGTATAATAAATATTGTACTGACATACAATTGCAATAAAGATGGAATTGTATAGAATGTTTTAAAAATATTTTATGTTGATTTTATGGACTGTAAAATTTTGGGTATGTTAAATAAATTATACATGTTTACATAAAACAGTGTTCAGAGAGAAGACCGTGATGCTGAAAATGTTTATGGTGGTGCAGCTCCAATCCTCTGGATCAGTACGAGAATAAATGGTGTGAGTGAGTGTTGCAAAGGGGACCCTTCTTTTTCTGAAATTTGTAATTAACCCTGTGGCTTTTTGTGATTTATAAAGGGCCCTCTCCCATATTTGTGGGGTTCTTAGTGTTTGAACAAACAATAAAAGACATTCATCACATTTATTCAATTTAAATGTTGATACGCTTGATGAAACAAACTAAAAGAGAGTTTTTCAAGATGAAAACAGCACAGCCAACAGGTGTTTTGTCTGAAACAACTCCCCCGGGGTTGCTGTAATGTGGCACTGGTGATGGTGACCAGACAAATGGTGTAGCAACTGGTAAGTAAAAATGTGGATAGGATATAGGAAAGTAAATAAAAGGTAGTAACTTGTTGATTTGATGTATTGTTCCATCAGTCCAAAGTAAGGCAGTATCACAATTCGGCAAAACCTCTCCACATCCTGAACAACTCCTGGCAAGCAGAACAGAGGTGATAACCTGTCTTTTTCATGCCACAAAGACCCGCTAAGGATACTTCATGGGATAACTACAACAGGAAATTCCTGTGCATCCAATCAACCACCAGCCTTCTGCTGGATGCTGGTTCAGCGTCCATGAGTTCACTGTTTGGGAGTCCATCTACCAAAGTCCCCTTGTGCTTTCCACCTACTACAGTAGAGACCTGGTCCTGGAAAATCTTCTGCAGGCCCACATGTGTAGTACACTCAGTCTGGGACTTAAATCTCTGCCCTTCTAAAGGTCATCCTTCCGCAAGCAGCTCCTGCAACTCCAGCAGAAACTCATACTCCCAACAACTTATCCTCCTCTGGATGCTCGCCATCCTTTCCAACTGGAGCAGGAGGTACTGACACCAGGACTGGTGCCTTCTCAGAGTCTGCCCGTGATTCTGGTTCTGGTGTGCTCCCCTCTGGTCTCTATTCCACTACAGTAGTCTCCTCCGAAAAAGGAAGTGGTTTAACAGTCTTTGCCCTGGTGAGCACAACAGATGAAGTCCAGGCTGAAAGGGCTCCTGATTCTAGCCCGGGTTCAACAAGATAATTCCCCAGAAAGCATCCAGCACCCTGCTTCTCTCACACCCCCACATCCACCATGGCCTTCTTACCATTCACCTCTACCTCCACTCTGGCAGGAAAGTACTCCATGTGAACAATGTTAGCTACCAGACCTTAACCCATTGAACCAGGGATGATCTCCTCAGGTTTGAGATATTTCCACCCAACCATGGTCCTGTAGGCACCAGTATTCCTTATGGCTGGAACCGGCCTTCCACTGATACCTGCCATACTCCTATAGCCCCTCAAGCTTGGGTGAATATGCTTAAAGGCCTCTGTATCTAGTTTCCAAGTGACTTAGTTGAACTCCGTTGAGCCTCCCTTTATGTCTGGCTCAACTGAAATCACACTTACTATCATGGGCACCGCTGGCACTGTAGCCTTAATTTGGCAGTCCTTTACGTGTCCCTCTCAATTACACCAAAAGCATTTCAGTAGATTGGGAGTGAAAGAAACCTTCCCTCCAACCCCGTGCTGGGGCCGACTAGGGACCCCGCTCCTGTTGGTCTCTGTCCTGGCCGAGAGCCTTGGAACTATTCTGGACCTTCCCCTCTGGTTTAGAAACAGACTGCTGGGGTGTTATATCCCCACTGTGCTTGGAATTATGGTGCTTCTGCCCCTTGTTAACTCTCTTGGCAAGTTTTTCTGGATCCTTGTCAGTAAGGTCAGACAAGTACTGTTTGAGAGGGTTAGAGCAACCTTCTCTGAGACGCTCTGGAATCCTTACCTGATTCACGGACTGGTAATCATTTGTTTCAATGCCTCTCCCACACTCATTCCAGTCAAGCACTGTATCTTGGATCAAATTCTCAAAACAGAAAGCCAGCTGCTTTCTAGTTTTCATTGAACCTCTGAAAGTACTGGGCTGGCTTCCACCAAAACCATTTAATCAGAGCATCCTTCATACACTCATATGTCAGTTTGTCCTTCTCAGGCATCCCTTTCCCTTACCCTGCTAACCCTGCACTAAACCTCAGTCTGTGAATTTTTGTCTTATAGCGCCAGGAAACTCATGGTGTCAGCGCGCTTTACAAGTTTCATTTAATAATAATAATAATCCTTTCAATTACCTCAGTCCCAACCTCAGTCCCTTCCTTAGTCCCTGCTGAGGGAGGAGACTCGGTGGTGCTGCCCTGGCTGTTCGTTTAGACATTTAGCCTTGCTAGTGAGTTCAAAAGTATGGATCCAGATGAGGATATCAGTGCCTGTGCCATGCATATGTATCAATTCCTTTGGCCCCTTGGTGGTGTTCTCCTTAGACTTGGAGGGGGACTATCACCAGAGCTGACCCCTTTCTCTGCTGCCAGCCAGAGTGTTTCTATCTCCATGGCTTTCTGCTCCTTCTCCAATTCCCTATCTCTCTCCTTATCCTTTATCTCAGTCTCCTTCTCTTTCCAAGCCACTCTTTTTGTCTGTCCCTTAGCCGCTACTCATCTGTATGGCAGGCTTTTTTTAGCTGCTCTCACACACAAAAGATGGGGGACAGGGAGCAAAATTAGAAAAACGAGGTCCAGTACCAGTGCTCCCACAGATAAACGTATATAGTGCCCTCAGGCACTATATACAAAAGGAGAACTCCCCCACTACACTTCTTAATACCGACCAACCAAGAGCGTGACTGTCGAGCATTTCTTCTTCCTCTATCATCTCTCTTACTTACAAACCAAAATTTGGTTTACCTTTCTTTTGACTTTAGAGGAACTTTTACCACCTAAGTGTAGACACTTTTTTAGCTGCTCCCACTCAAATTCCCTTGCCTCCCCCTCTGCTAAACCCTTAGCTTCCTGGGTTGGCAGCTAGTTTCAAGGACTCTGCTAGGTCAGTCTATCCAAAGGAGGTGAATCATGGAGCAGGGGAAAAGTTAACTCCAGAGATAGGGGGAGGGGAAGGTCTGAGGGAAAGCACAGGAGACAGCCCAGGGAAAGGCCTTGGAGCAGGTCTAGGAAAGGCCTGCACTAAAAGACTTTGGATGTTTGTGACATTAGTGCTCTCCTGTAAGTTTTCCACCTCCTTCTCACTCTGCCCTACAATGGCCTATCCCTCCAAACATTTTCCGATGTGGCTAACCAAGTTGTGGAAAAGTAAATTTTGCCATGTTATATGTGCCTACGTGTTCCCCATCCTATGTTATATGTGCATGATTAAATATGCATGTATCCCCCTATGATCGATTAAAGACGCAATCACAGTTGTGTCCAACTCTAGTATGCCAGTTTCCAGTTCTCGTGAAAGCAACAAGTATTAGGCCTATGTTGCCACGTTTACAGTGTGCACGTTAATTCACCGCATTGTCCCCGTTTCTAGGCCTCAAAAGGGCCCGGACACCAGATTCAGCTCCAGTCTTCTGAACCCGCTCCGAGGAGCGATGCAGCCCCCACCTGCACCCCTGACCCTTCACTTACTTCCTGCCGCGCGGTGCCCGGCCCGGCCTGGCTCTGCCTGCCTGTCTGCCAAGAGTATGTTATGCTTCTAGTTATCAGTCCAGCCTCTCGTCTTTGCATTCCTAAGCTACTGAACCGTATAAACAGTTCAAGCCATGGTCTAGTCTTTATGTCTCCATGCAAGAGAATTACTGTATTAATATTCATAGAAGATTCATAGCACACGCATTACACAAAGAATATATGCATGCGCCAGTCCTAGTGTCAAGTAGCCTCTGCCCTGATAACTTTTAGTTTCTATCAACATGTACTCCAAACACAAGATACCAGATATGCCATAGGTACATGTCGTCCTGACACCGCAGACTTTAGTCTCCTCTTCTAGCGCAGAAGTCATAGCCCCCAGTTCTCCCTGGTAACACGTCATTGCCCGTTTGCGCGCACCACTAGGTTAAAGGTCCCAGCTGCTCTCAGGTAGCCCCCTCCATGTTTCCACCCACCCATGACATTTCTATGACGTTTCACATCACATGTCTATGTATACGCCCTGTACACGCTTTCCTGTTACACCCATTTGTCCTTATCTTTCGCGACTGCTACGAGTTACGCCTACTGCTACGCCTATTGTATGCAATGTAATGTAATGTATTATACTATATATATGCTGCACTGTCGATGAGGCATTGCAGCTGCTATCCATTCTATTTCCGTGCAGGCTATCCCGTTCCTGTCCCTTCCCTTATGCCTGATTAAAGCCTGTTAGACTCAGATAGCTCAATAAATAAGAGACAGGATTCGAGGTATCTGTTTTATTCACTGTATTCAAAAATAGTACCGGTAATTAATTATTTATTTACCACATAATGGCGCCCGAACAGGGACTTGCCCTTTCCCCACGCGCCGGCGAAGCCACGCAGGCCCCCTGACCCTCTGCAACCGTGACGGAACCATACTGTGCACGTGCAGATATTTCTGCTTCAAGTATCCCTCAGGCCCACGGAGGAGACGGAGGTTGCGGTCCAGCATCCAGACGAGGCGGTGAGGAACGCGGCGAGTCCCGACCAGAGCCCAAGCCGAGAGTACAAGGTCCGAGGTATCCAGAGGCCCACCTGTAACTGAAGTCCGAAGTTCGTAGTCCGACGTCGTAGCAGTCCAGTCCAGTCCGAGGCCTTCCGTTCTTGCTGCCCGGTGAGTACCGTTGCTGGGGTAGTATCTAGACAGGGTCAATTAATTTGTCTCTGGTCCGATGGGTTTGGGTACACAGATCCAGTCCGAAGTATTCATCTAGGTGGATACGGGTCCGACGTGTCTCTTTATGGGACCGGTATGTTCTGTACTGTTTTAGCAGTGCATCCAGTAATTCTAGTAAGTCTGTTCTCGAGAAATTCATGTGTTCTGTTTTAAAATGTACCAGGTAATATTCTGTCCGAACTGTTATTAATGTTATTAATGTATTTTAATGTCGTGGTATGAGTGATTTGTTTTGCTATTCATTACTGTGTTTATCGTGTATTGTATTGTGTTTGGATTCAAGTCTAGAATGCCTCTGTTTTCCAAGTTACGTCAGATAGGAACCCGGAAAGGGTTACTCGAAGAATCAGTTCCTGTCCCGCCTAGGGACAGTCCAGGACATTTTATGTATCATAAGCATGGCTTAGGTGGCATATTATATCTAGACTTATGGGTGGACTATACCAAGGAGTTGGAAGAGAAATATAGATGGCCCATATCAGGTACATGGGATGCCGAGTGCATCATGCGAGTAGAAGAAGCATTATGGAAAAAGAAAGCCAGACAGTCCCAGAAAGATGCCATCGAGTTATGGCGTAAAGAATCTCATAAAAGAACCGAAAAAGAATTCAGAAAAACAGAATTAAGTAGGGAATCCGCAGAAAAAGCCCAAGAAAGGGAATTAATCGAAGTAGGTAAACGAGTTAGAGCACAACAGTCAGACAGACAGAGGAATGCCCTTATTAAGGCAACCCCGGAAGCATCCAGTAATTTTCCGCCACCATTAGTCCCGATTAAGCTACGTCATAAACCAACCGCAGCTGATATTTTTCTCTCGTCCTATTTGGACGATACAGTTCCAGAATATACAAATCCCATTCCGTCTGCTCCCGTTAAAAATGTAATTCCTGCTCCTCCAGTTGCTGGTTCCGTGGGTTCAGTTCATGTTACAGCACCCGTTACAGCACCCCCGGCCCAGCCCACAGTAAATGTACCCGTTTCGTCAGTCACTCTACCAGCACGTACAGTACACACCGACGATTCTAGTTTAGGAGCCGCGGGGGGAGATTCTCCTGGTACCCCGCCTCAACACAGACGTATGACGCTACATGAACTAGCGTTACAGCGTACGCCAAAAGTGAATACATACGTAGATATTAAGCGAGCACTTACCGAATGTCGTTATGATCCAGTTCCAGGCGAAGGTCATATGGTTATATATTCATTACGTTTAAGACGGGTGACCGACTATTTGGACACCCTGCCCGATATGAGAGAACATCTAGACAGAATATATCGTTTTATCCGCACAGGAGCAAATCCAGAAAGTGTTCACGAAGCCATGGTTCAAAGAAAAGTCGAGACTCAGCTCATGATTTTAAAGTTTCTAATTAACTGTTTAATTAGAGAGCAAGATTGTCCGGAAAAAGATCAAGAAGAAATGAAAGTCCTGACCAGGTGGAGTGACAATATAGCCGAGGGAAAACACAAGACACAAAACTGTATAGAGAGTATGTACAAGAAAATTCGTAGGGAAATAATAAAGTTACACGAGAAACGAGAAGCAAAACAAGCAACCGAGAAAGAAGACGACTCTTCTACTGAAGAGGTAGACGAGAATCCCTCCAGAATAGCGTATGTAGGTAGAACTAGACTTTCCGACAGACATTCACGTCCAGATTACAAGAAAAGTTTTCCTCCTCCAGCACCAGAACAATGTTCTCTTGAGCAAGTATTCCAAGCTACCGATTACATTCTGAAATCACGAATAGGTTATAGTGAACTTAATACAATGCATGAACAAGAACTAGCTCGATCAGCAGTCCGGTGGACTACTGATTCTACCACTTTTCCAGACGAAATAGTGGCACAAATGTTTCTGAAACTGCCCCCAGCCGAGCAGCGTCTGGTGGGTATGTATATGATTCAGCACCTCATCACATTGTATGAGGTTCAGCATTCTGATCCAGGTCCTTTACATGATGTATTGAACGAGTTACTCCAGTACAGATGGAAAGGTCTAGGTACCGACTTAATTAATGTCATTCTAGAACAGCGCCACAAATACCGAACGTTTCTGAATCTACATTTTGTTCACGTCTCACCCCCAGAAAGTAAATCATTCTACATAGACAGACAGAATCCGTTACGAGAAGTGCATCCAGTCAAGAAAGAGGGTGGTGGTCTAGAACGAGTATTTGTTTACACCCCTATCACAAAAATGGAACTCTTAGAAATGAAAAAGTTAATTCCCTGTCATGATAAAGATCCAGCAGGGTTCCACCGTGAATTAAAGGACATGCTCCGTATGGGAGAATACACGTATCCTGATATCATTAAAATGTTAAAGGTCTTGTTGCCTGCGGGCATATATGAAAAACTAAAAGAAAAAGAATGGGAGGTGGGAGAGAAAAAGATAGATTGGACAGCTCTAGAAGCTGAAGATAATACACGAGTACCAGGTACCGGTCTTGGGGATAAAGCTAAAGCTTTGCCCGAGTTATTAATACAAGTCTTGCCAAGATTACTAGCCACGAAAAAGGAAGATTGGGATGCCATCTCAGCCTGTAAACAGAAACAAGACGAAGATACTAGTGATTTTTATTCTAGATTTGAGAAATGTTTTATTATTAATAGTGGTCTGAAAACAAGTAGTGAATCGTACCCCCATCTTTTTGTTACCAAACTAGTCGAGAATTCAAGTCCACAAGTTAAAAATCGAGTATTGAAAGTCGAGAGTTCTTGGCAAGCTAATACTCCGTCACAGATGCTCCAGATGCTCCAGTATCACCAGAACAGAATCAGGGAAGAGCAGGAACATGAAAGAAGACGTATGAAAGACACGAAAATGAAAGTATTAGTTGCACAATCTGTTCCACAAGACAGCCAGAAGAGGGGTCCGAATCAAGCCAGTCATCCTGCAGCTCCCGTTAAAGGGACATGCAATTATTGTAAACAGCCAGGTCATTTTATAAACGAATGTGCAGTTCTGAAACATAACATAGCTACTGGTAAGACTAAAGAAAGACCACGTCCGCCTAGACAAGAACAAGTTTTACAGACTTCCCAGCCACCGCAGAACGCACAACAGACAGTTACAGTACCGCAGCCTATCGCTGCAACACAACACGTTACACAGCAGATGTACCAGTATGCACAGTCAGAGTATCCAGATTACCAGCAGTATTCATGAAACAGCCTAGAGAGGGAGGTTGGCTTGCCTCTCATCGAGATTCCTGTAGATCAAGAGGGTCCCTATGTACATAGTCAAGTATTAGGGAAAGACAGAAAGTTTCTGATTGATACAGGGGCAAGTAGGACTACCATCAGTCATGACGAGGTTCCAGGGGCTCCGCTCTCAGGCTCGAGAAATGTTTCCCTTGGATTTTCAGGAAAGCCTATTGTTAATGAAATATCGAAACCAGTTACTCTAGAAGTTGGTCCACTGTCCCGAACTACTGATTTGTTACTCACGAAGTCTTGTCCAGAAAATTTGTTAGGCGTTAAGACTTTGAAAGAATTAGGAGCAGTCATATGCTGCTCCCCAGAAGGGGTCCGCCTGTTCTTGCGTGATTTTAAAGGTCATTATGTATTACGTGATTTTGATCCAAGATTATTGAATGTACCACAGCAATTATGGGCGAAAGGTCCAACTGATGTAGGTTGTATGCACATTACACCCTATCGTGTCACTCTGAAGCAAGGTGTTGTATTACCACGAATCCGACAGTACAAATTGCCACCTGAGGCTGTAGCAGCCTTATCCAAAATTATTAACGAACATATTGTTCAAGGAGTGGTTGTAGAAACTGACTCCAATATATGTAATTCTCCTATCATTCCAGTCCTGAAACGTACCGATCCAAATGCACCTCCAGTTTATCGATTAGTGATCGACCTTCGAGAACTTAATAAGTGTATCATACCCCAGTACCCAGTAGTCCCTGATATTTCATCACTCTTGACAGCCATTGATTCTGAAGCCACATTCTTTACAGTTATCGATCTCAAGAACGCATTCTTTAGTGTCCCTATTCATCCAGACAGCCAGTTCCTTTTCGGTTTCTGTTTAAATGGAAGAAGCTATAAATTTACACGAGCACCTCAAGGTTTCACAGAAAGTCCTAGCATTTACAGTCAAGCACTTAAAAGACAACTAGACAATATTCACATGCCAACTGACACTGCCCTACTCCAGTATGTCGATGATCTGTTAATTACAGCCCGTTCTGAACGTGACTGCAAGCGTGCGTCACTTACAGTCCTGTATTTCCTGGCCGAGATGGGGCACAAGGTGTCCCCTTCCAAATTGCAATTCTGTGTCCAGCAAGTGGTCTACTTGGGACACTTACTGTCCAAGAGGGGTAGGCAGTTGACACCTGACCGTATCCAGTTAATAGCGCATCTTCCACAACCCAAGACTCAGAAGGAGGTACGAGCTTTTATCGGCCTCACTTCTTACTGTAGACAATGGATTCCTCAGTACGCATATCTAGCCAAGCCACTGATACAGTTAACGACACAGGAGGCAGCCGTATCGACTGTCCTCCCTTGGACCCAGGAACATACACTTGTTTTTAATGAATTAAAGAAAGCTTTATGCCAAGCACCTGTTCTAGCAACACCGAACTATAGTAAGCCTTTTACACTTTTTGTCACAGAACGTGATGGTACTGCATTATCTGTTCTCACACAAGATCAAGCAGAACAATACAAGCCCTGTGCTTATTTTTCTAG
This sequence comes from Lissotriton helveticus, assembly GCF_964261635.1. Taxonomy (NCBI): domain Eukaryota; kingdom Metazoa; phylum Chordata; class Amphibia; order Caudata; family Salamandridae; genus Lissotriton; species Lissotriton helveticus. Next base: position 1,291,001,895 of record NC_136068.1, read on the forward strand.
CACATTAGATCCAGTGGGCCAGGCTCTGCCTGCGTGCCTCAAGTCAGTTGCAGCCACAGCTCTAGCTATCAGACAAAGTGATTCCATAGTGTTAGGACACTCCCTGACAGTACAAGTTCCACACTCCGTGGAAGTTCTTTTAAACCGAACTCAGACTCAGCACTTGACAATTGCACGTTTAACAGGTTATGAACTGACACTGTTTCAGCCACACATAGAAATCAGACGCTGCAACGTTTTAAATCCCGCTACACTGTTACCGTCAGTTACTTCAAATCCTGCCACACATGACTGTGTGGAAGTTGTTAACACTATGACAAAGCCGAGACAAGACTTGACAGATATTGCATTACCTGATCCTGACCTGACACTTTATGTGGATGGTTCATGTATGAGAACAAGTACAGGAGAACTAGTAGCCGCGTATGCAGTGACTACAGACACTGAAGTTATAGAAACACACCGTATTGATACCCTGTCTGCTCAAGCAGCAGAGCTAGTCGCTCTGACCCAAGCCTGTATACGTGCCAAGAACCTGAAAGTTAACATATATACAGATTCACGTTATGCATTCGGAGTCGTACACGACTTTGGAGTGCTCTGGAAAGAAAGAGGTTTCATGACTTCTCATGGAACTAAGATTCAGCATGGTCTCCTCATTCAAGCTCTGTTGGATGTAATACATTTACCGACAGCTATTGCCATTATGAAGTGCAAAGCACATACGAAAGTTACTGACATCATTTCCCAGGGTAACGACCTGGCAGATCGAACAGCCAAGCTTACAGCTCAGACCTCAGACATTCCAGTTAACACGACACAGACACTCATTCCAGATCAGACTACTTGTATGACAGTTAAGGACCCTACACAAGATGTCATAGATATACAGTCACATGCCACTCCAGATGAAATCAAGAAATGGTCCGAACAAGGAGGGGTCCAGACAGATCAGGGATGGTTGACGAAGGGAAAAGCCACATGGTTTCTCCCCGACTCTATGGTTCAAGTCATTATTAACACCGCACATAGTCCAGCACATTTAGGAGAAAAAGCTATGTTAGACAGTATCCAGAACCTTTGGTTCAACAAGCATTTACGAGCAGCAGCCAAGCAGAAAGTACGTACCTGCATGATATGTTGTCAGTTCAATCCAGGTAAAAGTGTCCCGGTGGAACAAGGTGGATTCCATCCTCCTGACCACCCTTTTGAAGTCCTCCAGATGGATTATATTCAGATGGAGAGATGTCGAGGTTTCAAGTATGTCCTCGTAGTTGTATGTGCTTTGTCCAGATGGACAGAAGCATATCCTGTTCCAGATTACACTGCCGCGACCACTGCCAGGCAGTTGGTTCGTGAGTATTTCCCCCGTTATGGATTACCTATGGTTGTGTATTCAGACAACGGCCAGCCATTCTCATCTGAACTCATGAAACAAGTTTCCCTTCTGTTAGGGTACCAGTGGAAGTTCCATTGTGTACGCCATCCTGAAGCAGCCGGTCTCGTGGAGAGACATAACCAGACTTTGAAAATTCGCATTGCCAAAGTATGTACAGAAAAAGGTGTAGATTGGTTGGTAGCACTGCCAGTTGCCCTTTTTTATATGAGAATGGTTGCACACTCTAGATCAGGTCTGTCCCCGTACGAGGTCGTATTCGGCCGTCCTCCTAATATGTGGGGTACACCTATGCCCCGAAAGATTACAGACGTTTCCAGTAATATGCTGACAGATTACCTAGCTTCCTTGATGTCTGCCCTACACTCTTGTCGTTCACAGGTTGCCGCTGCTTTTCCAGACAACACTGAGGTGAAACCGCATGAAGTCGTTCCGGGGGATTTCGTCCTGGTGCGCAATTTTGATCGTTCAAGTCCGTTGGAGCCCCGTTGGAAGGAGCCCCAGCTGGTGTTATTAACAACAAGGACCGCCGTCAAGCTCGAGGGACGCAAAGGCTGGGTGCATACCAGCCATATCAAGAAATTCCATGGATTACGGCCAAAGACATTTATCAAAGACTGCCCTATTCTTAAGGACTGTCCAGACACAGACTCTAAACTTCCCCCGTTAGAGAAAACTCCGCAGCAGGAGTATAAAGCAAAACTCCGGTCTAGTAAAATAAGTCAGACAGTTTAATTGTTTAAGTCCCTCTCGGGTGAAGCGGTTAGACAGGTTCCTGACATGTATGAGATAGACCCACATAGTGAGAGAGTTAGTCAAAACTCTAAAAGATGTATTATCGTTCTATTCTTTTTATTGTTTTTGAGTCTTATGGTTACCTGCATAAGTTATGCTTTTCATTTATGTTTTCCTATTTCACATGTACATATGTTTCCTAATGTTACAGTAGAGCACACATTTAGTGATCTGCCTCCTCACGAGTTATCCTATCGTCTTGCTATGCGTAATAACACATTTATCAGAATGTTACACTATTCACACCAGACCAGCAATGCCACTAATTGTTGGGTTTGTGGTCGACTCCCCCCCTTTCCAGACACCGAAGGGAGTTCTGCCACTTTTTCCTTATCCGTTTTCACACAATAGTTCGTGTGGAGCATGGTCCACGTTAACGTCATCCTCAACTGATATGTCCCTTTTGAATCGAACATGTTTCCCAGACAAGCAAGGTCTTTCCCATAGAACAGGGTTAGATCTAGAAAATGAAGTATATGATTTAGGTAATTATTCCTCGAATTTCATGGTCTTGAATGTCCAGTCCGATACTACTCCAGATTTGCCTGCTATTTCAGTACTACCAGTTAAAGGCGAATTATGTGTCAGAAAGAATGGTTCCGCACTTGTAGGACATAGTGATTGTACTACTGTGGTCGAGTATAGTGACAGTGGGAAATCTATTTTCAAAGCCTCACGTCATTCTTATTTTGTATGTGGTCAGACCGCATATGCTCGTCTGCCCCTCGATTGGGATGGAACTTGTTACATTGCCTTCCTACTGCCACCAGTTTTTCTAGCCCCATCCGATTATCACAGAAACACACATCTAGTACACGTTAGACATAGAAGGGAGACTGAGTCCCCAATTGTCGATCAAACTGAAACTACTCTAGAACAATATCAAGACTTCAATAAAGGTTTCTTTTTCTTTATAGGCCCTGTCCAGAATAGTAAGATAATACGTAGGTTAACCAGAACCCTTGAAGCAGTAGTGAATGAGACTACTTCCGCTCTAGGTAACTTAACCGAAGAGCAATCTGCTATGCGTTTTGTTGTGCTCCAAAATCGTCTCGTTCTTGACGTCATACTGGCCGATAGAGGAGGAGCTTGTAGAGTCATCGGATCTAGTTGCTGCATTTTCATTCCTAATAACGCGCCGTCTGTTTATTCAGCTATAACCAGACTTCATAAAATTGCCCATCAGTTACACCAAGATCCAGGCACCTGGACATGGTCCGGTTGGCTCTGGAGTATCATATCTGCCTGGGGATGGAAAGTATTGTCATTCCTAGGTATAGCAGTAATGATCATATTCAGTTGCTGCCTCTGTTTACAATGTGGCCCTGCGATTTGCGGCTTGTGTGCTACATCCTGTATTCCTAGTCCTAAATTCCGTTCCAAAACAATTCGAGACGAGCAAATGATGCTATATGAACAGATAGATGGTATCATGAATATTGATGTTTCCTGATGGAAACGTAGGGCACAAGGAGGGAATGTGGAAAAGTAAATTTTGCCATGTTATATGTGCCTACGTGTTCCCCATCCTATGTTATATGTGCATGATTAAATATGCATGTATCCCCCTATGATCGATTAAAGACGCAATCACAGTTGTGTCCAACTCTAGTATGCCAGTTTCCAGTTCTCGTGAAAGCAACAAGTATTAGGCCTATGTTGCCACGTTTACAGTGTGCACGTTAATTCACCGCATTGTCCCCGTTTCTAGGCCTCAAAAGGGCCCGGACCCCAGATTCAGCTCCAGTCTTCTGAACCCGCTCCGAGGAGCGATGCAGCCCCCACCTGCACCCCTGACCCTTCACTTACTTCCTGCCGCGCGGTGCCCGGCCCGGCCTGGCTCTGCCTGCCTGTCTGCCAAGAGTATGTTATGCTTCTAGTTATCAGTCCAGCCTCTCGTCTTTGCATTCCTAAGCTACTGAACCGTATAAACAGTTCAAGCCATGGTCTAGTCTTTATGTCTCCATGCAAGAGAATTACTGTATTAATATTCATAGAAGATTCATAGCACACGCATTACACGAAGAATATATGCATGCGCCAGTCCTAGTGTCAAGTAGCCTCTGCCCTGATAACTTTTAGTTTCTATCAACATGTACTCCAAACACAAGATACCAGATATGCCATAGGTACATGTCGTCCTGACACCGCAGACTTTAGTCTCCTCTTCTAGCGCAGAAGTCATAGCCCCCAGTTCTCCCTGGTAACACGTCATTGCCCGTTTGCGCGTACCACTAGGTTAAAGGTCCCAGCTGCTCTCAGGTAGCCCCCTCCATGTTTCCACCCACCCATGACATTTCTATGACGTTTCACATCACATGTCTATGTATACGCCCTGTACACGCTTTCCTGTTACACCCATTTGTCCTTATCTTTCGCGACTGCTACGAGTTACGCCTACTGCTACGCCTATTGTATGCAATGTAATGTAATGTATTATACTATATATATGCTGCACTGTCGATGAGGCATTGCAGCTGCCATCCATTCTATTTCCGTGCAGGCTATCCCGTTCCTGTCCCTTCCCTTATGCCTGATTAAAGCCTGTTAGACTCAGATACCTCGAATCCTGTCTCTTATTTATTGAGCTATCTGTTTTATTCACTGTATTCAAAAATAGTACCGGTAATTAATTATTTATTTACCACAAAGTGTTCCCTGTTCTTAGACCATGGGACCCTCCACCCTCAGTGAGCACTTCTTTGCTATTTGCTTTAATTTATCTACGGACAAGTCCTTTAGTTCAGATTACTTTCCAGTATTACCGGTCATCTAAAGGACATATCAGCTGGTGTCAGTGTCCACTGAGTCCGACGCCTAGTGATTCAACACCGCTTGCCCACCAATATGACGATCGCATTCTTGGGACACCAAGTATATCAGGAGTTACTGGGCCCCAGTTGCATCAACAGGAGCTGTTCCCCTCTGGGGTCCTGGGGCCACAGTAATACTCTACCTCACACTGGAAAACCAAATACTCCTCTACAATACTTGACTCTCTCTGGATAGCGAGATAGAGCATTCAAGGTTTACTAAAAGAGGCAAAATGGTTTAGACATTCAGAATACAGTTTACCCCCTAATACCAGTTAATAAGATCAAGGTCCGGTAAGCGCTTTACTTTATAAAAGTAAAGTACTTTAATACACACATGTAAAATATACTACACATAACACTGAGATACACAGTGGAAACCAGAAGCCACTACAACCCTCTGGGCCAGAGTCCTGACCCAAAACAGTAATTTAGCACCTAGACACGAAGCCCTAAAAAAACTTAACATTGCATTCTATAGACAACGTTGCACAGGGTTACTCTTCAAAGCTATAGCAATGGTACCAATACGTTTATTGTAGTGTTAGGGTTTCAGCAGTTGAAATGAAGTAAATGTTACTGTTTCACCCTCTGTCCCACCACCCAAAAGAACATAAGTGCCCACCTCCCTTGGCAGGGACACGGTTTGGTGGCATCAGGGATCGAGAAAGGGGAGGGGCCTGATGTCCAGTAACCACTGGGCTACCTGGAGGAGGGTAGTGGCTGGCCAGTGTGCCAGTCCACTCAGATACCTTCAGATAACCCAAAAGAGGTGGGGGTCAGTGCCACAGAGCCCACTTAACACAGTCTAGATTTTCTAATAGCAGGGCACCCACTGGAAAAGACCTGGAACTGGTACCTACTAGCTACCAGTGTAGGTCAAGCAAGGACAAAGCTGGAGACTATGAAAGTGGTCGGGCAGGGATCAAGCGTTCAAATGGTAAATTCTTTAACAGGACACTCTTCCCTCAGCTACACACATTAACTGAAAGCACCCACAGGTTCCCACAGCACTGGGGAGGGGTCAGGGGCTAAGGAGTCTCATCTTCAACAACCACATGGAGAACCCTCAGTCTTCCTCGATGTTGATGTGCAGAAAGTTTCTTTTTTTTCTGAGCGGCTGTCTGAAGTCTCCAAGTTCCAAATGACAGAATAGCCTCCACAACTCTCAGACAGCTCTGTCTCGGTTTCTGTTTCAATACCCTTTTGACAAGCTGCAGCCAAACTCCTTCCATCACACTGGCAAATTTCTTTCACCTGTAATCCATCACAGAGACACCTTCTCAAGTTCAAACCCTATTCTTAAATCTGGAAGAAGAATGACAATCCAATCTTCAGACTCCACTCCTACAGACCCCTTGCGAGTGCCTTGTCAGAAAAGAGAACAGCCTTGAACAACCAACTGGCTGATAAGGGCAGACTTATTATTCCCTGAGTGACAGGCTAATCCAATCAGGGAGTATGCTACTTTTGCATTCTGGGTGCCCTTCCAATCCTGGAGCATACTCGCAGCATGTTCACAGCATGATCAGTCCATGTGAAGAGGGCTCTTGGTAACTATCTGTCTTAAACCCCCAGAGAGGCATTTTAATTAACTCCATACCATGAAGCTCTGACCGTCCCCCAGCAGGAAGGCAGGTGGTTGCCCCACCAGAGGGAGTATTAGCTAAATACTGATAAAAACTAGTGTCTACCCCAACTCACCAAACTTCTACCAAGAGTAGGGAGGGGCCCGAGGGAGTTGGAACGCCCATCAGAACAGATACCAGCTCAGCTCACATTAAACGCAATGGCTCGCCATCCTCACCCAGTGAACTCACTGGCTCTCAATACACACATACTGCAGAGACAAAAAGAATCCAGGTAAGGGAGACTGCAAAGACTTTACCAGGAAGAAGCTGGTAGGCAGCCCCTACTAAAGGGTACAGGTGTATGGTAACAGAGTATAGTTTAATGCTGCCATCCCTGTCAGTCTACCACAGCCTGAGTGAAAAAGGAAATAACCACTCTCTATAGAAGAAGAGTGCCTTATACATGTCCCCTCAACCTCAGAGTCAAGCTCTATGATCTCAATCGAAGTAGACAGGAAGAACTTCAGTGGACATGTGCGAATATCATGTTCACAGAGGTAGAGATCAAGAAACCTTACAGTGCTTTCAAATGACTCGCCAGGAGATCAACACAGGGCAGTGAAGCACGTTCTCCAGAAACGTGCAGAAGAGTTCCCGTCCTAACAAAAGGTAATAATGTATACCTGGCATAAGAATTACCCATTACTCGGGGAACAAAACAGAAGCTATTTGATTTAGGCATTGAACCCTTAGCACAGATGCTATGATCAGATTCAGGACTTATCCTGTTTAAGTACTTGGACTATGAAAATGACAAAGTGCTCTTTACAGATGGTTAGTTAATTTGCGACTCTATTGCGGCTCGAACCATCTCACAGGTAGACAAAATAACAGAAGAGTTTGGCCAGATGGCAGGAATTGCATGAACATAAGCAAGTCTAATGTCAAGACCTTAAAATCTGCCTTTCAATCACTTAAAGAGGTGGAGGATATTAGATTACAAAAGATCTGAACTCTTTAGTTACTGCTAATATAGAGACTGTCAGTAGGAAAACTGAGAACATCCTAAAGCTAAGGTGCTTTTCCCCTCAGTATCTATGGCAGTCTCTCTCTATTAGAATGTCAACTATTCTGTAACACGTGTATTTATTTTATGCAATGCATTTATATTTTAATTTAAAAAGGAGGTGCTGCCAACCTGTATTGGCCTTATGATGTACGCCAATACAATAAAAAATGATCAGATCAATAATAAAAGTTACAGACGAAAGTGTATTAGATCTGCTATCATTATCCAATCGTGCATTATGGTGGTAAGGGGTCTGTATCTAAATATTCAGCACCTACGTTTTTTTTAAATGTGAGAATAAAGGTTCTTCAATGTGCTGCTGGGATTTGATGTGCTATTAGGAAAGCAGCAAGAATTCCTTCCTATGGACATCACCAGCAAATCCGAGATAAGCCTGATGCTCTGTAATCTGTGTGATGCCATTAGCATACCAATTCATACAGTGGGGTGTTTGAATTGGGATGTCCTGCTAAGAGAAAGCAAACTACTCCATTAGGATATGCAAAACTGGAAAGTATGAAGTGGGCGGTCAAAACAAATGCGTTCAGTTGGAAACTTAGACTGCTACATTTAGGATAGAGCACTACAATAATGTCACATCAACACAATGCCGATACGCGATAACATACTGGAAAACACTGGTGATGCATGTATTTATAAATGGACAATTTTGTTGAATCAAAATATTGTTTTCTTTTTGCCAACAGTTGAGTGTTCGGATATGCTGCTGTGGCTTACCTTCTACCACAGTCCTGACCGCACTCTCCTGCAGTGCTGTTCTAAAGGTGTCAAATCCAAAGACCTTCTTGAGTGTTTCCATGACCTTATCATCCACTCTGGAAGAGGAAGCCTTGGCGTTCATCTTGTACAGGGGATAGGGTCTGAAGAGAGGAGACCGAATGCAGCTTAAGGCAAGCTCGATGGATTGGGTTGGTGACTGAAGGAACTTCCTCTGGCTGTCAGTTATGTGCTCCAGGATACACCATGTATCAGCAATGAAAAGGATGGGTTTTCATCTTGATGGCCACACGTTAACAACCCAAGTGCCTCTATGATGAGCAGCAAGCAGCGTAACTTAAAGCCATAGACTGAAATCCTGGCATCACCAAGTGTATTTTTGCAACATGGCTGGTCAGTTTGAAGACAATCCTCCACGACACAACAGAATGCAGCTCACACAGAACAAGTCCTGAGGTCCACGAAATAATGTTGGTGCTGAGAAACAGACAAAGCTCTATTGGAGAAGTTTTGGCTTTCCTATACCCAACATTTTCTCTTGTACAGCCTGGTACAGCAGCAGCGTCGTTAGAAAACTATGTAAGAAGTGCCGTGAGTCTTTCAATGTCTCTCACTCTGCTCCTTATCTCTCTCCTGAAGAATATCTCACTGTCATTACACTCTGTGTCCGGGTCATTTACTTCCGAGTTCCTTTGCGATTGTCTGTCCCACTATGTTGTCTATCCCTCCTGTGTGCGCATCATGGTCTCTAGCTTCAGCTCTTTGATGTCTGTGTGCACCTTCTTTCACCTACCTATTTTTCATAGATTCGACTATCTCTATCTTCACTACTAACCCAATTTCCTCTACTTGTTTGTGTTCTCTGCTCACGTAGTTGGATGTCCTGCATCAATGTTACCCCTTCTCTTCGAATGTCCCCTCCTTGTCTCACTTAGGTTACCTTCCTGTTGTCTCACCTATCTCTATTTTTGGTAGGTGCTTCATATGTCCGCTCCTGTTTTCCTGTCTCCTTTACCATCATTCCTTAGTGCTTCCCTACTCTGTTGTGGTTTAACCCTGGCGATTATATGCTGTGGGTACATTTCCTGGACTCACCTTTCCTTTGACATCTCCTCGGTTCTTATGGTCTCTCCTCTTTCCGTTAATCTCTTAAAACACACCCTGCTCTTTTGATAACACTTTTTCTGTTAATTTTCTCTGGTGTTATTCTTCTTTTCTCGGTCTCTTCCCAAGACTCCTCTTTTTCTCTCCCAAAAACCCCCGTCTGTCTCTTGGTTCCTGCCAGCTGCTCCAGTTTTCAAGGTCTCGCAATTTTGTTTGGTCTGTTCCAGAAATTCACGGTCTGCTTTGATTTCTTTCCTACGCCTCGTCTCTCTCTTACGTCTTCCCTGTTCCTAATATCTCCGAGGTGACCCACTTTCTGTATCCCTGGTGCACTCTCTCCTCGGTCTTTGAACTCCCCTTCTTCTTTTGGTCTCGCACTTTCCTTAACTTCGCATCAACTTCAGCTCAGCCCAGCGCGTTTTGATGATGTCACATAGTAATGCATTATGCTAAAAGTAACCGCTGAGCGGTTGCGTCTCCCTCTCCCACTCTGTCTCCTAGTCTTCTCGCTCAGTGACAGCCGCCTGGTAGTCAGTAAAATATCAGCTCTACCGGCAGCGACAGCGTGGAACAGCGCCCGTGCACATAAAGAGAAGACTGGCGCGGTGGAAATAGAAGAGGGACACTTTCTGCCGTAATATGCAAGTCGGCCATCTTGTAGCATGGTTATAGTTTGAAAAGAGGGCAGCCGAGGATATTTGGTGTTGGCTAAGTAGCAGCATATCAAAGATCATCTTTACGTGGCCATGGTCTAGTAATCCTGAGACAACGGGGGATGGAGTCAGTAAACGTGGTGGCAGGATCAAATGCTGGTAAAAAAAAAAAAACTGCTGGCAAAGCCAATAGATCTGACATGGGCCCCCAACCTTTTGGAAATTCTTATTTTTGTTTTGTCATGGTTTTTCCAAACTTTATTGTTCTGAAAGCTGTTCGGCCCTTATTGATAAAAAGAAAGAAATAATTTAGCTAAGGCAAAATTGTTGTTTTGCTCTAAAAATAATTGCGATTCTACTCCCTGGCACTGAAAGGAACTACTTTGTGTGTAGATGTGCTTCTTGAGAAAGGAGGGCAGCAAGCCATAACTCATAGTGCAACCAGCCAATGGCTAAAGTGGGCTGACACATTGCCTTGTGGAGAATGCTGGAGTAGAAGGGAAGCTGATGCTCCTTTGTTTTTCTTGCCCTGAACTGCACCCTCGGAAGCAGCAAGTGTGGCGGACACTGGAAGTTTAAACTTATTATTCTAACTCTAGTCCTAGAATATTTGGGGAAAGAGCAAATTTCTCCAAATATTGCATGATATTTATTTGCTATTGGGCGGATCCAAGATGGCGGGTTGACGCCGGCACGGAGCAGCAGCGTCCCTTGAAGGCTCCCGGCCTCCATGTCTTGCTGATTTTTCTTCTATGGGAGACTAGCCTGGACACTATTTAGAACTCGAAAAACTGAGTTTCTTTTGGCCATCACTTGCCAGAGGCACCCGAACACGGAGGGCGAAGTTTAAACGGCCACTGGATGTTCCGCCTCTTTAGTGGTTGGTGGAGGCGGCGTCTGCTCCTATTCGGTCTATCGAGCATACGGCCGCTCTGCAGTTCTGGGTCCGGCTGGGCGGGCCTTGTATTGCCGGCGGCTTTGAACACACATGGCCGTGGCTCGCGGGGGCTCAGGACACTAGTACAGCCCGACTTCCTGGATGCCAGACTACAGCTACAAATAAGGATGCCTCCAAAGATCGGTACCAGATCCACGCGAGTGGGGAGAGGCACGACGTCAGCGCCGCTGCCCACCGCCACAATGGATTTAATTACTTCGGGAAAAGTATCGGCATCGGCTTCTGAGAAGACTGCACAATTAGCGGGTAAGCAGCTAATCCGCGCTCCGCTTTTTGTTGAGTCAGACACTAACACTACAGGGAGGAATGATGACAATAATGTATCTATGAATATAAACTTAAGTAACAATGTGCCAAATCACCCTGACATCGGGGTTACTGCAGCAGTTTCAGCGGTAACGGTAGAGGCGGCGGCAGTGGTAGGAGTCAAGATCACAGGTGATAAAAAACAAACAAACCAACCTCTTATGTCATTTAAAGTACTCGCTAAAGCTGGCGAAACTGCTAAATTGCCTGAACCTACAGCTAAAACTGAAGTGGAAGTGGAAGCCGATGTCGGTATACACTCTGGAGGTGGGGTGAAGAGAGTCGGTGACCCCCCTGAGGATGACACCGTCCCTGGCAATAATGATATGAACTGTAATAGCACAGAAGTATCAAATGATCTTCCTCTACAGCCTGGCTCGTTTATAGAGGATCAACCATCTGAGGCTGAAGCTGCAGAGTTCCCGGAGCTGTTGGGTTTATCTACAGAGGAGACCGAAGAAGGTCTGAGTGCTGACTATGAGGATGAGGACGTGGGATGCAGCGCTGTGTCTGGTACTGTTAAACTCCATGGGCGGAAAAAAGTAAGGACAAAAGCCAAAAACAAACTCAAGAAAGGGAATACTACTGCTCTTAATCTACTCTCTAATCTTGCTATCTTATCCTCTAACATACGTATAAAACCTATAAGAGATGATAGCCCTCTCCGAAAATGGATTCAAGCGAAGGGGGGTGTTAAGAGTATGGCGTTGCGGCTTTCTGGTGCCAGTCCCGTAGAAGATACTAATTTAAGAGACGGAGCGAATTCTATGGACAACACGACGTCCCCACCTCTTGTTCAAGCTGGCACAAATTCAATTTGTATGGTTCAAACAAAATCTTGTTCTGAACATGATCTTGCCAGCAATAATACGAACACCTCTGCCGCTTTAAATTCTACTACAATCACAAGCCCGTCTCCTACCGGGGATGCCGCAATCTTCTCTCCAGGTACATTACATATTATTGAACTGCCAACTCCAGAGGGATCCTCGGACCAAGGCCATGCTACTTCTTCTTTTGACCTCATTCTAAAGACACTTATGGATCATCGACAGGAAGCGCAGCAACACTTTCTCCAACTTAGGGAAGATAATAATAAACTGCAGAACTCTCTGCTGGAAGTATCTAGTAATTTAGGTGGGCTCACACAAGAGATAGAAGAGCTGCAACAAAGAGTAGTAGAGGTGGAAGAGGTGGCAGGATGTACAAAGGCTTTAACTAACCAACATGATTTGCAAATGAATAGCCTTGAAATTAAGTTGGAAGACTTAGAAAATCGCCAAAGGAGACAAAACCTTTGACTTTTTGGCATCCCAGAACGCTCAGAGGGGTCAGATCCAAGGGCATACGTCGTTAAATTGTTCCAGAAGGCCTTCATAGATCTCTCAGACTGGGACTGTGACTCGCAACTTCAGAGAGTACATAGATTACCTTTTTTCCAAAGAAAGCAAGTTTCCACGTCCTACTTTGATTCATTTTGGTAATTATCTACTGCGACAGGCATTCTCTTTAAAAGCAAGACCCAGTACCCCTGTCACGATAGAAAATTTAACCTTTTTTTGTTCGATCCGATTTAAGTAAAACACAATGGAAAGACGATGGAAGCTTTCGACAGATGATAGACCCTTTTAAATCTTTGGGCTGTGATGTGTATTTACAGGAACCGGCTCGCCTCAAAGTCATCAAGGACGGCCATATGTTTTTTTGCTGATTTAAAAGAGGCTGAGCTGGCTCTTTCTAAGTTTAACACATAAATAGTAACTATCTGTACTTACTGGGTACTTACTGGGTCCGGAACTGTTTAGTTCCACTTATGATGTAAGGCTAATATAGGAGCAAAATGGATTTATTTATTTAACACTTTTCGTAGACTTTTTGTAGACTATAGTTGATGTTTGTCTTAAGATCTTCTTATTTCTTAAACTGGATAATGATTATCATCACTATTACTAACACCGAGATCTCTTCTGTCAATTTCTCCCTTTTTCTCTTTTCTATTTCTCATTTCTTACATTGAGTCTTTTTTTTCTTTCTTTCTTATAGTTATTTTCCTTTTTTTTTTTTTTTTTTTTGCTTGGCAGGGATTGTCGGTCGATGCATTCTTGCTGCTACTCTGTAGGGCTGCCTTAACAGCGGCAGCAAGGTATCAAGGGGTGCTCTCCCCGAAGGGACTAAGGGGAGGGGGAATGGGGGGTTGGCTCAGGGTCACTGGGGTTAAAAATGTTAAAAATTTCAGCGTGAGAATCAGAACAATTAAAAAAGATTGGCTTAGATCACTTATATTTTTGCATGTAATAATACAAAGGAAAGTAATTTTTTTCATCATTGAGGAATGTATTCTTTAAGGTGCTTAGCCTGGAATGTGGCTGGCCTTAACAACAAGAATAAGAGGAGGTTGGTTCAAGAAGAGCTTAATCTGTATAATCCCCATTTGGTTTTACTTTCAGAAACTCATATTGGGTTCCAAGATAGGAAATTATTAGGGCAATTGGGCTACAATCTCATTGTTTGTTCCACTTTAAATGCTTCTATCAGAGGGGTTGCATTATTGAAACAAAAACAATTAGGCATTGAAATTATTCGAACAGCTGATAAGGGAGGCAGATGGGCAATAGCTCAAGTTAAAATTGAACACTGTTTATATGTTTTCTGTGTTGTATATGGGCCTAACATTGATCTAACGTGTATGTATGATCGGTTAAATGTTGAATTACTAGACATGGGAGGGGGAACTGTTGATTATGGGTGATTTTAATTGTTTAATGAGTTATGATCTGGATACTACCAGGCGGGGTGCTCTCCCTCGAATGCGCAAAGTCCGAGCCGCTATATTAGAATTAAGCCGCCTGCATAATTTAAAAGATGTATGGCGTACAATATATCCCAACTTGGCAGGATTTTCTTACTATTCTGCGCCACATAAACTATGCTCTCGAATAGATATGGTTTGGACGACAGATAAAATTATAGATTATAGCACCATAGAATTGTGCCCAAGAATCACATCTGATCACAATCCCATTCTTTTAGAATTTAATATCGCCACTAGGATGCAAGGCCCTCGGCAATTCACGTTTCCCAGATACCTTTTTTTTTATGCAGCTTTTATTATTCAACTTAAAAAACACATTGCTGAATTTATTGAGATCAACTTAAACACTGCCGCCGTAATATCTGTCTGGGATGCATGTAAGGCCAGCATAAGGGGCTTCGGCCAGCAATACGTTTTCAGAGAGAACTCCGAACGTCGGAAAGAGACTAAGGATATGACTTCCAATATTTTGACTCTGGAAAATTCGCTGGCAGAAGCCCTCTTATTAGGAAGGTCTAATATAGATGATTTAAGAATTGAATTAGTGGAGGAGGAGCTTCGCGCGCATCCGTGATGGCCGCGTGAGCACAGGGCTCCCGAGACCCTCGCCGCCTCCCGCATCTATCCTGTATAACATCCTGATTTGGAGGAAGATCATTGTGGACACGGCCCGGCTGATGTACTAACTGCTTTCAGAGACGAAATCGGACCTCGGGTTCCCGAGTTACGCCATCCTGTATTTTGTGGCCTTCTCCGTGGAGCCGCCTGGGCCTTGAGTTGTGGCTATACCCGGACAGTAATTTAACAACAACGGCCACCGGGGTTCAGCCCGCAGCCCCACTCCACTTTCGGTTTCGTTTCTCCTGCCTAGCGTATCCCCTCCTCGGGGTGAGTGCTGATCGCGACTGGCTCCCGTGCCAGTTCATTGGGCTTGGGGCTAGCAAAAGAGCGGCTGTGGACTCATATTGACTTGTCTCTGCCTCTGGTGTCTTTGTGGGTGAACTTTAAGGAGCCATTTGGACCAGGTCTCAAGCTTCCCTTTGGGGCATTCGGCTCGCCATGACGGGCAAGCCCGAAGGTGACAAACGGAAAGTCAAGACCACCTTCCGAGGAGGCTCAGCCCAGACGAATGTTATGGACCGCTACACACTTCCTAAAGGATCCCCCGGTGGCACACCTAAGATCCGTGATGAGGCGATCGACGACCCTGCTACATCGGCGGACTTAACGCTACAGGACATAATGGGCGCCATTGCTGGCATCAAGACTTAGATCGGCCAACAATATGAAGCCCTGGCCCTGAAACTGGATACGGTGGCCATTGATGTCAACCTAATCAGAACAGATCTGGCTAAGATGTACGAGAAGGTTAAGTCTCTCGATCTAAAGACATCCAGCCTCACGACGGATATGTCCGACTTGCAAACAGAAGTACGCAACCTGAGAACTGCCAACGACTTCTTTGCTCGTCGTTTGGAGGATTTTGAGGGCCGTGCACGACGCAACAACGTGCGTATTATTGGGGTCCCGGAGAACTCTAGTTCACTCTCCACTGATCTTCGTGTCGAGGACCTTATCCTCAATCATCTCGCACCCAAGGGCCTGAGCAAGTTCTTCGCAGTTGAACGCGCACACAGGGTGCCGGGGGGACAGGCAAAACCTGGTTTCCCCCCGTCCGATCATCGCAAGAATCTTTAACTTCAGGGACCAAGACGCCATCTTGCAGGCTGCACGGACAAGTGGTCCTACGCAGTTCGAGAACGCCGCGGTGAACTTTTATCCGGACTTTTCTCAGTCTGTTCAGAAGCAACAAATGGGATTTCAAGGGGTGAAACGGCGACTCAGAGACATGGAGTTGAAATATGCGATGCTGTTCCCGGCACGGCTGCGTGTGGAATATGACGATCGGACATTCTTTTTTGTCCGGCCTGAAGAAGCGAGTGACTGGTTAGACACGCTGCCTGCTCGCCGTGCTGGCCGAGACCGAACCGGTGGCGCTGAGGGGGGCCTAATGGACCAAGAATGACAATGGTGCCTGAGTCCTGAACACTATCTACCATGGACAGCGGCGGCTCACTGACTTCTTTGATCGTTCTATGGGTATCCTTGGAGGCGGCGGGGACAGAGGGACCCTTTCCTCCTCTGGGGTTTCTTTGTGTAGATTAGTTGTTTTTTTGCTAGGGCGACAGGCACACTGCAAATTGGGGTGGCTTCTGAGCCTGTGCAGGGGTGCAGGGTGGGGGGAGTTGTGTTGGGTATCACTGGGGGGAGGGGGGGAAGTGTGTGGGGGTTGTTTCCTTTTTCTTTTTCTTCAAGGAAACAAACTGTTATGACTTTGGACATTGGTGTGGTGCTCGTTCTGAGATGGGAGTTCATCGTGGGCTTGGATGGGGGGTAGGGGGTTGAAGCTACTGTGCTGGAATGTGAATGGGTTGGGAGATCGGATAAAGAGGGGGGTGGTTATGCAGCTCTTGCGGCGCCTCTCGCCCGATGTTGTACTGCTACAAGAGACACATTTAATTGGGAATACTTGCCACGCTCTTAACAGGCGGGGTTATCGTCTTGTTGCTCATTCTGGATTTACTTCTAGCTCTAGAGGGGTGGGTATATTGCTTAGGACCTCACTCCCCCTCGAAGTTGATGACTTGGTTCTTGACACTAGGGGTAGATATCTTGCACTTGTAGGTAGGTGGGAGGGGAGAACAGTTTCATTAGTATCGGTGTACGTTCCTCCTGGCTTACAATCCACAACATTTGCAGACCTGGGGCGGGTGGTTTTGGGTCTCCCGGAGCGTGTTCTGATACTAGGGGGTGATTTTAACTCAGTCGTCTCTGGCAGAGCAGATCGCTATCCACCCAGAGACCTTCCAGCTGTGCAATCCTGGTTGGGTGAATTTTTGGGGACATTGGGGCTTGTGGATTGTTGGCGGCTTATGCATCCAGAGCAGACGCAGTTCACTTTCTACTGGGGCGCGCATGGTAGTCTTTCTAGATTAGATTATATCCTGGTGCCGGCGGCTCAGTCCTCCTTGATTGGGGAGATTAGGCACCTAGCTCGGGGTGTATCGGACCACTCCCCTCTCTGGTTTCATTTTAACCTGAACACAGGTACTGAAGGGAGGGTGGCCCCGATTAACCCCTGGTATCTTCTTAACCCCAAAACCCGTACTGAATTCATTAAGTCATTATATTTGTATTTTGCTGAAAACGTGGGATCTGTGTCCTCGCCTGTTTCATTATGGGAAGCCTTCAAGACTGTTATCAGGGGACAGGCATTATCTTTGATTGGGTGTGCTAAGAAATGTAGGAACGAGGCAGTTGTACGTCTCGAGACAGAAATTACTGAGTTAGAGAGTGCATTGGAGCGAAACGTTACTCGAGACGCATTGCATATCCTCAGTCTTAAGCAATTAGAATACAAAAATGTAGTTACTGATGCGGCCAAAATGATGAGTAGGGAACAGCAGGGACGACTGTATGATGTGGGCGACAAGGCAGGAAAATTGATTGCCTGGTTAGACAGAAAGGAGAGAGCGAGCCGTGTGATTCCTGTGATTGAGAAATCGGATGGTGTGCGTGTGACAGACCATGTTGACATTGTTGAATGTTTTGCTGATTATTTCCGAGAGGTTTATACCTCGGTGTCCGACAAGCCCGAAGAGGATTCTCGGTTGTTACTTAGGGATATCGCATTGCCTTGTTTGTCAGAGTCTGAACGGGACTGTTTGGATGCCGCACCCTCGGTGGATGAGGTAGCTCTTGCGGTGCGCTCTATTCGCTCCGGAAAGGCTTTGGGTCCCAATGGCCTTCCCATCGAACTGTATAAACTACGCCCTGACACGCTAGCGCCATATGTCCGAGATATGTTTTTGGCTGCGCGAGAAACTGGCTCCCTCCCTCGGGATCAGCGTCTTGCGACCATTGTGGTGATCCACATGGAAGGAAAGCCACGGGATCGGTGCGCATCTTACAGACCTATCTCGCTCCTGAATGCTGAGCCTAAGATTCTTGCCAAGTTACTCGCTAACCGCCTGATTACGGTGATCAGTGATCTGATTCATCCGGACCAGTCGGGCTTTATCCCACATCGTAACACAGCATTGAATTTGCGGCGTTTGCATGGTGTTCTCGCGAGGGCAGTGTCATTGAGTGAACCGGCCATCTTGGCGTCCCTGGATGCCACGATGGCCTTCGATATAATCGCATGGCCGTATCTTTGGGCCACACTTGCCAAGTTCGGTTTTGGCGCTGGCTTTATTAGCTGGGTGAAACTCCTGTACGAGACGCCACTGGCGCAGGTAGTGGTGAATGGTCGAGTCTCCGTGCCCTTTGCTCTTGGGAGGGGCATGCAGCAGGGTTGTCCTTTATCCCCGCTTCTCTTTGCTCTTGCGTTGGAGCCACTTGCTGCTTGGCTGCGATGGGAACCCTCGATGAGGGGTATATATTGGACTCCGGACTTTGAAGATCGTATTTCATTGTACGCGGATGATATTTTATTGTACCTCACGTCTCCCCAAAAATCGGTTAATGTGTTGTTCGACGTGCTTAACGCTTTCCGGAAGAACTCGGGCCTTGTTATCAACTGGTCAAAATCCCATATTTATGTGCTCGTGGGTGGTGTCCCCCTTCTGCCGCGGGGATGTCCCATTCAGGTGTCGCAGTCTGGGTTTAAATACTTGGGTGTGTTTATCTCCTTGGACCCTGCGGTCCGCTATGAATGTAATCTGCTCCCCCCACTCCAACGTTTGCGTTCAGATGTAGTGAGTAGGCGCAAATTACCGTTGTCTCCGCTGGGGCGTGCGGCCCTTTTTAAAATGATGTCCTTACCGCGGTTTCTATATGCACTCCAGAACAGTTTTGATGTGATTCCGTCGAAGTACTTCCGAGAGGTAGAATTCTTGCAGAGGCAATTGATATGGGGCGGACATTCACGCATCGCTCTTCCAAAGTTAACGCTTCCCTGGTATGATGGCGGCATAGCACTTCCGGATATTAGACGGTATTATTGGGCTTCCCAACTTCTGCCATCAACCATGGGATGTATGGTCCGGCGTTAAATCCAGCGTTTGAAATGGATAGGTAGCTGCTACCGGGTGGTGACTATAACAGGGCACTATACTCGGGATCCTCCCGTCTGCAACTCACAGGTCCTACCGCCATAGCTGTGCGAGTGTGGCATAGCGCGACTACGGCTATGGGCTGGAGAGATAGATTGACCTGTGCAACTCCGCTTTATGCCTCCGCAAAATTGGGTTCTCTGTGGAAGACGAAGGGGTTTGATAAATGGGATACGATCGGTGTTAGTAAAGTGCGTGATCTCTGGGTTAAGTGCAGGGTAAAGTCCTTTTCGGACTTACAAGTGGAATATCAGCTGAGTGATAGGGAATTCTTTCGTTATGTTCAAGTACGTCATGCCTTGAATTCAGTTTTTCCTGTGGGTAGTGACGTTCCGGAGTCCTCCCCCCTCGAGGATCGTATATTGGATGGTCATGTGCCGGATAGCACCATTTCTTTGTTTTACAAAAAGATGATCAATGACCGGTCGAGCTTGCTTGACCGCCTTAGGGACACCTGGATTGCTGATGGTATTGAATTGGATGACGAGAACTGGCAATCTGCGATCTCCTCTCCCAGGGAGGTTGCGATCCCGGCCCGCCTCCGCCTGGTCCAACTCAAGATCCTCCATCGAATCTATGTCACCGGCCCACGCCTGATCCATATGGGCTATTCTGCGGATGACCTAGGTAGGCATGGTTGCGGTCTCCTGGGCACCTTTCTTCATATAATTTGGGAATGCCCTGAGGTGGTGCGTTTTTGGAACCGTATACCTGATGTGATGAGTGAAGTAACGGGTGTTGTGATGATGCCAGAAGCCCGACAATGTTTATTGAATGTATGGGGACTGAATGGTTATGATGTGTCGCAGCTTCGATGGGCGACTCTTGCCAATATGATAGCCAAACAGGATATTGCACAATTATGGGGTCCCAGAGGCCCCCCACAGTGACCGCCTGGAAAGAGAATATGGACTGGTGCATGTTTAGAGAGAAAACGGTGTATGTGGCGAGAGGTAGACCCAGAAAATGGGGGACAATTTGGAACCAATGGAACTCGTACCGGGGAGATATATGTACGCCCCCACTCACTGAGGTCTCTAGTCCTCCCCAATCGCCATGACCCAGAATTCCTGCTATGATGTGGTGTACCTTATTGTTGATATGCATTTCTCACCTCCGGCCCCCTTACCTGTAATCGATAAATTCTGTCTTACGTTATAGTGTATCTCCCGTCCTCCTTGAGCACACGCCTAATGGTTGCAATAATGTTATATTGCCTTGTTTGTTTTTTGATGTTTTATTATAATAAAAAGTTACAACAAAAAAAAAAGAATTGAATTAGTGAATCTTTGGTCAGCTATTAAAAAGATCCTTATTGAGAAATATAGTGTGAAATTACATAAGTTTAATTTATCACAGAACGAGAGTGGTGACAGAATTGGCAAGATTTTAGCTTATAAAGTTGCTGATAAGAAAGCTAGCACCTTAGTTAAGGCTATCAAAGGAAGGGATGCTATAATTTATAAACAACCTGAACAGATATTGGATCAATTTGCCAATTACTATAGCAGCTTATATACTCCTGAAAAATCCCCCACCAACCATCATATATTATCATACATCAACATCAATTTGAGCAGTCAGAGAGATAGCGAAGGAGTTTGTCAACTTGATGGAAATATTACCCACACAGAGATACGGTCAGCAATTGCTTCGCTCCCCTCCAGTAAAGCAGCAGGGGAAGATCTACTTCCTATTGAACTTTATAAGATATGCATTGAGGAGCTGCTTCCTCTTTTCAGTCTAGTTATTGACTCGATAGGGGAAACAGGGAAAGCTCCTATCTCTTGGAATACTGTTAAAATTTTATTTTTCCTCAAGAAACATAAACCGGCAGACGAATGTGGGTCAATGCAGACCGATTTCGCTAATCAACGCGGACGCCAAGGCGTTCGCGAAGATTTTGGCTACCCGACTTGCTCCTTTCATGCCGGAATTAGTGAATATACAGCAGCATGGATTCGTCATGGGGAGAGATACTACCGCTCATGCTAATACGGCAATAATTGCCTTTGACGTCGCATCATGTAACTCCTCCCCACTCGGTATGGTTATGCTAGATGCTGAGAAAGCATTCGACCGAGTGGGGTGGGATTATTTATGGGCTGTGTTGAAGGCATTTGGTTTTCAGGGTCAATATCTTGGTTGGATACGTTCCCTATACGACCATCCTATAGCTAAAATAAGCTATGCTGGTATGACCTCATCTAGCTTTTCAATAGCTAGGGGCACCCGGTAAGGGTGTCCTTTGTCCCCCTTGCTGTTCGCCCTCTCTATGGAACCTTTTTTAGACGCCCTTCAGACCCATGGTACAAATACTCTAAAAATAACCGCGTATGCGGATGACATTGCGATTTTTACTATGGACGTGGTTAAAGCTCTACCGGGGATAATTAAAGAAGCAGAACATTTTGGGGATATCTCCGGATACAAATTGAATGTAAATAAAACGCAGGTCGTCGTTAACTATAAACCATTGGTACCGGTCCAAGGTATATGTAAAACTG
Source organism: Lissotriton helveticus (assembly GCF_964261635.1). Lineage (NCBI taxonomy): Eukaryota > Metazoa > Chordata > Amphibia > Caudata > Salamandridae > Lissotriton > Lissotriton helveticus. The sequence goes on from NC_136068.1 coordinate 1,291,023,734, forward strand.
CTACATATCTGGGGGTGAAAATTTCTGCTAATATTAATGAATTAACTAAGCTCAACTATGACCTCTGTTAAAGGAGGTAGCACTTCATAAAAAAATGGCATAAGATCCCACTTAGTTTAGTTGGACGGATTAATTTAATTAAAATGAAAGTACTACCAAAATTCCTTTACTTATTTAGATCAATTCCCCTTTGTCTTGATAATCTTTTTTTAAAAAAACTGGATGAGATATGCCGCAGTTATATTTGGGGATACAAAAAAGCTCGTAGATCTATGCAGCTACTGAAACTCCCAATTGAAAAGGGAGGGTTACATTTCCCGGATTTTAAACTTTTTTTTTTTTGCAACCTTTTTTGGTCGTCTTCGTAGTTTGCTCAAAATGGATAACCTTTTGTTCTCTTTTCAATTTATGTTGGGTGCTGATTATAATCAGTTTTTGGCTAGAGTTCATGACCCACACTATTTTAAACGGGTCAAGTTCAAGACCGCCAGGGAGCTTGTCAGAATCTGGACTATGATTTTGACTTTTAGTAAAACCTCTTTTTTCCATCCAGAATTACAGCTTTGGGGCAATCTAGGACTTCCTGAAATTTTTTCAGATGGCACTGGGACTCTGTGGTCCTGCTGCGGTAATAATACTTTAGGTGATTTGTATGGCCCGATGGATTACTTGATTTTGCATCACTTAAACTACTTTATAAATTGAATAACTCCATGTATTTTAAATATATGCAAATTTGGGACTTTTTAGTCCGGAAAATGAAAATTAATGAAGTTATTGACTCAGATATTGTGACTTGTCTTTATTCGGATAAGGTAAGATCATTAATTAGCGAGGGCTATAAACACCTAAATCAGATGAAAGTCGATGATTGCATTAAACTAGCGGCTAAATGGACCACCAGAATGGATTCCAATATAACTCCGAATCAGATATCCGCTTCTTTCTGTCGTATCAACCGAGTGGTACAGTCTTCTAGCTTAAGACTTCAGACATATAGAACTATTTGTCAGCTATATTACACTCCGCAAAGAATTTCCGGTTGGTCATCAAGTAACACACTCAATGATCGTTCATTTATGTCCTAAGTGTGATCTTGTGGCAGCTGATTTGGTACACATGTTATATTCCTGCCCTGCATTATACGAGTTCTGGAGAGAAATTGAAGGGGTGCTTAATCAGAAACAGATTATTTTTTCTCCTCTCTCAGCCCAAATGGTATTGTTAGATGTACACAAATTAAATAGCCCACATCATGATTTATTTACTATTTTAATAGCATGTGCAAGATTGACTATTGCCAGGGCCTGGATTTCTCCGAAATCACCGCATACTATTGAGTGGTGGTCGCTAGTTAGGGAAATGTTCTCGATGGAATTAGCACTAGCCAGAGTAAGGGGTTCCCATTCAAGGCGGAGACAAGAGAAAATCTGGGGAACATTTATTTAAATTTTAGACTCCTCGTAGTTTCTGATTTGATATGATTATAATATTTTTGCACCTAGGATATACTTTTACGTTATAAGAAAAAATATGAATCATACCTCTGTATTAATAATCTATTTTGAACTGCCTTATTGTATGACAAAGTGAATGATTTTTGTTTTTCTTTTGTCTGTTTCTCACAATGATAATAAAAATAAATTAAAACAAAAAAAATATATTTATTTGCTATTGAACCTCTAGTCCTGGAATATTTTAGGAAAAGTTAGAAATTCCCCAAGAATGTTTAGGAAGGGTTGAAAAATAAAAAAAATGTATTGGAAAAAGTGCTGCCCTGAAACTCAGGGCAAAAAACTAGAGATACCAAAAACCACAGACTTACAATGAAGTCTGTCCGATAAACTTGATAAGTAACTTATGTAATAACCATCATTTTAGGAAAATCAAAAGGTATTTGACTAACACAAGCTTTAAAAGAAAGCCAATCGGCCTGGCCTTAGCTGCAAGCCTCTTCACTTTGAAAAAGAAAGAAATAAACAAACTAAAAAAAAGAAAGAAACAAAGAATGAAGGAGGAAGTCTAGAAAGAAAGACAAAGGTATGGAAGAATGAAAGCAAAAAGAAAGAGGAAGGCACAATAGATAGATGAAAGGATGATAGAAGAAAGAAAAACGAAGGAAAGAAGGAATAACGGGCAAACAAGTTTCCAAAGTTAAAGCGCTCTCATGAGTTTATATTCAGAGTTCATGTGAGCTGCTGGTATGGTGTGAAAAAGTAGGAGCCAAAACGAAAGAAAGACAAAGACAAGAAAGAAAGACAAGCATTTGCAATGCAATAGGTCTCGCATTTTAGAACCTTTGACCTATTGGTATTGTAAATGTCAATTACTTTTATTATTGCAGATGCACATAAATAAATAGCATTGTCATCTACAATATGAATAGGTAAACATCTCTCAATTGAGAGACCTATTGCATTGCAAATGATTGTTAGATGTGGGCAGGGTCGTGCTAAAGTCCGATTGCTCCACCTACCAACATGAAAGAGCTATTGCTGCAGATTCCAGATCCAACCTGGCCAGAATCGCAAGATGAGGGATCTAGAGTGAGAAGTATCTATATGAAAATTGTGTCCCAGTTACACTCTGAGGTACATTTGTATTTCTAGTGAGACATCTTTTTGAAAGACAAAGTAAACTATTATGAGTCCATCTTGTAAAATACGTTGTAAAGTCCACCAGGCTAGTCATCCACAGGTGGTCTGCTAAATACTAAGAGGAGAAGTCTGAAACCTCTCTCTAGTCCAGGTGTTTCCAAACCTTTCTGTAACCAGAGCTACTTATTTTCAATGAAAAATTTCTAGAGCTTCTAATAATGTTGGCCTTATATTAGAAACCACATCATACAAGATTATAGTAGCGGCCACGGTATTCAACATTACCGGCAGTGACCACCTAGTGCATCCGGCAGGGTTGCCAGCAGTAACTTTAAAAAGTCTTTGTCAATTTGAAATCCTTTTACATAGGTAGTACATAACAGCTGTAGCTGAAATGATTATTGCACCAAGGTAATAGTATTAGTAATTAGTCTCCTACCCACATGATTTATCACTTGGCTTCAAAAGTAATTTGGAAATTCAACCATTTTTCTCTAATCATCATCTTAGGAGCTCTTAAAATACATAACTTTTTATCTTGAATAAACACTTTTTGATTTGGCATAAACATATTAAATCAGCTAAACTTCTAAGTTTGTAAAGTGGGCTGCACACAGGAAAGCTACTCAATGGGAGGTGGAGAGCTACTCGTTGGAGAAGCCTGCTCTAGTCTTTGATACACTGTGAGTTTGTGCAAGCATGGTGGTATGTATAAATGGTGCTCTGCTTTAACGCAATATAAATGGGACGGCGAAATGTGTTGGGGAGAAGTTAATAACTGCACATCTTTTAAAACGAACGGCTAACTGTTGAACAGGAATGATTTCTGTAACATTAATAGCAGGGTGTGGTTCACCATATGTAAGATCAATAAAGGTGGTGATAATGCAGTTTGTCCAATTCGCACTCCCACTGGAAAATGTTATCTGATCAAGTAACACAAGACTATTTCTTAGACAGGAGATCACAAAACTTCAATGTTAAATTTTATAAATAAATACAAGCACAGTTAAGTGGTTAATTAATAACATTTTTAAAAGGACAACCCCCATTCCTTCTTTTAAAACAACCATGCAAAGGCATGTGCACCATGTGCTTTGCTTACGAAGCGTGCTGTGACAAAAAGGTGCTCTTTATAATTAATTCAGCTATAAGTAGTTAAGAAAGTCACCATTCCGTAGCGTTTGACTCGAAGGTGTACCCAGCAGCGTCTCTCAAATTATGAAGTCTATTTCACTGCACTAGCAGTGGGCCGGAGCCGCCGGAGAGCACGAGAATGCACTAATAGCGGGCGACAACGGGCGCCGATACGGGCAGGAGAGAAGGGAGGAAGCCGCCAAGAGTGCACGTATGGACTGTGGCGTTGCACTGGGCGTGCGCCTACATGTTTGTAGAGTGTGGATGTGGAACAGTTTGAGTTGTGGTGGATCTGGAACCGCATCTTGTGGCATATGCCGAATGTTGAATAAGAACCATACCCTGTGGTAAATAACTGTTCTAGTACACACAGTTAATGGTCGTTGCATAATGCAGATGGGGAGGAGGTGCCGCACACGCAAACTCCCGCCGGGTAAACGCGACATTTAAAAAATATGGAGAAGTGTTGAATTTGCCACCCAAACGAACTCCCGTGGGCTGAACGCCACATTTAGAAAATATGGGCAGAAAGCGAGGGGTGAAAAGCAACAATTAAAATCAGATGGGGTGGAGGTGCTGATAAAAGTCTGCTACGGTCTGAAAGTAACAATAAAAACAAGACGGAGGGAAGAGAGGGGAGGGGGGAGGAGAAATGCGACACGGCGGGAAGGGGCAGGCAGGATGACTCAGGGGAGGGGGCGGAGCGGGGCAGAGCGGCATGTGGGTGTGAAGAAGCCGGGCCTTTGAAGTGAAGCTAAGCTTCACTTCAAAGGTGTCGGAGGAATGCGGGCGGCTGTGCACGCGCTTTTAAGCTCAATGCACATGCGCATTGAGCTTAAAAGTCACGGGCACTGCAAGGAATCGCCACGATTCCTTGCAAGTTAGATAAAGAGTCGATGAGCCCCTATAGTCTCGCTTGCTCGATGCGCATGCGCATCGACAGGCGAGACCTAAAAAAACAAACACAGAAAGAAAGGTAGAAAAAAAAGAAAGGAATGGAAGAAAGAAAGAAGAAAGAAAAAAGAATAGAGAGAGGACAGAAAGAAAGAGGGGAAGGCAGGAAAGAAAAGGTAACTAAGGAAAGAAAAACAAATATAGAAAGGAAGAATAATGAAAGAAATATGAATGAAAGAAAGAAGCAAAGAAAGAAAAAAGGATAGAAGAAAGAGAAGGAAAGAAAGACAGAGAGGACAAAAGAAATAACGAAAGAAAGGAAGGAAGGAAGAAAGAAGAAATGACAGACAGGCAGGATTGAAAAGATAGAGCACCCTCATGAGCTTATATTCAGAGTTCATGTGAGCTGCTAGTATGGTGTGAAAAAGCAGCAGTCAGATAAACAAATGCCACTTAAAAAGTAATTTTAAAGCAGCATTGGCAGGAGAAAAGGTCACTTCAAAAGTAATGTAAACATCATTGTCAGGAGTTAATAACTGATTAACCTGGAAAGTACCCTGTGCTGACATCTGGATACACATCACATTAGGATCCACAAAAGAAGGCAACACAAAAGCAATTGTAAAGTAAAAACACTGGCACTGACGGAAACGACCTTGTGTGCAGATGTGCTCCTTGTGGAAGGGCTATATGCAGTCACTCAAAGTGAAGTGAGCCAGTGGCTGAAGTAGGCTGACCCCTTGCCCCATAATGAATACTGTAGTGGGTGGAACACAAATGTGAATGACACAGCAACAGATCAATGGATGTAGAAAGGTAGCTGAAATTCCCTATATGTACGAATATTATAGAGCCACTCTTGTGATTTTGGAACCCTATGATGACATTCAACTACCATAATTTTAACTGACTTTAGTGTGTTATGTTACCATAGCCTTAAAGTAGGACAGTCCTGCATATGCCTGCTTCTCTTCTGTCCTGTAATCTTGCTGTCTTTAAATGGAAGCTGTTACGGAGTGGAACAGTCTTGCCAGGAGCAGAGGGTGTTGGATGTGCATTTGAAGGCGTGAGAGGGAGAGAGAGGTGTGGAATGTACTTTTTGGTCTCGAAGTGCAGTGTTTTGGGCAGTGGTGCACACATCTGATCGGTGTTGTACATTGAGAGATAAAGTATGTGATGCTATAAGCAGTCGTGCACAAATGTGTATTGTATTGTGCATTGGTGAGAATTATTAAGGTCTTACTATTGGCTTTGACAGGGCCTCCAGCCATCTTGTTTCTTGACTGTGCCTTGCTTCAGTTCTTCTGCGTGCACAGTGGTGCTTGCAAGTTGGTTATGAGAGTTATAAGTGCTTGCTATTTGCTTTGACATGGCCTCATGTCATCTTGCTTTCTGACTTTACTTTGCTTTAAGCTTTTATGAGAATTATAGGTTCTTATTATTGGCTTTGACATGGCCTCATGTCTTTTTATTTTCTGCTTTTGTCTTGCTTCTGCCTGCGCAGCAGTGCTTGCGACTCATATTCAAGGTCTTTCTGCTTCTCACTTGTTTTCCGCACCTCACTGACCAGAGTGAACTGAATATTATTGGTAGAATGTACAACTTTGCCTCTGAGCCAAAACACAGGAGCTTGGCCAGCCTCCGTCTTGGCCTTGACGCAGGCTGGTACCAGCCAGCTCGGTTTTTCCAATGAATAGGGGGCGAGGCTTTCTAGAAGCTTCGCTTAATGTCATTAATAGTATTAAAGCTGGGAGCTTTCGTGGGCCAGGTGGAAGTTCACCACAGAATAGACGTATTGCTGTGGAAAGGTGAAGTAACTTGAGTCCTAACTGAAACTTTGTTCCTGGGCTGCTGAAATGACTTCCCTCAGCTAGAGTTGGCAAGGATGCTGCAAATCCAGTCGGTGAGGTGCTCCTAACCAATTCTATTCTTTGCTATTTGTACATACTGCATTCAATTTTTGATCATTTATTTCAATGGTTTGTTTTGATATTTGAGAGTCTGTCATGACTGATATATTCGGCCTGCCTTCTTGAAGTATTGTATTAATAAACTTATGTGTGTTATATTCCATACATTTGGATTTGTTTTCTTACCTCGCCTTAAGGGAGTGTTGGGTCTTACCTCGGCTTAAGGGAGTGTTGGGGTTAGGGTATGTCCTTTTTGCAAAAATCACATTCATTACAATTATACATATATATTAGTAAAATCAAAGGTCTAGATAACACCAGACTTAAAAATATATCATACATGCCAACATTTTATAACTGGAAAGTGGTGAGACAATTGGAAAAATGTATTTTCCCCACTGACTTCTATTGAAAGAAAGGTAATTTTAGGCAGGAGGCAGTAAAAATAAAGCCAATTTTTGCATAAAAGATCTGGAGTTCTCCCGATGAATCAGGTAATTTGGCATCTATGTAATATTTTGCTGGTCTGTCATCTTCAGGTAACTGCATATAAAATAATGCATACCTGAAATGAAAAGTAAATGCAAGTTAAACTAATACAATGGGAAATGTACCATTTTATGTAATGAAACCTCAGTTGGTTAATGCAATCACTGGAGATGTCAGTGTGTTTAATTAGAGAGCCACCAAATTGATTCCTGGTTGCTGCAATAGAGAATAGTAACTTGTGTATTTTAAGTGCTATGGGCTTCCAGTCTGTGACAGAAAGCCCTGTGGATATATGTCTTTATTTTAAACTTGCATCCCACACCGTGTAAGATGCGCTGCCACAAAATGCGCAAAAACATTTAGGTTTAAGATGAGAAGAAAAGTTATCTAAAAATATAGATTTTCATAATACACAAACTGTACCTAATGCAAACTTTATTTATAAATGTCAGTTAAAAGCACACACTCCATAGCTCAGCTGGTAACACCTTTACAGCACCTCTCGCAAAGCTCCAGTGACTCCATCAACTAAAGCCAATGCCGGCTTCCAAGCAGCATTTAAAATTGTAGATTAACCAGTTGCACCCATTTATATTTCTTTCAGGTAGCAGGCACCCTGGCAAGAAGCAGTGGCGTATCAAGTGGGGGCGGTCACCCCTGGCGGAACACATTTGGGGCCAGCGCACCACCAACCCCCACTTTCACCTGCGGCCATCGTAGCAACTAGCGCAGGCATTGGCCGCAAATCCCCCTTACCTGCGGCTGCTACGGGCGGCAAACGCAGGAACCACCACAGGCTGCAAACAGTCCTGCTACGATTGGAACGTTCTTATCACTAGCACACCAACATTTGTTTATAGAATTAAACTCATAGAATAATGTGAATTCTTTTTAATCCTACTATTGCGTGCTATTGGGTGTCATAGGGCTGCCTCTTCCTATGTTAACTCAATTTTTTGACTGAAAGGTGCAAGACCTATTGTCACGACCTGACCCAATGCACAGCTCAACACAATTTTTTCTACTTTTCTCTCTTCAACTTGATGTCACTAAATAAACATATGACTCAATGAGCTAGTATCTATTGATGCTTATATTTCAGCATTTTCTGATAATCATGCATACATGTTTCAAATCAATGTGCATATAGATCTTGTATTTACATCATACAGACTTTTTCTTTACATAAAGCGTTAAACTTTGTTAAACATTAACAGTGAATCAAAATCTTTGGGAAAAATCCATCGAAGAATGCGATGGTTTCTTGACTGGCCAGTCAAAGAACCATCGCATTCTTCGATGGAAAGTTTAAAGCATTATGTAAAGAAAAAGTCTGTATGATGTAAATACAAGATCTATATGCACATTGATTTGAAACATGTATGCATGATTATCAGAAAATGCTGAAATATAAGCATTAATAGATACTAGCTGATTGAGTCATATGTTTATTTAGTGACATCAAGTTGAAGAGAGAAAAGTATAAAAAATTGTGTTGAGCTGTGCATTGGGTAGGTTTGTGACAATAGGTCTCGCACCTTTCAGTCAAAAAACAGTCCTGCTACGCCACAGACCAGAAGATTTCTTTCTTGTTTAGCTATCTGTCCCTCCCTTGGCATCACCGCACAGAGGACTTCCTCCCTTCCACTTCCTCTGAGGCACCTCAGCTTTCGGAATTACCTGTCCCAGAATAGTTGTCTTTTAACAAAAAGTAGGGGAGATTTTTTAATATTAAAAGTTTGGGTACTTCGAATAGGACACAATACAATGACTGCATTTACAACGCATGCCATTACAACGGATCTTTTTCAACGCATAATCCATTACAACGCATGTCATTACAATGCAAGCCATTACAATGCATAATCCATTACAACGCAAATGACTATTCTAACTCCACAGGGGCGTTACTTTGGGGAATGCGTTGTAAGGGCAAGCGGTCAAATGACATTCTTTATCATGGATTTTGCATTGTAAAAATTGCGTAGTAATGGCATGCGTTGTAACGCGTGAGTTGTAAACGATGTCTCCCAGGTACTTCGTGCCCCATAGATCCTGCCCACTTCGGCTTCTCTCTGGGACCCCATAAATTGGGGGTTGAGGTGTGCTAGCAGAAAGGCCATGGAGTCGCTACAGGAAGAGTCATGAAAAGCATAATCCGACAGCAAATGTATACATTAATTTTTTTTTTATTCTGCTGCAAATAATTTCGCAATGGCAAATTTGACAGTAGATCTGTTCTGGCTTAATTGGATACAAAAGGGCTGCATTAATTGCTGATGAGGTTAAGGAGCCTGTTGTACTGCAGTGATCTCTGTGTGCCCAGCAATTTTCAGGCAAAAGTAAAGGTAAAATAACTCTTGAGGGTTAATACACTTTGATCTGTGTTTTGAATAGTCACAGTTTTTCATCATAAAGTAGTGAAGACGGTTAGTGTTTCTGCTGCAAGCATCACATGTTACATTCATATCATAGATTTGTATTTTATGTAGGTAGCTTAGTGGGCTACTGCTTTTGCCACAGAGAACCTTTTGTTTCTTGCAGTTCACAAGTTACCATCATTATAATATATAACCTCCTTCTAACATAGCACTTTGAGCTATAAAGCAACTGCAAGGTAGGTTCAGAACCGTTTTGTTTTTTTTCTCAATCGACCACACTCTAATGTTGCACGCGTAGTGTTCCTTTGGGTAGCAATAATGCTTTATTAGTGCAGACAACCCAAACAACTGATTTACTTTTCAATTCCCAACTTTGTATTTATCTAGATTTAGCACTCTTTTTCAAATAGACCTTTATTTGTTTTTCGCTGATTATAAACCCATATCCTCATAGAGTACATAACTGATCTGTGTTACCAACAGGTCAGTATCAGTATGAATAGACCACAGACATGCCCAATCCATATACGTACTTGATCAAATAACATCAAATGTACACACAACTCCAGATCCCCCAAATGCCCCCCCACCCAGTCAGTCATGGTACCATAATGAATGCAAACCTTCCAGTATGGCTAGGCATACAGACAGATGCAAAGCAGACTTGCAGAGAGTCCAGATGCACCCGAGGCCCCCTCCATCACAAGTGCGAGGAGTATGCTGAGCAGGGCCGGTCCTAGGAATTGTGGGGCCCTGGGTGAAATGGAAGATGCGAGGCCCCTCTAATTTGCATGTGACATCACAAGAAGTGACGTCATAGAAAACCGACATCCAGTGGAGGAAGAGGGTCGCCCCACTGCTTTTAAGCAGTATCACTTAAGTAAAAATAAAATTATAATAGCTCAGTTACTATTTCGTTTTTTTCATTATTGCTGCAGCTTTGCGGGAGGGACGGACGTGGCTTGGGGACTGGAGGAGTGGTTTGCACTCCCTGATGTGCACATAAACGTTTGGCCGGCCATGGAGGCCGGCCTAATTATAATGCGCACTTTCCATGTTCTCCTTGCAGGCTGCATTACAGCCTGCATGGAGAACATGCCCAGCCTCCCATTCTCTGGCTGAGCTCCGATCCATGGTGCTCAGACCAATCACATCTGCATTGTAGCTTTGTCATTTGGCCAGCCGGAGGCTGGGAGCGGGATGCATGCTGCTTCCTGCCCTGGAAGTGGGGAAGAAGACCGAGAGGAGGCGGAGGTGATGGCGAGCGGCAGACATGTAAGTGTGTATTTGTATTTTTATTTAATTCCCTCTCCCCCGCTCCGTGAAGTGTGTTTGTGCTCTGTACATGCAACAAACAAGGCTAAATAAGTGCAAGGCCTGGATCCTTGTGTGTGGTCGCTAATAATTGAGTAATTGGTTTGTATAGTAAATCTGTTGACCAACAAAGCCTGGAGAGGAGGCAAACAAAGGCCTCTGTTTCTTCACAGATGATAGCAGAATAGTTTGGTGAGTTGCATTCTGGCTGTATAACTGCCGATCAGTAGTTTGAATCTAAGTGATGCACACTCAGGGACCATTATCTGAGCGTCATTAAATAGTAAGTAAACACTTTGATATGGTAGTGGTAATTCAAAGGACAGCTAAAAATACCTTTGGCACAACGCCACATAGGTATTGTGCTTTTCACCACTGTGTTAATACCCAATGTGTTGCGTGAATCTTTTCTTGGTAAATATTCTAGGCAAAGGCTCAGAATAACATCACCATTAACAAGCGTTGGCAAAGACAATAGGTCTCGCTTATAAGACCAATTGGCAATGTGTATTTGGCATGTTGTACACTAGCGTGGCTGCTGTTCAGCACGGTTAAAAGTTAGTGGCACAGAGTGCCCTTGAGTGGAGTGGTGTGAGTAGGGTGTCATAGACTGGATTTGTTGGAGTAGAGTGTTGCAGTGTGGAGTAGGGGGAGTACAGTGTCATACAGTTGAGTAGAGGGGAGTAGAGTTCAGTGGTTCTGTGGCAGAGTGCAGTGTCGTATAGTGTAGTACGATAGAGTGGAGTGCCGTACAGTGAAGTGGGTTGGGTTGGAATAGGGTGGAGTGAGGAAGATAGGGGTGGATTGGACTGTAGAGTGAGTTTGATTGAGAGGAGTGAGTTTGATTGAGTGGAGTGAGGTTGATTGGAGTGGATGGACTTGATTGGATTGTAGAGGGGTGGATTGAAATGGGGTGAGTTGGATTGGATTGAGGTGGATTGGAGTAGGGTGTATTAGATTGGTTTGGGGTAGGGTGGATTGGATTGGGTGGATTGGATTAGAGTAGGGTGGTTTGGAGTGGGGTGAATTTGAGTGGACTGGAGGAGTGGATTGGACTGTACTGGAGGAGGTGGATTGGACTGGAGTAGTGGGGTGGATTGGACTGGATTGAGGTGAATTAGAATGTGGAGGGCGGGAGGGATTGGATTTTGTGTGGTGGATTGAACTGGGGCGGGTGGATTAGATTGGGGTAGAGTGAGGTGGATTGGAGCAGAGTGGGGTGGATTGGACTGCAGTGGGGTGGACTGATTGGGGTGGATTGGAGTGGGGTGGATTAAAATGGGGTGGGGTGGGGTGGACTGGAGTAGAGTGAACAGGAGTGCTGTGAACCGGAGTGGGGTGGTGTGGTCTGGAGAGGGGTGGATTTACATGGGGTGGGGTGGATTGGAGTGGAGTGTTGTGCACAGGAGTGGGGTGGACTGGACTGGAGTGGAGTGGGGTGGAATGTAGTGAGGTCTGGCGGATTGGAGTGTGGCGGATTGGAGTGTGGCAGATTGGATAGGAGTGGATTGGAGTGGGGCAGATTATTGTGGATTGGAGTGGGGTAAATTGGAGAGGGGCAGGTTGTTGTGGATTGGGGCAGATTGTTTTGGATTGGAGTGGGGCAGATTGTTTTGGATTGGAGTCGGGCAGATTGTTTTGGATTGCAGTGGGGCAGATTGTTGTGGATTGGAGTGAGGCAGATTGTTGTGGACTGGAGCGCGGTAAATTGGAGAGGGGCAGATTGTTTTGGATTGTAGCGGGATAAATTGGAGTGGGGAAAATTGTTTTGAATTGGAGTGGGGTAAACTGGAATGGGGCTGATTGTTTTGGATTAGAGTGCGGTAAATTGGAGTGGGGCAGATTGTTTTGCATTGGAATTGGGTAAATTGGAGTGGGGTAGATTGTGTTGTATTGGAGTGGGGTAAATTGGAGTGGGGCAGATTGTGTTGGATTGGAGTGGGGTAAATTGGAGTGGGGCAGATTGTTTTGGATTGGAGTGGGGCAGATTGTTTTTGATTGGAGTGGGGTAAATTGGAGTGGGGCCGATTGTTTTGGATTGGAGTGGGGCAGATTGTTTTGGATTGGAGTGGGGCAGATTGTTTTGGATTGAGTGGGGCAGATTGTTTTGGATTCGAGTGGGGCAGATTGTTTTGGATTCGAGTGGGGCAGATTGTTTTGGATTGAGTGGGGCAGATTGTTTTGGATTGGAGTGGGGCAGATTGTTTTGGATTCGAGTGGGGTACAATGGAGTGGGGCAGAGTCTTTTGGATTGGAGTGGGGTAAATTGGAGTGGGGCAGATTGTTTTGGATTGGAGTGGGGCAGATTGTTTTGAATTGGAGTGGGGTAAAATGGAGTGGGGCAGATTGTTTTGGATTTGAGCGGGGCAGATTGTTTTGGATTGGAGTGGGGTAAAATGGAGTGGGGCAGATTGTTTTGGATTCGAGTGGGGCAGATTGTTTTAGATTGGAGTGGGGTAAATTGGAGTGGGGCAGATTAGGGTGGGAGGATTGGAATGTGGTGGAGTGGGGTGGATTGGTTTGGTGTGGACTGTATACAGTGGAGTGGATTGGCGTGGGGTGAGGTGAAGTGGGGTGGGGTGGATTGCAGTGGGGCGGATTGGGGTGTACGGCATAATTACGTGTCAAAGCATAATTTCAGAAAATACACATAAAAAAGAAACAACGTTGTGCTTTGCAATAAAATAATCCTTGTCTTTGAGAACAGTGTCCACAAGCAAAAACAAAAGAAAGCATGAGAGCAAATTAAGAAAAGAAGACTCGGCAAAATAAAAGCAACTTGACTATAGAAAATAAATCTTTGCAATTGTTTTTCCTGCTGGGCATGTTTATGCCAATCGCATGCCTTCTACTTGCAGGGCACTAAAAGTTAAACAGAACAGAATAGTACCTCAATGACGTCCAGAGCAATGGACGGGCACTGGTTAAGTTGACTCAATCAGTGCTTGGTCACTCATCATTTCAAGGAGGTTGCTTGCTATTCCTACATTTGAAAAGGCAGGTAGCAAGGTTTTGTGGCTGCTGGCTGACAGCGTGTCGCACTCTTCCACAACAGAAACCTTGTCTAGCTACAGTAGATCCTTTCTGTCTGCCCCTGCACTGCACCCTCACTGCCTGCCCTGTTAAACGAGACCCGGGAGCAGCACTCGCCATGGGCTGTCAAAACTGTATCTATGAAATCTCCTACAAGTAATTATATGGACAAGAAATGACTAATTCACAGCCCCTGGGACATCAATGGGCCGGGGGACTCAAAGTGTGTCACGGAGCAGTTAATCTGCTACAATCATGAAAAGAGGGGCCACAGGGCTCCCTGCTGGGGAATTGGGTGGTTATCTGTTTTTTTTGCACTTAGCTGCATTTATCTCTCTAGCCCTCTAAGTTTAGCACTGGTGGCCTGGTCTGGGAAGCCTACATGCTAGTCCCTGTGGAATAAAATGTAGTGATCTCACAGCATAGCGCTGCGAGGCCAAGGACAGGGCCCTCCTGCCCTGGACCTCCCACCACTACATAATGGATATAGGACCCTGCAAAGGGGGCCCCACACCAGGACCTTGCAGCCTATGGAATGCTGTGAGGCCCACCTGCCCTGGGCTTCACAAGTCTCAGGAAAGGGGTCCCACAGATGACATTGTAGCGTGATCCAGTGCTTCGAGGCCCATGGGATGGAAAAACACCTCCCCTGTTCCTCAAAGCAGTAGCAAGACACTTTGCTAAACACTGTTCTAGTGTGCCCTGCCAGTCTGATCTGGATGCTCCCTCCTCCCCTCAGCCACCCCTCCTTACCTGTTAATGTCTGGCTATTCCGTGAAACGAAGGAGCCTTCTGTTGCCGGGTAAACGGAATACACAAAGGGCAGACAGGTTTTTAACAGAGGTGCTGCCCCGCCCTTGAGCCTCTGAGGCGTCTCAATTGCTGGCCTTGCTGCTGTCGCCTCCTCTAGCTAGTCCCTCCCCACCCCCCACCACTGCACCTCTATGAATGACCCCACGCCGTGAGCAGGGAAGTCGAGATACCTCACTTGAAAACACATTAGCAGTGTGATTGCTTTGGGGAGGGGGCCCTGAAGGAGCAGGAGGGCTGACTGGGAAAGTGGGACCTTTCACAGTCACACAGAAAGAGGCCCCCATGTGTCTGAGCTGAGCACGAGGCCCTGGGCAGCTGCCCACACTGCCCATGCCTAGCGCCGGCCCTGATGATGAGTGCTCAGCCATTGATCGACTCCGTTCAAGGCGGCCGCTCATCACTCTTGCAGTACAGGGTGAGCAGGGAGATGTCCCAATCATGTGTCAAAGGGCCCTGACTATTCCGTCTGTGTTAAGCTATGAGAGTGGCCTCTTCCTCTCTTGGCACTTTGACCTTATCAATCAACCATTTATAGATGCCTGGGACCACCCAGCCTTCCAACACAGTGTGATATTTCTTTGATAATTATTAGAGCCAGATCAATAACTTACACGTCTGCTGAAGCTGTTTGGATCTGCAGAACTGCCCAGGAGACTTTCTCACCCGATCCCCTTCCAGAATGTCTGCATCATGCATCACTGGCCCCCATCCTATAAAGGGTCCCGTAAGAATGGTGTATGTAATTTATTGTGAGTATTTAAGCCAAACATGTCTAGTAAAAGCCTGTATAGGATGAACAGGAGGGAACCCATAGACCAAGTTGGGATGGGTGTAGACTGTAAGTATAAACAATTCCCAACAGGTATCAATAGGAAGACAATTTCAACGGGTGTATGCAATATGCATTACAAAAGAAAGAAAATAAGGAGTCACTGCAAATTTGAGAACAAACGGGTATTATTCACCATTTAGAAAGCAAGGCAGGTCTATTGCAAAATTATACAGTTAAACAGCACTGTACGCAATAAATGGGGTGACAACCCGGTGGCACTTGGTGCAAGTGATATATACATGAATATATACAGTGAATAGTGATGGTGGTGCAAGTGCTGGGGTGAAAACAGCGTGGTCGGCGCGTAGTGACAGTGAAAATTACAAGGTAATGGCTCCAGGGATTTAAGTACTAATCACTTAAAACAAGATTCAATTTCAGGAGTACAAAACAAGTAGGGCGCCATGAAATTAGGCTGTGTGGTCGACGGCGTTTCGATCCTCATCAATCGGGATCATCATCAGGACGGGGTTGTCGGGCAAAACAACAGTGATGTCCGCTACTGTCAAAATCGTGCGGTCGGAGG